>NC_071345.1:12292500-12895000 GCF_027744825.2 Synchiropus splendidus | reverse complement strand
GCCATTTTCTTGACGTGTTTAAAATGCAAATGGTCGTGTTTGAAGGGGATGTATAAAAAAATAGCAGCTTGTCTGTGGGAGTAAGGTGTCACAGACTACATAAAGAACACAAGATATCAAGAGGTGCAAAAGCAAACACTTCAAATTCCTTCCTGGGGGTCTGTGCCGCCTCTTGCTCACGACATATGCACCATCGTTTGCTCTAAATTGGTCCCCACATTTAGAATTCCGCCCATCATGCGGTGACTTGCGATGCTGGAGGATCAGTTTTGTTCAGCTTGTCAAGTTTGTGTGTGTAATTTCAACACACTTACAAGAAGTACATAAAGAGTTCAACAAACTCTCACTTGTATGGCCAGTTTAGAATCGCCAACTTCGAAACCGATGACAGTCAAATCAAATAGGTGCAGTTGTTCACTGTGTTTTAGGGTTTTTAACACTAACCCTACAGGTGATTTAAAAATTTTTCGTGGAATAAAATGCTTTTAAAAGATCCCAAATTTAAGTCCTGCTAAAGGCAACCACAATCCCCAATTTTCCCTGGAGGTGGAGGTGACGCGCAGGTGAAGTTTTCGACAACATAGGCAATGCGCTTGTGCTCCACTCTGTCATGCGAGAATTGTCAGCCCTGTGCGACTTCGTGGGCTGAAACCGGATTCAACCCCAACTACAGCCTCCTTTTGCAATTATGCAGTCCGACCCATGTGCAACATGTTTGCTCTGAATATGAGTGATTACTGAAGAGGCTCTGGGTAAGTACTGGAAAACATTTCCTAGACAAAAGAAACTGGTCCCGACCCTCCGAAATTTCAGTACAGGCACTTTTTTTTCTGACATTGTCTCTGAAGTGTTTATGGCGAGTGTAGTATGGGCCGAGGCTTTTGTGGCGGTTATGAGCAGTTATAACATACTGTTCGAAAAAAGTGTCTGAACAATGTTCTCCACTCCAACTTAAAGCAGTACCAGCGGAGAGAAAAATAGAATTGTCACTGGTTTGAATAGTAGTGGAGGCGGAGCTCCGCGCTGCTTAGCCCTCATTGTAAATGGACATACTGAAAACAAATGACTCTCTTTGAAAGAACTCCATGCAGCTCCGCCCACGGTGTAAATTGGGAGTATGTTTGGGGTTTAGCAGGGTCTATTCTACTCCACTTTCCTCACACAGTGAAAGTACATACTAAGGTATATGTATGAATACATTTTTTTTCCATTTAAATATTTAATCACAGCCAAAGTTTTAAAGCAGAGTGCCATCTAATGGCCTACGGAAATGTTGACACTGTTCCATGACACCTTAGCAGCTCATCGCTTCATAAAAAGCTTCATAAAAAACAAATCAATGTATGTAGTAATGGTACATCCTCATTGCAGTATTTTGCAACAACATAAAACATACGTTTCTTTCCTCCACAAAACATGAAGACAGACACAGTCGATGTGTGCTAAATAAATCAGAACATGTATATGCACTCGCAGGGAAACTTTGGAGATCTGGATCGAAAAACAGAAGGTCTCATACGTTTTTACCTTGATATATTAGTAATAAGGCTGCATGGGGGAGTAAATTCAGCTTACTTCAATATGCTGCGGCAATATTGCTCAGACTGAAGGAAGATCTTCAAAGTTAAGTCGGCTCAGTGAGAAATTCTCCAGAGCTCTCCAGAGAAACAAACATCATGGTCTTTGGAAATGACAATAAAATATATTTATTAGTGCAATAGAACTCTAGGAACAAACTAGTACCGTATTTCTAATCTGATGGGATTTTTTTTGTTGTTTGTTTTTATAGAAGTTACTCTGCTAATTACTTATGCTGCATATGTTGTTTTGACTTGGGATGTCAAACACAAAAGTCTCAATACATACTAAAACCACAAAAAAGATAAACAACGCGGCATAAAACTGGAACGTGTTTTCATACAATCTTTCAGTCCGGACCCAGAGAAATAGTGCTCCTGCACACTCCATTAAAAAAAATCAAGTTTATTACACCAGTAACTTAATAAACCTTTTTGACAGAGGTAAAAGCGACAGCTGCTCTGTGCTTTATCATCACTGCCTGTGCAGTTTTTCCACGTACCTATCACAGTTTATCTGGTCATCTCAGGACGTAAATAGAGAGCACAGCTGCCCACCAACAAATCACACCACACATACTCAATTGGATTCGCAGAAAGGCTTTTGTCATTATGTTATTGGGCCATTACTATTAAATATTGGGTAAAAATGAGCCATAATGACACCAAAAGTGATAGATGATGTTTGCAGAATGTAACAAGTCGCTTCTCTGTATCAGAGATTGTTTTCCTGACAAACATTTATTCCTCAAAATCACACTGCAGGCAACGCATCGGGACAGACAAATGGTCCGTCAGGAAACAAAAGCAATAGAAGCTGTAAGCTACAATGCGATCTAGTGTACATGACCAAACAAAAAGCACTATTAATCTTCTCGAACCACTACATTAGTATGGCAGGATTTCACTCAAATATAATGTCAAAAAAAGTCCCAGTGTCAGTCGCAAATATGGCCACAATAAAAAAATAAAATGGAGCCAAATTGGATTAAAAACCCAATTAAACCCAATTACAAAATGGGCCAGAATTTTAGCACCATTATAGATGCTGGCTTATATTCATTGACAGGAAATAATAGTCCAAATGGAATGTTTCGGTTCAGTTGTTTGAACACGGAGCTGCCATAGTACTCTCATACTCTGATCAGTGTTAATGTTCATTTATGCTCCCTTTACGCACGACATTGTACCCATCTGTTTCAAATGTTATCATTACTGATCACGTACTTCCCTACGTTCTTGATGTTAGTATTGCTGTTCAGCAATATATCCACTGGAGGAGCAGCCCACAGTCAAAAGTTTATGTCAACAACAAACTCCCAAACAAACATGGCGACTGTGGAAGATGCATTGATAATGTTACTCTTCCACAAAAGATGGAAACGGGTGCGGTTAAATACATCGCAACTGGAGACTGAATTTATGCCATTGGTCCTCCTCATGTCTCGGTAGTAACATCAGGTGGTACTGCTCCATTTCGTCCGTATCTATAAGCTTTGTGGAAACATGTAGAAATATAGATAAAATGAACGCAGAGCACAGACAGAAGGTTCTGTCCGTATCCAACGTTGAGCATAAATACCAGTGGTGCATTCACTGACCTCCTGGTCCAACCATCACCAACACTGAGGCAAAAATACAGATAGCATTTTTATATCTGATGTAAAAACCAGTTCACCAGACGTTTCGATTTAAAAGTGTCTCGTGAGCAGAGTGTTATTTATAAGACAGTGTCGCACCAACCTGAGCGTCATGGTTTATGTTCATATTTCCAAAGAAAGCACAACCTCACTGTTTGTAACGTGTCGCGTGTTGACACCAGTGCGTTTCTCTGGCACCATGACAGGTCGACTTTTTGTATTTATTAGAGTGTTGTGATGCAGTGCCATATGCTGCTCCCTGCTGACAACAGCATTTTACAGCGTGGAATTCATTTGAGTCACCCGTAGCTTGAAGTCATTTTTAGTGCCGGAGCACAATGCATCTGGATCATCCCTCTCCCAAGTCAGGGCGAATTAAGGAATGCGAGTCTTTGTCAAACCACAAAGGACAAACGCAATCAAATTTGGTGGAAGAGGTTAAAGAGCTGACCAGCCTGCCCTCCTCCCCTCCCTTTTGCAGGCTTGTTACTCTTCAGAATTGCCCTCATAAATCTTCTCAGGAAAGTAACAGAGAGCACGATGCACAAGGGTATTTTAAAGGTTGTCAGAGATGAGATATAAAGTAACTTTAACACCAATGAGTGAGCCGTTGTCAACACAGAAGTATTCAGCAGTGCAGGACTCAGACTTGAGCATCTCTTGGATTTTTTGTCTTGTATTATTTCTCCATCGCTTTTTTTTTTTTTTACAACAGCCTCGATCTATTTGTATTCCTACCTGCATATCTACTGATATCCCCACCACATTTCACTTGTCACAAGCACGACTGTGACTATACGCTTGTTAAAGTTTTGTCTGCACTTTTATTCTCCCTCATGTGTTGATCTCAAGGCTGTGCCATATTTCCAAATTCACCCTCCAAGACTGAATCAGCAAGTCAGATTATTGTCTTTCTGACTGAAGATCTGTCTCATTTTGTGTGCAGGCTCCGAGCTGATGCCCAAGGCCCTGTCCACCAGGATCATCGGTGGGATCTGGTGGTTTTTCACCCTCATCATCATATCGTCTTACACCGCTAACTTAGCGGCATTTCTTACCGTGGAGAGGATGGATTCCCCTGTGGACTCGGCCGATGACATCGCCAAACAGACCAAAATTGAGTATGGAGTGGTCAAAGATGGAGCCACCATGACTTTCTTTAAGGTAAAAAGCCTGACAAGACACTTTTTATTCCAGATTCTATTGAACTATCGTGTCAGTAAGTTGATCTGCAATAAATTTCTGAAACTTTCTTTTAGAAATATTTTAATATTGAATTTTATCTTCATGGTGAGATGAAAATGTAAATTAGGATTTGTAACTTTATTGACTGTGAGTTAAAAAGAAAAATAAATAAATGTTTGCAGTGATCGCAATGTTCGTAACATGGCAGATCATTTTCAAAAATTGGCATGTAATCCTTAATAGGCAAAGTTCAAATATAAATAAAATGGGCATGAGGTTGTTGGGTCAGTGAGCAATGTTACCATTTCTTTTTGCTAGTTTAAACGAAACAGCAGTAACCCAAAATGGCTAAAACAGGAAGGATAAATGGTAATATTTGGACATTCTGTGGTGTGAATTCTATGAGTTTATTACCCACATCATGATTTTCAAACTCTTAAATATATTTTTAATCCCATAAATTAAGGTTAAAGGAAAAGGAATAAATCTGCGTGTGATCATTATCTATGTGGTGCACCTCGATAATAACCTCATGGACGAAGACTGCCTGCTTATGTGTGTGGCCCCCTGTTGGGAACACCAAACTGAAATTGGAGTAGTTGACATATACCATTGAAAACAACGTGGGAGATTAAGTTCAAGGTCAAGTTCAAGGTTCATCTACATTATTCCATTTCATCATACAGAAGCAGGTTTGTCAATATAAGGTTAATTGATAGGTTAATTGATGACAGTAAATGGGCCGAAGCTGTGAGAGAGGTTGTGCACCGCATTACACCGGCAACCAACTTACTGCTATGGTTTTAACAAGACTTGATAATAAATGCATGAATAGAAAACGAAACGTTAATAAGGAAAGTAAAAAACTCGACTGATGAATCTATGTGACAAGTGAACAGAATGAATCTTCCGCTGTTGTTCGCAATTGTTCAAGCTTTGACAATGAAATGGGCTTAAAAAAATCTATATAGTGTCTTATAACTATTTGAAATGTGTAACCATATCTTAAATCAAATCATGCACAGATAGTACATTTAGTTTATGACAATAAGTGGGTGAAAGCAGTGGGTTATGGCTGTTTTTCTCCGTCTCTGCCTTTGAAGATGAATGCAAGTGATGCCAACTAGTCCACTTTAACAGCGGAGCTGAGCGACCTCACGCCGTGTCTGTCTCTTTCCATCCCTTCACGGGGGTGTGACACCCACCTCCCCGCGCCCCTATCTAGCTGGTATTGCCTCCAGCACCCCAGCACCTGCAAAGGGAATAAACAGTAGCTAATGACGGAATTCGGGCAGTGTTTTGGTTTAAATCAAGATCGAAGGTCGGCATATCCAATGAATACAGAAGGGCCGTCCCATGAAATTCAACAGGACTGACAGCTTGAGCTGTGCTACAAAGAAAAGTATAACGTATGATTTGGTGAACAATTCTAGCAGCATTTAGAAACTGGCAAATAAGAGGTAAAAACTGCAGTGGTATGAATTTAGCTTGGCATTTCAGAACTTTCTCAAGGGCTTGAGTGATTGCTGAAAGGACACTCTGAATGCCTTAAAATGATTCCGCGCACGGGCTTTTTACCTCATGAAACTATATTTTTTCATGGATCATCTTCCGCTCTATAGTGTGCCTGATTGAAGTGGCACAAATATAAGCGGTAACAGGTGTTTAATGACTTAATCAGGGTCTCAGAAGTCAAGTGGCCCGCTCCCCTGTGCTCTCCTCCAAGAGTCTAATGATGTGAACTTCATCAGCTGCAGACGCCTCATAAATACTGAGGAGGTCAGCGAAGGATTCAGGCTCATCAGATGCCGAGAAGCAACCGCTCAAATGTGAAGATAGCGCCATTTACTTGCTGCATGCGTGAAACTGAAGCAAATGTTTGGACAGTGAGGCAGGAAGGAAAACAACATAACATAGCTATTTTCAGCTGTGACTAACGTCTTGCCACAGTTTTACTCGGTTTGATTGACATACCCGGAGTTGTAGAAAATCTATTCCCATTGTAACACAGGATGTGCGGCTGAGTCGCGCGGTCCAAGACGGAGTAGTTAAAGCTGCTGGAATGGACACAAAGCCTTTTCCTGGGCAGCGTGAAGACGGTGCATGACGGTTTCTGCATGGGTGTGCGGGACTGTGATTATGGGCATGTGCATGAAAGTGCACTCCATCTGTCTCGGCTCTCACCGTGGCCGGCCTGGGAGGAGTTTCCCAGAATGGACGTTATTTTTTATCTCTTCAGCTTCAACATACGCATAAATTGGAAAGACAATTGCGGTGTATTGCAAGCGGGCAGCGTGCAAAGATGCCTGTGTCATTAAAACCATTTTGAAATTGTTGTGTTTGTCTATCAACACAAGCACGTACTCCAGGTACTGACAAACGCATCCCATTTTAACAAGGGTACACAACAGTGTCTTTTTTATTTTTATTTTTTTTCACCTCATAACAGCATTATTCGCAATTTGAAATGGCTTATAGCCTTTAGAGTGGTCATTATCTTGGATTAGACATGGTTTAAATGTGACCCAATATGAGACTGAGTGAGATCTCACACAGCTTGATGCAAGACTAATGAAGAAGATACATAATGCAGTTTGGAAGCACTTAGGAGAGATCGCTAACCTTTATGTGTGAGACAATGGAGGTTCACTCTGCGATTGTGTGGCCACCGAGATCTATAAAGGTCATTTTGTATCGGCTCTACAGTACACTATATTCTCACTACAATACAGATGCATTTGTTTGATCATTTCCCTTCTTTCATTGTCCTGTCATGTTTGTCTTCATAGTGATGTATTTATTTCTCAATGATCTAATTCTGTTACAGCTGGAATCGTAAGACTGAAATACTAAAGAATAATATATCTCTGCAGTGTAGTAGTGGATGGCAGAGCACAGTTCTTACATAAAGCGCTGTGTGCTTGTGGAAAAAGCTTTTCTTGTCTGGAGGTGCGTGTCTCGGCCGACCTTTAACGCCTGCCAGAGGGCAAGAGTTGAAAGAGGTGGCGGATGGGGAGGGCGGAGTCTTTTGTGATGCTAGTTGCCCTCCTGAGGGAGCGTGAGTTGTCCCCCCGAGAGAGAAATCTGCAATCTTTAACACTCGGCGGAGCAGTTTTGGTCCTCAGCAGAGCCGCTCACACACCACAGCAGCAGACTGAATACAAAGAAGCCGCCAGCAGCCTTCGCTCTCTACACCACTAGTCGTATTGTATATAGTAGAAGTGTAAGTAGTATCTATAATTCATTCTCTGGGAGCAGAAAATTCCATCCAGTCAAATATTGAAATGATTGAATTTAACTACTGTGCCTCTAAATAGATCGCTAATCCGGGGCTTAACACTGAAAATACAGTCAGACTGTGTGGTTCCTGTGGTAGGAACTGACCTGAACACATCATTGAATCATGGTTTGTGTCTTAAAATGCAATGACCTCAACGGTGCACATGTTTAAATAGCTCTCAGCCTAGACGCGAAATAAACCAGGAGCATTGTTGGACTCAGAAAAGGCCTTGACTTACCGTCATGTAAATGCCTTAGATAGCGGTTTCTCCAGTTGTGGTTTTCAAGTGGCTAACAAGGACGAACGGATTCAACACAAATCCTTTTTCATTTTCAGAGATCCAAGGTTTCGACTTTCGAGAAGATGTGGGCTTTTATGAGCAGCAGACCGAGCACTTCACTGGTGAAGTCTATTGGCGACGGCATTCAGAGGGTGCTCAAGTCTGACTACGCCTTCATTACGGAGTCTAGCACCATCGATTACATCACCAGGCGGAACTGCAACCTGACTCAGGTGGGAGGACTCATCGACAGCAAGGGCTATGGCATCGGCACTCCTTTAGGTGAGACTGAAATACACCAGACTTGTCAATACTTAACTACTTTAGTTCTCATGGTCTTTGCCATCAGCTACAATAGGAACCTCATTATCACAGAAAGCAGCTGGTGCCCCTCTTCCAAAATGAACCAGACATATTGTCGCTTCCAGGCTCCCCGTACAGGGACAAAATCACCATAGCGATCCTTAACATCCTGGAGGACGGGCGCCTACACATGCTGAAGGAGAAATGGTGGAGTGGGATCAGCTGCTTGGATGTGGAGCGACGGGAGACGGGCCCCATGGGCATCCAAAAACTGGGTGGTATTTTCATTGTCCTGGCATCCGGCCTGGTGGTGTCTGTTTTTGTGGCCATTGCCGAGTTTATCTACAAGCTGAGGAAGACCGCGGAACGTGAGCAGGTACATGTTCCCTTATATCGCAAATGCGTCACCTGCCCTTTCGATGACGTGTCATCATTTTCTTGAAGTGTTTGATGATATATATCTAAGGCATTTATACCCCCCTTCCCTCTCCCCTCTTCCCTCCTTTTCTCCTTTCCTACCCGCGTTCTCCCTTTTCGCCCAGAGGTCTTTGTGCAGTGCCATGGTGGACGAGATCAGACTGTCGTTCACCTGCGAGAGGCGAGTGAAACACAAACCTCAGCCTCCAGTCATGGTGAAGACGGATGCGGTGATAAACATGCACGCCTACAACGACCGACGACTCCCGGGAAAGGACATGAGCTGCAGCACTGGGATGACCCCCGTGTTTCCATGACATTGTGCTCCCCCCCGGGCAAGACCCTTCTGAGCAACGTGTCGGGGGCGATCCCAGAGACTAAAGACAACGGCATAGATGGAATCCTGAGATTCAGTCTGAACCACAGTGACATGGGGACACTAACAAAACACGGACAACTCAAAATGGCAGCGTCAGCCACACAGGTATAATAGCTGTTGAGAGTCGGAAAAGAAAAACATGTTCAAAGAAGGATCTCTTTTGTTTGTTTTTTTTGTGTTGTATACTTCAACTCACACGAAAGGAAACAGTTTGCCCAAAACAAGAATGGAATCCTCAACCTTCATGAAGAAAACTGAAGCAAGTTGGGAATAGCAATACTGTCATTTTTTGTTTGTCATTTTAACTGGATAACCAGACAACAAGAAAGTAACGTTACCTCAACCACCTTCCCAGCTGGAACTCATGCTCTGGAGTCACACACTGAAGAAAATAGCACGAGCTCTCATGACGACAGCATTCTCACGCACCATGTGTTGATATTAAACGCAACAAAACCTTTGTCCACTGGTTTTGCATTTGTTTCCTTTTTATTCACGCAAGACAACCCAGCAAACAAGCTGCGATGGCGAGAAAAACACACAATTTAATGTCAGAATGATTTTGCGCATGATTGAATTTCAATCACTCCGAATATTTATTGCCAAAGACGTGACATTTCTGCAGAATTATGTCGGCCGGAGCTGCTCGCTAAGCTTCCTAGCCAGCGCTAATCTTTTGGTCAATGCAAAGTCAATTAGAAAAGACTAAATAGGGCGATTAAGGGATCTTGCCGTCGCAGGTTTTTATTCCCGCCAAACAGGCTGAGATGAGCTTATTGTGTTGGCCAGTGGAATCTTGTTTCAAGAATCCCTGGCGCTCTATAATGTAAAACAATCGAGACTCAGAGATATGATCTACCATATGTGCTGAGTCGAGTGTCATTCAATGTACAATTTGTGTCCTAAAACAACGACTCGAGCAAAGCCGAGCTTGAAAAACTTTAGCGACAAGCCGGAAGAAATGAAGCATAGACACAATCAAACCAGTTGACTTGATGAATGTAGGACTGAACTGGGCTCAAAGGATGAGAACTGGAGCCCATGATAAAATGGAATCATCCAGAATATTCTGTGCCAAAATGTATTCTCTAATGGTGTTGGGGCAATGAGGCTGATCAGGTTTTAACATGAGACCTTTGGGATATTGTGATCGGTGCCTGTGCCCTGAACACCTTAAACTATATTTGGTTTTAGTTACATTATAATAACCTACCAAAGTATGAACTGGGGAACACAAAAAGGCAAAAAAAACATGTCCTCACAAGATTATTTTTTAGGTAAAAAGTATCTCTCTAGACTCTGTGGGATGCCAGGGTTCAAAGGGTGCATGCTGTTGAACTGAGCCTGGTGAGTCATCGTTCGGTAATGATACGGTCATCCTAAATATTTAATGGTATCCTTTTCATTCCTTAGATGAAGCGAATCCACCGCTTTTACAAAATACATTTAGTCATGTCACACTTGTGCTGTCATTTTCAAGTCAGATGAATTTGCTATTCATCCAGCCAAAACGTTCCCACTTTAATGCCACCTCAAGGCGAGTGAGGTAAACTAGGTGACATCCTGCGTCAAGATTGTAATGTTCTTCCTCAGCTGGAGTTGGTATCCGGCAATATAACAGTGTAAAGTAGTTGGTTTACAAGTGTGAGTTGTCTGCTTGGTGGTCCATGGCATCTCAGCCAGTGGCTGGTCCGTACTTACTTAATACTTCAGATAAAACGCCCTCAATTGAAAGATAGCTCTTGTGAGAATGATTGTTTTACATTATAAAGGAAACCCTGTCTCTCCCTCCCTCTTTTCTTTTAATAATGAGGAGTGTAAATCCATTCTGTAAAAAAGGTTTGTTTTTAGGAACTGTATCTTCAGTAGACGTCACGCCGGTGAAAGATTCGAGGAGTCTGTAAAAAGCTGTTGTCCTCCGAGCAAACCTCTGTGAGGTTCTGGACTGTTGATTCATCTCCACGAAAAAAATCCCGCAATGAAAGAAATGGAAAAAAAAAAAAAAGGATGTTAAAGTTGTTGAGTAGAGATCAAGTCCGTGTATGATTGTTTATGGGTCGACTTCTGCTCAGTAGTATATGTAGATAAGATCAGCAGAAGGAAATGTATTTTGCTAAATTTATACAGTGGAAAATTATTTTAATTCAAAGTCAAATATGTGCTAGATGCAATTTACGTCATTAGAGAAGTCACTTTACTCCGCACCCCACAGCATTATATGTATTTAACGGAAAGGCATTATATTACTTTTATAAAATGAGATTAAAAGGAAAACGTGTGTAAATCTTTTTATGTTGGTCAATAGATGAAATGGAAATATTGAGCCTCCCTGAGATCAATCTCTGGGGTTCAGTTATAGCCCACATAGAATTGGGTCAAAACTGTCTCGACTCAAGTGTGGTCGACTTTCACCCTTGTGTGTATTGTAGCTTATCATCAAACGTTTGTTTGAATCCAGTTTGTTTGTTTTCTACTGTATGACTCAATATAATTTGAAGAAAAAAAAAATCTGTGGGAAGCTGTTTTACACACCACCAAGAAGTGGCCACCTGATACAGTCAATGCATTATTATTTTTTATTTTCTTTTATAAATCAGTGTCAGTAATAATTGCCGTTTTACATAGAAAATTTATAAAATGTGTAAGAAAATATTGCAAACTGTAAGCTACATAACCTGTGCTCCATGAAATTGTGCAATGAATATTGTTTTTCCGAGACTTTGATTTAATGTTTATTTCAACTGCTTTTATCATTGGACAAAAACAATAAATGTTGGTGCCAACCAGGGTTTTCTTTGTGGACATGCAGAATTTCTATAAATATAGTTTTTGTAACGTTTTGTAATAAAAAGAAACGTCGACAAAAAAGTTCACGAATAAAAAGTTTTCCATCTATGTGTGAAGCAAAGGATGAGAGTAACACACAGAAAGTATGAGGGGTAAATTAAGCATACTATTATAGGAGAATTATTGAGGTTTTTTTTTTTTCTTTTGTTCATTTGTTTTTAACACTGTGAAATAATTAAATTGTACAGTTTGCTGTATGGGTTATATGAATTTTAAATAAAAAATTACAACCATGTACAGAGTCCTCATTTCATGTCCCGGGTCAACTACCAGTTTAAAGCTGAGTGGAGTTTGCATGGATTTAAAAAAAATGTAATTAAATAAAAAAAAAAAAGGTTTTCAGACAGGGGGAGTGGCTCACATGTTGCATGTGTGCTTCATTTGACATGCAACATGCAACATGCAACGCTGAAGGCTGCATTTGTCGTCAGTATATGACGCAGAAGTCAACTTTCCCGATGTCAATATGAGAGTGAAGAGGCCATGGGGTGAAGATGTATTGGTTCTCTGGTGCCCCCCCAAATATGAATTTGATCAGGAATGGCCTCAGAATTATTCAATGCTCATAATAACTGGCAGAATACTTTTATTTTTTGACAAAATACCTTGTTTATTGATAGTCGTGAAGGGCTTATGAGGCTTCGCGGAACAGTGTCCTCCTTTTCAGAGGCCACTAGATGGCCCTAAATACATTAAAATCTTTGGATTGGAAGAGTCAGTGTCATGAAACCTCATCGGTCCATCACTGAAAAACTGTGATTTATTGTTTTGAATTCACCATTTTTTACTATGCAAGTCCGATGTGCCACATACAAAAGGCTGCAAAGGGACACAGCGTATATTTGTAAAAAGGTGATCATGTAAGAACAAGTGTGTCAAGACATGAAGTAGCCAACTCACGGTGATAAGGAGAGATTAACCTTGCCAGCGTGGAGATGGCAGACGTGCATGATCAAAATGCAGGGAAACCCTGGGCCGTGGCATTGAGGAGCAGCAGGCGCATAATGAGCGATGGGTAAAGGCCTTGCACCTAATGGGAAGATTTATTATCTCTCACTATCAATTAATCCCTGTGGACAGACTTGGGCTCAGAGAAGTGCAGCAGGAGTGTGTAAAAAAACCAAGACGAGAAAGATGTGAAAGGACGTGAGAGGGAGAGAAACCAAGAACACCAGGTTAAATGACAAAAAAAAAGGAGGTGAGAATTGGAAAAAGCCGAGAAATGATTTGAAGATAATACCCCCGAAGATCTGGCAGATTTGCAGTCTGAGGAAAGAACATGGCTTTGTGAGAGAAAAAAAGGCATTTGGAGGGAGAAGAGGAACATGGAATGCAAGAGTTACAAGTAAAAAAATAATAATAATAACGTACAGTGGATGAAAAGACTGACACCATCAAGGCTCGGAAACATAAAACAGAATTTGGAAGAAAGAATCGACGCTGAAATACTTCATGCAGATGCACTTTAAGATAGGCTGTATGTTCAGCTGGAGAAAAAAGGCTGGGCGGCCGCCGCTGTGCTGGCAATGATCAATAAAATTCTGCTTGTAAGAAATGGGATTTGGGGAAAACCGAAGTCCTCCAATATTTAATGGGATGGAAATAATGATTGCTTTTCAAAGGCAGGAAGGAGGAACTGGGCACATTTGCTCCGCCATGGCTTTTAGAGGATAGAAAAAAAAGTTGGATTTATTTTTAAGATCATGTAGATGCAGATATAATGAGATGTATAGTGTAAAAGAAATGCTAGCCAAAGCACATAAGTGACAGCTGCAACTGTTGGACAGTGGTTGACAGTCTCCCTCCTGCCCAGTAGGCCACCAGGTTTCCTCACAAACTTCACCTCACCCGATAGTTTGAGATGGCTTAAGCGGATATGATCCATCTTACGACTTCTATAAGCACAACCTCTATAACCACTACACACACACACACGCGCGCTAGTTTGTTGTATCTTAGTGGGGACCTCTCATTGACATAATAATGGCTTCCCCAGCCTCCCATCCTTAACTTAACCATCCAAAACAAATGACAAAACTTAACCAGGACTGAAACAAATGTAAACCTAATTTGAATGCCCTTGCTGTTTGGAAGTGTTCATCTTCAAATTGAGGCGCAACCTTGGCAAAAAATGTCCCCACAAAGAAGTGTTTTGTCAAGAAATTGGTCCCCACAAGGAGATTTAAACAAATGCACACACACACTGACTGAGTGAATGTGATCCACTGAAACATAATAGGATGTCCGGTTTGTATTTTCAAGTTCACAGAGTCACAGTCCAGTTTATGCTTCTGATTCCCCTGCAGTCAGCACACCTGTCACCTCGACTGAAGCTTCCTGGTCCCAGGCCACGGTGTCACATCGTCCATGTGCCGACCCTGGTGAAGTTGACTGGCTACTGTTTGCTTGTTGTCTTCTCCTGAACTTCTCAAGTGGATTTTTTTAAACGTGTTCCTGCACACTTTATATGTGAATTTCCTGTTTGTCTTGTGTATGGTACATGAGGCTTGACCACCACGTAACTTTCAGCTTGTTCCTCTCATTTATTGCTCTCGTGTGTTTTACTGTTAAACTTGTATGTTCATTTCTGATATCTAATGTGTATCGGTTTTGGGTTTTACTTTGTGTTCCTTCTTTCCGGTTCAGCGATGCCCTTGGTTTTTCCTTCTCTTCGTCCGTCTTCGCTTTATTCTGCGTGATATTGATATAAAATGGGAAACCGAGCCTTGCTATGTCAAGTCTCCTCGGTCCAGTCACTCCCGGGTTCACAGCATTAGGAAGGTCATTGCATGTAGTTTAGCTAGCTGTTTTACAATGAGAGAGAATAAAACAGGAATGAAATTATTTCCGCTAAAGATGATTCTGATTTTAAATTATTGCTGCAGTTTTTTTTTTGTTTTTTGGGGGGGCAAATATACTCATACTCAATGACAATATGGGCATATTGAAAACCCACTTTCTGAGTCTGTTCTTCAAATGTAAAGTGAGTTTTTCGGGTTAAAGAAGTAGCTTAACGTTCATAAATTCAATTTTCGGTGGCACAATGGTTGCGAGAACGCTCCAGTAACATTTAAAATGATGAACAATTAACACGTGTGTAATTACTGTACAGCGTAACGCTCTAATGAAGTGGTTCCACCGTGGGAATATGCGTGTATGTTCTTCCCCACTAATGAGCCTGGAGTTATTCTCACTGAGGTTATACAGGGAGAGAACATGTGCCAGAATGTTCAAGAACACCGCAGCGCAAATGAGATCAAGTTGAATATAGATACACGCTGAAGAAAAATGCATGTTTAGCAGTCAATTTTTTTTGTGTTTACGCTTATTCTTAACATAAATATAAAGACTCCTGCTCCACATTACTGATTTATTTTACTCAGTTAAGAAAACAAACAGCTGTGCTACTGAAAAAAATACATTTTTTGTCCTCCTTTTAACACACACAATCACTATTTTCTCGGTTAAACTCCAACTGCTGGTTAAGACATTTGAGGAAAAAGTGATTTCAGACATCTAAACAAGTTTTCTGCCTTCAACTTTTTCAACAGTCAATGGATTTCTCCAAGGTTTCTTGCAGCCTACAGCTAAGTGTTTTGATCTTGACCCAGGACCAGGCTGCCTAGAGTTCCGGAGGGGGATAGAGTTTGCCAGCTCATCATTTATTATTCTCTATTAAATTTTACCCCCAATTTGACTTTCAGTCAGAGAAACTCTGCATCAATAGTTTATTTAATTCTGCAAGTGCTCTAGACACAGAAGAAGCAAAAATAACATTTGGACTTTTTTTTTTATTATATTGTACTTGTGTAGCAGCTCAGTTTGATCAAACGTTACTGGCCTTAAAACAGAGGAGCATAGTGTTTGTTTTTTATATTTACATGTACAATCCATAGTTATGTCAGTAAGATATTCACCAAAATAAAAATTATTCATTATTTATTATTTATATTTATATATATCAAAAAATGTCTACAGTCAAACAAATAGAATACAATGGCAGTGTTTTCTCTTTGTTTATTATGAGACAAAATTAAATTTTTTCGTGTCCTGACTTTTGGCCTGACGACTCTTGAGTCACAGTACATAATGTGGCCCCATCTAAAATTCTATTTTCATGAGACTGAGACTGCTTGTCATTGTTCTTTCCTACACTGTGCTTGATATTTCATCCACACATCCATTGTTTCCGTGTCAACCGCCGATCACCCGCCTTAAATTCCTGGATATCAGCGACCTATTGGCCACTGCTCCAGAGGGGCTGTCAGGTGATGATGACCTAGCATGGATCCACATCCCCATCTCTTGCTGCCTTCTTTAGAAAACACAGAAACTTATAACCGCAATCACCACAGCCAGTCAAGTGAGCCGCGCCTCACCTCAAGTGTATCTTCGATAAGAGAACATTACATGGTCGGGCTGTGTGGAAGGTGGTGGTGGTGGGTGTTCAGTCGTCTGGAGGAAACTTTACGATCTGTGAAGGCCAATTTGAGCGGGCTTCTGATGTCCCCAACCTCATACTTGAGCCCTTCAAACTTATTTTGAAAGTACTGGCATGGTTTCTTCCAACTTATTAGTATCAACGAAGATATTGATAGATATTCTTGGCATTTCATTTTGGCACCACAAGTAACGGAAATGACCATCTGGGTTTTTGCCTGGGATCTAAATGCGTTGGTAGTGAAATTGACTCTTCCTCAGATGTCCACATGACATGGATTCTTCTCTTAACTGCTCCTTATTTAGCCACATCAATCGCAGACTGTCTCAATAATAATGGAATGAGTGAATTACTGGTGTACCAGGAGAGGAGCAGGGGTTTGCTTCAAAGCCATCTGTCATAAAAACAAAATACTTTTATTTGATACATATTTAAAAGGCGACATCTGTGGAAAGTTCCATCTCTTTTGAAGTACAGTTTTAATAATAGATTAGTTGTCATTTATTATGCATTTCAGTTTTTACACCTGTATAAAAGCAGTACATGCTAGAAAAGCATTGTGTTCTACTCCCATACACGTGGCAGAATTTCTGAAACCTATTTAGCTGGTCCTTTATCTGCGAGTTGACAATTGTTTATTGTTGCATTAAACACAACAGACATTTATTTTTCAGTTAAGCATCGCTCTTTGGATGAAAATTGTTTTCAGTTTCCACAACAAATGTGTTCCTGTTGTTTTTTGCAAACCACTGGAAACCTGAAGAATTTTAATCATATTAGTTTTTTTCTTCTTTTACCTATTTTTGTGTTATGTGTCACCATTGCAAAATTGCGACAGGCAACATGGCGGCCTGCAAACACAAGCCGAGCTGCAAATATGAAGACACGTGTGACTTCAATCTGAGCCACCTTTGTTTGCATTTTGCATTATAAGTTTAGAGTAAATTGTTTGAAAACCACTCCACGACCAATGAGAGCAGTAGGAGCATAACAGAGAGCAAGAGAGCTGCATTGACTGACTCCAGTTTTGAACAGTGATATTCACCCTCTGAACAAGACGTTCATTCTTTGAGGGCATGGGAGTCAAACTGATCCTACAAAAGGGCCTTAGTGGGGGCAGGCTTTTGTTCTGACCCTGCAAGCACATGTTGGTGAACCAAACAGGTGTCAGCTGAAACAATCCGCACCAGACTGACAAACCGGTTTGACACCCCTGGTGTAGAGTGGCAGAATGTGACGTGCAGAAGCAGCAACACTAGGGATCGCAACTGAGAAAAAAAAAATGAATAGTGGTGACGCGGAAGACGAATCCGACAGGTGAAAATACGCACCACTAGATGCGCCAGTGGAGTTCACGCTCCTGCCTAAAATGAAATGAGGATGAGTATCACCAGTGGATAAGATAAACTTCCATCCCAAACTTTTGGTCCTTATTCTTTACAGTAAGCCGTTCTCCCTACTCATTATCAGGCTATTGAAATAGTGATTTCAAGCTATTTCAGTTGAAAAACTCAAAAGGGTTGAGCTTACTTTCTTCTTACTTCTTTATTTATTTATTTATTTTTTAGCTCAGTTGAAAAGTCTTCATTTCAAACCACTGAAAATGTCCGATCATGACAATGCAATATGGCTGTCTCTGACTCAGAAGACACACAGCGCAGCACACGGTCCCATTACGAGTCTCATCGCGCTGTAAGAGAAAACCTATGTGGTATTCAAACTCAAACGGCTCTGGGTTTGACCCGCTGTACTGTAGCTGCACAAACTCTAAATAACATTCATCAGCATATTGTCCAGTGAGCCTTTTTCCCAAACACTTATCTGCTTAATAACCCTACTTTGGTTGACAAGTTGGGCGAATGCGCCAATTCCAGCCGACAGCAATCACTTCTTTTGACTTGTCAAAACGACCGTTAGGAAATGCTGCTTGGCAAAAAAAAAAAAGGGCGATGGCGCCGGTTCCAACGGCGGTTTGGGCCATTATATACGACAAGTCCTTCAAAGTCAGCCGCCGAGCCGCAGGCAGCATTCTAATGAGATCATCAATAACCTGCAACAGCTGCTTGCAGAGAAAGACCTCATCTGTTGAGCTCCAGCCGCCACTGACTGCTCTAACTGAACAAGTCTCGCCGATATAATGAGATGTGTTGTTGTAGCACGAGCAGCAGTGCTTCAGTTCAGACCGTTAATTGCTGAATAAGTCATCTCCCTCAGTGGAAGAGAGGGAGAAAAAAACGTATAAATTCCCTGCATATCAACCTTGTCATGTGATGCTAACCGCATTCCAAGCATTAAGATAAACAAATCTGCTGCTCATCTTTGCTAGAGCTCATAAAGATCCCACTAAATTGGTAAATAAAGTCGGGTCTTTTCAGTGAAGGTAATTGAGGTTTCATTATTTTAGCCTCATTCAATGAGTGAACAATGTGGCCTTCAGCGTTTGATGCCTGAGGTTTCAACAGAAAGCCATCGTCCTCCACCTTAGCCCACAACAGTCCTTCTCAAATAGTGGGGCGCATGTGACCTCGGGGAACTTACTTTTTTACTCTTTACTGTAAGTTATATTTCTTTTTTCTTTTCTTTAATGTTAACACAGATACAGTGTTATACTTATATTCATTTTATAGACAAATTCTACTATTTACAGAGGTGGTGGAGAATTGGAGGGGCAAAACGTTTACTCCTTCCTGAGGTGGGGGGCACAACAGAAAATAATTGAGAAGCACTAGCCTGGAAGTCCAATGTATCTCCGCTGCACATGTCCAAACCTTTTGAGACTGAATAGATTCTCCACACAAGCTGACACCCAGTCCATGCGGACACAGTTATATCGGTATAGAAGTTCCGTGTCGGATAGGACTTCTGTCCACAGGAATTGGACATTGTTACCTACTTTTCCGGACACTTTTTGAAACAGGCTCTACTCATCATTGTGTGGCTGGTGGATCCAAATACAAGTAACATCCGACTTACAACCGGGATTGGTTCCAACCCACCGGTCGTAAGTCAAATTAGACGTAAGTCGGATGCCATTCAAAATAGCTGACGTGAGAGTTGTAGGTGCTACTATAGTGGTAGTGCTGGGATACTGTGCTGCCGTAACTGTCGTACGCATTGCCGGGATGCTACGTGCTGCGGTGCCAGACATTGAAAAAAAAAAAAGCTACTCTGTCATTGTAATGAGCAGCAGACGAACATTGTGATACAGGCGTGTTGTGGACATGCGATCAGGACACACTCTCCAGAGAAGGCAGTCGCAAACACAAGTGTAACATTTCCAGTCTATGTTTATACTCTCAAACAAGAACTGAAATTCAAGCCAACTGCTCCCAGTGTTGTCGATGAAGCACGAAGCAGGTGAACACAGTGCTGCTGGAAACACTGGAAACACACGTCCACCTCTCTCTTGCTCTCTCACTGAAGTCGAAGGTCAACCACATCATCTGTAAACACCAGTGTCTCTTATTGATCGATTTATTCATGCGATCCAGTGTTAATAATAGCGCACTAGCTTCACTTGCGCATGCGTTGTGTTGTATTCTTACTTGTTACTTGAGCACTGCAGCGCCTCTACAGTCCTGGCATATGTGCTACATCGTTTAAAATCCTTTCAGCAGAGCCGTGTGGACGGAAGAAACCACTTCGTATTTACTCAGGCTGTGTGTGGGTGTAGCCTGATTTACTCTCGGATGTTGCACGTCCTTGTTTCTCCCGCTGAAAGCATCTTCACCTCTGTGATTTCAATCTGTGACTCTTGCCTTCATAATGCATAAACACTGAACCTTGGGGGCTAAAACGGATTTGAACAGAAGCATCCTGATACTTCGACCAATCCGAAAAATGTGTTAAATAAAAGATGAGCCTCAAGTATTGGTTGGCCTCTGAACCTTTTAACACAAGGACAGAAAAGACAAGAACAAGGTGGCTTTACAGACTCCCGCCATTCTCTTTTTTACTGGTCACTGATCAATGTTTTTAAATAATTCTTTATTTAAGTGACAATTTTCCAAAAATATAACCCTGTGGTGTGTCTCTCATCCAGGTCGGCGTTTGACTCCACACTTGTTTAAAATTCATGACACCACAGCGCTGCACATTTTGTCCCTTTTAATCCAAAGATCTGACTTGAGATAAAAGATTTATCTCTCACTGGTTAGTCGGCGTCACTCCGACTCTCACTACGGCAAAATAAATGACATTTCTGATAATCTCTTTTATTTATTTTTTTCATTTTCTTTGTAGTTCTGCCAAGGTTGCCCCCATGCCGAGCGAAGTCAGGAGGTGGCGGGCGGATTAGGGATAGGTTATTCCAGGGACCCGCTGGCAATGTGAAGCAGGGGAAGGTGGCGATGCGCTTTCACATCAATCAATGTAACATGTTGAGGAATACGTGTTGATTTTCATTTTGAACTTGTGACCGTGACTGAAGCGCCACAACAAAGAAGAGCAACTGTCACAGCGATTGGAAAATGAATGTGAAGCAGGTCGAGATGACTTGCAGTGCAGCCTTCTGGAGTCGCGTAACCTTTAAATTGTTGACCTCCATTTTAGCAAATATCTTGAGGCTCTGCAAGAAAAAAAGAATATGTTTGTCAGTTTTAATGACGTGTTCAACACACGAGTAAGAAAGTCATGCAATGTTTGATGCATTGTTTCAAACCATGACTTGATTATGACCAGCAAATGTCATACAGGGCGCAGAAAAAACAAGATCAGGTGCCTCAGCTTGGGAGAAGCAGCGGCACCCTGTAACACACCACTAACAAAGTTGGAGTATGCATTTGCCAGTTAAAGGTTTTTTCGTTCTCTTAAGGCTGAATGTTAAGTATTGATTCTGTGAGTCTAAAGTCGTAGCCTAAGATCCGACCATAAGGCTCAAACCTGAGTGGATTATGCTCCATAGTCTTCGTAGTAGTTTTTTTTTTTTTTTTTAATACTGTTCAGATTCTGATGTGAATTGTCATTGCATATTACGTTTCACAGTCCTGATTTGAATATTGCATTTTATTAAATTAAATGTTATTAAAATGATTATTATTATTATCATTTTTAATAATAATACCTACAAAAAAAGCTTCCCATGGGGATGGCAATATGACACATTGCAGAAACTGTTGGGATGTTTATCAGCGTAAAAAAAAAATCTTATTTACATATATTTACAGATGCAATTATTTCTATTACAGAAGTTGGCTCAGTTTCATAAATATCGCTCCCCAATTTGTTTTTTTGTTGTTGTTTTTTTCTGACTCAGTTTATCCAGTATTATAGTTTTGTGACCTGCTTTTTATCGTGGTCTTATTTCATATGTTGACTTCCTCTGTGTCTTAAAAGACTGGAACCAATCTCCAAAACTTCAGATGCTGCCAGATTATCCTCACTTTCATGCTGATAAACTGGCCTCTCGTCTCTCAGTTCGTTCTATCCTCATGTTGTTCGGAACCTTTTAATCTGTGTTTCATTTGCGAGCTAGTCTTGACTGCCTCGTGTCTTCTGTTCCTCCCTCTTCATGCCAGTGTGCTGACCTCCGTACTAGCTTCTGTCCCTAGTTCTCATTTTAACTCTTGATATGAGCAGCCAGACATTTTTGACTTGTAACTACAGTTACACGTATGACAGCTGTGTTTACCGCTTTGGTGCTTTTTGTTAATAGAACTACTTACTCCAATGTATCCAAGTAACATCCCTCATCCTCCAAGTGCTCATCTGAATTAGATCTTTATTTACTGAATGGAGTTGAGTTAATCCTGTCACTGCGCTTCAAGGATATTTATCGCTTCATGTTGACGAACAGACTCACCACATGCTCGTCCGCCGCGTTGATCTAATTTGTCATCTCACAGTCAAATCAATTTTTCATTTAGCCCTGAAACTCATTTGAATGCACATTTGACGTTTGTGAGGTGATGTATACAAAGTGATTTTCATGATTGTGTTAATTCGTGTTGTGTTGCAAGAGCTCCGTTAGCCATGGTATACAGGGCAGTATGCCACTCCAGGAGAGTTCAGACCAGGAGGGTGAACCTCACCTGCAATGTCATTCAGTTAGAACTCCAAATGTGTATTGTAATTTCTTTATATACCAATTACATATATCGTATATTGTAAATAACTATAGTATATTTCGCACTATACTTGCTTCAAACTGTCTTCAAGTGAGCAGATGATATTATTGTTGTCTCATATATCAGCTCATGACAAAATGCAACATTAACTTTAAATTACTTTGATAGGATTTTAACATAAGGTTGAATCTCAAATGCATTCTATACGTTGTCTATGAAGAGAAGATGCAATCTATCTCCCAAAAAAATCCTTCCTTCTTAATCATGACTGATCTGAGTAGGCAAAAAAAAAAGTGACTGTAACATGCAGGCTGACCTCTCCTTGTCCTCCTTGGAACTTCAGCTATAGTTAACATCATAATGCAGCTATTTATGGCACCTGTTAAATAAGGCAATATCTCAAGATCGATTTTACTGCAGCTCGCTCTCCCCTTTGGCACTCTCTTCCAACACACGTAGGATTTGATAACTCAAGCTTTATTGATTTTTCTATAAGCAAAAATAGTCTGCACACTGAGGCATAAACAAACACAAAAAATCCGGCTAGATCCAAATAGTCTGTTTCACAAAACTTTCCTCTTCCTTTCATATCATTTTAGAAGCAAGCAAAAAATAGTGTGGAAACAAAACATTCATGTGACTGTAATGATACTGATCATAAAGATAATAATTTATAATTAACATTAATATGTACTTGATTCCGGAGTCTAGTAGATTCAACATTGTTTGCCGACTTTCAGCTGTGTACACTAAGGGAATACATAAAAAATAAAAATAAAAAAAAAACGTTAAAGTGAGGTGATGAAAAGTGTTTTTTTGTTTTGTTTTTTTTAGTATATATTTTCTTATATTGGTTATATTATAGTTATTATAGTTTAAGCATGCAGCTGTATCAGGGTGTTTTTCAGCACGTAAATGCTATCTTTTTATTTATTTAATTATTTATTAATTTGACAGCAATTGGCTTTGGCACTCGCGCACCGCTCTGGTATGTTTTTTCATTGATATTGGATGCTATATTTATTGTATGGGGTGTGCTCTTTTGTCTTAAAATCAACAAAATATAGATCTCATTTTAAATGTTTGGTAAATACATCTAGAAATACTGATATACTGTATTTGCCCCTGGCTAATTATTTCTGCTTTATTATTGTTTGCGCCTTCTTTGTTTGTCTGCAGCAGCTTCTGTCATCATGGACTTGTGTGGTTTGGTGAACGTTCATAGCTGTGGATGTGAACCTTGAACCTGTCACGTTCCCACGAAACTCCAACCAACTGTATGTGTGCTTTTTGAAACCTGATTCAAAAGGTTGCAAGGTGCATTCACACACATGATTTGATGAGTTATCTGACATCCAGTCGGATTGCAAAAACCAGATTTGACCTGACCATAAGCAAAATGGGGTCTTTGTCCCCCAATATATCAGTCATCAAACTTTCCAGCGACTCAATGACCGCAGAAACCGGATACAGCCCTGTAACCCCAGCTGGCTGTCATAAGTAATGAATTACCAGCTGCACATTACAGCTCACATTTTTGCTATTACACAATTAAATGAACCCTACAATCCATGTAACAGCCACAGTGCATCAGTCCGTCAATGTTGCACGCAGTGAAAAGAGGTAAACGTCGTTGTGGCGTTTGAAACTAAGAGCCAAGCAACCACAATATTCAAATGGAAGATAGTGATCTGGTTTTCTGAGTTGGGGAATAAGTGACAAGAGACTTAATGGATTTCTGTGCCTGGTGTGATTAAGAGGCTGCACTAAACCTGAGATAATGCGCCGATATCTCCCGGCTGCTTGACGGTGGCTGATCGCAATCGCTGGACCCGAACCGGTGTTGAAGTCGTTCACCTTTCTTCACTGCTCCTCTTGGCCTGCATGTCAGCTCCGGATGTGTCTGAGGAAAGACACGCATCATAGAAACAATCTATGGCTGTTAATATGCTAGAGGGTCTTATCGACGCTCAGACTTGATAGTGCTTCTAAATAAAAAAAAAAAAGCCTTCGACAGATCGAAAAAGCAATACAAAAATTATATGAGATCAAAGAGATAAAGATTTAATCCTTTTATCCCTATATATATATATATATATATATATATATATATATATATATATATATATATATATATATATATATATATATATATATTCAGGGGTGGCCAAAGTGGATCATCGTCCTCCATCTCCCCCTGTCCTCTGCTTCCTCTTTTCTCAAACCTACAAACCTCATGTCCTCCTTCACCACCTCCATCAATCTCCTCTTTGTCCTTCCTCTCCACCTTCTGCCTGGCAGTTCCAACCTCAACATTTTCCTACCAGTGTACTGGCTCTCTCTCCTCTGTACATGTCCAAACCATCTCAGTCTGACTTTGTCTCCTAAACACCTGACATGTGCTGTCCCTCTGATCTACTGCTTCCTGATCCTGTCCATCCTGCTCACTCCCAGAGAGAACCTCAGCATCTTCATCTCTGGTACCTCCAGGTCTGCTTCCTGTCTTTTCCTCAGTGCCACTGTTTCCAAACCATACAACATTGCTGGCCTCACCACCCTTTTGTACACTTTGCCTTTCATCCTTGCCGACGCCCTTTTGACACCCATCACACCTGACACTTTTCTCCAATGATTCCATCCTGTCTGCACCCGCTTCTTCACCTCTTTCCCACACTCTCCATCGCCCTGAACAGTTGAATACTTAAAATCCACCACCTTCTTTATCTCTGCATCCTGTAACTTCACCTGTCCATTTGGATCCCTCTCATTCACACACATGGATTCCTCTCCTTTCTAAGGCAAACCTCCACCTCTCCAGCTTATCTTCCACTTGCTCCTTGCTATCACCACAGATCACAACGTCATCTGCTAACATCATCGTCCAACAGGCTTCTTGTCTAACCTCATCTGTCAATCTGTACATCACCATCGCAAACAATCTACATGAGTAACCATATTTAATATTTACAGTTCTGAAGAAATGTGGCTTAAAAGTACTATTTTGCAACCAACTAAACAGAATGTCTCATGGATTAACCATCACATTTGTCTCGCTGGAGGGACTGAAACACTCATGCAAACATATTGTGTAAAAAAAACAAAACGGAGATGTCAAAAAGAATCGACGTGATCCAAAAGTTTCGGTGAATCACAACAGCCTTCGGTGCGTAAAATATTGCTGATGCTCTTATGCATGGTTCTTGAGCTCCACTCGACCGTCGCATGTTTTAATTTTAATCTTAATCAATGTTGTGCTCTAATGAGAACACTGATTTTTTTTTTTTTTACACGCTTGTTGACCTGCCAGATCAGAACGTACTCAATGTGATGAGGTTTAATGAGCTTGCAAAGCTTTCACACCTCAACACTGCAGCGCCACCACTGTATTTATTTATTTATTTTTTTTAAATAAGAAAAAAAATACTGCGATGATCATGTAAATTAATTTTAAAAGGGTTGGGGGGGAAAAAAATCACAAGGACAGCATCTGCGAAAATATGACTCTTGTCAATTCATCCTACACTGTCATTACCACCGAAGTGCTCCTGTGGGACTCCTTTATTGCAAAATAACAAGTCCCTGGTTTACAGCAGCCATATGCCCGGGCCTTCCCGAGGGGGCGACGCCTCCAGCTGTCTTCATGTTGTTTGGTGGCTGTCATATTTGGACAAAATGAGCCTGACAGCTACGTGTCATTAAGATGATCAAGACAAGTCTTCTTCTCACTCTCTGAAAGTTAAACCAAAGTAAGTTGAAGCTGCACGCCAATCTGTCTTCATCCAGCCTTCCTTCAGGATTCTGAAGGCTTCTTACGGTCAGCTTGCAATGGAGACAGTCTCGGAGTAGAGTCACAACAGTCTTATTGGAATGATTTTCAGGACGACCATGTTCTGCTGCAGGGCATCAAGAAACAGTTGACAAGGAGGCATTCCAAAGAGTTTCCCGAGCCGCCTCCACAGGCTTCTCTTCTCTTTTTGACAAGGCTCCTTACTCCATCTGTAATGGAGAGTTCAGATCAACCAGCCAATCGAGATCAAGAGCTACCAACCCAGCTCTCTTCAAAACGACCCATTATTTCCCATGTCCCGAACAAAACCAACTTTAATGCACTTGGACTCCCTGCTCTCTGCTCATGAGCACCATTGCTTTTTCCATGTACGACTGAACTGCATTGTAACCATTGTTTTTATTTGCTCTGAAATGTGGTTTTCTTGACCAAGGAAACTGATTCATCATTGATAATGTATGGGATTTCTCAAAATCCCTTGTGGCATGAAATGAAGCTTTGTTTTGTCACTGCTTCGCGACATTGAAAATACAATCTAATAAGTACTAACAAGGTTGCTCTGTTTAGAACGTTGATCATTACAGGACTCAATTTGTCTTGTGCATTTGAAAGTTTTTAGTCACTCAGGTGAGATTGAGGGACAAACAGATGGTGTGTTGGGTCTGAAAAAGTATAACAGAGGTCTTTTACCAGTGAGCCATTTTGTCAAATAAATTAAGAAAACAAATGACACAAATGCAATTTAGGGATTCTACGTTCACTGTGATATTACTGTTGAAGCATATAGTCCAAAACATTACTATGGAGAAGATTTTTTAAATTCCATTATATGTTACATCATTGATCACGCAAACATCAAGTAAAATTAAATTATAAAATTACATATATTCAATGTATTAACCAAAAACAATAACAAAAAAATACTTATTTAATTTAATGTTAAATTTCATTTCCATTTTCTTAAATAATCACAATTATTACATTGTAATAACATATTTATCACTACATCCTGGGTTTCTGGTATATCACTGAGAATGCCAGATAAACAAAAGCATATGGTACATGAACACATGGTGCATTTATGACTTCATCTTTTTTTTTTTTTTGTTTTATCAACGTCTTGACAGGACTGAATGTTAAAGCCCTAAAAAAAAATCAATGTGAATGGGTACAACATCTATTTGGGGTAATAAAAAGCAAATACAAGAAGCCAATTCTTAATGGAACTCCTCACTGTATCGCTCATTGCTCCACACCCCCCAAGGCTTAGCAAGATTGAACACACCATATGTTTATCTGGAGCTTTTCCCCAGTAAGTGGCACTGACGGCATGGTTTTGGCACTACCTCTCTGCATCAATTCAAAAGCTCATTTACTGTAAGCCCCCGCCTCATATGCATCTCATGCTTATGTTTGTCTGCTTTTTTTTTGTTTTGTTTTGTTTTTTGAAGAGAACTTAACACATGCTGAAAAAAAAAAAAAATCAAGTAGGAGAAATAAAACCACAGAACACCACTTAAATCAGTATATTGCAAATGCTCATCTAGTCACTGTAAGAATGTGTCAGTTGCTCAGTTAATAACGTCGTGATTCTAGTAAAGACAAGAATAGATTCAAACAGTCGTGAAACAACACTGTGCTAGACTATTTACTGACCTCGATCTTTACGACAGTGGTTTGATTGAGTCTTTAAAGTCCAAGAAGAGAGGAAAAATAAAGGCGAGTATTTGGAAATTGGCCTCTAGGAAAAACAAGTGTCTAAGAAATACGAGAGAGCTTTTAAAAGGTTGGCTTCTTGTGCGATTGGTTTTGACACCCTTGAGCAAATGTTCACCTTTAACCAGTGATGTGATATTTAAAAAGAAAGTCTGCATCACGGATCCTTTGAAGGAAACAGTTTACCATCTTTCACCGAGTGTTTCAGGTACTAAACGGAGTTCTTCTCACATCTAATCAAACAGCATGCTTGCCCTCAAAGTTATTCATAAGGGCAAAACATCTAGAGGCAACTGGATGTAGAATGTATTTAGTAGAGGATGGGTTGAAGTTTAACTGCTCTGTGAAGTAGACAGTTGGTGCTGGGGTGACGTGAAAGCCCTCTGTTTTGGCTAAGCCTCTCCACCTGAAGGAGTTATGCCAATCATGAAACACCATCATATTTTAGTTGCAAATTTATGAAATACGAATAACATTTCTAGCCTTTTTTTCATGACTGGAGGTGTGCTAAATGTAGCAAAAATTGGAGTTTGTCATTCCTCTTGATACTAAATGCTTGAACTGTACGATGGATTAGTCCGAAGGCTGAGAATGGAATTTTGAGTATCACAATTTTCTGCATTGAAACATTAACCCAGTTCTATGGGGTTAATGTCGTAACACAAGACGCCACTCATGTATCAAGTATGACATGTTTAGTTTGTTGTCTCAGTCTTACGCTACACTTGAAGCCTGGTGTAGTGCAGAGCTCACCAACCTTTTGGCAACCGCAAGCTCCTCCAAAGAGCACTGTGTGACCTGAAGGGCTACCAGCGGTTCAGTATACACCGCTAAAATCACAATTTCTAATGGACGATAAATATTATTCCTCTGAAATGCTTGTCTCATTGCTGAGTTTTCATAATGCCTATTACATGAAAATGTATTTTATTTTATTTTATTTTATTTTATTTTATTTTATTTTATTTTATTTTATTTTCACCACGTGGGCTACTCCCTCTGTCTCTGCTGTTAGAATCCCATCAGTATTTCTATGTTATGCCAGTTCCATACGTGTAAAGCACATCGCTCCAGTTACAGCTAGTTTTTAGAATTTTCTAAATCTCATGGACTTTTGAGGAGATACAGTCATTTGAATGTGTTTGGCTGTTGCCTGAAGATTAATCTTAAATGATCGAGCTTTGCCATCCTGAACTGCCCTGTAATATTTACCAAACAGGCTTATCCTGTTCGGCACTTCAAATCTCCCCCCGAGCTACAAGTGAAATTGTCTATATTTGGTGATATCTAATCTAACCTTGTAATGATATTCACTGCTCCCGCCTCAGAGGATCTCCCTCCCTCCCTGCTACCTGGCGTCTGCTTGTACGACCATTTTTAGCCCCATAATTTCCTTGGCAGTAAGCCCCTGATGAGGTTGGTCAGGGATGAAGACTTCTATTAACTGAAATGTTGTACATGAAGGGAATTGCAGACCCATAAAGCAAGGTCTTGTCAGTCTCCCCGGTGATCTCTACCATGAAGAGCAAAAACCCCACTCTCCTCCCACATGCAGACTTGCTGAAAAATAAGTTTCAGCCTGGGGGGAAAACTTAGAGTTTAAATTCACCTCCAGCTCACCAGTATTCTGAGCTCTGAAAATGACATTCAAATATGGCCACAAGACTTTATTTTTGTCTATTTGTTGTTGTACAGAAACCATTTCAAAACGGTTGACATTTGTAATCAACTTTATAATGTTTGAGTAGCTCTGTGTGATAATATTGCATTAACTCGGAGAGCAGCAATTCTGTTTCTTGTGAAAACAATTTCCAAATCACTAAAAACCTTCATCATGAGCACCACATGTGTTAAAAGGGTACATTTTCATAATAAACTTACAATCACAGCCTGCAGCGAGTGATGGTACACAGGTGTCTCCTCACCTTTTTCTTGCTGTTGTTTTTCGCCTTGATTCTCCCGTCATTTCCTGAAACATTGCTGTAACAGGCTCAAACAGTCCTGCATCATTTTTTTTCATTTGTTTTTCAGAGTCGTGTGATGGTCAGCTGTCGTGCACAATTACTAGTTTCTAGACCTCTTGTGGACGCTTGTTTCTCATCGCTCAGCAACAATTTCCTAACTTAACTGGCGTCTTACCCAGTTTTAGGGAAGTGCTCCTGAGATGTTTGGTAAAGGGGAAAATACATAAATGATACAAACCAAAAAAAAAAAACAAAAACACTGGAACCTTGTTACCTAAAATAAATCTGCTGTAATTGTTTTATTATTGTTATTTTATCGTACTAATAATCGTGATGTTCAAAAGCACAAAAGGATGCCGTGGAAAGTTAGGCCTTTCTCATATCATTTCTTGGGGGACCGATGCTGTAAATGCTCCACTTGATGCTGAATTAACTCAAGAAATAACAAGATGCAAGCCCTGATTCCTGGAGTCTGAGGCTGAGTGGATTCTAGTCATATTACTACTCTTCACTTTTTGATTGATGTAATTACTGTACTTATTGAGGGGGCATTCACACTACAGACTTTGGCCTGGTGTTCTCAAGTCCCACTCACCCCCCGTGTCCTGCTTAACAACTCTGCCTCAAGAGCTGAATTTCAGTACTAAACCAGCTGGGGGTCGTGCGTTCAGAACTGTTGCTTGAGAGTGACTAACTTTTCAACAAAGAAAAGGCACTGGTGACAAGTGGTTTTGCTATCCAGTAAAAACTGCTCCTACTCATATGCTGTTGATGCCACAAACTCTAGCACTGTGTGTCTTTGGTTCAGTCGTCTTCTTCCCCGATTATTGCCATGACTCATTTAAGTTGGTCACTCTCTGCATCCTGACCAGAATGTAACACTCCTCGCTGTGTACTTGCTGGACAAATACGATGTTAACGTTAGCCTGGATGCTAGCTGACTGTAGTAGAAATAAAAACATACTGTTGTACATACATCTTGTATTGTTCATGTTGTCGGACACGGTCGACCATTTGGTTCTCTAACCTGTGATACCAGAGAAAGTAAACAAACAGAACAGTAGTCCTCATTACTAAAATGTCCCTGTTGTCCTATCCAACACTGTTTTTAAATAAAGTACTTTGGTATCCATGAAACCTTTCTACACTTCATATTCCCTTATCGCTTCAAGTCAGCTCCTCCATTTGAAGGGATCATTTCAGGTGGTATAAACGGCGAGTGCCCTCGGTCTTAGACGTATTGGGACACACTACACTTACACGTGAAAAACAGAGTGTTAGGGTCAAAAAAGTGTTAGGGTGAGAAATGGGACACAGCCTAAGTCACACATAACCCTTAACACTTGGTTTTGAGGGCTAAGGTTGAGGGTTAAGGATTAAGATAAAGGGATTCACCCAAATACACTATCACAATGAGCTATACCACTTCTTGGAAATGCTTGCGCGAGAAGTCATTCTTCCCACATAACAGTTCTCCCATACCAGCGCTGAACTAATTGAGCAGATAACCTACCCTTGCATGTCAAGAGTAATACATTCTCAACGAGGAGGCATGTATTGTAAACAACAGTGATTAACGCCTGTTATCTGGCCTGACGTCTGACACTTGTATATATGAGGCTTGGTTAGGAAGACACAGGCAATAAATCCTGCCGAGATCCCAGTGCATTTCAAACAATGTCCTGGGTATCAGAGGGGGTTTTTAGAGCAGTGCTGGCATGATGTTGTTGGCCCTTTTGTTCAGAGCTGTCAATTTACATTGAACAGGTTTATATGAAAGATATGATTTGTAAACTTGAGATTGTACTCAATAGTTTGCCTGCAATAAAAGTCGGTCGCCCTTCCACCTTTCAATACATTGCTTTACATGAAATTGGATCGTAATCATATGTACCACTGTGGCCTCAAGATGTCTAGATAAAAATGTGACAGTTTTTAAGGCGGCATGTTTCCCCCCATATTTCACAAGATTCTGTCAGAAAGACTTGCACTCTGCTCACCGGCATCTAGAAATGAAGGTGTCTGCCTGCATTGTAATGAGAGTCAGGGGTAATGGACTGTTTAATCTGGTCTCAGAGCTGCGATGAATATTATGATTAAGAATATGACAGTGCCACTTCCACACCTTAAGAAAGTGATGGCTTTACACGTGTTGGCTGTCGCCTCGCGTTAGACAGCGGTTTCATCACTGTCAGCGACAGATGCAGCAATCACCCTTCTGCTGTAGTGAGCCTCTGCCGGAGCAGCACATCACAACAAACAAGTCCTATTTCATCTGAGTGCATTATTCTGTGAAAAACAGGGATCCGGTTCTGGAGTTTGTACAGGGGACTGACTGTCCTCTCAAACACCAAACATGTCGCTGTTGAAAAGGAGAGCCATTTACTACCTGATCCCCAGTTGGAAATTGAATACTTGCTGCAATTCATCACCTATTTGAAGGGAGCTGTGCTGCTGGCAGCCATTAGCTCCACTAGGGGTTTGACCACAGCTCTGCCTTGAGTTGTGGTCATAAGCTTACAACAGTGTAATCATGATGATCTGTAAGAACAGGCTGTGTGCACAATGATGGAGTGCACACACTTCTACGCACCTCTGAGCCTGCCAGCATTGGATCATTTGAACGTCAAGCTGTTGAGGAACAATATAAGTATAGATTGTTCATCTCTCGCAGGGGGGGGCAAAATCCATAACCATGAACTCTGAGGTTTAGTTCTCGGCCTAATATATGACCTATGCTGGTTTTGTTGGACAGAGATGAATAGAGCAGGGTAAAAAGAAAAGTTAGCACAAAGAAAGTACTTTGATGCTTTTAAGGAGGACATTCCATCCCACTTTTGCCAACAAACAGAACAGAATATTACTCTCAAATGACTAAAATAGATTTCCTTTATCTGACGTTTGAATATTTTGGAATAATTGTGTTTTCTTAGACAAACGTAATGATATTGGGAAGCGTTGAACGAGTTAGTTCTGTCATTGTCTTCACAATGTCACAAGTGCTCTCACTCTGAACAAGTCACTACACCATCACTAAGTCCCAACCGCGCAGGGTGAGGGTGATATGGAGCCCACCAGTTGGAAGTGGGAAAGCCTCTGTGAGCCAGAGAACATGCTACCATCTCGCAGCCACTTCACTGAAACTGTTAGATCCGCCATGTGCAATGAAGCAAAGCTAAGATAAGTGTACAGTAAGAGACTGTTCTCGAAGTTGTAACTTGAATGCACTGTTAATTTCAATGTGTGTATGAAATGAAGAAGAGAACAGAAAATGAATTAAAGAAGCTGCTTCCTTGTCTCCAATGATACAAAAGGCAGATTTTCTGTTCCATGAGAATGAAAAGTGTTGTAATGAATCATGATTTCAAATAGGATCGAATCGTAGGCAGGATAATCGTAATGGAATCATGAGACCACTGAAGATGCACAGCCCAGACATTAAGATTAGCCTTTTGTGTTGCGGGTATGTTCCTATGCTAAGGAGACTCCTTGGGAAGCAGCATTTCTTCTGCTCGGAATGCCTCTTTCTCTGGGCTCCTTTCACTCTCTGAAATGAGATTTTCAGATCAACAGAGGGAGAGCAGACACCTTCTTTCAGTCGGTCCAGAAGTCTCCTCTTTACACAGAGACGTCCAGGAGAGTTCTCAAGTTGACAGACTCAAGTCTTTGTGAAAAGGTCGCTCTTAAGTTTTTTTTATTTCTTTTTTTTTTTTTAACTGGTCCCCTTTAAAAAAAAAAAAAGTGCTGATCATCCAAACAAATATTTTCTGGCTGCCATTGATCCTCGGTTTTTGTTTTCTATTATGACCCATTTTCACCAAAGCTTTACTCCTCAACTGATGTTTCATCACAATGAAGAGGTCCAGGCCTCTTTTTTAAATTGTTGTGCTATAGCTGTAAGACGTTTAAATCATTCAGTGTTGGTTTAGCGTAAGAGAGAGTAAGCCCAGACTTGAGGGTAAGCGACACTATGTTGTTCAAGATGCTGAACTCTCAGTGGGCTCTGACATGATGATGGAGGGAGTCCGGATGAGTTCTTGTCAGCGGGCCATCGGCAGCCCCTCCCACTCCAGGATGGGCATCACCAGCCAGTGAGAGTGCCAGGCGTCCATCTGCATGCATTTAAAAGCGAGTTCACCCAGGATTGTGAAACGGGGAACGTGGGGGACTCCCTGCGACTTGTCTAGTATCTCAAGACAAGAAAGTGACAGACAAGCCAGTGATTTTGTGGGGGAAACACAGAGCAGCCAGTCAACGGAGCTCTGTCAACTTGCCAAAAAAGAGCTTGGGTCATTACCATTTGAACCATGGCAGATCAGAAGCCCCCAGCGGATGAATGGTCATTCTGTCAGCCTCATTAAGGGGAGCGTATTCATGAATGCCAGACACAAACTGCAAAGCCCAACTGTCAAGGGTGGCTGGTGCCTGACAATGCTAACCTTAGAGGAAACAGCCCAGTCTCTTCGTTTGCTGAAATCCTCTAGTAAACAACATTCAGAGCCAAGATCAGCAATGGGCCTCTTAAACTGATGGAGTGTGTGATAATCATAACCTGTGTGGCACCGTGCTAAATTGCTCGAATGCGGTCGCCTCCGCAGAGTAAATAACTTCATAGGCAGCTTGGTGGCCAATCAACCAGCAAGCAAGATACAGATACACACACACACGCATACGCGCTGAAGCATTTTTCTCACATTATTCACAGTTCTGGAGCATCAAGTTTGTTTATTTATACCCCTGTTACCTTGTTTTTCGCTCAAATGTGACACCATTATGAATAAATATAGCACAAACGACACCGGTCTCATCCTTCACCCACTCCTTGCCAGCAATATCTGGCTGCTACAGAAAGGATAGACATTTTAAATGGTGTTTGTTAAACAGTGGGGAGAAGTGGAAGTCAGATCTCTAAAGGCACTTAAGATGATGAGAGGAAAATATACGGATTTTAGCTAGAAAGACACATTCATCATGTTGTCGAAACTTGAAGGGAATTAAAACATCGGAAGCTCTAACAAATTGGATCAACTTGGGGAAAGTGGATGAAGGTTTTACTCTTTAACAATCCCAGTGTAAGCAAAGGGTCTCTGGAGTGGAAGAAGTGCCTATCTAAGCACAACTTGACTGCTTTGTGTAAAGAACCATTTCCCTCCGTCATTGCGCATGCTTACATGACCAAATTATTGCATTAGTCTGGCCAAGTTCGGACTTTTAAAAAGCATATAAACATCTTAGTGCCACAACCGGAGAGAATGATCTTAGTCGGAATACACAACCTGAGTAATACGGTCAATAGCTCGACTAAACTAGCATGTAGTCCAGTAGCACGACTGATGGGACTGGGTGATGTGTCGCTACGCAAGCTTCAGCTATGCAGCGGAAGTCAAACACCTAGACAGTCAATAACCAACAATTGAGAAGTTTGTGTGCCTTGGTCTTGGTCTGATATCAGCTGTGTTTTTGTAACTCAGGATGATGCTGATCTATAGATGTGTATATTTGTCTTCACTCATGTCATTTTGAACATTTGTTCAAGAAAATTTCCTTCATGAGTTCATGAGAACCAGAAGGACTAAGAGCTCAAGGCGCCACCCCGCGTCACGGAGGTGAACTACTCATAGTTCGATTTTCAGTGCAGTCATCGAGTGCAAGTTGTTGGAAAAGACCGTTGCTTAAGTCATTGCGTAAATCTGAGACATTCCCTTGAGTTGATGCATGGCATGGTTATATGGAGTTTGTCAGTTACTGACTGAGCTGCATGTTCTTTAGACTTAAATCAAACCTCTGCAGTCATCAGGGTCCGAGTGCTGACTGATGCCTTGATGCAGGTGTGGAAGGAGCCTCCTTCTGTCGTTTCCTCAGGAGGAAGGTTAGCAGGTTCATACATAGAAATGGAAAACGTAAACATAAAAAATCCTGTTGTTAAACTAAACAAAAATAGAAATACACGACTAAAACTATGACCAAAACAAATGAGTACATTGACAGAGTAGCACTGGTGGCAGGAGGAGTCCACAGGTTGGTGCCGGAAGAAGCACAAGAGAATGTGGTGTTAGAGTTGATTCATTAGCTTTCAAAATAGGACAGGCTATAAATAAAAAAAACATTTTAAAAACAGTTGTAATTTCCACCTCAAGGAGTGAATAGGTTTATCACTCAGAAAAAAAATCCTGTCTTCATGCTTTCCCCCTTTCATTCAGTTTGCTATCAACATCACTCTTCGACTTCAAAAAGTTATTCACTGGCAGAAAAACAAGACATGGTGATGCCATGGTCGTTGAAATGTTTGCAGCGGATTCTGAACTGAAACAGTGAAGTAACACTGTTTTTCATATTTTCAGATGTTTGTTCCAAGTCCTAATAGGACTTCAGTCATTCTGGCAGAAAATATGTCCACAGCCATAATTGCACTCATACTTCTGTTCTCTTACCGCGTTTCCATTCAGTCAAAATGAAAACTGAAAAAAAAAAAAAAAATCAGCATGATCATCTTTGATAGATGTGTTTATGCAGGTTCTGGATGGAATTCATCAGCAATAATTAAGAGTTTACTTGATCAGGAGGGATTAAAAAAAATATGTGAAGTCAGATTAAAGAGAGCTGAGTGGAACCAAGGAAGCGTTTATCAAGCGCTGGCAAGCAAGCGAGCTGGCTTCACTGTCTGATCCGTATCCTGCTAGCACGTTCCTTCATCAGGCTAACATCTAAACCTGCTTTGAAACATGTTCTTTGCAGCTTCCCAACCACTCTACAGTGTTATGATAGTGGTGATGACTATTATTACTGAAGATGGAATAATAATCTATATTATTGGCATCACTAATTGGGGATGCATCGATACTGGTATCGGATATCGGTCCAATACCGGGCTTGAGTACTCGTACTCATATAATGGCCACAGATACCACGAAACCGATGCCACTTTATGCCAGCACGCAGTTTTTGAATGTCAGTTTATGACTTTTTTGTTAAATGCGAGTTTGTACAGCAGTGAAACTTGTGACCGTCACCCATGTATAAGAAAAAAAACATACTGAGGTGTCCTATTCAAATAATATACATGAAAAAGATAAGGAAAAACTCATAGTAACTATCAGTAATGTGTAATTATTCAGTATCGGTGAGTACTCAAATGCAAGTACTCATACACTATTCGTTTTGGAATAAACTGGTGGTGGAGCATCGCTCGTAATAGTTATTCTTGCTCTGTTGTCTTCAAAGTTTCCACCTTCATTTGTATTGATATTAGCATTGTACAAAATACCAAAATGTCATCTTATCTCGGAGAAGCAAATTGAACCAAGCCCGGATACTTGGGGTCCTGGTTCAATGGTACCTGGGGCTTCTTGGCCCAGCTACTTGCATATGCTTGGCTTGAAATCAAATACAATGTCATATTCGGGAAAGGAGTCTGACCCAGTTGCGATTCGAATGACGGCTTACAGAAGAGCAGCGAGAGTAAGAATTAATGATTTAATACTAATAACAAATAAATCACCAACAATAAGCAGCAAGAGAAGACGTCAACACCAGAAGCGGAGCGAGGAGGACACACACGTAGGAAGGGGTGAAAACCTGAAAACAGAAAGAACAGGTGAACCAAGCTCAAACCTGAGAACCGGGACAACTAAACACACTCGGATATTCAACTTACGAGGTCAAACAAGTTAAAGCGCTCGGTGGTGGATATACACACGCACACGAGGGACACAACAATACAGAGAAACAGAAAAGGCGAGCACAAAATGACACACACACGCTCAATGAAACTAACAAGGCAACAACAACAACTGAAAATCACCGTAAGCGGGAATAAGAATCAATTTTGGAAAACACAAGAGATCGAGTATCGAGAGGGAGAGTTTTACCATCAGACATGAAGTGACCATCTAGCAAAGGCTGAAACTCAGGAGTTAGTAAGTATGTTGTGAGTTAGTGAGTATCCATGGTGGAGTGATCAGTGGAACGAGCTCCAGCTGCGCCGCCATTAGACTGGAGGGAGTAAGATGAGAATAGGAAAACGAGACACACAACACAGGAAGTAACAAAATAAAAGCACCTAAAAACCAAACTATGACGTTCAACTCATTAAAAAATAAATTATAAAAAATAAAAAGTACACGTGTTTCTGTGGCTCCTTCCTAGCTAGTGTAAATAGCAACTAGTCGTGCTTCAAATAACCACAGAAGCTGACATCTTGATACAGCTGGTTCTCTCAGTGTCATGCTAAATGACTGGTCTTTGAAATGACTTGTCCTCGAAGACTTGTCTTACTTTAGATCATGGAGCCATAAGGTGAATGGTTATTTACTGAGTACTGCTGTAATAACATGCATGCAAGCTTTAACAGCAGGTGTTCCACCAGCCGTCATCCTGTGAAAATTTTTTTTTCTTATCCGGTAATACCAATTTGTGTCGCTCCTTTCTTGAGGCATGTAGTTTTTTTTTTTTTTTTTTCATACACAGCAGGGTGTCTACAGTAACATTAAACAACCTGATTAGTTTCTGAGATTGCTTTAATGTTGCAATTAAAAAACAGTGTTTTCAGTTCTGGATAATCAGAAGGCAGGAACGATTAACTGGAACCTTGTGATTTTTTTACCCTCATTTGGTCAAATAAGCGAGACGACGGCAAAAGGCCAGTCAGTGCGCTGTAATAAAACACCCTCAAACAAGCTCACCAGAGTCAACACGAGCCGGTGATAGTCATATCCTGCAATTTAGAAGGACGGGTAAGAAGTGAGTGGGAGTTCAATCTGCACCAGCAAAGACGACAAAGTCCTGTGACACGTTCGCTGTGTCTCATTTTGAATTCCCAGCCAACACATCAAACAAGTGAATACATTAGAGGATGATGGTTGCCTGCTGCTAAAAGATGTCACTATTGCATGTACCTATCTTCAGTATGAGGTACGTTGCTTGCCTGAGTAGTCACGGATCAGGTTAAGGATTGAGGCGTTTTTTTGGGGGGGTTAAATCGATTAAATTGACAAATCGGTTTCTAACCTTCCCACTGGATTGTAGATTCATAAGTATAGACTTCAGGGGGACTTGGTTGTGGATCCAGCGAGACTGACTGACATTACAATGACAGAGCTATAACCTGACCATCCAACCTGACCATCTCTAATAGTTACGTTTGTCCATTTGGACTGGTTTCAAGGGAGAGAGAAGTTAAGTTGAGCTATTGAGTTACTCCACATATCTGCAAAATATATGATACATTTTTCAACAGCAGAAAGTTCTGCTCTCTGACAGCAACTCAACACTATTTGTTTTGCTCCAACAGTAAATCATGCAACAACTTTTGATGAGGAGGAGACAGAAGTTTGCAGGGTAATGTCAAAGGTATCTGTTTGCCGATTGGTGGACATGTTGAATACGCCCACCGATGATGTCATGGTTTGCGAGCTAGAACCAACGTTTTTGATTCAAGATTCAAGAGGTTTGTTCGTCATACATACAGTTATACGAGGTAGAACGCATGGTGGAATTCTTTGTGTCCCTGCATCCAATAAAAAGGAAGTGTGCAATACAAGATGCATACAGTGCAAAGTAAAAAAAATAAATAAATAATAATAATAATAAAAAAGTAATAGTGCATATTTTTGGGTTCCAGTCATGAACTTTTCACATTTCAAACCAATTTTTTCCTGACAGCATTTAAAAATTACCTACAATACCTCACACTTGAAAGGCAGCTTAGAACCCTCTCACACCAACGTTCTGGTTCTACAACTGTTGCTGTTTGGGATTCTCAGATCTTCAGTGCTGTCTGTCTTACCAACCTGTGGTCGTACAGGATTAAGCATAATTATAGTGGGACGGCGCTAAAACATGTCACTCTGACGGAAGTAAACGACACATTCACCGGCCAAAAAGTTGCACCAATTTTCTGAAAATCTTTCTCGCTTTACTGCGACTGTTTCGACAATAGATCATGCAATGAATTTTGATAATAAGGAGACAAAAGAAGAAGATTGCATTGTGCTTGTGTTTCTGTGATTCGTTTTGCAGATGTGACTGTTGTCTGAGTTCATGTCGCTGTGTCTCACCAGAGTGGGCAACGCATACATTCAATTTATGTTAACAAAATGTCCAGTGCTTCCTCAACTTCCTTCTCATTTAGTAAATTGAGAATACGACCCACCCATTGATGAGGTCAAGGTTGGGATGGGTCACAAACCATTTTTTTTTTTTTCTTGCTTCAAGCAACGAAACAACTTTCTAATTTCTGAACTAGTTCTCGGGAACCAGAATCAGCACGACTCTGTGATATGATTTTTTGAATGAAGTTTGTAATTCTACAAACCGAAGGTTGCGGTAATATAACAAGGGAAAGTATTGAGCCAATAAGTGTGCTTTCTGTGTACTGTAAGGTATACGTGTCAGTAGTACAAGTAGTCATTACTCAAACCTCTCATAAGAAGCACAAATAAGGCAAAACTATGCAGTAAAGTAGCCAATAGTGTGTAGTATAAATTTCCCTTCTGCTATCCTGTAGATTTATATTAACCAAACACAAGGGTGTTTGGTTACACTATCAAAATGCAATAAATCAGAACAGAAGCCAGATCTGTTTGTGGTGCATCTTTTTCCTTGCTGAATATGTTCAGAGGATTCAAATGCTGACACGGCTGTTCTCAAGACTACAAGCTGCGGCGAATTGCAGATGCCTCAGTAAATCGGAAAAATGAACATCTATGGGTAACAAAGTGCCTGAAATATAGGAGTGCAGGTCGATGTCTTTTGTGATGATACGCTTCCTCGCAGGGACTGGCGTTTGTGCAGGGATTATCACGTCTTTCATTGTCAATCCTTCAGCAGATGTTCCTTGCGATCAACCTGCAGATGAACTGAAGGTTGTGTGAAAAGAGAAAATGGAGATTGGTGTGTTACACAGCGCTGTCATGATTTTATTAAGGGGGCGAGGACAAATCATCTTTAATTCCGTCATGTTTACGAGCGGAGATGTGCGAGATGTAAACCAGCCATGGAGAAATCACGGAACACAAGGTTTTCCAATAAAGTCAGATTTGCAATAAAACAAACAGATTGACGTCCTGTTCTGCGGCGCAGTTCTGCTTGCCTCACCGAAACAGGGAGCCGTTACACCTCACTAAAGGTAAATAAAAAGTGCCTCTTCGGCAGTTTTCAGCGTGATATTTCACTCAGGCTGGCTGTCATTTGTCACCAACCGGCTACAAAAGACTCCGGGATTCAATTTTCGCATTGTTGTGTTTGTAAAAATGAAGTTATTCCTTTACGGGGCAAATACACCAAATGGGATCTTGCATCCGTACAGTCAGCAGCGGCAGATTATGCAGCATTAAATCTTCATTGCTGCAGGGATACATGTCATATTAAGTTAGGTGGCAAAAAGAAATGCGTGGCTCTGGGTTTTCAGGCTTCGCAAACATTTCATTCATTTTCTGTGTGTGAAACCGCAGCAGAAACAGGACGTGGAAACTCAAGAGAGCATGCTGCCCTTCCATCTACCCCTGAGGCCCCCGAGCCTGTCACTTTCACTCTGGACCAAAATTCTAGTCTTCTGTTTGAATTGTGAGCTGTTCAGATATTCGTACATATCTTTGCACGCCATCACATCGTCCCAAAACGTTGAATAAGGGAAAAATAGGGTTTGGATTTTAGCTTCAACTGTAAGTGCGCATACAAGTATTGTTAAGGGAGCTTCAATATTTTCTCCACTTTGTTGAACTTGATAATATTTGAACCTCAGTCCCAACAAAAACTGCTTTGTGTTCACATGCGAGCTGCATGACATTCAGAAGATCAAGTGAATATCTGAATTGTGTCGAGTCCTCAGGACTCTTAAATTCTGTGTAATAGTAAAAGTTCTTAAATAATCTCCACAGTAAGCAGCATTGTCTTTAAACTGTAGTGCCTTCACATGTTATTTCACAACTCTTCAGTTGCGTACTCCAAAGCACTGAGACAGCACATGGTTTGAAACCACCGTTAGCCCACTCTGGGAACTTTCTTGAACACTCCTGACAGTCTGAGTTATATTGTTGACGAACACCATAACCAACCAACACCGGCAGAAACATGACCTCCGTCCAGTTGGTTGGCTATGGAGCCAATTCTGTCTACATGTGGTCCTTATTGACAGACTTTCTTTTCAATGGGGTCAACTGTTATCCCTCCACGTGATGTTCAAAAGGAGGGGTTTGGGAGACGTTCTGCAGCTCTCATCAGTCTACCGTATGTATACCATCCGATACACTCGACTATACAGCATGTAAGGAGAGCCACTCCAAGGCTCACCTATAGCTCCAACATCTGTTTAGCGTTTGAGAAGCCCAGGGTCTTGCAAAGGTCCACTTGAAAAGAGTCGCTATTCAGCCTCTTGGGATGGAGAATGTGTTGGACAGACACACAAACTCGGACCACAGAGCCCATGGTTGCCTCAAACTGGAGACATTCTCCTTGGGAAGCTTTAAAACTACTCAAACTTATCTTACTTTTTTTGCTGCCCTCAATTGGAATTATTTTTGTAGCATAGTTAATTATTGAATATCCAAAACTATTTGTTGTTTTTTGTTAACTTCCCAAAGAGGCAGCCTATTCATCTCTGTTGCATCGCCGAGGTCACGCGGAGGACAAATTTGGGCTAATAACGAAATGTGCCTTGATGAAATTACTTCTGCCGTCGTGGTTAATGACACTGCTAAGTTTGGAGCCCCTGGAGCCAGGAAACGCACATTTATGGGATGTTCACAGCGCAGTACAGCTGAAGTTAAATTAACTTTGAAATCACAGATCACTAATGCTTATGGGTCTGTCCTCCTCTGGGTTCCCCCTCACAACACAGACGGAAGTGTGCCGACGTGGGAGGGAATTACTTTGACATCTGCGGTGTCAGCGCACTTCCACTGTCATTTAAGCAGATGTAGACATTATGTGAACCGGGATAAACAGCGTTATGTTTAACCTCGTCTCTAAAGGTCATGCTGTCTTGGTCTAGGGGGATCGAGGGTAAGTACAGCACGACCTCGATCAAGCCCTCCTGCGGTTTCGGTGGGTGCCCTCGGGCCGCTAGTGCCCGGTCAGACTTCACAGCCACACAGCTCAGTCTCCCCATGGGAGTTCATGCTCAGTGTCAGGTGTCAGGTGAAATCATTCAGGCTATAGACGGAGGATTGCAATGTTTTTGAACGTCCCCATCATTGTCACGTCGCTCGCCATAAAGGACACGAAGTGAGCCGGCTGAAATAGGCTTTCTTTCAGCTGTAAGGATTTTTGGGAGTCTTCCCACAGCTGTAGCAGTCTGAAATCTCTTTGCAAATTTAGACATGTTAGTTGTTTCTGTCTCGAAATGGGGAAAGTGGTGCTCGAGGCGACACAAATGTCAGAGAGGAGTGTGCAGCCTCCCTTATCTTAGGAGAAGCCACACAGCTACATTGCTATAATGTTTGGCAAATAGCTCCACGAATATGTGGGTGGGACTAAAACGCTACCTCCATGATAATCGAGGAGCGGCTCTACTTCCTGTATTCGGTCAAAGAGGATATATGCATGTATATGTACTAAATGTATATATAATACAGTTTGTCTCAAAGTTATATCACTGAATGGTTTATTTCATTTTTATATATTTCTTCGATTAAAAAAGACCATGGAGCGAATTAATATGATTTTAAATGGCAAGAGATGTTTCCCGACTCAAATGCATAAAACAAGTTTAGTGTGTCCTTTCGTCACACTGCCGTTACCAAGAACAAAGCTCTAAAATGCTTTGCATTCAGCATCATTCTGCAAAAGCTGGATTGAAATGCAATGCATTTAGATTGAAGAAATAGAAAGAGCTCGAGCCAGTAGAAAGACTGAAAAAAGAACGAACGTTATCCCAGACTGGCTCACAAATGTGTCCTTCTGATTTTTATTTATTTATTTTTTGAGATGGTTTAAAGCGACCGGACTATATTGAGCACTTGACACTGAGATGACCCCGCCGCTACCATCAATCCAAGGCGGCAGAGTATAGAGAAAAACACACCATTTGCTTTTTGCACAGCGAGTCCTTGTAGTTTTGGAGGAGCTGCACTGAGATAACTGGAATTGAATAATGATAAAGTTAAGCGTTGGTTTGTGAATTCACACGGTCACCTTGAATTTGAGAGCAACAGAGGCTGATACAATATGGCCCCGGGCCTTTGATGCGGCACCAAACGCTGAGCCTGCCTCGTTCTTGCAACACTGACAGTCGCTCCTTACCTTTGTGTTCTGTGAATAATACTTAAAACAATAGCCTGAGAATACAAATTGAACAGGTGCAAAGTCTTGGAGACTTAACATTCACTTCCATGATGCCTCTCGAATCAAAGATTCGAAATGACTATGACTTTTGTCGGTTGGCGCACAACTCACTTTAATACGACAATACACCCAGACATTGTGTTGGGAACATTTGCTGTGAAAAAAATCTTCTTTATATGGACTAGAATTGCAAACCACAATTTCATGGCTATGAGCCGTAATCTTCATAAAATAACAGCAGTCAGTTTCAAAAAAGAAAGAAAAGTTTGACATTTAGTCACTGATTTGTCATTACTTTTCACTAAACTAATATGGTTTCTCCATCTGACATTTTCAAAGGTTAATAACGGACCAGTGGCCACTCTTCTTGATCAAACCGTTCAACAGCAAACAATTGTAGTTAAGTGATAAAGTTTTATTGCATGGTATCATTGGATGACTGGTCCTCTTTCAAGGGGCGAGTGCCATTCAAACAGAGGGGGAGACACAAATCCACTCTTTTTTTATGTTGTGGAAACTGATTTTATTTGATCCATCTGCCTGCTCTCTTTGCTGCCAAAACTGCAGGTCTTGTTATGACGTCTGGCAAAAACTAGTTTGCCCACTTCCTGTCTGATATGGTCCATCGTTGAAAAACATGAGTTGACCAAAGAGATTAAAGATTATCTGACATAGTCCAAGCCAAATCCCCAGCTTTAATAGCAGAAAATTATATATATTAGTCCCAATAGCAGAGTCATACTGTGTTACATACTGTGATGCCAATACTCACTGTGAACCGTGGTAAACTGTGTTAGTGTTTCTGGGTAACCTTCTGCAATTGTTCTGCATTTTGCGTAGTCCAGGTGAGCTCCAAAAGGGTATGTTTTTGTCTAAAAATCAGACATGTCACTGCCAAATGGCGGGTGCTCATTCCACTTATTGGGGTCAAATATGGCATTCAGGTAACAGCAAACCAATTGGTTGTTGAGTGGAGCGGGCAGGTTAAAGGTTCAACAATTTCCTGACACAAAGCCGAGTCGATATATCGCTCCACTGCGAGCCTCACTGCACTGGTTCCCTGCTGCTTTTAGGATCCAGTTCAAACTTGCATTGCTTTTAAATGTTTTAAATCCAAGCGAAAGTTGCACCTCTTTTTACACAACATTTATAATTTTGTGTTTTTTTATGATTTTATCTGAGGCTAATATTCATTTATTATTTTCATAATATGATTCTTTTTAGTCCTGTTTTCCTGCACTGTTTTTTTTTTTTTTTTCAATCTGTAACTACATACTTCCGTTGTCTTTCATGATTGTTATGCAAAGCTGTCATTATGTTTGTGTTAGTGACCTGGCAGACAGTTATCATATGCTTGAAAAGGATTTAGCTCTTGGAAGTCAATGAAGGGAGCAGAAGATCAGCGTTGTGTCGGATAATTTGGTCAGGTTGAAGACCACACAAGCTGCCCATGTCACATGACAGAAGTAGAGAGAATTCCTTGTTTCCTTCGATAATCTATACTGTTCTGCACTGGCATCAGTGAGTGTAAAGACATCATCTGGTTAATTCCAAAGATTTTCCTTCTATAGACCACTTGAATGGTAGTTTTAAGATTATGGATAACTCCATATGCTCATGCTCCACTAAACACATTCAAGTTGGTGCCGCAGAAACTGGCAACTGGTTCCACCACATGCAAAAATGGCTGCCCAGAGGAGCGACTTGATCCTCCGGTCACGTGTGAAGTAAGATGTGGTTCTGTAGTTACTGGGATTTAAAATGGTCAATAACCAGCTTTGGGGAAACAGTGTTCATAACATTCCTGTTCCTGTGTGTGTCAGCTCTGCGGAGCATCCGCCTTCAGTCGGGATGAGGGGTTACCCTTGTTGGTGAGCAGGGACTTTAATACGAGCTGGTACCTGACCTGTACTGTCAACCCTGTGGCTTGGATGTAGTGGCCAAGCAATGTCAGAGCAGATAAGTGGAGCTATGACAATACTGACAGGAGCTATAGGTGCAATGCATAGTGCTGTTGTCACTGACTGAGGACCTCTTTTCTGGGCTTTTTTGCCAGGACAAATATTGAGATGCTTATGACAGTTTATGAATAAGAACACTTCATATTGAAATCGGCCCTAAATGACATTTTTAGTCAAAGTTCTTTGTGAAAAACCAGCTAGTAGATCTGTCATTGGCAGTGCCTTCTGGTGTTTGCACAGGGAATGTGATGATAAATGAGTCAGCAAGTCAGGACTAGATGAGTAGTTAACAAATGATGCTTTCAGGAACAATGCAAGGTCTTGGTGAGATGCTCCCTCACAACTGTCTAGTCTCTCCAAATGATGCTGCTTAATGGCGCTAGATGAATTGACTGCGACTTGGCAGGTGGACCCAGTGGTACTTTCAAAATAGACCCCTGCTGACTCGGCCACGTCAAAGCACATAACTGCGCAGACATTAGCAAATGCAGAGGTGCTCAAAGACATCATTCTCTCAGCAGTCACATACAGCTGCAAGGTGAAACACAAGAAGAGGGAGGGAATTGTCCCCACAGACAGACCGCTTGCTGTGTGCGCGTGTGTCTGTGTGGGAGGTCATATGGTTTTGTTCTTGCCTCATATGAAAGCTATCTCTGTCTGTGTCCTCTCCAGCGCCCGGAGTGTGCGGTCCTCTGCAGCAACACGGCTTGGCTCGGTTGATGACTTTGAGATGTCAATTTTCTCTGCTTTATGATCTAATTTACTGCCTGAGAAATGTAGAATAGGGTTATAACCCAGACTTCAAATGGGAGAAAATAGACATTAATGGGTCTTGCGTTTGTCTAACCTGCCACATACAAAAAAGCCTCATCATTTGGATTCGTGACAACTTAAGAAGAGGCAACAAAAATACCCTTTTTCACCAAAGCTCACTTGGCCTACATTCATAACTCATATGTCAGGTTTTAAAATAGTGGTGCGAAGAAAAAAAAAATATATATAAACTATATTTAAGAATGAATGTACAGTGCTTTCATTTAGACATATAAAACTGAAAATAGGAAGGAAAATATATTGTTTTCAGTGTCTTATTGGGATCATTGCCATTAATAATGAAATCAATTCCCAGTAATAAGTTGTTTTTAAGAACATATTATTATAAGGCGAAGAAGTCGTAACATTTAAGTAAACAAGTAATGTGCTGGGGGCAGGCTTTTAGCTAGGAGGGCGTCTGGGCGTCTGCAAAATGTGAGGAAATGGACGCCAGATTCTCGGACGGAGCTTGGCCGCAAGATGCCGCCATATTCCAGCGTAATCTGGCGGCCAAAATATGGTCAAGAATTGGATGGACCCAGAAGAGAACTAGGACAAAATGTCCATTGAAAAATATAAATGTGTCCAGAGTTGCATTTTATTTATTGTACAAGATACACGTAAAGATACATATCTTTAGGAAAAGCTACGGAGAATAAGGTTAAAAAAATTCCTACATTTTTCAAGCCTCAATTGCAGTTGCCCAGTGATGGGTCCACCAAGACAATTAGCTGCAAAATAGCTGTATAACTACCCGTGCTAATTCGACAAATGAAGTAATTTCCTCCTGAGCAAACCAACAAAGGCAGCAAAATCCACCATTGTAGGTGTTCAACCAAGATAACAGAAGCCAAAGGAACAAATGATTTTATAGCATTAAATAAGATTTGTCCGGCTGTCCATCAGGATTTCGCCCTTTCTCAATGTAAACAACATTAATCCCTGAGCCTGCGTGGCGCTGAAACGCAACGTGACCTGGGGAGTTGATCTACACAACATCATGACAAGCTGCGTCAAAGGGAAATTTCAGAATAAATTAACATAAGAATTTCCCCCAGGGGCTCTTCTAATCAGAGTACACTAGCGTTTTCTGCTCGTGCTTAATGAATCATAGGAATTATGGTTATGTTATAAATGGAAAGTCTTTGCAGGGCTATTAGTTTGTTTCTTTAGGGGTCTAATAGAAGACATGCTTCATTTAGGGCCCTGTAGTGTCCCGCAGCAACAGGGAATGAATTGCATTATTTCCAACAGCTGCCATTTCCCAATGATCTTATCAGGAGTGCACTCACATAATGTGGCAGAGGAAGTTATTATTCCACACCAACCGTCTCACTCTCAGCCATAATAGGATTCATCTCTGCGAGCGGGCCTTTCAATTCGTGCTCTCCTTCCCCTCACACATGCATCCCTCACTCACATTCGCTCTTAATTACAAAAGATTGATTTCATCGGGAGATACATTTCTGTCTGAAAGTAAAGTTCGACTTCAAGATTCTGCTTTGGGCTTGAGTGAACTTGAAGTCACCCAAAAGGTTAACGTGATATGCAATGATCAGGCCATAACATGAGGTCCACATGGAGGTGGGGTCCAAAGAACCATGAAGGTGCACAGTAGATGGAGAAAAAAATATTTCATGGTGAACACGAGGCAGATACAATAGGAGGCAGGTGGGGAAGCCAAGAATGGTGTTTTTTTGCCATACTGACAAATGTAATAGTGACGATGGATTTTCACCCCATTCGCCTTCCACACTTACATTTGTCCAAGTCACAAAAATAATCTGGACTGCCACAGGCATTCATGGAAACCGTAGTGGTATGTTGACAATCACTGATCTCAATTTTACCGATCACTGCTTGTTTGGTTGGAACAAAAACGTGGACAACCCAGACCAAGTGGATCGGTTTGAGAACTCTAAGTCATGGGTGGCTATCAAACATCCATCAAAAACAAGTGCTGTTGTAATTTAGACTCTCAATCCATGCTTGCATTTTTATAGAATGTTTGTCCACCTCCCACTTGATGGTGACAGCGGGACCAAGAAAAGAAGGTTACAAGGAGCTGTTATGTGAGGCCTGCAGCTTATGCAGTGAAACAATTAACACCCACATGGTGGAATTCTAATTTTACATTTTCATCGAAGGGCTGCCAGATTTCAACTTAACAGGGTGGAAAAATGTGGTTCACACCTAAAACGGTCCCTGTCTTGGAAGGCAAAATGTGTGTTGTCCTTTTTCTTTCCCATGGTTTCCTCAAATTGCAGCTTCTTTTGTGTTCGCCTGGCACACATTTTCCCATTCCACGGAGCCAGATCAAAGATGGCAAAGGCAGACATTTGTTTATTCCTTCCATGGGTTAGTGAAAATGGATTCCTTAAAAGCTGCTTTTAAAAGAAACATGTCACAACAACTGTCCAGCATTTTTATCACGTCTTACAACAAATGACTCTTAAGGGCGAGATCAACAAGTAAACACATCTGTAATTATGATTTGAACCTCTCAAATTTGAGACTCATACAGCAAACAAGAAAGTTTTTTTAAAAGACATTTTCCTAAACAGCAACTGATGAGGGGTGATAAGCAATCGAAGGTGGACTCTTCAATTTCAAGCTATTGCTTTCCCCAGGTGTCAAAGGTCTGCGTGGCATTCATAGGTTTTGATATCAGGAAGACTGTTTAAATATCAACAATAGTAGCGACATTTATTGACCAAAATTGCGAGACGTTTCGCTTCCCCATGAGATCAAAATGATTGAAGATAATGTCACATATCAGATAAGCAGGAAATTGACTATTAACTGTGACATCTCCAACGGCTTTCATGTGCTTAAAAGTGTTTTTATGCGTGTTCTAATCTATCAGTAAAAAACTGTGAGACTGTTGGAAGATTCGAGGCCCCTCCATCAGTACAGCAGTCATTACATGTTATTGGCGGTAGACTGACTACTTAAAATGAAAGTGAAGGTAGCTCATCATAATATCAATTGTGTGACAGAACAGGGGTAAAAAAAACAAACAAAAACATAACGTCCGATGTACACAATGTTTTCTCTGGGTAGCTGCTGTTGATTCCAAAATAGTCAACAACAAAATGGCAAAAACTCACCTCAAATATTAGCACTGATAAATTTGATAAAAAAATGTCTTTTTTCCTTTTTAAAAAAATATTAGCTAGCTAGAAGATATCCAATAGCAAAGCACCTTAGAGTCTTCACTCACCTCGGAGAATAAGGGTTACAATTAGGTTACTCTGTTATTCTTCGCTTCAGTTTCCCTGTCAACCTTCTACTTTCATTATACACTTGAAATCCCATTTTTTTGCCACCATATTTCTATTTTGCCACCATAAATCCCTCTGTTTCATTTCATTTACGATGAAGTCGGCGGACAAACTGGTCTTTGCTCATTCCTCCATTGTTGGTGAGTTGACTCTACTGCCATACTTTCTCTCTCACATTTCTCTGTGGTTGTCAATGTACAATGTTGAGATTAAAACAAACAAATAGAGGACTGCTGGATTCCAAGGCAGCCTGTGTTGACACACAATAAATGCAAGCTGACATTTTAATATAAGAAAAGTTATTTTTCCTCATCTATTAGCTATGTGTTTCATAGCAGCTCTTCTGCCCTTTAACTCCTGTCAGCATGACACAGCAAAGCAAAGTCCTCCATACGTTTCCTCATTCACACAGTTTCAATGATGAATAGTCCTGCTGGTGCTGCATTGAGGACGGCAAGTAAATCTGGTTGGAGCATATCCAAGAAGCACACATCTCCATCTCAATGCTCTTTGAAAATACCTCGAAACAGATCGCAACACCAGCAAGTATTAAATTGGAATAACTGCATGTTCATTAAATACTTATTTTTATTGAGAGTGCAGAACTGCTGTAATAGATTTAGAAATTGACAAGATAGCATTTGAAATGTTGAATGAGAACTGCAGAAGAGCTTGTGAAGAAATATGTATTTATAGGGAAACTCTTTTCCCTTTAGTTCAAAACCTTTAACTACAAACCGAAGTGCAGTAGTAAAAACCTGGCGCACTGTCTCCTGCACTTCCCTGTCGGTGGCCATCGTGAATCTAGCTTCGGCTCGTGTCCAACAAGATGAGCAAGCGGCCAAAACAGGCTAATTTATGCTTTAGCTTCTGCACGTCTCACTGTAACTCAGTGCTAAGTGCACAATAAGCAAATGGACATCAGCTTTTTAACCAATATCCCTTTTGTTTGTCACAAAAAAAGTCGCTTGGGACTAAAACATAGGTGATGAAAAGCACCGTTTTGTCTCTGAGTGAAAGATCCTAATTTCATTATGAACATAATATGACAATTATGCATTGACTGATGGCTCATTGTTGTCAGAATAAATTTACAACCGCATAATTGTACTTTTGCAATATGTCTTGCATAACACTGGTATTTTAATTACAACCATGTACCAGTTTTTAGGGCTTTAATTACTCCAAATATTAATGTGGATTTCCCGCCTGCAGCATTGTTTAAAAGCTGCTGTTTTTCCGTGATAAAGAGAAGAGTTAATTAAGAAAAATGTTGCGTATTGTTGGGAGAAATTGAAAACACAAATGACTTGCTGGGATTCCTGCTTGCTGTGGAGTAAAGGTATGGACAAAGAATGATGATGGATAGATGCCATTGTTTCCTTAATTGTATGTTGCTGTACTTATATATGTTAGCAGGGCTTGTGGAATTTTGCCAGATGCTAAGTTTAGTTAAGATGAACAAGACTGAACAAGAAGAAGGCCATACAGCCGTCCATTTATGGATGGTCATTCAGGTTTTCAGCTGATCTTACTCTTCGGGCTTGCTGAACCTCGATGTTACCAGCCTCAGTTGCTGCAGATTATGGCATGTGTGTTTGACATGATGGGTACATCACATTCTCTTAGCAACACATCCTCACACCTGAGGTGTTACATATTGAGTATCAAGTATCATTGAGTGTTTTGCGTCCTTGAGTGGACGTCAGCCATCCATGTTGCTTTAGAGGTTGAAGGGGTTTGGGCTTATTCTGTCACATCGAAGGGAGACATTGGTTGGAGTTTAGCCACTGGGTGGGGCTCATTCTGCTCACAATATCCCCATTCATGTCACTTGGTTTACACCATGAATGATCATTCGTTTACCTTGAGGCACTGTCCGTGAAGCACATGGTCACATCAGGTGCTGTACTAACCCTCACATGTCCTAAACCCTGACTTTCGGATGATCACACCCAGAGGGGGTGATATCACTTGATGGAAATACATAAGCGGCAACAAGCAATGGACAACAACTCAACTGGACACAAAAACCTTTTGAAAATTGACGATTTGTTACTGAAAATGAGTTGCATTAGTCCAATAATTACAATTCCTCGCAAATCACAGTCCATCAATTTCTTTCTTGAATAAATGAAAAACAAACATTTTCTCCCAGAAGTTTCCTTCACATTTTGTGTGCAGAAACACGCATCCATTCCACCTAATGTTTAAGTGAACGCTTGTGATGGGTCAATGAGGCATCCTGAAACAGTATTGCAGGGTCGCTGAAACAGCATCCTTATTTTCAGGACACTGTTTCATGAAACCTCATCGACACATCACTAGCACTGGTGTCATGTTCTGATTCTGTCTATGTTTTATTCTGGTCGTGTGCTTCTTGCACTTTGTGTTTTCAAGTGTCAAGTCGATGAGGTATCATGAAACAGTTTTGCAGTATTCTTACTTTCAGAGGCACTTATGGTGCTCTTGTCATAAAACCTCATTTTTCCAACCATAGTCATTTTTTTGTTTTATTTTTGTTAAAATTATTTCAACAATTTTAAGATGCATCTTAACTAATAAGGGTCGGTCTTCAAAGACAGTATGGGTTTGATATATATATATATATATATATATATATATATATATATATATATATATATATATATTAATGGATAATAAAATGTGATCCATCTGGACTGTTGTGACAAAATACCAAAGTGATACACACATTCAGTTTCCACTTCCTGCTTAGAGCCAGGTCTTAACCCTTTTGCGACGATCAGATGTTAAACCCGATACTGTGACATCCAATTTGCTGGTCTTGCTGATACACAGGCGATGAAAGTATCCTGTCATGACAGGTTTGTACACAGTAGAGTTGAGTTAGATCGCCTTGTCCCTCAAGGATCTCTGTCGGCGGGGTCAGCGCTGTCAGACTGTCAGATGGTTCTTGGTGTGATGCAGAGCGTCGAGGATCTCGAGAGCGTGAGGGTGAAACGAGTTTGACACACTAACCTCCAACTGCCACAGGCCTGGGAACTTCATTAAATCACTATTCATTAACGTGAAACAAAATTGAGCGCTCAAGCAGCACTCGGTACAAACAGAATGTTGTAAGTCTATTTCAGCAAACCACATGGTCGCAAGATGTAAATATTCATAGGAGAAGTAGTAGCAGTATCTCTCTGGATGTAGTTTTTGATTATAGGCCTACAGTAGTGTAACAGAAGTGCACTTTTACTGCATAATCTTTTAGGCCAGTCACTGGATTAGCATTGAAACCAGCAGTACATTTGCAATGTAAAAATGTATTTAAACAACTTTGTCTCTTAAAGGCTCATGACTTCATCAAAAATCCAGATTCCACCAGATTTCCACTCCAGCCAATGACTTATTGCACGAGTGCACTTAGTGCCCTTTGGTGCTTAGAGGCCTTTCAGTTCGCTATGGTTTTTTTTTTTGACTAGAAATCAATAACCTGTGTTTCAACCCCTGAAAAACCTGTCATATTTTCGATTTATTCTGAATCATGTGTTCCAAATGGAGTGTGATCAAAATACAGTGGCGAGACGCCAAGATAGTTGTTGTTACAGCGAGTGAAATGGAAAGGTTCCATTAAATAGCAGGCGCCTCATCAGGTCTGAATAATAATGACATTGGTATCCATGGCATAATAAGTCTTGGCTTCATGTGGCAGGCAGCTTGAGCCGCCTGAGCTGAAATTGAATTTGCTTCATTTGCTTTGACGGTTTAATTCTTTTGTGCACTTCTCCTTCGCTTTTCCGCTGATTGTTATTCAAGATACAAGGTGCATGTGGGCCACTTACCCTCTGTGGGTGTGAGGACATGGATGAGATAAATGACTGCTGCAGCACCTTCTACATATACAATTTGATGGTTAAAGTGTGCGGTGTTGATGTGGACGTGGACAAGAGTGACTGTGGAGGATGACCATGATGGGCTGGATGGACTTGTCCTGGGAATGAATGGGCTTATGAGGCTTCATGAAACAGTGCCTCCTCTTCACTAGATGACGCTCTGCTCTGAACTCTTTGTGTTTGAACCACTGTTGCCTACTGAACTTCATGAAGCTGTATCAGCCAGTTACTTGCAGGAATGTGGAAGGAAGGTGCCAGAATAGGCAACGTGCCGCCATGTCCATATCTATATTCATTTCGGATTTCTGGTGTTCCTATTTTTTTATCATAAATGTATTCATAACATCATAACTGAAGTCACAATGGCATGATCTTTACTGTATGTCTGAATCTACTACATCTTTATTATTCTGAAAGGAATGTGTAAATCTTAACAATATGAATACACAACTTTGACACATCACTTAAGTTAAACATAATCACAATGCTTTCCCCAAATAGAAGACGCTATAAAAGTTGAGATTTTATTACCATAATGTAGTTTAATATCTGTCTGAACCTGCGGCTTATACAACGACAAGCTAAGACAGAAGACTGGCTGTGGTGTCAGAACTTCGGACACACGAGCGAAAACAAAGCATTTTGAGCCCTTTAATGTAAGTAAAAGATGTGAGGAGTTTATGATTCAAGTTTAGAACATTGCCAAGTTCATTTCATGAGTCAGTTTTGATGCTGGACCCTGTTTTTAAAGCTAGAAGTGATCCTCATGCATTTTTAAGCTGGCCGCACCACTGACCTTTCTACAGACAGCGCCACTGCACCCGCGGGTTATAGACCGGTGCGTCTTATGTATGAACAAGCTCTATTTTCCTTCTTAAATTTAGTGGGTGGAGCTAAAACTCCAGTGCAGTCTACTGTCTGAATTTTACGGTTTATTATTTATCATCAAATATTACCTTCAAATTATGATAAAAAGATGTGTTCTAAAGAATATTTTGTCACGATTGCCACAGTGATGATGATTTCTTGGCTACAGAAATTTAAGACTGTATCTTTCAAATAGATCATTGAAGCTCACCATGTTGAGGAGACAGGTTCTTTAAAAGCATTTCTAAATTCCTTGTCTCCCACCTACTTTACAGACTCAAGTGAACATACCAAACCATCCGAAAAAAGGAAGCTAATGCAGTGTCTGAAGGAAGCCAGGAGCACCTCTGCACTCCGCCCCGTCTTATAAGGGGACATAAAATACCTGGATGTCCTCCTCCAATGTCACTTAGGAGCGGAGAAACATATTTGAGAGTGGAGACATTGTCAAATTGCACTAAAGAGGCAGTGGAATGCCTGAACTATTGCTCCGAAACCTTCCTCTGATTATTCAATCTCACCGGCCTGTTGCCAGCTCCAGATAAGATGGAGAGTCCATGCCAGGGAAGCTTATCTAAACTTAGCACACTCTCCTAGGAGTGTGGGATTTATCCGCAAATTCCTTCAGTATTCGAGGTGCGACCCAATTAACGGAAGCATTTGCCACTTTTGCCTTTCACTCTTGACTGAATAGATGACTGATAGTGACTGGGAGTGAAAATACCAGCAGAAAGTACCAATACTTTGGCACTTAAGAATGAATGAAGGTGATTGTTTGGATGAGCTACATGGTCAATTTTACTGACAAAGGGATTGAATTAGAGCGAACACCACGACAGCGCCTCCTCGAATATCATCTGTGGAAGCTCCCAGTCAATTCTCCTGGTCCTGAGAGACACGTTCAACAAAGTGCTACTAAAGACTTGGCTGGATATTCTTGGATCTTATTTGAGTGTGTGTGTGTGTGTGTGTGTGTGTGTGTGTGCGACCACTATTGACATGAGCACTAATCAGGGACAAATGTTGGACCAGCTGTCTGGGGAGTAATGGAAAGAGGAAACAAATTACTGGCTCAGCTCGAGACTCAGGGGTTGGACCAGGCTTGAACTTGACCCAACTGCCAACAGTTAACTAAAATCTATTCTCGCTGAAGGCATCGAAACCCACTTTTTTTAAACGCATAATTCCCATTGGTTCACTTCATGATGGTGCAGACTAATTCACAATGCAACGCTGACATATTGTCCTAACCACCTGCGTGTGTAATGCGCATTTCACTTTCTGTTCCACCTGGCTTTCTTCATGTGACTTCGTTGCTTATTTCGGAATAGATTTATTTGCGATCATGATTGAAATCTAGTTTCACCCCATCAACCTCGGTAGCCAAAGCCCTCCAGGGGGTGATGATGAGCCTGCCGACCAACCATTTTTTGCTTTTGAACATTCCTGAGTGGGTGAAACTAATGATTCCTTGGGAGAAAAAAAAAAAAACGGAGTCATGCAAGTGTGTAATACAAGATTTCCCCAGTGATGTTTCTATTTTAGAGAGGCTAATAGTCGAGTAGATGTTATCCATGAAATGCATTTGAAGTTTGTGTGTATGGAATGGCGCGATGTAATGGTTGGTCTGGTTGGTCAGTCACGGCATTTGTTATTATTATTATTATTATTATTATTATTATTATATTTTGGAAGTGTTTTTTTAGTCTTGGATTTTGTTATAATTTTTTTGTAATTTCTTTATATTAGAGAGAGAGACTTTATTGTCAAGCCAGTCACATTTCCATGCTCATGGTACGAAACTAGTCCTCAGGTCCCGGTTTAAAAGACGAGAATAGAAGAATAAAAAAGAGGAAATATCACTATATACATTTGACATAAGCGAAAAGTAACAATGAGGTAGCTTTCAAAGAAGAATATTGCAGTGCTAATTCATTTATGTTCTTTGTTAACTGTGCAATACGTGGTTCTTCTTCTGTTCTTTACTCTCTCTTTTGTGTTTGCTGCTGAGACAAATTGAATTCCCCCTTTGTGAGATGAATAATGTCTTTCAACAACAAAAAGTCATCTAAAATATCTATGTGACCCTAAACAAAAACAAAAAAAAACTAGAATCTGATTGGCTTATGATTTATCCGAAGTCCTTACTGGAGGCTCCTGAGCTCATCCGACAGAAAGACTTTAAAAAACAGGTCACAAATGATTAGTGCTACAAGGCTGGAATGAATGACACCGCTCACGTTGCAGGGCAGCAGTGATTTATAACCCCAGTGGGAGGTGTCGAAGCATCATCTGTGAGGTGGGGAAACAGAGTGTTTTCTTCTGGCTCCTTGGCAGGTGGAGAGTTAGCTCACTGTCAACTCCGTTGACCACCCGCTGCTAAATCTGATTTAGTGGAGGGAAATATTTTCTCCGCGACACGTTGCCTTCACTTTAGAAGGGCCAGGCCACATGTTGTGAAACGAAGTAGGTCGCCCAACTAAACAGGTTGTCATTTTACCCACACTGCGCCCTGCCTCTGGTTTTCCTAGTCTTAAAAGAAAATAAATAAGTAAAAGTCAGCAGCTGGAAGTCAGGGGTACGTTCATTTATTTACGTTAAATGCCATCTGGATCCACATATCTCTTGAAAGATTCTTCACTCTGCAGCTTCTTCTATGTTCAACCAGCGGGCTCATTTGAATTTGACTATTAATGATATCATTGACATTTCAAATCCAAAATAAGGGAAGAATGTAGATGAATAAAGCAAAGCAGGTTGCGATCTGTGTGTGAATAGAATTTGTTTTTGTAGTTTAAAAGTCATTTTTTGTCTTGCTCAAAATGTAAACGTGAGGTGACATCAGGTAAGATGAAGGATTTCAGGCTTAGTTTCTTTGGCATCACTGTATCATTTATACCAGTGGTCTGTGGACAGTTGCAACGTGGCTCAGGGGGTGTGAAGTTGCCACTTTGAACAGTTTAAACATACCTTCAAAACAGCATACAGATACACCACAAAACCAAACATAAGGTGCAGGAACATTTTTTCCCACCATATTGTTAAATCAATGGGAGTCCTGAGCTTTTTTCTATGCAACAAGACGGCCCCATCTAGGAGTGATGGTACAACATATTTCAAGTACGACTCACAGTATTGTTTGTTTAAAAGTTTCTTCTTCTTGGAAATCGTAGGCTCTTCACTGAGCCCTTCTCCCTTCGCTAAGAAATGGTTGTTTCCTACTCAGCTTGCGGGCTACATTTTGGCTCTCAAGTGACCGAGGCTTAACCGAGAGAGAATCCGGCCATTTTTCAAAACAAAAACTTTTTCAAAATAAAAGATCCTTCATACTCAGCTAATACACAAAATGGAAATAATTATTTCTTGTGCGGCCCGGTACCACTTTCATTCATGGATTCATGGACCGATTCATGGACCGGAACCAGTCCCCGGCCCGGTGTTGGGGACCACTGATTTATAGCATAAGCTAACACTTTTCATTCTGTGAAGCAAAATTCATTACTCCATGATGTTAAGTGTACAGTATGTGTCACTCTGACCAGACAATTCAAGGTTCCTGCAGTACTTTGATGTAGTTAAAGGTCCAATAAAATGTGTTTTGGAAAACAGTGCTGTCATAGTTCAAGTGCAACAGAAAGATGAAAGCACAAAAAAAAAAGTTAACTTTTATTCTAATCTAAATGAATGTAAACTTTTGGTCAACAACTTGCTCTTATCTGTGGACAGACGTAAGAGATCACCAGCAGCCGCTCTCACACCAACACAGCCCAGTTAAGTGCTACTTAAGAGATAAACGTAACACGTAGGATTCGGCGTTTGCTCGGTTAATTAAAGATTGCATCGTTGAAACCACTGATAAATCTTATCGCCTCTAAATTGTCCAGCTCCCTCCAATTATGTCAAGAAGAGTAAATTAAGTTTGCAATCTAAATTTCACAATAATGAAAAAAAAGCATACATCGACAAGCACTTCACGCAGAATTGAGCCTGTTTTCCTGCAGATGCCGTTCCATTGTTTCCCAACTAGTTCAAAGCACAACATTATGGCAAGGTGCGAGTCGTGTTGTTGCTGCGACGGAGGCACACAGACTGGCGGCGTGTGATCAAGCTATCACAGGCTGCCAAGATTGTTTATGGAAATGGACTCTTAATAGTGCTACCTGATGGTGCCGCCCACCGAGACAGAGGGTGAAATCACATCCATTTACCAGCCGCCAATTAGTGCTGAGCCGGCATCATCATCAATTCACATTCTAATTGTCCTGCGAGGCTTCAGACAGGATACCACCATCTGTGCACATCTCCAAAATATTGTACAGGTTCTTATACGAACAGGAGTGAAGAAAATGTGGTTCTGCTACTTTCAACTGGATGTGATTCATTTTATTTTGTTTTTCTTCTAAATATATATTGATTTCTGGTGTTTTATACCTGCGAAAAAATGACCTTTAAATTTTGCTTTAAAGACATTTCTGGTCAGTTTTCTTCCAACTTTACAGTTCCTCACACATTGACAGGTTTTTTTTTTTTTCTTCCCTGGATGCACATTCCTCTGCTGACGTGATGAGATTCTGTTGCAAAAAACTGCTCTGAATTGAAGCATCAGGGAGAGATTAGATTTCTGATAGGAGTCTCAAGTCAGATTTAGCTTGGAAGTTATGTTACTCTTTCATATCTATCATCATGTTCAACATTCTCTCATGCCTTGAAGTGATAGATCATGGGCTTACGTTTCACTTGAACTAAATGCCGCTAAAGTCAGGGACGGGAACGGATGAGCGGCTGAAGAGGCCAAGAAACTTGTTTAAGGGGAAACTGCGATGTAGTCGGGAATTTTATTGAGCAACTGACTCAGAAAGTAACTCTTGATAGATTTAATTCCAGTGACTGTAATTTGGACTCATCTACTGATCATGTACAAGTGTATTGATTTTAATACACCATTTTTCTGATTGACACTTTTCTAATAATACTTTAGAGTTACGTCTCAGTGTCTCAGTGCAGCCTCTCCAGATTCAGAGAATGGGCTCTCCATTGTAGCTGCCATTTTATGAGTATGATGAAAAGTCCTGATCGAAAACGCCATCACAGAAAAGGTCAATCTTCCCTGCAACTACAGAGTCGACAGAGCAGAACCAAGAAGCCACAAGTGCTTCTTCACTTTGATATTTAAAAAACTTTTTGACAGTAGTGTGAGAAGATTTATAGGTGGAGCGCTAATGCGGAGCACTGGTTAAAACTATGATAACAATAGGCTCAAAAATATGATATAACTTTCATACACAGAGAACACACACCTATTTTTTGGGAAGGTCACAATTCATCATTGTGAATTCAAACCACAATTGCCCTCACGATGGTTTGCTTCTCATTACGTTTGGTGAATCAAAACTGAAAACTCGGATATGTGCGGGTGAAAGGCATATCCTAGTGTCGTAGTACTAGAGAATGGACTGGGTCTCACGACCTGTTTTTTAAGGTCTCCGTCTCTAATGCATTTTTACTTAGCCTTGTCTCAGCCTCGGACTGGGCTGAGGTTTTTTTTTTTTTATCATGGGTCTCAAATTGATCCACAAAAGGGCCTGAGCGGGTATCGGCTTTTGATGCAAACACCAATAAGGTGTCTGATGACTGGTGCTGCTTGTTTCAGCTGACACCTGATTGGTTAACCAATGTGTGCTTGTTTCATTGGAACAAAGACCTCCACCCACTGAGGACTGAGGATTAGCTTGAGACTTCTGGATACTGTCTTGGTCTTATTTTTCAGTCTCGATACTTTCATGCCTTGATGTCTTGATCTCACCGTGGTCTTGAATACAACACTAACAAATCCTAAACAGAACCTTTGTGGATATGACCGACTCCGTCTCAATGTGGTCAGTGTGGCACAGTTGCTGTGAAAGTTGCGCTCCATTGTGTGACTGAATTATCACCAAACAAAAAGTACTGTAGCAGCCAGTGGCGTAAAGAACTATGATCAGGGAAACGTGTCGGCTATGAACAGTATGGAGATGCACAATTCGAATTTGAACGTAGTGTTCGACTCCCAAATCACAAGTATGAGTCAGTTCTTAAGTCTTTTGCTTTTGGGTCCAAGTTAAATCTCAAGTCACTGATAGGTGCAACTCAAGTCAAAATGGCAGACCCATCTTTGAAGACACCCAGACTTCCCTCAACCAGGAGTCTACCCATCACTGTAATGGATCATTACCAAGCCAAGTGCGCAATGCAAATTCTCCATTGGTTTCTTCTCAATGGGTGTTATTACGAAGGTGTTAGCCTTATTATGTATCTATTACTGGCAGTAATACTCAGTAGCTGATCAATAAAGAGCTTTTGCCACAGTCCGATCTAGATTCCTTTGTGTCGATCAAACTTTAAATTCAGCTCAAAACAAAAGATAGATGAATTGTTTAACCTGGACCAGGCTTTCCAACCATTTCAAACCGAGTTCCTCAGTTTGGTCTCAGCTTCACATTCAATCCGAGTTATAATACGTCACCCTAAGAAACCCGCAGGGCAACTGTACTTCTGGATTACCAATATTTAAACTCCTGATTTGAAACCTAATCACAGTTGTTTCTTTTCTTCATCTAAAACTTGGTGCTTCGTGAGGTCAGCTCACCCAATTCCAAGAGCTCACTCTTTATCTATACCACATTTTTCCCTCACCCTTTCTTTTCAAAGATTGAAGAAGCCCAACACTGGGGATTTCACGGTAACACAAAGGGGAAGAAATCCTTCACAACGATAGAGGTCCACATTGTGTGAGAGATTATTCGCAATAATGACAAGGCATTGTTAGAGGAGGATAGTTGTTTCAGGACATTGCTCTCCGAGTCACTAGGCAGGCTGAATCAACTTTGCTCCGACTATCAGCCCATGATTCATCAGGCTTGTGCGAGTGTCTTCCGTCGCTGGATGATTTATAAAGAAATATAGGAAATACCTCACACTTCTTGCCCATGAGTTTGAACTATACGGGCATTAGTGGGAAGAGATGGACAATAAAACTGGACATTAAAAATGTCATCCTCCACTCTGGCTCCACTGACAAAGCATTAGACCAATAAGCACAAATGTCTGAAGGATAATGCTCACATTAGGGCTTGATTCATTTACTGTCCTCTCCCATGGCTCTCTGTGAAATAAAGTGAATATTATCCTCTTTGCATTACATCCGCTTCAAAAGATTCCTTTTGTCGGGAGCAAATGCACAACATACATCACCAAACAGAAGTCACTTGTGTGGCTCTTTTTCTTTGCTAATGCCAGCAAATGTCTCTATTGACCTTCCTGCATTTTCAAATATGTGTAAAGCACCTATGGAAATACCATATGTGCCGCAGATATCGATTTATTTTCCATCTCCAGTTTGGCAAAAGTGCAGACTGAAGACACGACCGCGTCCGTGATGTTCACCACTGCTCAAAGACAATTATGGAGTGAGAACTTAAGGGTAGCAGAGGGTAATCCTTTTACCCGGCTCCCTCAGGGCTTTCCAGTGGGTAGCTTGATTCAGGATATTGACTTCATCTACTCTTGTCTGGCCCTGAAATTACCTATCGATTTACCCTTTTGACAGTTGTTAGTTGGAAACTTAATCACCGCGACCTATATTGTCATATAAAGTACATTGTTGTTCAGTATCAGCTACAGGTTCAACTTCAGTGTCGGCGTTGTCTCTTTACTGAGGCATTAAAATCAATGATCACGACTGGCTTGGATTTACTGACGTACAGAAAGACCTCTGGAAACATCTTCACACCAGAGGAAAATCTAGAAATGACGTGTCATTTGTTATAATGAATTAGATGCCTTTGGTATAGATAACTTTGGAAAAACAATCCACACCCAACGGTACTCATCCACATGAGGCATATTTTCATCCCAAAAGTGGCAGTTCTTCCCACCTTCCCACCAGGCATGCAATGTATCATACTGATTCATGCCCATACTGTGTTTAAGAACCTAAAACTTTCAAAAAGCAGCGATGGTCTGTAGCGATGGCTAGCTGAAGGGCATTTGTTAGCTCCCTTTTGCTGGCTATTATCACATATATATATCAATAAATGCAACAAACTGAACAAATGTTGCGATATGATTCAAGAAAAGAGCTGCTAGTTCCACATATAGTTTCAGACCAAGACAATGCTGAAGTTCTGTTGGTTTCAGAAATGCACTGTCTATGCGCTTTTTGGCTTGGTTCTGGTCTGATATATTTTTGGCCTTTTCTGTTTGGGATCTGTCTGCTTTTTTGCATGCGTTGCCAAAACAGCTGTTGTTGCCAACTCTGAAATCTTTTTTTAAGTTTTAAATATCTGCCAGATTCTAGTTTTGAATCTGTGTAAATATTCCAGGTTCAACATGCATTTGACCATGCAATCATTAAATGTATGCGTCAAGTTGATGCGTTCCTTATGACGGTGTGATACTGATCAGCCGTAGTGGGTAGATGAGGCTTCATGACACAGTGTCCTCTTATTCAGAGCTCAGTAGACAGTGCTCTTGGTTTTAAAATAACAGTTCATTGAAATGACTGCTTGAATCCAAAGCTTTTAATCTATATAGTGCCATCTTGTGACCGCTGAAAAGTGGGACACTGTTTCACGAAGCCTCATAAGCCTTTCACTAGGGTTCATGAAACCATGTCCTGACTCCACCAGACGGCACTGTCTGCTATATAATGTTTGGATTAGAACTCATCATTTTGAAACCAATAGCGCCATCTAGCAGCCATTGTGCATTTCATCATACCTCATCTACCACTCACTACTGGTCATCCACGTAAAAGAAGAGGCTGTTCGTGGGGGTCTTTAGATGTTAGTATTACAGTAGGAATGTGCAGTATAAAACATGGACTGTGTACTGGATTCATTCCTTTAAAATATTAATTACCTCAGCATCTGCGTAAAACTCATTGAAAAACATTGGATAGTATAAGCACATATTTCTGAAGTGAAAAATCGCTCCATCCGTGGATCATAAAATATTGATATTGTTTATCTGTTTCTTTTGGCTCTGCCATGCCTCACAGCAAGACTTGTTGGAATGCACAACTGTAACTTCTCACTGTTGGATTTTGTGTTCTTTCCTCTTTTTTTTTCATATCCATTACTGCGGGCACTGATGGGCTGTTCATATATTGTTTACCATAATAAGAGCAGACTTCATTTTTCACTCTGGTCTGACAAAACACCATTAGGCTGAAGTGAAAAACAGAACATGATACTCAGGAAATTAAGCATTTGCAATGCACTGGTGAAATAAGTTCAAGAATAATTGAACTACTGGGAGGTAGAGGTCAGCGTTTTCATCCTCCGAAACACCAGTCGCAATGATGAAGTGCTCAGATGTTATTTTCTGGTTGGAATTAAATCGAGAAACAAGTGATTTATCCAAGTTAATTTTGCTCTTCTGCCCCGTACGTTTGACGCGTTTGGATAATTTATTGACACATTTTTTCGACGATAAACTGCATCAAAAATCCCATTAATACTGCAGTCAGATGAAGTCTGTAGACCTGTGAGGGGCAAGGGATGGAAAAGCTGGTTTAAAGATATCTGTCTATCTCCTACGGTGGAGATTACAGTCATCACAGCCGTGATGGCAAACAGCTTATAGCTTTCAGATGTACCTCCAAAAGAGATGGTTTGATAAAATAAATTACCTGTTTGACGGCTGGCGCTCTAAGAACACTGGCTCATTCTGTTTTACACCATATCCTTTTACTCACAAACGGTTATCAGCATGCCTTAGGTTTAACTGGAGGCTCTTTGAAGGATATTGAAAGGTTCTATATTCCCAACAAGATGTCTCTGTCTTTGTGAATTATTGAGCATTTATACAGTGCTACATACACAGCAACTTGCTACAGTTACATGTAGAGCAATAACATTTCTTGTTGCCCATTTATGTTCCCCTTGGATACAAAATTGGGCCTGCCCGTTTCAAACAATGTCACCGTCGCTGATCACATGCTTCCATGAGTTCTTTGTGTTGGCATCGCAGTTATATCCACCAGGGGGAGCAGCCCAGATTCAAACGTTTACGACAGCGACAAACCCCAAAACAAACATGGCAACTGTGGAAGAAGTATTGCTAGCGTGCCTCTTGCACAAAAGACAGAGACTGTGTTGTAGGAGGCGGTGGTTGGTGAGACCGTTAAATATAATGCAACTGGAGGACCAAGAATTTCCGCCATTGTAGTGTCTCCATTGTGCTTATTTAGAACAACAGGGTAGTATGTTTTGTGGAAACGTGCAAAATAGGAACAAAATGAATGCAGAGCACGGACATAAGCACGGACAGAAGCTCCGCATGACGCCATAAATGGGCCTTTAGGTATTTTCTCTGTCACAGACAAATAGTTTACTGTGATGATAACATACGCTCCAATCGTATCAATGCTCCGTACAGCAACACTATTTAAGAACTTAAATAGTGTCGCACTTGCTTCAAACTGATTGGAAAGATTGTGGATTGTCATACCACAAGTCCCAAAATAGACAATAACAGTTGGAAAAGTCAAAGTTGTTTTATTTATATTCTTTTGAATGGTATTAAAACAAAATACATCTTGTGTATACGCAGATAATTTTGAAACATTGTTATTGCATCTTAGTACTCCTCATCATCATGTTATAAAATTAGAATATGTGTTGTTTCGTTTGTTTCTCATGCTTTTATTTTTGTACTTCCGGTTTTCTTATTTGTTCCCTTTTCCTGTGTTTCCTCAGCTTCCTCTTCTGTCAACCTGCATCAATTCAGCGACTGGGCCTGATCCCTTGACAGCCATGACAATATGATCTTTAATAGTGCCATAACACACTACAAAAGCTGAAACTACAAAAACAGATTTTTAACAGATTTTAAAAATCCAATACCATTTTTGTTTTCAAATAAGTTTGTTGCCTCCCATTGTCTCTCTCTCTCACACTCCGACTTTTGTCATCATAGTATTATCAAAACACATTTTTTTGGCAGTCAATTATGCCAAAAGTGAAGTCAAGCTTTTTGCAAAACAAAAGCGTTAGATTCACGGTGACACAATTATGCAAAGTGCTGTTGACCTCCATAAGTGATTTTAATTATCAAATGTGTGCGTCTCTTTGATCTGGTGTGACTTTGAAATGTCTTGCAAGCACCATTTGAATGTCAAATAATCCCTTTCTGTTCTAGTTTATCTGTGACTGAATTGTTTAAAAAATGTTTCACAAGCTTATCAAATATTTATTTATTGATATTACATTTCCGGTTACGCATGTTTCATGTTTAAAAAAAAAGAAAAAAAATCAAAGATCTAAACTGCTGCTCAAAACATCTACATCACAAACAGCTTTCTTGAATCTCTGTTCAAACTCGAGCTGCTTTTTTTTCATGCAGAGTGCTTTCGTCTTTAACACAGAGGGGAGCCAACCACTTGTCAAGGCTGGAGATGTACACTTTCACTAATGCATGTGTGAGGCCAACAGTCATGCTAAGTAAATAATGAAAGCCCATTTCTCCTCCCTGCGCTTGGGTGGTTGCATGTTCTGAGGAGAGACGCAGACAAACGTCACAGATCATTTGGGTTTATCAGACACTATCGTGACTCTTTCTCATGACATGTAACAGTGTAAAAGCCACGTGTTGTGGCACTTCATCTGAGTATCAGTCACAAATAAACCCCAAAGGTAACGTTACCAACCAAAGCATGCTTTTATATATATATTTTTATTTTTTTTATCAACTTCCATCTGGGCACATCGATTGTCACTGGCATGAAACAAACGTAACCTACAAGCTGCCAACACTGATGCAATGTGACAGTTCCAACACAGCCATGCAGGAACTGTAGCGAGCCCCGCAGCCTCCCGACTGAATCAGAGGTAATATGGGTCGCTGTTTGAACCGTCTAATTTTGACAGCGCTCCAGGCATAGATTACCTCGCACAACATGTTTATACTACAACAAGGGGACCTTAAAATGCAAGTGGATCGACTCTAAGGGGATCAAACCATCTGCTAATACCAGAAAAGAGAAATGAAATACTTTGTTTCTACTCATTGATCGATAGCTTTCGCTGCTAAAAATATGAAGGACCATCATTCTTGCCGAGTCTTACTCTAACAACTGTGAATTTACACAAAAGGCCTGTGTCTAGCGAACAAAAAGAAGCGGAGGTGACTTTCAGACAAGTTGGCAACATCCCATAATTGCAGGCTTTTATGATAGAACAAATCTTCCTTGAAGGATGCTCTCAGGGCAGGAGGGGGAGCCAATGTGGGATGTGTCCTTAACAGTGGGCGGGGACTGTTTGCTCAAAATGTCATTCGGCTGGAGAGGCTGGAAGACAAATGGGGGTCATTTGTTTCAAACTTGCGACAATGTTCCTTCAATTAGGGGGACGTGCCGACTCTCTCGTCGAAGACATGAGTGCCATCATCATTACGGGTCGGCTTCTTTTGAAACAGAGTCATATTTAAGGCAATTACTTTTTTAGTATTTCTTGTTCAATGGTGACCACGGATATACATAACATTTAGACTTATTGTGATAAAGGAGCCACAGAAACACAACTTACTTGAAGGAGCTATTAATCCGTTGTCTGACGTAGAGATGTGTGGTGTGAATATTTTGAATTCATTTACAAGTAACGTCCGACTTACGACCGGGATCGGTTCCAACCAGCAGGTCGTAAGTCAGAGAGTACGTAAGTCGAATGCCATTCAAAATAGCTGACGCGAGGGTTATAGTTACTACTGTAGTGGTAGATCACTGTGAGAGAGTGAGATGCTGGGATACTGAGCTGCTGTAACTGTCGTATGTGATGCTGGCTTGGCTGCTACGTGGTGCGGTGCCAGACATTGACAAAAAAGCATCTGCTGGCCGTGGTCGCAAGGACGGGTGGACGTAAGTTGAGCAGGTCGTAAGTCGGATGTTACTTGTATTTGGAACCCCCTTCCTTTGAAAGAAAGTTGGATATTAGTCATTTTTTTATTCCTTTCAAATGTTTTGGCATACAATCAATTTCTTAGCACCAAAGTCATGGGTTCAAATTAATTCATATTTTCTTATGTTTTGATATGTCATAAAGAGCACGGCACATCTAATTTTGTTCTCCAAAAAGTAAAGTGAGCAGTTATCTATTAAGGAGACAAAAACTTTTTTTTTTTTTTTCATTTCACAACTGTGTGTGTATTTATTTTCTGTTGACATTTATTGATAAAATAAAACAAAATTTGGCTGAAGATTCTTAGGTTTGAGTAATGATTTAGCGCCATATTTGTTTGGCGTCTAGCCATGAAGCAAAGCACTGAAACATTACGTTTGCCTGCCAAGCATTTGTCTTTTTTCACTTATTTTGCACAGAAAAGTGGCAATTAGTTTGACTATTTTTTTCCTCAGAATTCGCAGTGCATTTCTAAGATGCACCCCAAGAAAAAACAGGACCAGAAATGTATACGAACTTTGCAGCAAATCAGAAAACTGATGTGAACTTTTGTTCTGTGAGGCAGAAATGGAGGAGACTTATTGCCTCATCTTTAACGCTCCCCACCTGACGTATAGTTACACACTAGGAGGAATGTGTCTCTGAAAAGCCCACAGCCTGCGCCAGACCACCACCAGTTTTCACTGGGCGACATGTTTATCACATGGTCAGACAGAAATCTGACACAAAACTGCCCTCCAGACACAAAACAAGTGATTTGTGCGAAACTATCGACATCCAACAGACACATCCCCTTGAGATGACAAGTAGATACCACACTGCATCAGAGTAGTGGAGCAGGTAAGCTATATCATTAGATTAGGCAGATTTATGACTCTATGAAACTTGTTATTACCGGTGGCGCGCTCCAGTGGTGTTTAGCGTGATGGCTTTATGTGGCGGCCGTTGTTCACCTTGCTCTGACAGGCACTGCGTGATGATTACAACAAGAGAGACTCAGTTTGATTCACTTCTTCAGTCAGACGCCGCTGCAATAATAAAATATTCAAGATTATAATGAAATTAAAATGTATTTTATGGTCGTTATAGATTAAAAATAAACACTTCACTTTAATGTTCCTTCAACTGAGATGACAGTTTATTTGTATGTGCAGTTTAAAATAGTGGTGGTTTATACTTAGCGACTAAATCAACCCTCCGCTACTAAAGTGTTGTTTAAGAATAATTTTTTTGGAAAAAAAAAAAATCTAATTCTCTAATTTATTAGATTTTTTTTTTAATTGAATCCCACCCCTATATATATATATATATATATATATATATATATATATATATATATATATATATATATATATATATATATATATATATATATATATACAAGAAGCCACATTTTTCAATTTGAATGAATTTGGTATATTGGTGACTCAAAAGATGGACCCATACATACATTTATACAACAAAATATTGTTTATTTTTCAAGTTTTTATATGACCTTATTTATACTACTAGACTTTTATACTATTTAGACTTACTTATACTAAAGGTCTTTTAATGTCTGAAAATATTTGTATAAGACTTTCAATTTTATAAGCATTTCAAGTAGGAGTGGAAACCTATATATATATATATATATATATATATATATATATAGTTTTCCCACAGCAGCTGGGTAAAACATATTTTTTTACCTGTGATTTTGATTTTATTATTTTTATTTTTTCATTTTACCTCATGCAAATGGACTTTGGTTGTCATCGGTACCGATAACAATGACACGAATGCTGATGATACAGTATTATTATTACATTGAAATTGCTTTTCTTTATGTCACTGTGAAGCACAAATGTGCTGTATAAATAAACTTGACCTTGACCTTAACTCTGACTTCATTTAAAAGCTTCCTGTCCCGCTGGAGTTTGTCCAAATGTTATGTAAAAGTATGACATATACAACCAGTGAGGCAGCTAGCCCAAAAAAGCTTCCAAAACTTGTGAATTTGGGGGAAAATAAATACGCAAATAAATGCATACACACACACACACACAAAGTTGTTTTGTTTTTGTTTTTGTCAGTACATTTTATAAATGAATTATATTCACCTGAACTACTGCTGCTTTCTCAGGTCGTGCCAGCAACACAATAACACACAAATGTGTTTCACTGTCGATGTCAGTTACTGCTGGTTTGGTGTCGCACTGATCCATTAGCATGTCTACATTTTTTTTTGTTCAGCTCTCACAGGCTCAATGGCCGGATGGTTGAAGCTTAATTTAACACGGCAAACAATGTAAACAGTCACAAATAATAGGGTCCGTCATAGGCTTATCAGTCTCAGCAGGGATTAGAAGGGAAATGAATCATTAGCACCGCTGCCACTTGAATGCGGGTAAAGCATGACTGGCAGGTCGAACGTCGGTGTCGGGAAGGGGGAAGGTAAATGGGAGGAGCTTCCATCTCAGACAAAGTGAAGTGTGAATGGTTTAAGGACATCAGCTTCATGACAGAAGGACACTATGCTGCAAACAAGTGCATGAGTCTGGAGCAAGAGAATAACGTGGAAGAGGACTGGATTCGCGTCTCGCCTTATTTTCCTGTTTGCATTCCCAGGTATTAACAGCTTGGAGATATGCAGAGCAGAAAGTGCACTGCCCCGTGCTCACCTCTCCCAATATGACACCAGGTAGATTTTTAATGGCTTTAAGGGAAATGGTGAGATGCTACACCGGTGAAGGGGATTCTGGGTCATGGAGGGATTTGTTAAGTTATTACAGTGTCTGGAGCAAGGCCCTTATCGGCACCTGCCAAGTCTTTGGCCGACCCGTTGGGATTGCACTGACCCTGGTGGAAGTAATGGATATTAGAAAATCTTCCCACAGCGAGGGGGTAGAGGAACAGTGGGTGACAGAGCGAAGAAAAGGAAGCACAGAGGGGGAAATGGATAGACCCTCAAGGACACAAACACCCGCTACAATGGCGCTAAGAGAGCAGAGATCCTTAAATCAGAGAAGGGAAGTTTTGTGAGTTGATGGAATGGAGGAACTGGAGAGATTTTTCATCTGCTTTGAAGCTTTTGAAGAACATGTTGAGTATTCACTTCTCATTTTCACCTTTATATACTGCAGGTGATTTTAACCAATTTACATTGTTTGTGGGTTATTTTATTTTATTTTATTTTATTTTAACAGCACTTTATTCCGAAGCACTTTCCTAGTTGGTGGGATCCCCACTGACCATGGCAATACATTTGGTTCTGATTCTGACAAAGAGAAACAAAAATTTGACCCTGAGTAGTTTATATATATATATATATATATATATATATATATATATATATATATATATATATATATAGAGAGAGAGAGAGAGAGAGAGAGAGAGAGAGAGAGAGAAAACTACTCAGGGTCAAATTTTTGCTTCTATTTGTACAAAATTTGTACAAATATATACATATATATATGTGTATGTGTCAAAGCAACATTGAGACTCGATTAGGATTTCTAACCTGGAATACTCTTTCAGGCCGCCAAGACTTCTTCCTCCTGACCCGATTTTTCTGTGCAGTCATCCAGCATTAATGAAGACAGAATGTTTGCCGTGACGTTGCGTACATCTCACATGAACAGCCGCTCACTGAGGGACTGGCATTCTGACAAGTGCTTTATTATCGTAGGTTCACCTTCACAAGGACGAAACCGCAAACAGTGGAAACTCATTTGCTCTCAAACACACCTCATATAGCGCTCTTGTACAGTTTAAGCAGTGAATATTCAAAAGGTATTTACTGTGTACATCACTTTGAATGCAGCTTCAGCTTTGTGAAGACAAAACTGTCGCTCCTATTTTACAACATAAAGAAGAACAGAACACCTTCTTATACCTAACAAACGCAGTTCTGCAGTTTGCCGAATCGAAATTTCTCTCACTCATGTTTTCAGGTAATTGTTCTGTTGCAAATGTGACTCACTGTAAACGGAGTCAGAACTTGTTTCTATTTCTCACCTTTCTACTTCAGGTCCTTTGGAGGAGAAGTGAGAAAGTTTTGCTTTGGAAAGTTCAACCTTTGAGGATAAAGAGGATTTTTTTTTTCCTCTGTCTGCACTTTCTTGTACGGCAAGAGAAAAAAAACGTACCCAGCAGTAAATAGATGGTTGTGATAAGGATGCCTAAATATAAGTCTTATCTCTCCACTCAAATTCGAAACATCCTGAGAAGAAGTAGGTCAAGTCACGACTTGGGCTTTTAATTAAAAACTGTGGGAGCAAGTGCATGTGTGCTATGATGACTGGGATGAGTGGAATTAATGAAAGTGTCACATAAGGAAAACATAAGTTTCATTTAATTTTTAAATACATAAACATTTCATTACTATGACAAACAATTTATAAACACGATTGCGATCATATTATTTTTTAAATATCACAATGGATATAAGCAACTCAGAGTTGAGGTGTCCCTCGTGAAAGTATTTCATATTTAATAAAAGATAATAAATAAATAATAGTAATAATATTTAAAGAAACTTTTACTTATTGTTGACAAAATTACAGCACTCTAAGGCAGCATGTTCACAATGCCGTCATTGTCAGAAAATAACAGAAAAAAAAAAGAGCAGAGTAAAAAAAGTTACTAAAAACAAAAACATTTTGTTCTGGGATTCCATCTATTTTGCCATGTATTAAGAACAATGCATTAAAGTTAGTTGGAAGCATTCGATAATTTTTTTTTGTGTGTGTGTGTGTGTGTGTGTAAAAGAATTTTCTTTCTGTCATAACGGTCATAAATTTAGGATGATAAGTTGGAATACAGAGAAAAAACGATGGTGTAAACATCCTCACAGTTGACCAGATCCAGGGCCTGTGTGCTAGGTTTTCTAAACATGGCGGGCCGTGTTCATTCACATTAAAAAAGATGAGCAAAGCCACAGATCAATAAAAAATGATATATACAATTGATGTACAGGTCCCATTTCATTTTTCCGACACCTTTCAGGTGACATTTGTCGCATCAACCGGTGGAGTTGAACCACCTGACGTCCGGCGGCTGGTTGCAATGTGTTCACCAATCAGAACTGACACATATGGAGAGGGAAACTTCATCAACGAAACAAAGATGTGAAATGACATTCGCCAACTCACAAAGCCTCAAATGGATCTCATGGACCCAGAGAAAATAATATACTTCCACTGTACCATTCTAGCTTCCCGGTCTGATCAGATGTCACTTCCGGGTTTGAGTAGTATGAACGTACATGAAGTGAATAAGTAGAGTTGAATGGTTGATCTGTGTGTTTTAAGTTGAAATGGATTGGCAGCGGAGACTGAGTGCAGGAGCGAGTGCTGGAATGAAACCCAGGTCATGTGACCCCTGCTCTATAAATCAGCGGCTCAGCTGCGCTCGCATCAGCCGGGAAGATAAGAGCGCCTGTTGTCACACTGGTTAGAAGTAATGGCTGCGGAGCCCCCCTTGTCCGATAGTGGCTTGTCCGAATGCGAAGATGGGAACTGACAAAGACGTATACAAGGCCGGGGGAACACGGCGACTCAGGCAGACGTTGAATGATAACAGCTGGAGTCGGAAGAGTGCAAGTGAAAGTCGAGTTAGAAGAGAGCAAAGAACGTGATGATGGCTCATCATCAGGACGGGAGTGTCGTGAGTAGTGTTGGTGAATGTTGTCCTCAGAGTTAGAATTCAGTCGTGAGGAAGTAATGATTGACTTAAACCGCCTGCTCAGTCATGAGTCAGAGCAGGTGTCTGTTACAAGCAACAAAACACAAAGATATCAGAGGGGAAAATGGACACAAGACAACACTCACAGTGTTTATGCAGTAGTATTTTCTGTATTGTCTTATTGCAGCAGTTCAAGCATGTTGTAATTTTTATCCATTAAAATGTCTTGTGACTTAACTGTGATAATGTTCAGGATATAATAATGAGTGAGTTGTCGTTTACTGTAGCTGTGTGTGCTAGAGTTTATAGCTAAGCTCTGTTAGCATAAAGTACATGAAGCCACCACCAAACCTTTTAAGGCTGTGCTTCTCAATTGTATTGCGCCCCCCAAGGAAGAAACGTTTCGCAACCCCCAACTCTCCACCGCCTCTGTAAATAGTATCAGTTGTCGATAAAATTGTTAAAGTACACCTCTGCATAACATTGTATCCTTGTTAACATAAAAAAAGAAAGTAATTCAGTGGTATCTCAGTTTTCAAGTGTCCCAGACCAGAACAAATCCGAGTTGTGACAAAAATTTCAAGATTCTTTTGCTTCTGATTTCGAACGAAAATCCAGAACTCGAACGCCCCCGAAAAAAGCTTGAAAAAACATGCAAACGTGCACGAACTGATCAGCTGACCCACGACGCACTTTGTTATTGTGTATAATGCAGACGTGTCCCGTTAGCTCCATTTACTGACTGTTTCTTCTTCATATTGAGGTGTAAAACCTTTCCTGTCTCCACACTGGACCGTGGTAGAGTGTCACAGGGGAGGTGCTCGCTCTCCACACCTCCAAGGCTGGAGCGCTCACTCCAGGGTTTGATGTCCTGTTGTCGGCTGGAGCTCTGACAGGGATGAGGCGAGTCTGGGACAGAGCGTGACTTGGTTTATGACTTTGTCACAGCCAAACTGCACAGAAGCGCACATTCAGAGCTGGACACGCACCGGGCACCTCTTCACTTCTGGAGAGACGTCACTCACTCTGCAACCCCTCCCACATGCAGCGGCCACACACATAGAGGAACAGCGCACCTGCAGCAGACACTCTACATTCACTCCTACAAAAGACTATTTTAAGGCTTGGAACGCATTATTGCTTTTTCCATTCATTGTAATGGGAAAAATTGATTCAGATTTCGACAATTCGCTTCTCGAACGGCCGTCTGGAACGGATTGTGGTCGAGAACCGAGGTACCACTGTATAAAGCAACTTGTGATAAAGAAGAACATTGTTTTTGTCTGTAACGGAAAATACTTAAAGTGCATCAATTTGCCTGAAATTAAAATAAATAAATAATGAGTGGACGTGCAATTACACTTTATTCTTGTGCGGCAAAAAAGTATGTTTCAAGGTCACATGCGCCCCACTGTTTGAGAAGGATTGATGTAAGGGAATGGCATTGTTTTGCTCGCTACCCTTCTGTTTACGAGGCGTCTTCCACCTGGAGTTGTTTAACGCTGGGTGTATTGTAATTGTAATTAATTCCTTGTTCATTTTCTGTTTCAAATTGACACATATTGAGTGAAATTATAACCAATGAATGAATCAACTTTGGTGGAGAAGAGAGTTGTTTGTAGCCCTGCAAATTTTAATATTGTGTAAGTGTGTAAGTGTGTAAGTGTAACAGCTGTGAAGCAAAAAATCTCAATTCAAGTGAAGAAAAGTGTTGTGAAAGACCTCAAGTAAAGTCACACTGCTCAGTCAGACTCAATTACTTTCTTTAACAGAAGTATTCTTAAGTGACGGTGGCTGTTTTTAGTGAATCCCTTGAGAAAGAACTGCAATCGAAGAGAGGGCACTAGAAGAGAAAAGGGTGCGCTTGCTTTAAGTACCTCAGACTACATGAATCAGGTTCAGCTGTTTGTCTTTTATCTGAATAGTTCAAACATACATCAAAAGTCACATCTAATGGGTGAAAACATGACAGAGCAAAATCTCTGTTATTTAAAACAGAGTGACCACTCTGGCACCTTTGCTTATATTCCACGTCACGTTGTATGCCAGAGTAGCAGGTGAAGAACTGAAGGTTCTGGATGGAAATTACATTTTTGACTATTACTTTGGAGGAAATAAAGTGTTGAACTATGTGAATTGACTGCCTCGCACCTGGAAGGTGGATCGTTATGGGTCAAAGGTTTCTCTTCATTACTGTGATCACGCTGCCTTTGCACTCCACTTAACTGCAGCTAGAGCCTTATATTTCATAAAACGGACACTCGGCTTCACCTTGAATGAGGAGAGTCCGCTCCAGTGCTGGTCAAAGGGACGACAATCAGTCTGAACATTGGCTGGTTCTGAATCTTTTCAGACATTTTCCATTCAGATGATAAGGTGCTGAATGTTAACCAACAATTCATTCACCTGATTTATTCCATGTATACAGTGTTATAAAGCTGACTGTCAGGATGTACACATTTCTTCCTACAAATATTTATGTGACTCGTACTATATTTTATTTTATCTTCGTACCTTTACTTGGAATTTAGCACTATGTGATGTCATCCTTGCAATTTTAACAAGTGTCAGGACCAGCTTCATTTTATGTAGTGCCAATGCTTCCCTTGCCAGATTACTATGTATTGGAGAAGTTTGTACCCCTCAACGGACCCTGCTCGTGTTCCATCTCTGGTGATGTGCTGATGAGGCTTCATGAAACAGTACCCTCATTTTCAGAGCCCAGTAGGTGGCACTGTCTGTTTAAAAATGGCATGAGTTTTCATTGAAATGGTTGTTTAAATCCAAACATTTAAAAAAAGAGAGTTCCATCTACTGGGCTCTGAAAATGAGGACACTGTTTCTTGAAGCCTCAGGTTCGGAGTTTCTAGTCGTAAGTTGTGTGGAATCAAAACTTGAGGGACGTGATAATGAGAAAACTGAGCTCTGACTGAATTGTGGAAATACAAAATTGTGTTGGAATGAAAGACTGACTGCATTTCAATGACATCACTGGGGAGCATAAATCGGAAAGCGCTCCCTTGCACACAAGATATAAAATACAACAAAAAGTTTTTACCTCCTTAAACACTTGATTTACTGTAAATTCTGTACTATTCATACATAAGGCGCACCGGTCTCTGAGCTGCCTACATTTTTTAAAATGTATAAATATCTAGATAATAAATTAAAAAATGACGACAATCAACAATGGACAGCCGCATCATATTTTACTATTGTTCAACCTGACAATACGTCCAAGCTGCAGGGTTCAGACCGTGACAAAAGAAGTAGCGACTCATAGTCCGGAAATTGTCTGAACAAAACATGACTTATAACAGAAAAGAAGGCAAAAATATTCAAATTAATATCACACAATCATCCTCCTTACATGATCTTAGTGAATATATTCACTTGCTTTTTTGACAATCTTATGGAATCATTAATATGGAATCATTGGAAATGAATCCGGAAAACTTTTTTTTGTCAATTTTGATTCAGAAATTTGATAAAGACAAACTGCCAACAGTGAGAGGTGTTTGAGAGCGGGTGGAGCACCTGTCCCTCATCGAGAAGTCAAAACATCACAGTGGAAAAGAAGCTGCTCTTACAGGGATTAAATACCATTCGAGCCACCAATACATTCTGCCAGGTATTGAATTGCTGACAAAGGGTCCAACTCAATTTCCAGTCTCTCTGATCCACAATGTTTTTACACCTGACTGAGGTCAAGCTTTTCCCTCCCATTCACCTGTAATTTTCTCCTCATAACAAAAGGTGTCTCAGGCGGCTTTTAGCCCTCCATTTACCATTTGATCAACTGTGCAAAACCCCATTGTTTCAATTTCATGCAAGATGTGGCTCAATGTTTTGGATAAAGCAGAGGTGTATTCAAATGTAGGAGCAGCAGGGAATCTGCTTTTTATGTTCAACACAGACACTTGGGTTGAGATGTGTGTCTGTGAGTGTGTGTCGCGCTTAAGTAGAAAAATGAGGTCAGGTTATGGAGTGTGTATATCTACTTGATGTGGCATCTGTGATTGCAGCCAGATTTGCATGATTGCTGATACTCACTTCATGAGGAAGAGCTAATGGATGGAGAAAAAAAAAGTAAGTGGGGTTGTGGAAAAAATAGTTTAATCACCTCCCTAGCATTTGATGGTGAAACTTGAAGGTAAATTCAGTTTGTGTCAAAAGTGCTGCCTTCTTTGTATTTCAGGGCTTAAAAAGCAGCTGAAGCCAGATCAATACGGCATAATAGGGCCAGGAATGAAATGATGCCAAAGTGTCCCCCGTCAATGAATCTGCTTATCTCAGTCTGCCAAACTCCTCTCGAGTAGCCGTGGATTACTCACCTGTAGATTAGAAATACTGAACTGCTGGGTCTTTCCAAACACTAAGTAAGGGCTCCACAATCTGAAGAGCTGTGGATGTGTTTCTCTTTCCACAGCAAGATACGTCGCCCGAACTGCAGAGAAGTGAAATTGAAATTGGCTTTGAAAACTACTTGTTTTGTTTTGTTTTTTGTATTTCCCAGTCAGGATCTTTTTTTTTATTTTTATTTTTTTTATTATTATTTTTGTTGTTGTGGTCAGCATGGACTTTAAAGGAGGAATTAGACATGTGAATACTTTAATAAATTACCATCAAATATGTTGAAAACATATTGAGTGTCATGAAATTTTGATGAGTTATGGACTATACACTTAAAATATATCACTTTGATAAATGTATATTATTTCCTGAAAAAAAATGTTTTTTTAAATTTCCTGCCTTGCTCTGATATCAGAAATGTTTTGCTGTGTCTGTTGTCTGAGGAACTTTTGAAGTAAGCAGCTGTTTTGTCGATTTACTTCTATTCCTGAACTAAATCATCCTTAAGAGCAGCAGAAGTTGTAAATATCAATGTAAAACTGCACCCATTGCTGTGATTTCCATTTGATTTCATTCCTAACTTTATAACAAAACACAAATTACATGCTTATTAACACCTTTTTTTTTGTCGCAAGGATAGTATAGATGACATAGTTGGCAGTGGAATATTGTTTTCATAGTTAAGACTTGTCATCAGTTTATTGCAGAGCGAACTGATTTAAAAATAATCTTCAAACAACTGCAGGCACGCAGCATAATTGTTTGCCAGATAAAAATAGCTTATGATAATCTAAACACATCCTTAAAGGGACTACAATGTTTTCTTTAGTTTGTTTTTACCTCAGGATGAAATCTTTCATGCTAAGAGATTAGCTACTGTTCAAGGAGACTTATATCCTAAATGGCCACCTCCATCAAAACCCACTGTTTACATTGAGTGACAAGGACTACATGGCTGTTGCTGCAACTCCCTTTAACGCAGCTTAAATGGCCCTGTCATAAAAACAAGTACTTCGTTGCTGTATTTGAGCACAAACACAGAAAACAAAATGGCCCCTTTGAGCGTTGCCCTGCTGACTGAAATCGTGACATCCCACAAAACACGATTTTTGTGGTACGAATGATTGTCTATCGTGACCAAATGAGAGTTTCGCTCCCACTTGTTGCAATAATCTAGACCGCTCATCTCCCGTCCAATGATTTATTGGTGCCATCATTTTGATCCAGATGAGGGCCGGCCCGTTTTTAATGCATCACTGGCGCGCTCCGTCCCAACATGCATGTACAACACTTGCATCTTAGAGGTCACACCATTGTGAAAAAAGGAAGCGCATCGCTCCTGGCGTAGTACGATAAGGTGCGTGAACATGCACCCTGCTATTCTCTTATCTTGCTGACAAGCTCAAAACGCCCCCGCACCAGTGCAGAGCATGACATGTGCAGCCCGGCATTATTAGTGGGAGAGGAATGGCTCTTTTTTTTATTCAAGGACGTGATGATCATGGCAAATGCTGCACGACTGGGATTCTGTCGTCACCGCTTTAAACCAGTTTTCTCTTCTTCTTGGAGGGAAGCATCTGAGTGGAAACGCGGAGCCAATGACGAGGAGCAAGGCAAATGTGAAATTGAGTGACAGGTTAACAGCCGTCAAGCGCATGGATGGAGCAGGTGCTGATCTCCTGGCCTGTCTCATTTGACAAGTCATGATGCTGATGGAGAGTGCTGGAGCCTGACTTGAACTGATTGGCTCTGATGTAACCAAAACTGCAGTTGGAAAACACAAGAATACATTTACATGTTCTCATAAATCCTTAGGTTGATCGGTGGCGCTTTGTGCTGCAGTTTAAGAACAAGCCGTCGTTGTTATTCCATCCATGTTTTGTATTTTGAGGGCGTCGTTTTGTGCGCCACTATGCTAAATGCTATGCTAAAAACGACTCGAACCTTTGGCCAACCAAGTCTCAAAACAGTGATGGACTGCATTGCTTCATTTAAACTAGTCCAAAAAGTGTCATGGCTGTTTATGGGATCAGATCCAATAGCTGGGTTGTTGCAGCCTGACAGGAGGCTTGGATGAGCGAGCGTAGTTTTAATAAAGGTACACAAGAACTCAAAAGACGAACAGGAATGGAGAACCAAGGGCGCGGGAAAAACCTGAAACAGAAGAAGCCTAATGAAGCCTAACTAACAGGGAGAACACAAACACACTCGGAAATTAACTCACGAGGCAAAAAAAACTGAAAGCGCTCGGTGATGGAAAACACACGCACACGCACGAGGAAATAACTATGACGAGAGGAAAGCAAAAGGTGAGTTATACAAAGCAGTCACACAGAATCTAATCGAGAGAAGCTGGAAAGCAGAAAATGGAGCAAAGAGAACCAACTAAGGAGGCGGCAGAAAGAAGATCATGCACGCACGGACACGCACATCTTCATGCATCATCTGGCATCGCAGACTGGAACCCAGAGTCTGATCAGCGGCATGGGATCCAGCTGCGCTGCTGTGAAGGTGACGAGAGAGAAGCAAAAGGAAACGACACACCGGAACACAGGAAACAACAAAATAAAAGCACAAGGGAAATGAAACATGACAAAAAGCAAATATGGAGCTGGCTGTTGTAGCCGCTTTAGACCAGCAGGTGGCTGACACCAGTAACTGAGCAACATTTGTGGACGTTTTTATTGCAGTTCAGTGTATACTGTACACCCCAGTTGTTAAGAGAGACTGGCAGAGAACAGGTGAGCAAAATTGAAACAGGAATATTCATTTTTGCACAAAGGTTTTCACCAAAGACGCAATAGAAGGTATAGTACTGGTAAGTGATGATGCGGAGCCTTCGTCATCATTGTTGCTTCAGAGGTGAAGAAGAATGTCTCCAGTGGGGCAGATAAACATTAGTATCAATTATGTAATGCACTTTGGCTGCCGCCGGGTGACAGAACATGACTTTATATGCCAATTAGATGAGTGGATATACTCCCTAAACATTGGGTCGTACTGAAGAATCTTCTATATTACAGTATGCCTTCATCTCTAACCAATTTTCAAGCTACGGCCTTGTGTAATAGAGACAACAAAGTGAAAATTTAATTGAAAAAAAAACATAGGGATAAAACGAATGAACTGTTATTGACTGCAAGGGCTTTAATATAAAAGGCAATAAAACAGGAAAATGTAAATTGAGGTTCTAAAATTAAAAAGGTTACTAAAATTCTGTCAAAAAATGCCCATAAACAGCCATTAACTCAAGTGCCAAAGTACATAGTGAGTGCAGGTCGTCAATTATTCCAAGCAACTCTCACTGGGAAAATATTTATTCAGATACATCGCTCTTTATGAATCATAAAAAGCTCCCACCATTATAACTGCACTGCCATTTTCCCTTTTTCTTCTCTAGAGCTTCTTACTTTAAGTGTTCTGAAAACTACCTCCACTTGTCCTTGGCCGCACACTTGACAAATAAATGGTGACTTAGGATATTACAATAGAACGGCAAGCTGCCAGATGTGTTATATTCAGACGGTGGATCCCGGCCTTTTATTGTTATGAATTGCTCTCTAGCAGTTTTTTAGTGTGTAAGCTACAACCAAGTATTGACCTTGATAAGCACTAGTGGGCATTAAGTCCCCTTGACTGTGTTTTTTCGACTGCTTTTATGTGCGGTCTGACTTGAGTTTATCAGTGATAAAGTCTGGGAGGATTTAAAAAAAAGAAATCAGACAGAAGCATCAATAGTCTATTCATGGTGGGTGAGTTAATACAGGATCAATATTCATAAAAAAGAAAAGCCTTCATTTGTTGCAATGAGATATTCAGGGATTTATTATCATTGTCAGGAGTTTTTGGAATCCAGAGGGGATAAGAGGATTTATAAAAGGATTTAAGTGACAAAAGATGAGGGAAGAATAATGCAACCAATGTATTACATTTTCTTTTTTATTATGTAAATATGGCTAAGAGATAATGGAAACACAGTTTTGGGCTTATTCTTTAGCATATAAATGACCAGTGTAGACTGAAGTAGTGATCCATTGAATGTGTCGAGGAATACTTATTTAGCTTCCACTGCTTGTCCACAGAGGGCCGGGGAGGATTTTTCATTAGTATTTCTTGCTTAAACCGTTCTCAAAGGAAAACATTTTCATGGAATTATACATTTCTGAGGTCTTAAATGTTGCCATGCTGAGGAAATTAGAGGGCCCAGTGGAAACTACATAGAGGAGAATTATTGATCCCATTTCTTAGCTGGAAGTATTCAGGATAGTAGTACATTAAGTAATGTGTGTTTTCTGGTCGGTACAGTTTCATTTCAACCTTGACACAGGGGGAATTCCAATTCCTTCCATCATCCTCAATCTCAAAAATGCATGCTCCAATGAAATGCAAAGGCTGTCCCCATTCTCAGCAAGTCCAGTGGCAGGGTTGAGGAATACCCAGTATTTTCTTTGTTCATGGAGATATGAATATTATGTAAACAATTATTTTAACACATTTGCATTATTGCATTATATTGCATTATTTAGCTCGTTGTTGCACTTATTTTTATTGGAATTCAACCCAATGCTTTTCACAATACTTCACAACAATTCTGTTGTTTACATTTTAGCCAAATAATGTAGAATTCTTTAGCGCCTTCCAAACTTATTATTGCTTATTATTTTTTCGCCATCGATATTTCAACTGGAAACCCCAGATAGCTCATTTGTATTGTGTAGTTTTCTATTTGTCTACGCTTGGTCTCAGTCTGGTGGTGAGGTCAGGGCTGCAGACTTTGGCTGTTTCCCATTTCTCACCCTGACATTAGTACTTAACACTCGCACTTGGTTTTGAGTGCCCTCCACTATGAAGTGCCCACCAATGACAAAGTGAAATGCTCGACCTCTCTAAGAATTGGGACGACCTTTCATGATGTCACATGTAAAGACAACGTGTCATGTGCTGTGTTTTGTTTTATGCATATTGGTCTGGTGAACCAACGGAGATGAAATGGGCGGCGCCGAATATGTTGCGCTGATAGATCTGTTAGAGGTATGACGATGTTGACATTAGCCTGGATGCAAGCAGACTGTTGTTTGTTAAGAAGAAAAAACACACTGTTGTATATACATGTTGTATTGTTCATGTTGTCGGACACCGTAGAACATTTGGGTCGGTAAGGCGTGATACGAGATAAAGTAAACCAACGGAAGAGTAGTCCTTGTTACTAAAATGTCCTATCCAACATTGTTTTTGAATAAAGTACTTTGGTATCCTGAAAATCTTTCCACACTTCATATTCCAACTTTGTTTCAAGTCAGCTCTGAAGCCCCCACAGTTTGTAAGGATCATTTCAAGTGGTGAACGTCGAGTGCCCACGGTCTTAGGAGTATTGGGACACACCACACTTGTACGTGAACGTGCAAAACAAAGTGTTAGGGTCAAAAACGAATGTTCGGGTGAGAAATAGGACACAGCCTAATATTTATATTTATATGCGTCAACACTGCCCTGCATCTAGCGCCTTACATGGCCGCGTCTCCTGCGTTGCTCATTGTATGTGTGATGAAAAACAAATCAAATCTGCCACCGCAGTGTTACATAAAGCCACAGATGTTAAAAGTCCTGTACGCTCATAAACAAACACAGCGCCCTCTGCACTGACCACTATCATACAAACATGCACAAACAAGCAACTTTAAGGTTATTTAAAGGACAGTGATCAATAACGCTCCTGTAACTCCTACTTAATCTTCATAATGAGCTTTATTGCAGCAATTAATCATGTCTGAGCAGCCAGTGCCCGGCGTCCCAGAAGAGTTCTGGCGGAATAAAGGCCCACTCCATAACGCTCCCTCAGCGAGGCGATCTAAGAATCGGACCTCTTGTGTTGAGCGGCATTTGATTTTTGCAGATTGACAATGGGTCATTTATCACGCTTGTCTCCAGAAAATATGACTGCAATGGTAAACATGAAAACACTGTGGCTTTTTCATCTGGTTGTCACAACTGCCCCTTTCATTTCAAGCCAAATAAGTGACGAAAAGCAAATGCATATAGTGAAGTATAAACAAATCTAACCAGACTTTCCAAGCGTTTCATAAAAAAGTTATTAGAATTCAATGTGTTGCTTCGCAGTCTTCATCCAAAGCCTTGGCTGAGACATTCATTTTCCTAAATGACAAATAAATGGAGTTAATTCAAGATTTATTGACGAAATTTTTGCATAGATTGTTTGATAAGGAGCAGTTAGAACACATTTCACATTGTGTTTGTATTTGTGTCTCACTTTGGCTCTTATTAAGAACAACTTTTTGAATCAAAGAATCACAGCAATAATGCCGTCCCTGTTTTAACCACCTAACAAATGAGCAAAATTTCCATTTTCCAGATAGCAAATATAATTAAGCACATCAAAGTCACACTCATTTCTGCTGCACAAACCCCCACACAATCCTAAATGACTTTCATATTCGACCATTGCTATCTTTCCCTTAACAACCTTCAAACGCTCACGCTCAATAGGCAGCTCTCTGTCTGGTGATGCACACCTTTAACTGTGACTATCAGTACTGTGGTACAAAATCTAAATGTGTTTCCAGCTGCATGCAACTCACCACCCACTCCTGACCCTCCCCCCCGAACACACCTGTGAACATCCAGCTGGTTAATATTAAGATTGTGCAGTCTAATATTGGGCATATAGCCAGGGGACAAACTTTACCGCGCAGGAATTAATGGCCCTCTCAAAAGGAGGACAGGAACTCAGTGTGGAGGGAGTCCAGTGTGCAATGTTTGTATGGACATTTACTGCAAAAATGAGGTTGAATTCTGCTCAAATGAAGAGGTACGATTTGATAAGATTAGATAGATAAGAGATTTTTTTTTCTTTCAATTGGCTTTAATGTTGGGTCAAAATAGATATAAATAGAGTTGTCGGAATAAATGACATTTTTGATATTTCGATAATTTGCCCCTATGTAGAGTATATTGACTATTATTAGTTGGTTCGAGGGATCTTAAAGATATTAATTTCAATTCATTGCAGACAAAAAAAAAACAAAATGACAGATTAAATGCATATTTTTATTCTACTTTTTTCACACTGACCGATTTTCAGTGCAACATATTATACACATTGTACAGTGGCATTGTATAATGCAACCACACATCCATGATGAAGGAGATGTATCCATGTGACTGCACTGATGGCTAAAAAGTATATTAAACTTCAGGATAGAGGCATTTGTTTTGTTTTGTATATGAGCGTTGACTCGTTGTTTAAGCTTACTGTGCTCTTACAGAATCAACAACATTCGGGGGTCACATGTCAAAATGCGATGTTTGTTATGTCATATTTTCAAAAGCCATCATTTATACACTTCAGATAGTCTCATTAATATATTTCAACCATGACCGCGTTAGTTATATTTCCATGTAATATATTCCCTGTTGTTGCCTCTACGGCAGCAGTTTCTCCTCCATTTGAAAGGTACGATCAGGCTCATTCTAGCGTCAGCAGCAACATTGGACTTGATCCACGATGCTAAATAAACCAATGTGTTATTCCAGGTGGTTTCACACAGAGGTAGTCAATTCTGAGTCCGATGAGGGAAGGCAAATAAGGAAGGCACGAGAGGCAGCAGACAGTAGATGGGGTTCAAGGCACGGGGCGTCTTATGATGAATGATTCAACTGCATTTGGAAAAGTATCGATTCTGTCTTCGGCCTAATAGAAGGTGATGATGGCGTGAAGGTGAATCCATTACTGGGGAGGAAGAAGTGAGAGCTACGCAGAGGGCTAATGTGTGTCCTTTTCCATTTGTCATCGCCAGCACTAACCGTAGCAGGAGCACGCCAGTGTGGCCTGGCTGTGTGATCTTGTCCTCTACACTCAGAGGTGCGGACGCGTTGCATTGTCTATTAATCTCACCAATGGCTATGAAAAGAGACAAAACCGTACATCATCGATCTCAAATCTGGGTTTCAAAAAAGGGCAGGAAAAAAACAGCAGGTACATGAGCAAGTGATGTCTGTTCAACAGAGCCACCGTTTTATGGACTTTGTTTGCCGCATTCATTTGTTGGAACCGTGTTCTTGAACGACGTCTGTAGGGCACCAACCCACAGCGTTTTTCATTGAATACTGTGTTTTTTTATTGTTGGATAGGGGATTTAAGACAGTGGACCAAATGAACCTAATGATATCAAACAGAAGGCAAGTCACTGGAACCACTGAACAGCTCAACGAAGAGATGATCCACGACTCGACTCTCTCTAAGAGCTTGTGAGTTAGAGTTAGATTCCTCAGTGGTTTCCCAAATGTTTGGATCAAACAGATCAGACATTGGCAACACAACACATTTGAAAGATCTTACAAAGCTTGACTTTAAAAAGTGTAGCAAAATATGGCGCTACCACCGTTCAGCAAGCTGAAGCCCATTTCTATATATTCTCAATCATTATTCAGCTTCAGAGGCCAGTAGCCAAGGTAGAGGTCATTTGTTTTTTGCTGGGTTTCGGTTCGACCTCTGTTGTCCATTTGGCTGTTCCATTGGTGATTTTTTTTTTCAGCGGTGGAGAGTTTAACCAGGAAACTTTCCTTCATCCCCGGACATCTCAACCCGTTGAGTAAGAATGGGACACTTGACATTGGAAGGAGGACATTGAAAATCCAAGGATGCTATTGTAGCAGACTGCTGAGATAGTGAAACACCTGGGTCTCAAAAGTCTTGGATTTCCATCCAATTTGTAGCATTGTAGTCGTGATATGTCCAAAACTGAGACCGAGTCAAGAACAAGACTTGGAATGTGCAAGACCAAGTCACGACCAAGAGCAATGCGAATGCCGATCTCTTAACTGTGACAGCCATGGTCTTCGATTCAACATGGCCGAAATCAACACAAAACTGGTGCCGGAGTTGTTTCATCACTGTTGGTCTATTCCAGTCATATTAACTTGAACATTGGGTGATGGAATATTTTCATCATGTGAATATCTCTAGTGGCTAAAACGTCTCTACTATCAAAGCATTCTTATTGATGGCTGTGATGTTAAAGGTCTAAAATGGCTAATAAAAAACGGAATTGCTTGAAATATTTATTTCATGATTCTGTGCTCTGTGAAGACACTTTCTTTGTCTTCATTTTGTGTGGCATTGGAGAAGCCTCTTCCCCCCTCCGAGAAGGTCTTGTGACATTTGATGAGAAAGGCTTTTGGGAGTTCCTCCATGGCTTTTGCTGGATCGTTTGAAGTGCTTACAGCATGTAGAAATGTATCAACTGTGGCTGTGAAGCCTCCGAGGCTTCTCTGCCTTTGCAAACCAAAAAGCTGTGTCGCACCGCCATGAAACATTTGGTCTCACCTTTTACAAAGGAAGAAGAATGAACTATCATTGACAGGGATCCGTTGGATATAATGTCACGGATCATACAAATTTACCTTGTAACGCTGTACGCACAGCTTTTTCCCCTCATTTGACTCATATTGCTCTCATTTTCAAGCACTGACTTGAAGCAATTCATACTTATACCTCGGACATAGAGCAAAAATACAGCCCTTATTTACTGCCATCACATCAACAAAGTGCATCCTTTGGCTGACTGAATCTTCACATATCTGCATTCTCAATTGATCAAGTGATAGCAGCGGCAAACAAAGCCGTGCTATGTGAATGGGTGGTTTTAAAAAAACAAAACACTTCACTCAGGTTTGGCAGACTTGCCACATCTTATCACACCAGGAGAGGCAGAGGAGGGTGAATGTGCACTCAACTTTACAGCCCAAAGGTGCCTCCGTGTTGGACATTTTCAAAGCTCCCTGACTTGGAAAATTGTTTTAAGATCTAATTTGAGCTGAAAAAAATCAATGAATTCCTCAACCACAAACCTTTGGGCTCTGAAACAATTATAAAAAAATGTAATAGTATTTATCGAATACAGAGTATTGAAGATGGGCTCATGAGAGTGATCCTGGTTTCTACACTAGAGTTTTGTTGTCCCTTTATTGGATCAATTCACTGCACAGCCGCTCAGAAAATATGGCACTCTTAAGACTGGTAAAAATAATAACAGGGGAACATTGAATAGTCCGATTTAAGTGCAGCTAAATGTCATCTCATTTAAAGAAGAAAAAAAGGAAGAGCAGATTTTTGGGATCAGGAAGCGTTCCATGTTACAGTGAGTGGTTTCAGTGATCAAACAATTTGACTACGACTTCAAATTAACAGGACGCACTTTTGTCCAGTCGTGTCGTGTTTCTGATCACTTCAAGAGTGCTTACTTCGTGTGACGTGCTGCACAACCTGGTGTTGGGTTTCTGTTCCATTTTCAGTCTGAAGCTTTTGTAGTATTTGCACAAGTTTATGACGCGTTGACACAAGTTGATGTTCTGGAGGGAAATCTGTCGTTTTTGCTTGGCGAATAGCGGTGGAAGGTGGCGAACAAACCTCTAGGGGAAGCTGTGCCAGTTTCACTTTAACTTTTCATCTTTAACTTTTAATATTAAAACATTTAAATTTAACAAAAGTGCATTTGTATAGGCATATTGCCTCTTCTAAATCGATACATATTTGACCTGTCATCCACACAAAACTGCACAATTGTGTCTTTAAAACTTGTGCTTTTGGTAAGCTCCCTGTTAAAGATCTTTCACATAAACACTCCACCCCTTATTGATCAGTCACCACAGCGCCCCCTATTGACCATCTCAGTATTTTTTTTTTCTGCACCGTTTTAGTTCACACAGTTCTGCTGCCTCATTGTCTGTTCACACTCTGTACAGCACTTCGTGACAGTCTTGTGTTGTTGTTTTTCAAGTGCTTTATGAATAAATATGGTACAGTATGGTATGGAATATAAAATCAGATTAGCTTAATGTACTGCTAGCCTTATGGTGCATCAAGGTAACCTGTTTTAAGCGTGGCTTGTCTGTTTATTAACATCATTTCTAACATCTTCATGACTTGTTTAAGACATGGAACATAATTTTGATTTATTTATTGATTTATTTTCCATCAACACTGGTTGCTGTCAAAGAATTCAGAGGGCCAAAACACCATCTCCTCAGCAGAAGATTGCAATTTCCCTCAGAAAAGCTAGGTTTTTTGGGTGGGGTTCCATTCCACCAAAAAATATTCCACATTACAAGTTGTGTCTCGAGGATCAAATCCTTACTTTCACTTTTAGGTGAGACACAGTAATCAATAAAGTATGGCCAGTAGAACATATACAGTAGAATAAAGAGATTAAATAAGAAGCTTCATGGTGAGCATATCCGTAGGCAAAGTTGGATCAAAAATGCAGGCTTTTCTAGCCAGCCAAACCTTCTGAAAGAAAAAACGATTTGCATTAACAGGTCCATCGCTTTTTTTTTTTAACAGCCATCTATATTAATCCGCCCTTGAAGCCCATTTTCTTGTGTGTGTTTCTGCCAAAACAAAGTGTTCTGAGTGAAAACAAAATTGACATTCAACCTTGACAGTTTGGCTTTGATGCAATCTGTTTATTCATAAGTGCTCAAAATGTACCGGCATGGCTAATGATTTGTTAAAACATAGGATAAAAATAAGTCAACCATGGGATGAGGTTTTTGATGTTTCAGTTAGGAACTTGCCATAAAAAAAAAAAAAAAGTGTTGACAGTGTTAGCATTCGGCCCCCTGCTGTGCCGAGGCTGAGAAAACACCCTCAAACAAAGAACAGCATCCTCACTCAGCTTTAACCAACAGAGTCCTGCAGCCAACACTTTGCTCCAGACCCCCTGTCAGACCCCCCCGCGTGGCTACTTTGAACACTAGCTGCAGAGCTGCGTCCCCAAAGTCACGCGAGCCCACAAACGTCAGCCATCACAAGACGCATTTATCCAGAAATATGACTGACAGAGTCCCTCCTGGCCCCAGTAATCATGAATGCCGTTTGTGTTTTCTGAAATTAAAACATTGACTTGAGATGTCTGTAACTGTAAATTTACAACCTCTGCATATAAAAAAATAATGTATACGGTGTTATAAATTTAAGTGATGACACATGATGTTCTGTTGAGACATATTGTTTTCATGTTTGTTGGGTATTTATTACTTCTATTATTATTTTTTCTGATAGACAAGATCAGGGTTGTTCATTCTATATAAAAAGGGTTCATTTTCATCGTGCATTTGATGTAAAATAAAATGAATACATGCAGGGGCAATATAAAAGGATAATATTTTCAAAATAATAGGTTGAAAAATACAATGGAAAAACATAAGAAGACCTTGCCACTTCCTGTTTATAATGGCCATCTGCCTTGTGACAGCATGTTTGTACATTAACCTCCTGTTTGTTTCAAAGTGGCCTCAGTGGCACTGTGTTTGTTCATCCATGCAGGGGTAAAGTTTCAGTTTATTTTTTAGATATTTTTACCATTGCCAATTGATGATGAGTTTATATATTATTATTATTATTATTATTATTATTATTATTATTATTATTATTATTATTATTATTATTATTATTATTATTATTATTATTATTATTATTATTATTACTATTATTGTTGTTGTATTATTGTATTATTATTAATAATACCATTGCCAATTGATGATGAGTTTATTATTATTATTATTATTATTGTTGTTATTATTATTATTATTATTATTATTATTATTATTATGCTCTGGTTGAAAGTATTGGATTTATAATATTTGATTGACCGTGACTTTTATTTTATTTTTATTTTTTTATTTTGTTTTACACATAAGGATTTGAATGCTACCAAGCACTTGGACCCAGTTCTTTTTTTTTTTTTTTTAATTCTCTTTGCATTTTAAACTTATTCATTCTATTTTGAAACTATCTATATTATATATTTTTGAACTTATGACTTAGCAAATATGCTAAATTAATATCTGAGCATGTTGAATGCAGCAAGTGGAACAGGTTTTCTTTTCTTTTCTTGCTATAGTCAGCTGAGATCCTGAGTTTCTTAGAGTGATACACACTCACCGAGTGCTTTCTTTGTAGTAGTTTCACCTACCTGACTTATATTTTGACTGAAGCAGAAGTCACTGTGCATAGTAACAAGCCCCACACTGCAGTATTCTTGAGTGTTTGGCCAGTTTATACTCTTGTTTCAACCACTGAAACTGGATAATAGTTTCCAGCTGTGACTGGCACTGCACTGTGAAGTCAAGGGACATGAGAAAAGAGCAGCAAACTGTCGGCTGTCGAGATATCAAGTGGAATAAAGCCTCCGCTCAGATACACAGTTAGGCTGAAAAGTTTCTCTGCTGCATCCTGGAGAGCTGAAGGAAGCTAATCAATGGTGCATTTTTAACTGGCGGAGAGTGAACTTCCACGGCTAGCGCCCATTATTCTCTGCATGAATTGACAGGGCTAATGAGGAAATTAGGTTTGTATTAATTCACCCAGAGGACACAGCGAGGGAGAGGCCTGGGAGTGGAGGAGAGGAGGGCACTGCATCTTTGATTTAAAGGTTCATTTGTGGAGGAGGGGCGCGGGAAGTGCTCCTGACAATATTCTGATGCTGCTGGATGTCAGCCAGCTGTCGCCCGCCGGATGCAAACAAGACCGAGCGAGAGAGGAGGAGATGGAGCGTCGGCCGGGTTCAGGTCAAGCTCGGGAGTCACACTGAGACAATTAGAAGTGTTAGCTTCATCAGTAATGCCAGCGGCCACATGTAGCAGCGGCGAGGGCCGGGGGCAATGCACACGCTGCGTTTTGGGGCATTAGCGGCTCAGCACTTGACTTTGACAAGGTCGGGTTTGGGGAGCAGCAGGTGGATTGGCTCGGTGCTGAAGACCTTCCGCCGTCATGCTGGTGACCTTGCCACGCTCGGCGCCGCTCTCCTCACAGAAACAGATAATGATCGCTTCCTAAATTCTCCATATTTCTGCGCAGCACTTCTCTGCCTCACTGCTCTTCAATTTTGGAGATTAAAGAGGGCATCAGTGTTATTTACTCTGCAGAGGTGTGAGCGAGCGAACGAGCGTCCTTATCTGCCGGAGGACACATGACTGGAACCTGAACGAGAGAGCACTGAATGCAGTTTATTTTTTTTTTTTTAAGGTTTGTTTTGAGCAGTTGACTAAAAGCCTTTAACCACAAACTCAACAAACTATCCGAAATGTCAGTCAGTTTAAAAAAAAACACTCTTAAAACAAAACGTATGGCTATTATGCGAAAATGATGGCCATGTTATTGCTTTCAATGGCATTTTCTATTTTTCCACTCAACACCAGCCAGCTGGCTTGTTGAGTTCCAGTATTATCAAGCAGACAATGTCAAAAAATGGAGAAAAAAAAATGCATTCTATGTTTCATAAATCTCTCTGCAAAACACTGTTTTGGCTTCCTCTCTTTTATCCCAGTGCATCAATTTTATTTGGCACCATCAGGATTGCCAGTTTGGCCACCTGACAAAACTCTTGCCACCTGACATCTTCAGGGATATAATCTCATATTTTGGTGGATTCTAGGGGGGCCTGCAAAGTGCAACTTAATAAATCCCTCTCTTCCTTCTTTCTAAGTTTGTTAGCCAAGTTTTGACTTCTTAAATACCCTGGAAGCTACTAGAGTGGATTCATGCCAGCCACAGAATACAAGTAAGGAAAGTGCAAAACACACCCCCATAGAATGTTAACTCCAGACACTGTGGTTTAACTCAATATACCGCCACACGGGAAGTGTAATGCTGGATAGCTCATGTAGTCAAAGTTATTTCCAGCCTCCCTTTTCAAGTGATACTCGATCGGGCATTATATGAACTATTTTATTTCATATATATTATTTACACTAAATATTTCAATGGTCTTTTGGCTGTAGTACTATGTAGACAATTCAAAAAATCTTTGGGGAGTCTTTCAATCTCTTGGTAACCCCCTGGTTTATCTGGGTAAGTACCCACATAAGTATATGAAATACATTAATCCAACCATATTTTGGATTTGTAAATAAATAAACACAATGTGTTCCTTTATATATATATATATATATATATATATATATATATATATATATATATATAATGATTTTAATATATTAAACAAATCAACAGTATTTTATTGTGTTGAATCCAAATTAATCCACAACATCCCTGAAATAAAACGTTTTAATTCAATTGTTTCTTAATAGATTGTTTTGTTTCTTTTTTGTATTTGTTTTCATAACAAAACATATGATGTTATGATGTTCTATTATTCCTCTATTTGCAAATTATAATGATTGATAACTGGATGAATCATGAGCTCATGAAACAAATTAATGCTTTGTTTTATCTAATGTTATTCATCCTACTTGCCCCGTTTGTTTTGTGATTTTATGAAAATTAATAATGATCAGGCATTAATAAAAAAATATCTTGTCTTTCTTATCTGTCTTATCTTTCCCATGAAGACCCCTAAAAACAGCCATAAAGTCATTTCATTGGACTTAAACAAATGTATTATCATTATTAATAGGAGTAGTACTACAAGTAATAGTCAAAGTAGTAGTAGAAAAAGTAGTATTAATGGAGTTGTTTTTTTTTATGGGGATTTCTACCCCACACGGAACATTTGACAATCACGGATGCAGGGTGGATGGAAGGGCGAAATAGTTTTTTCTTTCTTGGAAGCACACCTGTGCATGTAGTCCCTTTATGAAATGTATCTTTGTTGCCTGTATGGCTTTAAAAAAAAAAAAGAACAATAGTTTAAAGCAACATAAAAAGCTACATCAATGCAAATAAAAAATACAGAAGCGGGCCTAACAATGAACCCTGGGGGACACCATTGTGTTCAGAGCAAACCCTGAATGAACAGACAACAGAACTGACATAAAAATCAATAGATTGAAAACGAACAAGCTCCATTGACTGATCCATAAACTTTCATGAGGCCACTTCTAACTCATTGCATCTTGTAAATAAATAGCATTTTTGATGACCCTCTTTGTGAAAAAAACTCAAATGTGAATTGTCACTCTAAGCGACATCGGCTTATTTAATTAGTCGTTGGAATAAGTTGCCTTTCAAAAACAGTCAGCGCACGCCTGGGGTGATGCTGCGTGATGTATGGCGCACCTTCATCTCGATAGGCGCGTCAGGCTGTCTTTAATCTTGTCTGGAGAAAAAGCACGTTTGAATATCTACATCCCTGGAGTGGATCACAGTGAGTAGCAGGTTACAAAGATCCCAGACGTGTGTTTGGGGGCACCAGGAAGGATTTATCGCTTCATGTTGGATTTCATCAGCGGCTGCATATTACAACTCAGCGAAGGAATAAATACAATCTGACGCAAGGCAATGTTTGTCAAAGTCCATGTGCTCCGTTCATTATGAGCCAGTATCGCATAATAAAGTGAGTCAACAAGAGTAGAAGCCGCAGTACGGACGCCAAACACCACGACAATATGCATCATGGTAAGAGTTGAATATCTGCCTTAAAAATTCAATGTTCCCTCTGCAGTTTAATGTCAAGATATTTCAGGATTTTATTTTATCGTATTTTTATAGTTGACTAAAAAAGTGGGAAATCTAATTTTCATAAATTTAACGGCAAAAAAATGATAATAATTGTTGGACATGACCGAGAAAAATAATATATTAACAGGTCAGATTCATAATCAATACTTGTATATTCATAACCCCAGCGGCAAAACAGAATCAATGGCAATTCACTTTGTGTTTATGTGCCCAAAGCAAGCTTCTATATCAAAACATCAATACCACTCAACTCTTGAAAAAGTAAATATAAATGCAGAAAATTGGATAAATTCTTGTCTTTTTCTCGCTACCCATGTGTCTCTTTCTTCTCATGACTCATCCAGCTCCAACACAATGGTGTCTCTTCCCTCTTTTGCTGGGAATACTGGAAAATCCGAGATCATGGGAGGAAACCCATCGAGCTCCATGTGATGCACCACTCCCAAAGCACCACTCCATGTCCCTGCCTCCGCCTCGAAGGAATTACATTATGATCAAGAAGTCAATTTCTTCTCAAAGAGACATAACGGCTGACCAGGGAATTCCACCTGCACCCGCCACAACCATGCACCCGTGAGCCAGAATTAATAAGTCCCGGGGCTTCTTGTTCAAACTGTGTCGACGGCCTCAAACAGAACCGACGTCTGTCGTCGTTCACCACCAACATTTACAACTTAATTCTGGCTTCTGTTTTGTGTTGCGTTTGAGTGCTTCTTTTGACACACTCTCTGTGTCAGAGCGCATGAGCCAATATCCCACACAAACCAGAATCACCTCTGGTAATCCTGAATACGATTTACACATAGTAGGTTTTGCATTTTTTATGCCCATGCAAAGTTGGGGGGAGAAGTGCAACTTCCACAGCAGCCTTCTCTCGTGCTGTGGTTGAATACTGCCATCTAAGGTTGGCAGCTTCACTCGTGTATCTGAGCTCAAACTCCCTCCTTAGAAATGAATATTGCAGATTTAAATAAAACCTGGTTGATATTTATTCAGTCCTCAGCTTCCCCCGGAAACATGAATTTCTAACAAATTCCACTGACAATGTATGGCAGACTTTATGAAGCATCTAATTATTATTCATTCAAGCCAAGTCGCCTCATTCCAAATGCAATATATAAATCCGAGCCGAAAAGAACAGCAGAAATTTATGACAAACCATAGCGAGGGACATGTTGTCATTAGCCTGTGAGCTCAGAAATGATGGCAGCTGCTGGGGGGGGGGGTGCAAGATTCTGTCCTCCTGGCAATGCTGATCCAGCTGAAACAAAGGGCAGGTTCACGAGCCAGAATGGTTGCAGAAATCCGCAGCCACCTCCAGACTGGTTCTCCAGCCAGGCGGTCTCCCAGGAGAGTGATTGACGGCGGCTTTACTGAGGCCGTTTCCCCTTGAAATCCCTCATCTTTCGCTCTGATCCAGGAATTTTGAGTGTTTATTTTTATGAACAATATTTGTATTCTGGGCCAGGAGTTTCTTGTGTGGACAATGTGTCTGGTTGGAGGCTTGAATCAAATTCTAGGAGTGTGTGGTGTATTTTTAGGCAAAGATTATGACGACAATTCGACGACAAAAACATGACTCGTGAGTATATTTGAGCTCAAAGGAAACTAGAAAAGGAAGCAAATGGTTCAGCTTTAACACATAACTAAGATAATGCAGAAGTTTTCAACTAGATGAGATGAGTTAAGGATGAGCACCTTAAATCAAAGGCCATGATTCCAAGTAAGAGACAGAATGGCAAATATACACACCATCATATGTGACTTTTTGGATAGACAAAAAACTAGAAAGGCACTGGGACAGGGCTTCCCTCCACCAAGCTGCTTCATTTCTTTTTATTAACCCCAAATTATTGTGCTTTATGAATGTAAATAGTAAGATCATGTAGAGTCCAAGCGCATGGGTTGCACTGGCGTTTTATTGGCTTCCTTAAATGCGGCTAGTGTCGGGCAATGTTGTGACTGCTCCAACTGTGCTCCACTTCTGGTGGGGAATGGAGCTCAGAGAGGTCTGCTGCAGTTCCCTTCCACACAGCCTCTATGCTGCTTCAGGATCTGGTGGAAATTTGGTAGTGGCGGGCCGTGCATTTTACATCTAGGCCTTCAGTCAAGCTTGTTTGCCCACAAAAATCTGTGTGAGCCACAGGTTTCCAAGAACGAGAAAAGAGTAGCGGTTAGTCCGGAAATGATGGCATGAGTATCCAATCGGAGGACGCGTACAGTTCACGTTCAACGTGAGGACAGCTAGAAGGCCTCGCTGTCTCCAAGTCGTGATTTCATTGGCTATCGCAACTATCCATTAACTATATGTCTCTGTTCCCTCGGAGGACACCTGAAGGCCTTAACAGATTTCACCAGACATTATGACACAAGCTAGCTGAATTCTGATTGGATAAAAAGTCCAACCTAAAAACAACTATACTATGATATGAGTATGATTATTATATATACAAGTAACATCCGACTTCTGACTGGGATCGGTTCCGACCAGCCGGTTGTAAGTCAGATTGGACGTAAGTCGAATGCCATTCAAAATAGCCGACGCGAGGGTTATAGTTACTACTGTAGTGGTAGATGGCTGTGTGAGAGTGAGATGCTGGGATACTGTGCTGCTGTAACTGTCTTCGCGTTGCCGGGCTGCTACGTGCTGCGGTGCTAGACAGTGAATTAAAAAATAAGCATCTACTGGCCGTGTTCGGAAGTATGGGTGGACATAAGTCGAGCAGGTCAAAAGTCGGATGTTACTTGTACTATATATATATATATATATATATATATATATATATATATATATATATATATATATATATATATATACTGTGTTTGGGGAAAATACATTAAAAATGAAATTCACATTATAAATATGCTCGTGATTTCTGGTTATGTGAGGCCAGCAGAGAAGGCCTTGCTGTCCCTCATGGTCTGCCACTGATATTTGGAGTAGATCGGAGAAACCAACTGGGTTCTATTCCTCAGTACCTCCCTGTCATACTGCCTATCTGTGACAAACTTTCAGTGGACTGTACCTTCTCTAAATGTAAAGTTGTTGTGAATAATTCTTTGGCCTAAACTTTTTAATGATTGTTTGAGAATCAAAAAAAAAAAAAAAGTTTCCAAATAGCGTCCTGGTAATAATGACAAGTGGCAGATAATCCCTGACTCTCAGTCGCAGCGAGGTGTTTGCTGTGGCTATAATGAGAAGCAGAGCCCCTCCAGCTCAGGTGCTGATGCCGTAATCTTCACAGTAAACACTCGTGGTGAATCCAGCATTGATTAGGATGTGCCTCTCATCAATCACCAGAGACTCGTCTTATAACAGATTCATAATTGTGACATCTGCGCTCAGTCGAGAGCCTTGATTAGAGCATAATAGCGCGGTGCGCAGTGGAGTGTTGAGGAACTTCTCACTGTCAGTGTGGGCTGGTGGGGTCTGGTGCCATGTCTGTCAGCTTTACACAACAATGCAGACGGTGGCGAAGTACAAGCACTCACAATACATTGGTCATAGTCAGGAGTAGGAATGAGAAGCTTTATGTCGACTGTAAACTGATGAATTGTACTTTCATCTGACATCAAGAGCAACCTGTCAACATAGCTCAGGTGATAGCATGATCCACTCATGGCTGAGAGGCCAATGGGATCTGAGCGGATGAACCCCCGCGTGGAGCAAGTAGCAAGAATGTCAGTTTTGTGCACACTTAAATTCTAAAATAATTCAGGAGGTCCAGGGGTCATGTGTGCCTTCAACAATAAGGATGATGTGTCATTGTCTTGTGTTGGGGGAAGAGTCCAGGCAAAGGTCTTTGTTGATACCTATCCTTACAAGTGTTGGATAGTAACAAACAAATAATAAATTAAGTAAAATAATAAGTAGTGGTGATGAACATGAGGCTTCGTGAAGCAGTGTCTTTTTTTTTCAGCGCTCAGTAGATGGCACTGTTGGTTTTTAAATGAAGGGAGAGCTCAGTGAAATGGTTGTGCAAATCCAAAGATTTTAATGTATGGTGGGCCATCTAGAAGGAGGGCAGTGTTTCACGAAGACAGTGTTTCGATGAAGCTTCATGGTACAGTCTCCTCATTCAGAATTCGGTAGGTGTCACTTTCAGTTTAGAAATGTTGTGAGGTTTCTTTGAAATGGTTCCAAAGATTTTAGAGCAGAGAGTGACATCTAGTGGAGCCCACAAGACAAAATGGACACTGTTTCATGAAGTGTCACCAGCCCATCACCAGCAAGCGCATAATAAGTTTATTTTCCTGGTGATTATACAGGAGCTCAGGTGAGCCTCCTGGAAACCTCCAGGATGAGGTCTCTTGGCACTAAAGAATCAGGACACCCAGGTGAACATCGCAGTATTCCCTGAGATGTGCATGATGTTCAGAAAAAAATGAATGGAATTTTATACAGTTTTTATGTGACCTTATTAACTCTTTTGCTGAATTATTTTTTGCCATGAAAATCAATCTATTTTTATTGTGTTACATAATTCATCTCCTTTTCTTGTCTGAGACACTTTTATTTTTAGCAAGGGTAAATCTGATCACAGAACGTTACATAACTTCTCTACGACTGAATTGTGAGTTCATATTTACATATAAACAAGTGCCACTTCCATCAGGGAACCTTGAAAGAAGGAGCTTCCTCACTGAGTCATTTGGTTTTGACTTTTTATTCATTCATAACAGTTTATCCGTTTCTTTAACTTATCAAAGGAAAAAAAAAATCCTCCATATGTTAACACAAATCTATGATACATTTACCCCCCAAAAAAAGTGAGCCTCATTGGTAAGATCCCTTTATTCCCCTGGTTCCAGAATGATGGTCTGAATCTGGCCTTTTCACGAAGAAAGCCATCAAGCACACTTATCTGGCTAATATTAAAAATAGATTAAGGGGCCATTGGGAGGTAAGTGGTTCCATAAGCAGAATTGATGGTTCTGAGGAGCATCATGAAGACTGCCTACATCACCTTGAGGGTTTCATCCACTTAATGATGCCATGTGCCGCATGCTTTCCATCTGAGGAATGGACACCATTTTGCTGTGGGCTCTGACACTCCACTTAAACTGCTATTGCAAGCATTTAACGGGAGCAGCCGGGCCCACACACAGACAGCTGGAAGATGGACAACAGGGGGTTATATGGCTGAAGACCGAAAATGCTTACGCTATCGAGAATGCTCGGGGAAAATAAAAACATCTTTACCCTGCTGGGGAGAGGCTCTGGGATCACATTAGCGACACAATCTCTCTAAAACTGTACAATCGAATCAATCTCTGGGAGCACTTTTGTACGTGCCCTTTTGTCAGTACACAAAGTGGATTTTATTTACACTAAAAAATAAAGGGATGTATCAATGCTGTCACTATTACTTCAAGTTATGACCAGTCACTGAAAAATATCCAGCACTTCTTGCAGTTCTCACTGTCATCGTGACCATGTAGAAATATCAGTCTAATGCTGATTCTTCCAGTGATGGCTAGATGAGGTATCATGAAACAGTATTGCATTTCCAGCGGCCGATAGAAGGCGCTCTTGGTTTTGATCATCAAATTATACAGCAGAGATTGCCATCTGGTGGCCTTTGAATATCATGACCCTGTTTCATGAAACCTCATCAACCCTTCAATAATGTGTCATGAAACCTCCTCTAACCATCACTCTCCGGTACACAGCAGTATAGAAGCACATTAGACAGAAGCCTCTGGTAGTTTCATGAACATGGTTTCATGAAGCAGCGTCCTTATTTTCACACCCACTAGAGGGCTCTATCTGCTCTAAATTATTTGTATTTGAATATCAACATCAATGGAACCTCCCTTTTTTTTCTACAGATAACCACTTTGAATTTTAATGCCCATGTTTGTCTATTTTTCTCTTAGCAACATAACGCACAATTCTTAATACAAGTAACATCCGACTTATGACCGGGATCGGTTCCAACCAACCGGTCCTAAGTCAGATTGGACGTAAGTCGAATGCCATTCAAAATAGCCGACGCGAGGGTTATAGTTACTACTGTAGTGGTAGATGGCTGTGTGAGAGTGAGATGCTGGGATACTGTGCTGCGGTGCCAGACATTGATTTAAAAATGTAAAAAAGAATCTTCTGGCCGTTGTCGTGAATACGGGTGGGCGTAAGTGGAGCAACTGGATGCCTTTCTTGGTCACTTTCTGCTAGTTTGCCCCAGTGAGCCCTGGGACGCTACTGCCACCTAAAAAGATCATTCATAAGACTATTGGGTGAAGATCACAACATGGGCAGAAAGGTACTGCTTGATGGAGGTCTGCGCAGTCTGGGGGCGCTCTAGTTCAAAATCAAATATAGTGAGGTTCTTAAAAAAAAAGAGATTAAAGGATGTGTGAAAGTCAGACTTGAGGTGAAGTTTGCAGAAACCCTTGGCTTGTGACTTCAGCTGGATTTTCATAGGAGCCATCAACTCCTCTAAGCCAGCTCAAGATAAAAGTGTGGACAGCTGCCAATTCTGCGGAGTTTAGAGATGCCTCGTGCAATTAAGCTGCTCCACTGTAACACGCCTGCCAGGCCGGTGCTGCCAGTGTCCGCCTGGCCCCCGAGCTTCATCTCCGCGGCCAGCCTGTCAGCGAATGGTTTGAAAGGTGCCATTTGACCATGGAGGAGGGAGCTTCCTTCTTTTGCCAGCAGGCTTCTGAGCCGATTTGAAGGTGTGCATCCCTGGACTGGAAAATCTTCCCCATCCGAAAAGTCGATTAAAGCCAGCAGCTGTGTTTCAGGCCCTGCCAGGTAACCCAGCAGACACATGCACAGTCTTTGACATGAGGAAGTGTTTGCTGCGTGCCTCAGCCTCGCCACGAATCGAAGGCAACTTTCGCTTGATGAACTTCTCTCATTTAAATTTTGTTGATCACCTTGAAGAGAGGAACAAGATGCGCAGCAAACTGAAGCAAACTATTTCAAACATTGCATGTTTGTTTTGTCTGAATCCTGTCATGTGATTTGTACCTTTGCCAGCAGGTTTTTTCCCCTCCATTATTACATTTCATCCGAACTCACTGACTAAAATTTAAACCAATAGTTTTCAGTGTAGCTGCAGGGTGACAGGCTTTTATGACTAGACCTGGGCACCATGCAGCCACAGCCATTATTTACCATTCCTCATGAGGTCATGTGAAACAATGTAAAATGCTGCTGTCCTTTTTTTAGCATCATGTTTTTGTTGTCATATTTAAAGCCGCAGTTTCGTATTTTGTAACAGCTATTTTAGTCAGTGTATTAGGAATGAAGTGCCAAATTAAGTAATGTTTGCTTTTGTTTTTTTTTCATGCTTTTTCTTATATATTTCATTTTATTACTTCTTTATTATTATTATTATTTTTTATTTATTTATTCATGTTTACATTATTTTAACCTAATCTTATTTACTTAATTGTTAGACAGGTTTTTAAATGAATATATATTGTCCCTCAAATGGCTTTCCTTGAGTAATAACACATTCTGTGTTATATTGTGCTGTAGTTGACCTTAGAAAATACTTTCCATAAGTTTGTAACTCTTGGTGAAATTATTTTTGGGGGGAAATATATTAAAGAGTTTTTTCTTTTTTCAGCATCAATGTCCTTGGTATAAAGTTCAATTTTATTTCATTTATTTATTTATTTTTCCCCACTTTAAAAGAAAGAGAAAACAAATCACATTCTGTTAGGTAACATGTCAATATTGCATGCCAATGCATTGGAAACACCTTCTTTAACTCCAACCTTTTTCCATCAGACACCACACCTGCTGTGGTCCTGTGTTGAGCACCATTTCTGCTATGATTTTACTGCATGATTTTCACAGAGAAAACCTCTCCTGCAGCACATTTGGCTCTTTAGATAATCCACTACACTGAGTTAAGCATTGGCAGCAGCCACCAAATAAATTTCCTACCAGTGGGAAGGGAAATCAATGGCTCCATTCTGCCTCTTTTAGGTTTCTGGTGTCCTCCCTCCGGTGATTTAAAAAGTATGTTAATGTAATTTATCGAACCTCTTTGCCTAATCACACACATTGCTTGTACCGTATTTTCCGGACTATAGAGCGCACCGGAATATTAGCCGCACCCACCAAATCTAAGAAGGAAAATGGATTTTGTTCATACATAAGCCGCACCGCTCTATAAGCCGCGGGTGCACCGTTGCTGTCTGCGCCACAGAAAATGCATGAGGATCACTTCTAGCGATCCTCTAGTACTAGCTTTGAAAACGGGGTCCAGTGTCGAGACTGACTCATGAAACAATCTTGCCAATGTTCTGAACTCCAGTCATGAACTCCTCACATCTTATTTACATTTAAGGTGTTCAGAAAGCGCTGTTTTCACCCTCCAGTAGATCGTCTCCGTCAGCAGAGCTGCGGACACGCGGGCGAAAACAGCGCAATTTGAGCGCTTTAAAGGTAAATAAAACGCCCGTGATGTCATCGGTTTGATGTGACGAAGCTCAATATTTTTGCCAGCAAAGAGCATGCTCATTAGACTGTGAAAACTCGGGATGCTCCGAGAGACAGGGAGAGCACTCAGCTGAAGCAGCTGTCTTCAACCTCTTTCAAGAAAGTTCTCACTCTGGACGGTTGCAAACGTTTCAGATTCACCGCGAACGCTGCATCTGACACACACAAGACTGCAGCGGATTCGGTCCCGGTTGATTCCGTCTTAAAACGACACCTGAGAAAGGCTGCTCATCTGGCGCGGTGAAATTAATGATTATTTCTCGGGCAATATGCTTCGCGTTCTGAACGTCACGCTCAGACCGGCGAGTGTCGCGAGCGACCGCTGGTTCCTGTAGTTTCACTTTCATGAGCACCAGAAAACTCTCTGTGCTCCGTCAAGTGCTGGTGTTTTAAATATCGTATTGAATTCGTGGCGTTGACGCCCTTTAACGTGCATGTGCTGCAGGATGCAAACTTGACATGACAGACTGAAAAAAGCTTCCGCATTAGACACGCCGTTGCCAAGCGAGTGGCGAGTCGGGAGGGAGGAGCGGACGCATCACAAACCGTGGGCGGTGCCTCATCAGAACGGCTGCTGTCACATGTGATCGGATTTTGTGACCGGCAATGACAGGCAGTGGTCGGCATTCACAGATCACAACGAGTTCAGCCTTTCATAATCGGTGGCCGATTGATTGGAATATCCCTGTAAAAATCAATATATTAGCCGCATCGTTTTATAAGCCGCAGGGTTCAGACCGCGAGAAAAAAGTAGCGGCTTATAGTCCGGAAATTACGGTAATTACATACCATGACGGGCGCAGGACTTCTAATTGCAAATGCTTTTTCCTGGAATCTGCCTTCTCCCCATTTATAACCACTCTTAAAAGAAGGCGAAGAGCTTCTCTGCTACTTGGAGTTTTTTTTTTTTTTGGTGCCGTCGCTCAGGGGATGCTTGTTCCAATTCTGCTCAACACATTTTATATATTCAAAATGAAATTGAGATGTACACTGACATTGTAAATCTTGTGGTAAATAAGGCTACATGAAAAAACACCAGTAGTTTGGATCAAATGTGCAGGGACGATTCTTCATGTTCTGAAACAACTTCAAATTCGAAGGTTGTTTTTTTTTTAGCCTTAAAAATAGAAGCGGTGGGAGGCATCCTCCTCCTCCTAAAATGTTTCTTCCCCTCAGTTCACTCACCCATGCTGAGAGGCTAATGTCTTCCTCTCTGCTTTCCAAGTCTGCTCTCCCTATGTGGCCTGAAATGATCCAGCAACAGAATGACAGTGATACCATATGAGGAACAAAAGGCTCTTCCCCTCCCGCCTGTAATTTTCACTCGAACACCGTCTCTGCAAGCATCACACTAACACTTTCATTTAGATCTATTGTTCATGGTTATTCGTGGAGTCCATGCTGTTTCAGTGTTGGAAGGAAAGAAACACATTTCCAATCTGTAAATAAACTCCCAATGCAGAGCAATGGTTTTTAACAGTCTGTATGTTGGAAATGAGTGTGGCAACACTAAAAATAAAAAATATTAAAAAACCTTTTTTCACCCAGTTTTATTTATTTATTTTGTAACATTTTCATTTTTTTCTGAGTAATATATGGATTGGCTTGTTTTACATTCTACACATTTTATGAGATATTTATAATGTTTTCATAGTAATTATTCCTGTTTTTTTACATGCGATTTCTTTCCACTGTTTTTCAGACTTTTGTTTTTCCTGAGTTATCCAGATTATTTGAAATCCCGTGAGATTCTCCAACCCGCAGGCGACTCCTGTGAGTTGTTTCCTGCGCCATACTTAACAAAAAATAAATAAATAAATAAATAATTCTGGGACAAATTCCAAACTCCAAATGATCACAAAAGGGTTATTCATGAAAAAAATATTCTCTATTTTGTGCATTCCCATCCGAACACACACTCATTTACTTATGGAGATATTAGATTTGAAGGACAGCTTGTGTCCTGTGGCGTAAATGAAATGGATAAAAAGCTTCCAGACACAGCATGACTTGTGTCATTGAATCCTTGCCGTGTCCTTCCATCACCCTTCTGATACAGGAACTCTGCTCAAAAAGGCAACAATGATGGTCTTTGCTAAGTGATTCCCTCTGACTCCCTAAGGTGATGAAGTGCACTTTGAAGCTCCCACAGAGGATTGCTCCTAAAACACCCTACACTTCACAACCCCTGTTATGATGCTTTGACGCACTCCTTCCTTTTTTTTCCTTTCTTGAAGTAGTGAGAAACTCTTTTTTTAATGGACCCAACATCACTACCGTGGAAACCAACAAGCCCCACGGCGCCACCAAATGAGCCCTGTGCAACACTGTTGTGGGAAATAAATGTCACAAAATGTAATTCCGCCTCTCATGTAAAGGGCTCTCCTGGCTCCTGCTGTCGATACTCAACGGCATGTTTCTTTGTACGGGAATAATTCCGCAACCGTTCTCATAAAATGCTCGATCTATTAGATTTGCTCTACTGCTTCAAATTGGTCGAGTGTAAAAGAGCTTAATACAATATTCTTTTGAGTTTGGCATTTGTAGCGGGCCTGTAAACATTTATGTTTTTATTTGTGGATTTTCTGTTTCTCCTGCACTGTAAAAAACAACACATTCCACTTACACGGGGTGAATCTGTTTAGGAATAATGACAGTTATTAAATGTACATCGTCCTCGTGATTCCAACATAGAAACCATGGGGATAAAAATGTGACAAATCTTTGATATACTGTATGCTACAGTATATCCTATACAGTCGTGACAGGTAGGTGAGGTTTCATGAAACAGTGTCCTGTTTTCCGAGGCCACCAGGTGGCACTGTCTGCAGTAAAATGTTTGGATTTGAACAACTAGCTCAATGAAACATTCCATTATTTCTCAACCAGGAGCGCCACCTAGTGGCCTCTTACAATATGGACACTGTTCCATCTACTCTGCAATACTGTTTCATGTCTTTTCTTACTCATTGGAATGTTTCTCTCCTTCGGTGCTCAAAAAAAGGTAAATAAAACCATGTGCAATTCATTATGTAAATAACAAGACATATTGCGAACTTGCTCAATTGTTTTGTCATTGCGTATTGTCAAACACATTGGTGTCTAACTGTATATGAGATGGCAACCAGTTTATTGGTCAAACTTGTATGAGCTCATAGAACGACTGTGCTTGACACTCTTTGTAAATCTTTTAGTTTTGAGCTTTGATATGATGCATCTTGTCCTGCTCCACAAACAGACTGAGGAGATCGTTCCTCCCTCACGCCATTCGGCTCTTCAACATCTCTCGGGAAGGACGATAAAATGGACAAATACACTCTAGACTCACTACACACTCACACCAAAGACACACGTGCACTTTAGTTCGTGACACACACACACATTCACATGCTGAACTGTTGTTATTTATTTTAATTTAATTTTAATTTTAATTTCCTATCTCATTGTCGCATTGTTTTGTTTTTTTTGTTTTTTTTTTAACTTGCTCTTATGTTTCCACCTGTCATGCTGCTGGAAATGGGAATTTCTCTTCAGAGATCAATAAAGTATCTATCTATCTATCTATCTATCTTGCCGTCTTTACTTATTAGTGAATGCGAGCTAGTAAATGTAAGTGAAATGAGGTGTTGCTCAACTAGCCCACATAAAGGCCATGTTATGTGTCAGTGTGATTCTTTATGGATTCTCGAGCTGAGCATCAGATTGATGGTACGACGATAGTTCGATAAAGGCCCATTTATGTTCCCTTAACATACTGAATTGTATCGGTCTATTTCAAACTTGCATCATGAGTTCTTTGTATTGGTATTGCTGTTCACCAATGTAACCACCAGGGGTAGAAGCCAAGAGTCAAAAGTGTCTGACAACAAAAAACTACAAAACCTACATGGCATCCGTGAATGATACTCTACCTTTTGCACAAAAGAAGAGAACGGAGGCAGCGTTGTAGGAGGTCGGTGAGGCCGTTAAATATACTATATGGTAGTGATGGACTTATGAGGCTTTGTGAAACAGTGTCCTCCTTTTCTGTGGCCACTAGATGGCACCAACAATTCAATTGAGGCCTCCTATCACTTTAAAACCCAGAGCACCACTTACTGGGCTCTGAAAAAGAGGACACTGTTTCATGAAGCCTCATCAGCCCATCACTACTATATGGCAACTGCTGGATGGAGAATGTCCGCCTTTGTTATGTCTTTCTTGTGTGTCATTAGAGCTACGTATAAGATAGTTACAGCAACACTACCCCCGCGGTTTCTGGTGGTACTGCTCCGTTTGGTCCGTATCTGTAAGCGTTGTGGAAGCTTGCATTGGTCCGTACGTAATTTTCAGCATAAATGGGCCTTAAGGGCTCAGTACCAAACCTCAAAAATGCAATTCACAATGCTGCCCCACACAGTCTGAGGACGCATCTGCATTTAAGGAGACTCCTATTTCTAAGTCACACACTTGAGACATCAGGTTGAGAAGACATCAAGATTGAGGATTCATGTTTTTGACCCTAGAACACGTGAAAACACGAATGTGAGGTTGGAGGTTTTGGTGATACTCTTGAGTGTATTACCCCGAACATGCGAAACAGAGCAGCAGATTTTCAAACTGTGAGCTATCAGAGCCGCTCCTGCCGGCGCACACTCACAGGTGCCAGAGTGGTTTTTATCTCTCTCCACGTTATTAGAAAACAGCATAGGTCGGCCCAGATAATGCCAGAACCCAGCTAATCTATAATTATCAACCCGTCTGCATGTGCTGTCTGCTGCAACACAGGAGCCATTATTGTTAGCATTTGCATCAACAAGGTTAAACAGAAGGAGCGAGAAAGGAGATTCGTATTTGCTTCAAATTGATTTCATTCTTTTGTATGAATATCAAGGTTTCATTCTTCCCCTCCCCGCAGTCTTTCCCCATGGCGGCTTGCATTCATGGGGACCACTGTTCCGAACAGATAAACAGGTTTTTACTTATTCATTTTTTTTGTTTATGGCAATTATTGCCTGCGGATTTGTTACGACTGTGACTTGATTGTCAATGAGGAAGCGGGGAGGGGGTTGAAAGGAGGTGATGCTGAAGCTCTGGGGAACATCTGCCACAGAAATGGCTGCGACGTGGCTGTGTATGGCGCAGGAGTTTGTATTCTCAAGGAGCCACAGCGCACTACGTCTGGTGTTGAACGTGTGATTTATCTTTTTATATTAGAAAAATTATAATCCAAATGGAGGTACTTTTTTTTTTCAATAAAGCACCCACCATTTAGAACCTTTTTTTAAAATGTTTTTATCCTTCATTATTAGATAAGCTGAGACCATTCTCGACAGCAATATTTTGTGCTCATGTTAGAGTCAAACTTGTGTGGCAAAAGTCTCCATTCACAAAAGCGGCCTCGACCTATTTCAGGACTTATTATGGTAGTATATTTAATAATTCAACATGAGCTGGAGTAATTCCTCAGCTCTGTCTGGCACGAATTAAAAGGTCTTTGAGGGGAATTTACGTGCATGACAAACGATCATGAGGAGGCAAGGAAATAATTCTCGACACAGAGCAATAATTGGCGGGAAAATGAGTTATTAAATCACTGTTTTCCTCTGACATTTGTCAACCTGTCAGGACACAGCATGTGCTGGAGCACTGTGCATAATGCAGACGCCCCAGACCTGCATGCATTGGCGGAAACTGAAAACCTGATTCAGGAGCAAATAATATTGATATTTTTTATATTTTCATGCATTCAAAACAAACCTATAAGCACAATTAAAAAAGGAGACAAAAGTCAACCAGTAATAATGTGGTCATAGTGGGTTATTTGTTCATTTGTTGGCTGATTTTTCTTCCACTAAACAAATGAAAACTGAGAGAGGCCAAGACATTCCTGAACCAGAGTAGAGATGGAATCCATATCTCCACTCTAATGTCAGGGACCAGAGGCTATTTCTCCGATCTCTGAACTCACATGCCTCTTTAGTTATCAACTTTGTAAAGGTATCTTCCGAATCAGGTTTCTGGAGATTCTTTAAAGCAGAAATGTGTTGAGAATACAAGCATGAATATAATGGATGTTCAAAATTCATGATAGAGAAACAGAAATATTTATATAATCCTGGCCATTGTGTAGTGAAAACATCCCTGAACAAAAGCAAACAGAAGCTTTTGTTTGCTTTTGTTCAGGGATTCCTCCATGTTTGTTGTTGTTGTTATCATCCTAGCTGTGACGTGTCAGGAACTACTGCACTGACAAAGGTTCCCTGTTGTCTGGAGAGCAAACTGTTCAATTAAATGAATTTAATTTAATTAAAAAATAAATATAAAAAATAAAAAATAAAACAGAATATTTTTTGTTGTTGTTGTAATGAATGTATTGTTTTTTTGTTGTTGTTGTTCCACCACCTCTTCATACAATAATAAAATCTCAGACTAAAATAACTGTTATTATTATTGTTATTATTATTACAATACGAAGGTCATCCATACTTGAGACTTTTCAGACACACCCTGTACAACACTATCATCAACTCAACTAAAGTTAAGGGTAAGGTAAGGGTACAATTGCCGACAAAAGTGTTTCACATGATTTTTCATAATTAAACTGAGAAATATATATATATATATATATATATATATATATATATATATATATATATATATATATATATATATATATACACACACACACTAGTTACTGATTCAGGAAGTCTTGAAATAGTAAAATTGTTCCATTTTGTTGCAAATATTTGGGTCCTTTCAACTCCCCTTTGCCCTCCAATAAAACTAAATAAATAAAAATACAAATAGGAAGGCAGAATTTAGTTGAATAAAATGCTTACTAAAAAACATTCCCAGTCACTTGGCAAGATGCCGACACTTGAATTCACACCTTCTTTTGTTCATTTCAAGACGCAAAAAACGTTGCAACAAACGTTGTCGGACTCAAAAGAAGCTTTGCTCATGGTCAAAGAGAACTCACGAAAATCCACTGAAAATACCTGAGGTTTGCCCAGAAGTGCATTTAATTCAAGTCAAGGCACTTAACCACTGCACGTCTGTCTGACCACTGTGCTGCTAAGACACAACAACAACAGAAACAAATACTGAAAGCATTCGTGGTGAGTTTTTCAAGTGGCTTCAGAAACACCAACCACGACACACAGAAAAAAAAAAAAAAAAACTGAATTCACAGGCTTTTAAATACCACAAAGGTGAGTCCGTTTATTAATATTAATATTAATATACACATATTAGTGGGGGGACTTTAACAATTTAATTTCATCATTTAATTACAACAAAAAAATAATATTATAAAATTGAAATTCTTATGCAAATATTTTCAAGACATTAAAAGAGCTTTAGTTTAAATAAGGTGATATAAAAACTTGAATATAGCCACCATCGTGATTTATAGTGCTATTGTCAAACTGATATTTTGTATATATATATATATATACAAGGATAAACATTCAAATTGTTTTGAAAAGCAATTGTGTTAAATAACTAGCTGCGTGCTCAGCAGTGAAGACCAACAGCCTGAAGGACTGAGACTGTTATTCAAACTGAATAACTGATGAGGTCAACGCAGCGACAAGTGAGCTCACAATTACTTCTCAAATAGTCGACTTTAAACTGATTGGACCTCATAATGTCACATTAATAGTGTGACATTTAATCAATGCAGAAGAGTCAATTAACTGTTTCCACAGTAACAGAAAATATTTCAGGTGGAGGTGGCAAATGTCGAATTGAAAACAAATGTTTTGGCTTTTTATTCACCGCCGTGCGCTCCTGCTGCAAACGTGCATCCATCTTACTGACACACACGTGCGCGCCTGTTTTCTGCGGCCACAGTGAGAGTAACTAATATTTTCTCGCGCCTGATCCACTGGGATGCTTTGCGCGGCTTTGTGGCTGTAATGCCAGGAAGCTGGATATGATGCTACAGCACTTGCCACCGGTGGCATTTCATTGTAAGCCGGAGGAAGACCACAGGCTTTCCTTGGAGGATTTGCACCCGAGAAACGGAGTCCTGCTGGCTTGCTTGCCCTGGAGGTGGCAGTAGAACAGAGGGGAAGCTGGAAAATTGAGGCGCTGCCTAAGAAATATATCACCTGGTGCTTGTCAAGTATGTTATATGGAGCTGTGAAATTACAAGTAGCAAGACACATGAGTGTAAAGATAAGGCCGGAACTACCAATGCACTATCAAGCTTGTAAATACAAATAAACCAAAATAATCCTTTGTCTTATTCAGTGTAGGACAAAAACATTTTTAACAACTTTTATGGATCCCCATTATAGCGAACATACATAATTTAGTCAGATAAAGATTGCAGGAATATCAACTAAAAATGTTGCAAATCCCGATGGAAAAAAAAGGTGTATAGTAAAATAATAATAATATTAATAATAATGACTTTTACAGGGTGTGTACATTGTGTCCAAGAACATGCTTTGAACAACAAGATCTGCAGTATATTTATTTTTATTTTATTTTCTTTTTTCTCCCCAAAAAAATCTTCCAGTACAGAGACAAAGTTGCACAAAATCTACTTTGACTTCTATTAAGCACTCACCTGAAGCAAAAGCTTTATGAGGCTGCTGTTATAAGCTTCTGTGCTTTGTTATTTGAAATGAGTCATTTTACAAACATTGGTATTCAGTTTGGTGCATTGAGATGAAAAAATAGAAATGCTGGTGGAGCAGAAATGATTATATTTCTAGGTTGAAAAATCCCAGATTTAAATTTGTCAGTGATACATGAAATGCTGTAAAAAAGTACATATGATTAAGATATAATAAAACTTAATCACTGAATAAATAAGTGAATAATGACAAATGCAAAAGAAAATTAAAATAAAAATAAAAAAACACTGTTTTAAATTGCATTTTTTTATCGGAACTTGCATCTATGTTTATGAGTAATGAACAGGTTTTAAATAGTTTATTAAAGGAAATAATTTCTGATCAAATCCATAAGTGAAAAAAAAGTGGTTTATTCAGATATTGATACTTGACTTACTGGACTTTATGAACCCCTGGTGTTTAACAACACAGTGTTTGCTACCATAGTTAATTCATATTAAATATTCAGATCACATTTTGAGTGCTCTTCCCTTCCTTGGCTTAATCCTTGTTTTCTGTAATAAAATCTGAGTCTTTCATCCGAGCAGGTCTATTACTTTTATTATTATTATTGTTACATTTTTTTTAAATTCTTTTTTAAACTAAAATTCAATGTTCCAATTCACTTCCGAGCCTTACAACATAGGCAGTAAGTGTGTGTCAGTGTTAATGCTGAAAACAAAGCGAGTTTAATGCCACGGTGAGATTAGAATCACTGTTCAGAAACCGATGTATAGAGTCGGGCTGATGCGACCGCAGTTGTTGACACTTGGCAGGCAGCGCGGCCCCTCCCTTAATTGTATGTGTGTGTAATGACAGTGGCTATATCAACATCAGAATGCTGACTGGTTGTTGTGCTTCCACTGCCACAGGAGGAGGGATGTGATCTATCACCACAAGACAGGCCCGACTCACAGCTGCGGAGCTGCCCAGATTGCATCGCCATAGCGCGGGCTAAATCCTATCAGACAAGTCAGTGGAGGGAGAGGAGTCTGCCATCACACTGCTGCTGGAAGGGAAAGTGAAAGCTAATGAACAGGAATCGGGTCACAATGGAGCTGAGACAATTTATGTGGCCAGGAAAAGTCAGAGGAAAGGTGAGAGATAGAGGAAAGTCAGTGCGGAAAGGTCACTGCCTTGAAATCATTGCAAACATGGATCTTGTGCTGACTTTTTTTTTTTTTCCATGGTAGGTGCACAAGGTTGTAATTGCTCTTTTCTACTGCGATCTCAATAAAAGATACGACTGACTTTGTTGTTTGTTGTGTTCCTATCATGGCAGAGGGGGACTTGCTTCTCTAACGTTTCACAGTTAGCCACACTTAATGTCCATCATGTTAGCATCACCTTTATACAAGATATGTCAAATACCGATTTTTGATTAGTGTCAAAAAGTGAACTCAACAATGCGACATCAAGACTTTTGAGGACACCACTGGTGATTTTCTGGGGCCCCAAAATGTCCTTAGAAAAACTGTCGCTAAATGTAATGCAACTCTTATTGTTTCCTTCTTGGTTGACAGACTTGAAAACATCAAAATGCCTGATCTCATCCCGTCGAATGACAGGTCACTTACTGCACCATGATGAAACGCCATTTGTTCCATGTCCTGAATGCACCATAGTCCTCTCAGTTCTGCGTCTCTTGCTGTGTGAAGAGCCATCACCATCTGTCTCTACCTGGCTCATATGAGTTGTCAGGTAGTACCAAAACCAGACTCAGAGGAGGAAGGGTTCCATACGAGTGGGTCACATATTCAGGAGGCATGAGGTCTATTTACTTGTCTCTGTGCCTTAACATGACCCTGAGCTAGCGGGACTGAAAATGTCGAGTGGAAGCTCTGCGTGACCATAGCAATACCTGCCATGATTCAGGAGTTAAGTAAGACGTGGTAGAGTCAAAGTCATTTGAGATTGAATTGCAAGTTACTCAGACTGACAAGGTCAGAACGAGTATATGAACCCATTATCACTGGTGAGGAGTCAAAGAGCGGCCATTTGCAAGTGGACTTTTGTCCCCAATGTTGACGCCTTCAGTGTTGTATGATAGGTGTTTCCATGCTGTCAGATGTTTCCCTTACTGTATGGCATTGGAAAAGGAGAGGTTGGAAATGAGACCTGCGCGGAGGGCGGGTGACCATCGGAAGCTCTCTTGACTACTTCGCACTTTACTACAGATGTCGAATGTGCCGTAGAAGCCGCCATGTTTGAAGTGCTTATTATATACCAAATGACAAACAGAGATCTTCAGAGTGAAAGGAGCAGAATTCCACAGCTACCATCACCTCGAGAGCTTCTTTTTTATGTGATGAGGAGGCATGTAGAAGGCAGAAGATGGGTTAATTGAAATACAATGTAATGTCCCATGTAGAAGGATGCGTTCACTGTCACTCTAAAACATAAATGTCCACTTCTAGATAGTCGCTATGTGACTCCTTGGGAGTGAGAAGGTGTCGCGTTTATCAGACGGACAGTTCGCCTGGAGAAGCTCGGAGACACTGTTGTGATGGCAGCCAGCGACTGTTTGTCGGGACATGTTGGACAAAGAATGATCACGATGGAGGTGTCAGATAAAAAAGAAGAGGAAAACAACCACTGATGGTCATGGATGCGAAGAATAAGGACATGAAGACGACTAGAGAAGACGACCAAGACAGGATAAGGTGGGTGATGGTAACCAGGAGTTGCTAAAAGACATTCATGCATACTACATTCATGGGCCATGTAAATGGCACGGTGGCTCTGACTCAGCTTCTAAACATTGAGTTTGACACTGATGGGCATCAACCATCAAAGTTTACATCACAATTTTAAAGTAGACTTCCAGTGAAGACTTATCGATGTAAAAACCTGGTATTGACTTCCCAGATCTGGGCGACAATATATCAATGATGATAAATAACCCACTGACCTGAAAATGACGCTGATGTTGCTCTTTTTATTAATCTATAATAATACCCCATAATGTTAATATTTTGTATTCATGTTTTTATTATTGGACCATTCTACGTCTCAGTGGCTGTTTTCTGGCCATAATTCAGCTTTAGAATCCTATAAAAGTGTATCACCCACCTCAATACGAGAGAAAGTTTGGCGGGCGCAGACACAGATTCCACTCAAGCAAAACAGATGAGCACCAAAGGAAAGGGGGATGAGCTTATTATATTTAACTAGAAATTGTTGTCTTGAAATTATTATGCTACTAAATGTAAACTGCTCCAGCTGAGTCAACCGCACTTCGCTCAGATGTTTAAATGGGTGGTTGCCACTTTAACATTCAACATATTTGGCTGCTGCAGTAGTCCAGGCGCGTGAGGTTTTTTTTTTTTATGTTTATGTTTTATGTTCTCCACTATCAACTTTATGAGTGGCCATAATGTCCATAAACTTCTGCAACCAGTCACTTCCTCCAACCGAAACAAACCGATATTGAGGAACAAAGTGGTTTTTTTTTTTATGAAGAGGAATAAAAGCCAAACTCTCCACAAACAAACCCTCAGATTGAAGTGGTGTGACAAGAGTTTCATTCGGCTGAGAATGCCAGCGGATGGGTGTGATTCCTGTGTTTTTAATTCCGGGTAATCAGCACTGCAATTGTCTCCTGCCACTGAGAAGCCTGCAGAAACGCCTGCGTCCCGCAGCTGTCAACGGCAGGCCGATTAAAACCGCCGAGGTTAATGAACGACATTGATCAAATGAGGACTTATCTGAAATCTCTGACGCAGTGGAGCATGAGTCCACACCTGCTTCTGATGTCAGAGCCAGGGAGAAAAAGGGACATGAACGGTGGTGAATCATCATCACCTGAATTGTGTCTCCCTGCAGGGTCCTTCCATCAGCGCTGAAGCGCCGCTCAGCTCCGGCGCAGGGAGCAACACAGTCGAAACGCACTTCTGATGGAGATCAGTTGAAAAAAAGAAAAAGATTCCAAATTTATGCTCCAGAAAGTTCAGTGATGCAAGTAGCTGACATTCACTTACGTCATGTTTCAGCCAAACACGCTTTTAAAATATGTTTGTGTCGGGGTGTGACAAAGCGTAATTGCACTTCAGAGCCACAAGTTTTTACTGTGAAATCTGCTATAAAATATTCAATATTTAACGTGGAAGTGGCGCTGCTTTATGGGTAGTTCAAATAAAACCCCTAAAAGATTTTGTTTATCCACCCTACCATGTAGGTAGAGTACACATGATATCAGTCGTGGCTAAATTTGGGAATAAACATGGGGACAAAAAAAAAATTAAACTCCATCATCACTGGTTGAAGCACATACAGTTTCATATAACTAGAGACATAAATCTCCAGTATGTTTCAAATTATCATGCAAAAAATGAATTCTGCATTTTCAGTTCAGTTCAGTTGTTTCTGTCTGGTACTGTTGACTCACCAAATGTCACAATATTAGACTATATATATATATATATATATATATATATATATATATATATATATATATATATATATATATATACATAAAATAAAGTAAATATTCAGGTTTAGTTGGTATTTATATACAGGGAGATGTAACCTTTTTTAGCATTTGAAAAAGCATTGATTTCACTGATACACAGTATCAATTCAGAGCAGGTTCGCAGTAGAAATCGCAGTAGAGTAGAAACCTAGTGAAAAATTCCATTCAGGCGTGCCAAAATTTGGGAATAAACATGGGAAAAAAAAATTCCAAAATCACTTGTTGAGGCAGATGCAGTTTCATATAACTAGAGACATAAATCTTCAGTATGTTTCAAATGATCATGAGAAGATATATTCCCCAGAAGTCGTTTATTCGTTTTCAGTTGCATTTTAAAATCACAATTGTTTACATTTGCTGTGAAGGTAGTCTTTATTCTTATTTTGCCAGAGAGCAAATGTTTTTCTGGTGCTGCCCCTGTTTGAGATCAGCAGGTTCTGATTTCAGGCTCTCATCGCTGACACTCTGTGTCCTTGTTTTCTGTTGCAGCACCACACCTGCTGTTTCCCAGATCTCATTGTCAGCATGTGTCAATCACGCCAGCGCAAAACTCACCCCGTGACAAGGTTCTAATCTGAGTGTATTCGGTCTCCAATGCCTCCCACTGTTCCGCCATTTCCCCCTGTTTATAAAATACTTTCATGTTCCCATCGACTGCTTGATTTACATCCACAAATCCTAAAGTTAATCCACAGACATTTGTCATAAACTCATACACTTTGACAACGGAAAAAAAATTTGCCTCCCAACAATGACTGACATCACTTTCTCCCTATTTAAAATGAAGTTTAGCTGATAAAACTAGATGCACCCTGAAATGGCTGCGGGTTCCATAATCGATTTCAGAATAATCCACCATCCTGTGAAATTAAAAATGATTTTTATCAGCGCTCACAGGCAGGGAGGCTATAATTGATCTCAGATTCGAGAGGCTTACCTCCGTCTCTCCCTCTGCACCCTGTGTCACTAATGCATCTGAAAAGAAATTGCTGAAATACTGGAGGAGAATTAGCCCTCCACTTTCTTTGTTTCTGTCTATTCATTCATAGCTCAAGTCGATTCTCAAGAATGTTTTGAAAGTCAAATAAAATCAGCTGGAAAACGGTCTGTGTTTTTGTGTGCACGTTGAATAAACACTTGATAGTGATGGTTTATTTATGTTGTCCTGGGTCATTCAACCCTCTGCCACGAGCGTTTTAATGACTTTTATTGGATTCTTTCATTCTTCAATGTGGTGAAGTAAATAAATAATAACAAGTCAAGTCAGAAGGGTGTCATGAAGTCACGATAAAACAGAGGTCTCCACATGCAAAACACAAACAGAAAGCTTCCGACGTTGTCGGATGGTGGGCATTTCAAAAAAGCACGTGGGCCACTTCTAGCCGAGTTACAACTTCAAATGCACCTTCTGCCTCCATTCTTTCTGTATGTGATAACCTGGTATTGTTGACTCACCAAAAGTTGGACTATTATATCATATAAGTATTATTTTTAGCAATTGAAAAATCATTGATTTCAATGATACTTTAAGTTAAATTCCTCATCGATATACAGTATCAATTCGGAGAACGTTCGCACAACAGAGTAGAAACATTTTCCATTAAAAGGAAACAAATTCCATTAAACATATGCTACAATGTAAAAACTAGGAAACTATAGGTAAATTATTTTTTCAGCTACTCAAGTTTTCTCTGCCATTGGTGACACATGACGTCTGAGCCATTTCTTCTTTTTGCCATTTACAGTCAATGTAAATGGCAAAAAGACACCATCAATGGTGAGTTGAAACAGATGGTTTCTGTTATTTTGACTATAAATGAAAAAAAAAAAAAACATCATCAGTGGAAATGCCATCACTGTAGTATCGCTATAGGATCCAGCTGATAAGAGTAAGACTGTGTGACTTCTCTAGGGGTCCCCCATGTGTTACCGCAGTAACCCCTGTCTAACAGGAATGAGAAGAAGGTGTCTTTGAAGACGTGAAAAAAATAATCGCAAAACTTAATTCAAAAATAAAAGCCCAAATCCACTTGTGGTCGGACAAGAAAACCGGTGTGAGCCAACACGAGTGCAGCTAAAGACCGAAGCTAAATTGATTTTCCTTATGGTGCACACAAGAAAGCGTCTTGTCATTTTCACCTGGGGAGCTGAAATCTGGATTCAATATAAGTAAAATGATGTACAGGGAGTTGTTCTCGCTGACTGTCACTTATTAAAGTGCCTCACCTTGTCCTTCCTGCGTTGCATGATCAATACAAAATGAGAGTGTACTTTCTTCTCTCGGCGCTCGTTCAAATCATTATGCCATTTCGAGAGGCTTTCTGTCTTTTTTCTTTGGTACCGATGTGGTCGCACCATGACAACCCGCCGTCTCCCGCTGAAGCATATTGCTACAATCACAGGGCTTTTTCAAGCAACCTCTCTCCATTTGTATATGTGATGTATCATTGTACGGCGGTACACATAATGACTTGTGCTTTTCTTCAGCGCTTCTCTCCCGGCACGGAGAGGCCTGATGGAAATTCTCAAAGCCCGCGAAAAGAGCAAAATCAATAATCTATTTTGTTTAATGGGCTGGAGTGTCAGCGTAACGAGATCGGAGTGGATGAGGCGAATCGTCCATTGCCAAATGGTAACAGAAGGCTGCATGGGGAAAATCTTTCTCCCCGTTCCGCCATTCTGCATCTGTCTCCTTCCTGTTGTGTACACACTTGCACCCATGACGCACACTTTTTCATCCTTCACAAACAAGACACACAATGACAGGAAGCACATTATCAGTGGAAAAAAAAATAGACTCCTAATGTTTTATTTAACCCATTTGTTCTTGATAAAAACTAGGTTCTTTTCCATAGTTCTGACCAAAACAAGGCACCTTGTCAATATACAAACATGGCGTATGATTCATTTATGACAGTCAGAAATCCGGCATGATGAAGAAGTCAAAATTGTGTTTATTAAACATGGGGTCATGACACAAACTGGTTCGCAACAGTAGAGTAACATCCTGCTATTTCTAGCAGAGAAAGATATTGGATTGCTCGTGGAGTACTGGCAGCAAGAAGGTCTGAATTTCAATTCCTCAGTGCCTTGATGGGGTTAGTACGATTCCTTTGGTTATCTAGTGGAACTCTGGTGGCAATTCAAACACCTTGAGTTACACCACGATGGAAGGAAACACAATCTGGATGACACACACACACACATTTGGTAGAAAGACAGGGAAAAGAAGATGAATGAGGAGGAGGAAGTATGAGAGGGAATAGGAAAAAGGAGGGAAAATGCATAGCAGATTTCATATGGGATAAGACTTTGGGACATTAATGGGATTCTAATTCAACTATTTCTATTCTAATATTCTTAAATAGCGAAAATGATTGATGGAATGATGATTAAAAATGATGGTGGATTACTCCCTGTGGTGTCGATGGAGCAGGTGACACCAGTGCTGCGAGAAACATGCGTCCGCAGGCACTCACTCTCTGACTCATAATAAAAGCTGAACCACATCAGCAGTAAACAGCGGATCCATGTGGACGGAAACAGCCTCTTTTATGGAAAATGATCAGATAAGAAAAGTGTGTTTCAGAGTGGGCATAGCTTAATGCTAATGCTAATCATCTCATGGCACACTCTCCTCTCAATAATTGTAAAATAATAACAAATGGAAATGAGCATCAAGCTGTGTTTTCTCTTTTGCGAATTTCACTAAATTGGCTAAAAATATCAAATATAATAATATTCAGATGAGAATCAAACTATCAACTCCTTGTTGGTGTCGGCAAGTTTTCAGTTACAAATTCTGACAGCACAATTTTTAAAAAATATACCGTGAAAGTAGTCTCAGACTTATACAATGTCCCAACTTTTGTCCATGTAGCAATAAAACCATTTTCAAAAAGATATCTACCCAAAAGTATCCCATCAATTTTTCAGCAATTTAGCATCCATGTAGAAGCCAGATCTGTGCCTGCCGGCACAATCCGTGGGCATGGTAAACACTCGATGGCTGACTTCAGATGAATATCGATTTGACAGAGCATTCAGAAAACAGAGCTTGAGGAGAACAGAGCATTGGTGCTGCTTATCCTTCTGATATTTGTCCACCCATAGCTCAGTTTGGGCGGCTCAGATAGAGGCAGGTCAATAACCCGTTTTTATTTTTTTGGCAAGTTGGGCTCTCATTATCTAAAATTAACTGTAAAGCTTTTCTTTCTCTTGGTTTATCCTAGTTTGATTTTGAGAAAATGCAGAATACTTAACAACTGGAAGTCAGGAAAACAGCTCTGCTGACTGTCACCTTACTTTCAGGTCTCCGCTAACCCACACCTGCTTCTGAATTCTACTATATAACCAAGTGTGAGACCGCAAATAGAAGCCATACAGATACTAGTAGCCCAAAATGTTGTATATTTTCGGCAACAGACTTGCGGCCATGAAACTCTTCTTCCACAGTGACAGGGAATTAACACAGTCTTGGTGTTTAAGATCTATTACTGCAGCACCTCGCTGGCATGCACTCTATTATGACTCCCATTGTCAGCTCGTGGCCATTCCTGGACTCTGTCAGTTGTTATTAGCTCTCAAATGAGTCCAGGACATGGTCAGTAATAGGATATTAGTAATACAGCCTGGTCTGCTTTTTTTCTTTTTTTTCTTGAGAAGCTTGTCACAGGGCAGAGGGCAGCGCAGCTGCAGACACCTCCAGCTGACAGGGAGCTAAAGGGCGAAATGTTCGGCGCTGCAAAGAGGAAATCAGAACATTTCATCAGACGATCTGTGGTTTGAATGGATCGTAATAAAAGCTGTTAGTGAGGGACTTTTTCTTAAGAAAGGCACAGGCTGATTGCATGCATTCAGTATTTGCATTTAATTTCCTGCTATTCATTTCGAACAAAAGTGTTTTTCTCCGATTTGATTCCACTTTTTCAGAGCCACTGTTCCCTGCTACTGGTTGTTTACCAGGGAGAGTGTTAAGGATTGTCACATTTTATGGGTGTTTCCAAGACCTAAAAACAACGAGTCCATCACAGGACAGAACGGCTTGTGTCTTCATAAATTTTCATTTTGAATGTTAACTGTTTGTTTTCAAGGCAAGTTTGGTGGGTTTATCTTTGGAGTGAGGTTCCCACCTAAAAGGGTTGAAAGAGCAAAAGACAGAAATGTCTTCAAAAGTTGCCAATGAATGGGATAAAATCAAAAATTTTCAATTACGTTGCACCTTAATCGTATCATTTGATGAAAAAGGAGGGAAGAAAAAAAAAAGTAAGATGGCGATCAGTTCCTTCACAGAACGTTCTGCTCAGTGATAGGGACTCGGCGCGACCTCCAATCTGTCTGCAGACGCCTGAGCTCCTCACTCAGTGATAGTGAGTCACTGTAGCGTGAAGGAGCGGCGGCGATACGGAGGAAACTAATTTCAGCAGCTTGTATAACTGATCTCACTCTATCGGTCACTGCCTGAGCACCGTGACCATCGGTGACAATTACAATGTAAATCATCTCGTAATCTGTCAGCTTCACCCCGGTGTGCTGGACACCAAAATACCAGCTTATGAGATCAAACCATTGTTGTATCAGACTCAATAGAATATGATCAAATATTGGTTTTCCATTGCAAACAAACAAGCAGTTTATATTCTGCTTACTGTCGAAGTGCGAGCCACTAATCACAAAGGCGCTAGTCATTGATTCTTCATCGGACGCTTGGCAAAGCTCGAACTGGATCCACTTGTTCTCAATGATGAGCAAATATAATTTGTCTGTGGAATATGTGATGGAGCATCTGTGGCATACCAGGGAGACAATTAGGAGTCTATCCATCAAGACTCGCAGCAGATCTGCCAACAAGAATGGGCATCAACAAGGAGCCAAAGGCGGCCAAGGCCTCGCCGTTTCCTGGCTGGGTGGACGGATTCTGGAAGTTTTTGCGGCGTTATTTATAATAATGTAATGGTTAGGATGTGTGTGTGTTGGGGATCTCGCGAGGGTGATGAGGTGCTGGGCTTTTGGTTCGAGTTCCGGGTGAAAGGTTGTGCGTGCGGCTTTACATTACACTGGTGTCAGAAGTGGGATTCAGGGACGAGACGGATGAGAATTAGATGCTTCTTTATTCAACGTGCTGCTGCTTCTCCTCCAAAACTCAAGCCGCACGCACAACCTTTCACCAAAAGCCCAGCACCTCACCAGTCTTGCGAGATCCCCAATACACACACATCCTAACCATTACACAAACATAAAATCATATTATTATGTTGATGGAGATTACAAACGCGGTTTGCATTTTCTATGTAACTACAAGAGAAGGGCTTGTTTTTTAGATGCTACATTGTGTCCTATAACATTGGTTCAGGGTCCGATATGCTGTGTGCCAAGTGTGAGGGTTTATTATGAGCATAACTGGTCATAAAATAACATTTTAGAATTGCAAATCCAATCTTCAATCTTTGTTTTCATATGCTTTCTGGATATGTGTCTTCTCTGTTCCTGAACGCCTCACTCAACGTACCCACCTGGAACTAATCAGCCAATCTTCCCACCTGCTCTTAAGCACCAGAGTTGCAGACGTGGGTGTCGCCTTCATGCTGGTAAAAGTCAGTTTACCAATTTCCTTCCTGTCGTCTTCTTCATATTTCTTCATGATTCGTATCCTGGAGCCTGGGTTTTGCGCTGCAAGTGTTCTGGCCTCCATGTTATCTTTGGTTCCGCCTCATAATGATGCTGTTTGGGTATATTTTGGGTTTCACACGACAATGTGCTTGATTTCTGTGTTTCCATTTGGGGTGTTCTGTCTGCTTTTCTCTCCCTGCACAGTGACCCCATCATTTCCTTCCTACTCTTGGTGTCCACAAACCACACACGCTTTACGGTTCCTGACAGCTGAACTCTCATGGTCTCTCAAGCGAGGCATTGTGGCAACAACTTTTCATTTACGGTGCACTTTTGCCGATATATTTTCATGACTCAAACTATGAAACGGGCCATCTCTTCAATGTGTGTCTCTAATGGCAAAATGTCATAGATACAGCTGAATTACTTGTCTTAGACAACACATTCTCACGTCCATGGTGGAAACGAAAGTGGAGTTTTGTGTCCTGTACTGATGACAAACTCAAACTTCAGCGTTGCATAGTGATGCATTAGGCTTTCAATTGAAGCACATGCCCCGTGTTTTGCAGCATATCCTGAAAGATAGAGGTTTGAGTTAGGTAAGCCATGGGGTGGCGCTCCTTCCCTTCTACATGCAACACTTGCACTTAATACACTTAATAGAGTAAAACATTTACTCCTTTGAAATATGTTTGCATCAACATGAAACGCAGAGGGCTGCCTTTTCCGTCACTATAGGACACAAAAGTCCACTTTATATTAAGGCGTATAAATCCGAGAAACCAGAAAGGGTTGGATTTTAGTTACTAAGACATGACATGAGACCCAACCAATTTCACCACTTATTTCCCTACAAGTAACATCCGACTTACGACTGGGATCGGCTCCGACCAACCTCTCGCAAGTCGGATTGGTCGAATGCCAATTAAAATAGTAGACGCAAGGTTTATAGGAACAAACTGTTGTACGCGATGCTGGGCTGCTACGTGCTGCGGTGCCAGACATTGAATAAATACAAATAAGCATCTGCTGGCTGTGGTCGCAAGTATGGATGGACGTAAGTCGAGCAGGTTGCAAGTCAGTTGTTTCTTGTATAGGCTTTGAGGGGGGAGGCAGGATCTATCCCAGCTATATGGACGAAAGGTGGGGAACTCTGAGAAGGTTGCAGCCTATCACGCACACAATGACACACTTTACAGTTCTCAATCAACCGCATTTTTGGACTGTGGGAGGAAACCAGAGTGCCGGCAGTGAACCCATGGAAGAACTCACAAAGGATTGAGGTTGACCCAAGCTGGAAGCAAACCTGCTGTGATGGCTGGTGCATCAAATAGAGAAGTAGGCTTTTCCTCCACTACATATGTGGCGTACATGATAAAAAGTGTGCTTTATGTTTCATCTCGACAGCAGTTTACAACAATCCACCCAATATATCTCTCTATAGAAATGGGTTTATTTAGATGTCCATCTGCAATATCCTTTTGAAAGGAAACATCACTCCCGTAGCACCTAAATCATCTCTATGTACAGCTTGATGAAATCCTATTGCCTCCCAAATACAGCCTGTTGTATTGCAGTAGCTATTTCAGAGACTTACAGAAACTAACAGGACACACTATGACAATGTGGAATTGGAAAACAGAGCATATGTGACACTGAAGCTGAGGAAAATCTCCACAATTCCCTAATAATAGAAGGTTATGAAGCCTGTTTGGCTCAGGAAAAAAGCAGCTCATTTGGCATGTTGGGATTCAGCTGTGATAAGATTGACAAGGGATGGAGGTTTCCCAATATGAAGAGATCTGCTCCTGGTTTGGTTCCAGTTTTCTAATATATATAGCACATTAGTGTTGAGGGGGAAAGGGAAAGCTTGTCACTTTTTGTTTGTTTTGTCACTGTGAAATTGCATTTTTTTCCCAGAGTGTGTGCGAAAGCATATTCCACTATACAAATCTTGAGCGACTCAATAGTGGTCAGACTTGATTTATTCCCCGCTGAGTCAACAATTCCAGCCGCGTGGATATTGTGGCAAGTCTTTGAGTTTGTTTTCAGACATGTCATCGGATGATGCGATATGAAAATAGTTTTACAGTTTGTTTTATTTGGTCCATTTGTTTAACCCTTGATCACAAGCATTTGAGTTGCCCTTCAAACAAATGCTTTGGTTTCAATGCCGTACAACTGAATTTGAGTGTGTCTTTGTAGAAACATGTTCCTGAGGATATCATATGTACATTATGTTTATTTATCAGTGACTCTCAATTGGCGGGTTGACACCTTCACATGGAAACCTTCAGTTGCTTGGGAGCCTCAGGGAAAGACATGCACGCACTTTGGACATAGATATGGACAAACATGCAGATGTAACACTTTTTTATGAGAGTGTATTTTCATTTCATCTCTTTGCATCTGTCGTCAGTGGGCCTAAACTGGACTATGTGCATTAGTATAACCACTGATGCCGTGGTATACTGCATTAAATGGAGCGCTAGGAACATCTTCAAAAGCTGTTCAATTTTCGTTAAAGCCATCTTGTCATGTTTAGTTTTTCTTGTGTTTATACTTTGTTTCCTTCGCTCTCATCAGCTTCACAGCAGCGCAGCTGGATCCCATTCCGCTGATCAGACTCCACTGATTTCTACACCTGGGTTCCAGTTTGCGCTGCGAGATGGTTGCTTCGCGTCCTCACGCTAAACTCTCTCTTGACCTCGCTTCTTTCCCGCTCCGGTGTTTCTAAATTCTCAGCGTGTTTGGTGTTTTGTCTCCTTAGTGACTCTCGTTCCTCCGTTTTCTGTTTATTGCTTCTTGCTGCTAGTTGGCATGTGAGTGTTTTTGTTAAGACTCACCTTTTCTGTTTCTCCGCGTTATAGTTATTCCTTGTGTGTGTGTGTGTGTGTGTGAGTAGATCCACCACGGAGCGCTTTTTGTTACTTGGGCCTAGTGAGCAACCTCCGAGTGCGTCTTCCGTTGTCCCCCCTTTGCTGGTGTTTCCTCACTCCTCACTTGGAGTTGATGCCCTTGGTTCATTGTTCCTGTCAATCTCTTGTGTTTACATTATTTATTATAATAAATTGTTAAAACTACCCTTGCTCTCAAAAGTCATCTGTAAACCTGCACCAATGCAGCCACTGGGTTCAATCTCCTTGACTAGTTCATAATGGTGATGGCAAAAAAACACTGCCAAATTTATTCCATTTTAATAGATGGTTTTGATGAGTAGGAGACGATGCTTTTGAAAAACTCCAGCCAGCCTTGAGATTTTGAAAGAACCATGGTTCCATGTTCCATGAATATCAACTGAGCAAGATGGAGCAACGTCTGTAAACATGACAGTATTCGACAGAACTTGCGTGCGCTTGCATCCTTCAGAATAACAGCAGCATGTATGTTCGTGTAGGTCCCGTTTTCATATGTATGAAAATACAAATAAATACAGATTCTCTATTATACGAAGATGGGTTGCTGCTTTTTTTCAGGGCTTCTGCTGCCTGTTACACTGCTACCTTCAGTACAGCTACAACCTGGCAACATTTCTTAAAATATCAGTTTATATGGAGGCTTAGTTCGATAGCTTGACTAGTTTAACTCTAAAACCTGCTGCCAACATTAATGCGATCTGTGATAGGCCCATCTACACTCATCATGAACAAAGGAAATCCTGCGTAATCCATGGTTCAGCACTCCGCACTACTTAATGCAAGCAAATGAGGATCAGTCACAGTGCAGGTTTCTGCTCATCAGAATCAGAAAACTTTATTAATCCCAAGGGAAATTGTGTTGGTAACATGCTCTGTATACAACATATCACACTAAATTAAAAAATAAAAAATATTATAAAAAGCAAAATGCTATACAAAAGAGCTTAGAAACAGTGTGCAAGAAAATGCAGATTCGAGAACAGAATGAACAGAAAAATGTGCCAAAGAATCCTTCACTGTATTTTTTCAGGGATGAATTGTACATTTTTATTAGTCTTTATATCAGTCTTTGAGATGGGTAGTCTCAGTCTGTTGGTCCATGCGCTGTGGACCTGGAGCTAATGGAGGGGGTGGGTGATGTTGTCCAGGATGCTCCATAGTTTCTTAGTTTCTGGGTCAAATTCTAACCTTATTATGAGCAAAAAAAAAACTTGGTAATGTCAATTCAGTGTGTATTTTAAGACAACACAATACTATTTTGAGCTGCTTGTATCTGTGTTAATAATAGATTATGATCTGCAAATGCACTAATATTCTAATGCATAAACATAAAGTACCTGGACCTTTTTTTTTAAATCACTATAATGCAGCATTAGATGTTCTCCAATAAATTCTTCACTGTGTATTCTTCTCTGCAATTTATACAATCTCAATGTGCAATCCCACTAAAAGTATGACAAAGCAGCAGCACCAAAATGCCAGCAGCATCACTAAAGAAGTGAAAGCACTTACTGCTGGTCTAAACTACATGTTTGTACACAAACACTCCAGTGTTTTGAATGAGCACATTTCTCAGACAATAAAGACCTAAAAACCAGCTGACTCGCCAGTTATAATGCGACGCCACAGTCCCTTTTATTCCCCTTCTGCACTTTTTTACACCACTCTTTTTACACCTGGCAAATTATTTCCATCACTTCCACTTAAGTGACATTTACAAATGAGGGTAAAATCAGGGAGGCAGCTGATCTCAAATTGGAAAAGGCAGTGGACTGAAGATAATGCCACAGGCCCCATAATATCAGACCAAATGATATGAAATGTCAAATGATGTGAAATTGTCGCAGGGTAAAATTTTATGCTCCCACCCTTCATAAATGGCGTATTTGTAAAGTAGTTGCCACAGGGGGGGATGGGGAGTGGGGGGTAGGCAGGCGCTGAGCGAGATTGTGATCATGAAAGACTTCTTCAGTCACGAAAGCTTGAATGACAGAATTGCTGTTTAAGTGTTGCGTGTTCCGGCCATACTGCAGCAAATACGGTTTGACTATCGAGCAAGTGATCATTTTCAATGGTTTGTTCATGGAATAAGTCGCGGTATTCACTTTAATTTTTGACCCAAAACACAGTTCAAGTTGCAAGGCAAAACAAAACACTTCTGAAATACAAGTCGAAACAGAAGCTTTGTCATATTCTTTCCCTGCTGCATCAGTTTTGTGGAAAAATCCAAACTAATTGTTGACATATATATTTGGCCCTCAGGCCTTGAGTTTGACACCTTTGTCAAAGTGGTGTTTGTCTTTTGTCCCTCTCCCTCTTTTTTTCTCTTTTTTCCTGTAGACATTACGTACTTTGTTTGAGAGACAGAAGATGGACAAAATGGCCACTATTTGGAGGATGGTTGGGAAATGGCATTGCTTTCCTGACAAAAAAGGTGTGAAGGATGTCAACGAAAGAAAGAGAAAAAATATTTGAGACGCAATCTGCTGAGAAAAAGAAAGTATTGAGTCATGAGTCATGGCTGCGGAACATTCCTGCATCCAAAGTCAGTCCTGGGGGCCATGTTCAGCCCTTAATCGAATTTTATACCCCGAAACCTCTGTGGCTCTTGAGGTGAAATAAACAAGGCTTTTTTTTTTTTGTAAATGCTACTTTTTGTTCTTTTCAACATTATGAACCATTTATTCATACGTCACATAATGTCCCTTGTTCCTGTGTATAAATATTCCTGTATACAATTTCAGTAACTTGAAAAGTCTCCTCCCAATACAGGGATGGTTTGATCCAACCTGATGCACCCTCAGTACCCACAGTATTTTGGTAGAATATGTGCAGAGTTCCTACTTTATCGTAAAGTATGTGAGCAGCGTTCCCCTCTAATGTAGACGTTCTCTGGATAACTCATGATAATGCCATGCAGGAGGCGTCCCGACACGATCTTTGGGTCAACCTCTACTGGATTCTCTTGCAGCAGCTCTCCTTCTTCACCAAGCTCTTGGAGAAAGATTCTATGATGCCTTTGAAGGAAATTCATGTGGGGCTACTGATTCTTTATCTCAGTGGCCTCCATGAAGAATCTGGTTAAAATGGTTCTGCCTACCAACCTTTAAGCTTCTCTACCTTGTGTAGGAGTTCAGCCCCAATATTGCCAATGTATTTTGTCTTCTCAAATTCCAATTCCTCACACTCAACTGCCCTCACATTGTCTCTTCTCATATGTCTCATAACGGGGACTTCACCTTGGACCGGTACTTGGTCTGCACTATTTGGTCTTCCACGCATCATCTTGACCTGGAACCTGATGTAGGCATTTCCATTGTATTTCTTTTACCTGAAATTAACGGATGGTGACCGGTAGTGACGCGCTGGTGAGGCCTCATGATACAGTGACCTCATTTAAAGGTCTCAGTAGGTGGCGCTCATGGTTTAAAAATGATTGAATTGAAAATAATTGAATGTCTTTATTGTTGTATTAAAACAATGAAATTGAGGTAAGATCCAGCAACACAGTATTAAAACAGTAAAACCTATGAACAATATAAAGGTACCTACCGCATAGTAAAAACACAGTAACTGCAAAACAAAAATTTTGCAACATCAATGGCTTGTGCGTTATTTAGTCCAGTGACGGCTTGGGCGAAGAAGGAGTTCCATCATCGGGTTGTTCTGGTGCTGGTGACCCAGAAGATGAAGAGATGGTGAGCAGGATTGCTATCTATCCATCTATCTATCTATCTATCTATATATATATATATATATATATATATATATATATGTTCTGAGTTCTATACATATATATTTCTATAAATGTCCGTCAAGGAGGGGTAGGGGCAGCTGTTTCATTGAAATACTTCTTCGAATTCAAAGATTGTAGAACGGATAGTGCCATCTAGTGGGCTCTGAAAAAGAGGATGCGGTTTCATGAAGCCTCATAAACCCATCACTAGCGTTTAGAACGTCCAATTCCACATAGACGAAGACTAGAGTGTCATGGTTCAGGTGAACAGACCCAAGTGCAAGATAGTAACTGGCTCACAGAAGACGCAACAGGGCACACACTAAGAACTAAAGACGTCGCTATCCAAAACACTCAAGGACGGGGAAAAACCTGAAAACGGAAAAGTGGCGAATTATTGTCAAGCCACCTAACGGGGACAACCAAAAGTGCACTCGCATACATACACGAGGCCCAGACAACAAAAATGCTCGGTTATGGAACACTCAAACACGCACGAGAGGGCGAAAAAGCCAACAAGAGAAAATAAGACACGAGTGAGAAAAACGTGAGTGAGAAAAACCCTCACAGAACGCACAACGTGGCTATAATAAACTAGAAGAAAAACAAGGAAGCGGCAGAAACGACACACACAATAGAAAGAACACTGAAGAAACAGATTTCGAGGAGGACGTTACCGGAGGACGTGGAACAACCATCTGGCTGCGCAGACTGGAACCCAGGTGTAGAAATCAGCGAGGCTTGATCATCGTACGAGCTCCAGCAGCGCTACCATGAAAGAAAAGAAAAAAACTGACAGGAAATAACAAAATAAAAGCACGAGAAAAACACGGAACATAACATAGCGAACTGAACTTTGTCTGCTGCAGAACGCAATCTCCATAAAAATGCAATAAACGGCAACATATAAACTGCTCCCCTTTGTACTTGCCTCTGTTCCTCCAGCTTTTCGTCCAGCAGTCAATTTGGGCTCATTTGTGATTGTGAGGAGAGAATCAAAGGCCTGGGTCACTGTTTAATGGGAGCAGTCAATTACACCGGCGCTAATGAGATCAAACTGATGAATGCCGTCATGAGTGACATGGAGCCTTATAAACTCCCAGATTAATTGAGTCGTGAATGTTTGAGTGAAATTAAACTCAGTTTCCCAACAACAGAGGTCAAATATATTGACCTCCAATGTGTTGCTGTGGATTAACAACGCGGAGAGAAGCGCGGCTATCAATCACTACAAACATGCGGATGTGCGTTTCAGCCAGCTAAATCCTGACCTTGTAGCTTCACGTGTAAAAATTGACAAAGAGGAATTCTCCGCTCCGTGGAGGATTCTTCACCTCTTTGTTGAACTTGTGGCCGGTTACATTTGGAAATCCATCCACGGTCCAGCAACTTCCATTTTTTTCCCATGGGATTATCGACAGCCAGCTTCAGTTTCTTCTAATCCATCTCCTTGAGATTCCAGAGAAGAAGTCTGTGCATAATTACATGACTATCGTCCTCATAGATCTAAGTATTCCAGCCTGAGAGTATTTCACGTCATATTCTTCACTGAGGCCGATCGTTTTTGGGGTAATATTCCTCTCCTTTTCAGGGTCGTGTACCGGTGCACCAGCCTCCTCCCTGCCAGATGTGCAGCTCTGGAGGAGGCTTCGGTTTGCGATAAGAAGAGAGGTGAAGGCGGCCCATGTTTATAGCATAGCAATGATGTACTTATATGTGACCCTGAGGCAATAGAACAGATGCTTCATTACCTTCTCTGTGCGTTGCCGGGATTACAGCAACACATGGATGTGGAAATAAAGGCTCGCAGTCGCCATGAGGGACGAGCGCTACACGGTGAACACAGATGTGTGCGATTTATGGGACAAGTGAGGAGATGAATACTTTGCACTTTTGATGAATGAAAGGAGAAATTGAAAGATTAATAAGGATGCTCGTGGATAGTCACGTACGGGGAAAATATGAATTACATCTGTCAGTGATAAAGAATGAAATACACTCTGATGAAACTGTACTTTTATGCTATTATCAAGCAGGTCTCACAGCACAGTTTGCTTACAGTAGCTTTGACTAAACTGTCATTTGTCTTATTCATATCAGTTCATCTGGTCATTTGATCAGTTGAAGGGTCAGCAGAATTTGTTACATCGACATACAATTGTATATATATATATATATATATATATATATATATATATATATATATATATATATATTCTCCCTTACAAATGTTCAATACTTGATTGACAATGCTGGTTCAAATTTCAATAATCACACCATCCATGTCTTGATCCTTTGAACCTTTGTGATCTCTGCCCATGGTGAAGCTCCATCTGAATAAAAGCTTCATCCCTCAGGTGCTGACAGTATCGAAGGTTGAATACCCATTATGAGAGCGAGGACTTTCTTCCTTTGGGACGTCGGCTTTGACCTTTTATAACCCCTAATATCTCCAAGCTGCGAAGAAGGTAGGCATTTACACTCATTACATGCAATTTTTGAATGGTGTCATGAACTACTGAAATGTTATCTGAAGCATCAGGTTGACGTTTGGGTCTTTCCTTAATAAGACAATGGTTCAAGACAAAAAAGAAAACTTTTTAAGCATTTTACCACAGATTTTTTTAGATATTTCACACACATATTAGAAATATACTTATTCATCAGAATGTACCATTTTAACTTCACAATTTTCACAGCTGTGTGTCATGCCTGCTACTATAGTCCACTTCCTGGTTAATGTTGAGCTCACTGTTTCACTGCCATGTTGCACACCTGTGTGGTATCAGCCATATGCCTTGTGTGACCAGCGAGTGTTTTGATGTTGTCATGATTTTGTGCTTTGCCTGATACTAGTTTTGGCATTTTTTCTTGCATTGCTGGTTTAGTCACGTTCTGTACTTTATTTGTGATGGGTCAATGAGGTATCATGAAACAGCATTGCAGGGTTTATGAAACAGTGTCCTAATTTTCAGAGGCCACTAGATGGCACATTTGATTTAGAAATTTGTTGTTAGTACTTTAAATCCAAGCATAATACAGCAGACAGTGTCGTCTGGTGGCCTCGGAAAATCACAACATTATTTCAAGAAACCTTATCAACCCTTTAATACCGTGTCGTGAGCAATGCAACAAGTACCTGTTGTGGCTACTGCCACTTACATCATATTTTTCATTGTCAACCTATCAACTTGTTTAAAACATTTCTTGTGTTAATTCTAAGATAACATTTGTTTAACTTCTCTACTTTAGTACTACTTCAGATTGGTTGCCAACTGCTGGCAAAGCCATACAGCTCAATGTGGGATGTGTAACTTTGTTGCTAGATACACAATAACTCAATTTTTCAAGGGACGGGTGGGGACTCCAGTCCTCAGTGGGACCTCTGAACTTAAACGTCACTTGGTTCTTATACTGTAGAACCGCTTGCAACCTTGAGCTGGACTCAAGTGGTGAAGGATTGGTGAGGCTTCATGAAACAGTGTCCTGCTTTTCATAGGCCACCAGATGGCACTATCCACTGTGAAATGTGTGGATTTGAACAAGTAGTTCACTGAAACTACACAACGTTTCTAAACCAAGAGCGGCATCTAGTGACCTCAGAAAACGAGGAGACTGTTTCATGAACCTTGCAATACTGTGTCAGGATACCTCACCTACCCATCACCAGTGTCAACACGTACCGATCTTAACCCTCCTTTGTGACTTCTGAGTCATCATTGGACGTGAAGGTCCTTGTCAATCTGTGACCCCTCAGGAGTGGGACAGTTTTGGGAGTGGGTCATGACCTTCAGCAGCCCCTGTTCTTCACGCTAATTATAACTGTATTTTGACTCTTTGCAATTCAAACAGCTTCGGGAACAAACTAGCTCAGGGCTTCAAGTTTCTCCATATCCCTTTTATCATATTTGACACTTTGTTCGGGCAAAATTAAAAATGAGGCTTCTTCACTTCATGTCCCATTCAGACAGCCGGGCTTCTTATGAGGTTTCCTCTTCTGTCAGTTAGCATTAACCCCAGCAGCACACGCCAACTGAGCGCTTTCACCTCACTCGCCTTATTATTTTGCTAACTGTGCCGTAAGCAGTTGCTCTTTGAACCCAAAGTCCAAAGAAATCTCTCTCCCCACGGAATCAAGATGGACTCCAGAGAATCCGGAGGGCGGACTTAAAAAAAAAAAAAATCAAATGTGCTTTAAAATCCAGACGCAGAAACTAAGACCTCAAAGGGCATTTTTATTAGATGGGGAGGAGGATGTGATGAATGGGATGCAGTGTAAACATTCTCACAAGGGAGCACTATTAATGGAGCTTGTGACACCAAGAATTCAGAGGGTGTTGTGTCATTTTTTTTTTTTTTTTCTGAATTGGGAGTTGTTTTTTTCCACAAGCTTTTGAAGGTGCAGAGTCAGCGTACCTGTAGTGATTTTTGCTTACAGTCCCAGAAAGAGCAGGGTCAATGGTTAGGTCAGAGGAACGCTCAGATCTCCTAGCGACTGCGTTCAATGTCATCCTGGTGCTTTTGGGAACTCAACCTTGTATGTTCTGGTAAACAAGACTATCTGGCGATGACCTTGGAATATGGATAACTCACTCAGAGGGGAATAGCAGAGGCAAATCCGAGGCATTAACAAGCTGGATTCAGTCATAAATGAAAATGCCTTTTTTGTCCATTTGAAAACTAACTTCAGATCATGTATGAATCTCATATGCTGTCTCTCTTACATGGATCCTTGGATCCTCATTTTGTACAACCGGAACACTTGACGGTAGTTGTACAGTGCCGCAGGTACGACATCAGTGAAACTCAGTGATCACTGTCCAACGAACATACTGCCATATTCACCGCTGACTCAGACCTGGTGACTCCAAGGCCACAAGGCTGACACAGGCTCTGTCTGCTTTGTAATCTTTGGCTTTAAGTGTAGTAAAACGTGTAGCTCATATAATATTGTCAGAGCTAAATATTGTTGCAGTGTATTTTGGGACCTCTAGCTGTATGTTGCATATGTGTTCTCTTAAAATGAATATGCAAAAAACTAATAAAGAAAGAAATGTTTTTTTGACAGTACCTAATGAAGGTTTAGCCATGACCCTTTAATCTAGAAACATGAGTTACAGTCGTGGTAGCGACGTTTCCATGTCCTTAGAACAATTTCTCTGTCTCAGAATGTTTTGTTTTGTTTTTGTTCTGGGGGTGTTGGTTTATGTTGTGGATTTATAATTGAAATGTTGTCACTTATGGCAGCATTGTTGGGCTGAGGCTCGGAGAGTTTCTCTGGTTACTTCCCACACTTGTGAAACACACAGATACTAACTGGAGACTCTGGTTTATTGTCTCCTTTTTAAACCACAGAGTATTATTTTCTACATGTATTTGCTTTGAAAGTTTGTTTTCTGTTTAAACTCTTCAGTAAATGAAGAATACATGTATTCACCCAAAACATTTTCTATCACCCACAAACAAACCCTATTTTTCTGCTTTGAGTAAATCATGCCCTCATACATGTAGCAGAAATATTCACAGCTCCATTTATTTGTAAACATCATCTCATTTTGAAGGCCTGAAAATGGAACATGAGTATATATAAAGCCTGTGGATTTATTTTTTTTTTTTTATGAGACATGACAATGGGATGATGGAGAAATTTCTATTTGGAAATGCAGTTGTTTCAATGCACAGTAGCTTCTTCAACACAGGGGAAAGTGCAAATTCAATTACCTATTTGTATCCAGCATTCCAGCCAAGCCTTGCAATCTAAATGGTAATCGTGAGCGTGTTTATTTTTCACTGTATTATAGCAGGACGTGTGCCGACGCTTTCATAAAGATATATATTTTCATACCCTGCTTCATAATTGCTCTGCTTTATCTAAGCGCAGATCTCTTTGGAGATGTTCAAAATACCAGCTTGTCATGGCTGTAAACTTTCCATTGTCAAAAAAGCTGAATTCCCAGCATTGATAGGTGACTGGAATATTGGCAATCGGTTGAAGTGTTTGTTTGCCCCTCAGCATCATCTCGGCCCGGTGAATACGCTGAAGGCATTGTTTTGAGTTCAGCTCCACCTGCATCAGATTGTCTATGAAGGAGCGGGAGAAAACAACCACACTCAGTCCTGCAATCTTTGCCCAGCTGAAGTAAATTGCTTTCATTTTGTCCAAGCTCTCCTTTGTTATAATGTGACAAGGCTACTGATTAGAGGAGAGGTGGATCAATACACTGTCAAGCTCGTGGCTCAAAAGCAGCACAGGGGAATCAGGACTGGGCCTTTCTTCACTCTGTCACTGGCAACAGTCCCTAAGTTTGAGACGTTAACACCCACATTTGAATTGACAGTGGGAGCTTTTTTTTACAAGGTGAGCGACTGCTTCGCGCCAGATATTTTAGAGTTCTTTTACAGCCTCGTAAATGTGGAGCATGAAGAATAATATCATTATTGCTTACATTATCAAGCCCCGCTTGACTTCTTCTTTAGAACAATGTCTTTTTTAAATACTATTTACATTAATACAATGAAAAAAAAAGTAGTTGTAACTGTGAAGTGAAAAAACATCATTTTTGTGATCAATGTTCCACCATTGCTTGACACCACATTGCGATCTGTATGGATTTTTTTATACAGCAAGCAGCTTCAGGGAAAACTGCAACAACATTTCTACTGACTTGTATTTACCACCACAACAGAGGTTATGTGTTAGTTTGTCTGCCTGTTAGTTCATCTGTTAGAGTTAAATATAATTTGAATAAGTAATGGATGGATTTGGATGGAATAGTCAATGGCCAACTTATTTTTCTTTCCAAATTTTGGGAATGATCCAGGTCAATGTCTGGATCATGGATTTTTTTTTAAATGGATTCATTAGCATTTAGATATTTACATGCAGGAATTGTTTTGTTTAGTTGTTGTTTTATTGTTGTCATTTCTTTATTCATTTTTTTGTAGGATACTTTGTAACGGGGAAAGTATGTTGAAGGTGGACTGAAGTTTGAGGTTTGGGCTCTCAGCGCTTTTTTAGTTTAATTTCACAACCTGCGTCCCTTTACTTTGATTCAATGCATGGATTTTCTTTTTAAGCATATTGTGGATTGGTTGTTCATTCCTCTATTCAGATGTTTTATTTTATTCATTTATTTATTTTGCTATTAGATTAGATTAGACTAGACTGTACTAGATTAGTGAGTTTGAAGACCACACTGCACACCATACATACATAAAACACCTCAAAACAGATGTGAAACTTGATTTATTCACCAGTTAATACATTGTTTTATTGCTACCTTATTGAGATATCTGCTCCACAGGAAAGTGGAGACAGGGTCGAACAGGGATGGAGACGACTGTTGGGGGTGTGAATGCTACAGTGGGCTTTGCAGGACAGTAGTTTGACCTGTCATTGTGTATGGTTTAGCAGCTCTGACCAACAGAAATGGAGTTAGAGGTGGCCGAGGTGAATATTCCCAGTTTTTCATTGTTAGTTATGAATGTAAACCACACATATGAACACAAAAAAGTCAAATGCAAGTTTGTCATTTCCAGCTGTCTTGTTTTTTCTACATATACTGAGGTCTGGTAACCATGGCGACGGTAGTGATGCTGACATGAAGAGGCAGGTGTCCTCCTCGTGTCCTCGGTGTTGTAAATAACTAGTCATGTCCCATGCAAACAGCACTCGCAGAGGATAACAAACAGTAATAGCTGTTATCTCAGCATAATTGTCATGAAGGCGGGATGAACACAAAGCAGGGGCCTCGGGAATGACATGCACAGTGGAGACAGATTTGTGCCCACCGCTGTTTGAAGATTGTTCTTATCCGTGACGGCAAATGGGAGCAGCAGGTTGGCTATTTGCCATCTAATTAGGATCATTCACCTGAAAACTGTTTCAAAAGCATTTCCAATACACTTGGTTAATGACTACGATGGGGGGATGCTAAATGAAGACCCTCCAGGAGGCTTTCGCCAGTCACTGGCTCTGATCCGTTTATCTATTAATGAGCAGATATGAGAGGCTGCGCTGCTGCCTGTTCACCACACACTCCTGTTTACTTTCTATAAGGTCCACTCCACACATCATGACAGTAACTGCGTGGAAATATGTTTGGGTTTTTTCCAGGGAAGCAGCTGTATAGCCGTCAGTGCAAGTTGTGACAGTGAATACGATTTTGAGGAGAGGTTGTGCTTTCGTGCTGTGTGATCAGATGTTCCCAGAGCTCCGTGTTCTACAAAGCAAATTGCACTCTTTAATTCCGTCTTCCCCCTGACAGAAAATAACACCACAATGGTGAGACGGCCGCACATAATGCCCACCTCCTCAGATAATCCCCTGTGAGACTTAAAGGGTTGTTGATGGAAAGCCCAGGGGGCAGAAGACACAGTCACTCCACTTTCTCGCTGACAGAAAGATGGCTGCCTCCCAAAAATATCATCTCCTCCTAACTTGACCCACTTGTTTGCTCTTATCTTCGCTGTGTTGAGGGGGAGTGAAATGACATGCTGTGGCTCTACAGAAATTGATTCAGAACATTTTTTTTTTCTGTGTACGATTTTTAAATGAAACATGATACTGTTCATTTACCAGCAGCTTTCATCCCGAGTGACTCATGCAGTCTAAGTACTCGTTTTATCAGAAAAAAATGGAATATTTGTGGATGAAAATGCACTATAGGGTGACACTTACGGCCTTTTTCGGTGGATGTAGTTAGATTTGTATTAAAACTGTTGGTGAGGCTGTGTGTGAGAGCATTTCACTTTATCTGTCTTCCAAACCAATGATGTCTCACCTTCTCAACACTCCCAAAACTGACCCACGCTAAATGCATAGCACTATATGCACCAGTCATTTCATGTGCGACAACAAGAGGGAGGAACCACCTTTCACTTTTTCCCCCTTTTAGCAGCTGCTAAACTTATAAAAGTTAAAATGGAATGAAATTTTCACCCGTTCACCTCCACCAACACAGCTAATCTCCTGGAGGACCGGAGTCGAGAAACAGCAGCTGAGACCGACTGCGGTGAACTTCGGGCACATGGGCGAAAAAAGCCCATTTTGAGCGCTTTCATGTGAGTAAAATATGTGAGGAGCTCATGATTCAAGTTCAAAACATTGCAGAGTTTGTTTCATGTGTCGATCTCGATGTTGGATCCTGTTTTCCAATGTAGTTTAAGAAGTGATCCTCAGTGATCCTGAGGCTGCATCTTCAAAAACATCTGAATCTTTAATTTGCATCCCTGTTGCTTGATCATACGGTTAGAACCACATTCCATTTATACTCATATTTCAAGCTTCAAAATTATTTCTGAGTTGGAAATGTGGCTTTATATAATGGCCTCCCAGGGGTCGTGACAAAAATGGAACACACCATAACAAGCAGTTTCATATTGAATCAATCTTTATTTATAAAGCACTTTCTATGCATGAGATGTAGTTAACTTGTCAACAATTGAATGATGAGACATAAATCAGATTTTTAAAAAAAAAGACCGACATCTTCCATTATACAGATGTGATGTTAAACACACTGACCTGCCATACTTGTCTTGGTAGGAGTTTCAAAGTCATGGCTAATGTTTGGAAAATACTCAAGGACTTTTTTAAATTGAGCTTAGAATGTATCTCAAACACAGAAGGAGGTGGACTCTTAAAGTTTTAAATAACATCTTGACACCTGAGCAGCTGCCCAGTAGCTCTTAGTGAAAGCTGCTATCATTGCCTCCATAACCAGGTTCAGAATACTGAATCACTACCGGTGCATCCATTCAATGGGCGTGGTGAGAACCAGTTCAAAACTTTGCCAGTGTTTCTAGGCCAAATAGTTGCGGAGACTGCAGCTTTTGTCGTGATTTGAAGAAAAATATCCAGCACTAAAGGAGTACCAGAAACCTGAGAACACAAACATGGCAGGAGATAGCGTCGCAGTAACAATCCTTCCCCACACCGACACCAGCAGACAGGAAATGGCAGCAGCTCCTGGTCCCTGAAGACCTTTACTTGTGTTTACCCCCACCATCTTTGTCACTGTCACCACCCCTACCTGCACTGCATCTTCTCCCCGGAGTGGAGTGCAAACCCCCCGGTGGGTTTAATGATCCACGTCTCTGTCCGTAAAATCCCGAACGACAGCATTATCACTCCTCCTCCTTCTTGATTCACTTTGTTTGGAATCAAAAAGCCTTTTCTAATATGCCATTTTGTTTTCCGCCTCATGTCGATGCGGCTATCAGCAGAAGCAGAAACAGTTCCTTATGATCTCTGATAATTAATTTTCCCAATGAGCCTTTGGAAAAACACTTAGAGACATCATTAAAATATAAGGGAACAAAAAGAATCCCCTCTGTTTTGAGAACATTTGTCAAAGCACTTCTTATTATTCTGGCATTAACGGGATTGAATGTTCTTACATAAATTGTTATATTAATTTGAAAACTGTTTAGTTTTGTTTGGATTTTTTTTCCCCGGCATAGAAGTAAGGGAGAGAACAAGGACTGTGCCAGCAAGATAAGGTGGAGACTCTCCTCTGCCGTCTTATCAGTATCCTCTGCAGTCTTTGCGCAGCCACAGCTCCAGTGGGGATTGACAATAACAGCCAAAATGTTTTTTTTTTCTTTCTCTCACTTACTTGCTTTTGCTGCAGATGGATTTGCAGAATCTTAAAGTATGAAAGCTGTTGCCAAGTCTGGGTATTATACACTATCCACCTTCATTTACTCCTCGAGACTCAAATATATATAACAGCCAGTACATGTGATACAGCTGTCGGATAGATTATACAGTGCATTCCAGTTTGCTCCGGCGAGGAATGTCATTCGAAAACAAATGTTTACCAAGTAGGAAGGATCAATTCTTTTACACTACCATTGGAACTGACACAGAATGGAAGGCTTGATGAGGTGTCATGAAACAGTGTCCCGATTTTCAGGGGCCACCAGATGGCACTGTCTGCTGTAAAATGTTTGGAACAAATAATTCAGTACACAACAGTTTAGTATCAATGGGCAGCTGAGATCTGTAGGGGGCGCCATCTTTTCTATGTTCAGATTTGAACAACCGCTTCAGTAAAACTTCAGTTTTAAACCGACAGCGCCTCCTGCTGAGTTGAGAAAATGAGGACATTGTTTCACAAAGCCTCATCAGCCCACCACTAGCCAAACCATGAGCCGTCACTGCTGTTTGGTATACATTATATTTGCTACTTAAAATCTATTTGAATATAGCGATTAAATATTCATTGTCATGATTATGTTTTTCTTTTATTTTGCTTTAGTAGTTCTGGTTTTTTTTTCTTGTTTCTGGTCGTGTTTTTGACTCCTCCTGGCTTGTGCTTCGGAACTTTCGAAGTTGGTTTCTATCGGTTCAACAATGGTTTGGATTTGGACTTAGTTTTGTTTGTCAAGTGAAGTACATTTTGGATTTACCTCGCCTTTCTAATAAGATAATAATAATAAAAGCCTGCTACTCAGGCTTTTATTATTATTATTATTATTATCTAGTATAAGTCACACACCTAAAATTAAATGCATTTCAAAGACAGACGACTAAAATAATACACTGAGAAGAATTTGACGTTTAGACCACTAGATCAAGTGAATCATTTCAGATTTTATGCTGATAATAATACAGTTTTTCATAGACTGTATGTGTTTGTGAACAGATACCAAACAGTCTTGCAAACGAAACCTTGAATAGCTGATAAACACTATTGAAGGAAAGATTGATGATGAGGCATAGAAGTCTTCCTCCCTCTCTGCTTCCCCAGCTTCTTTTTGTCCTCCATGTGAAATATAGAGCAGGACAGTCCAGGGGCGCAGAGGGGTGACTAATGCACCCAGGTGGGTCACGTCGAGCCGCTCGTATAATAAGCAGAATGGGATCAAATTCTGAAAGTGGTACCGGTTCAGAAGAGGAATCTCTCCTCGACCCCCCTTCCTGCCCCCCCGCCATCGTCTTTGGTAAGTAATGTCGTGACCGTGATCACACTAGGAGCTCAGAGGGAGTAGCTTTTGCCAGCAGCTGCTCCCAGGTAATCGGGCTATAGCTTTTTTGTTTGGTATAAGTTGAGAGTAAATGTGAGCAACTGAACATCAGCATCAACCTACAGCTAATACCAATAAAGGATGAAACTCTCAAGGTGTCATTCCAAGTTTTGAATAATGCATTGACCTGAAGTCAGTCTTCACCACCTCGACCTCCTAGCCATCACACCTATCCTCTTTATCACATCCATAGACCTCAGTGGTCAAAGTCATCTTCTGCTTTTACCAGGCGTCTCCAACATCCTTCGTCCAACATGTCTATCCTCAGGGTCTCTGAATAACTGGCCTCCATAACTATGTATGTCTCCATACCCACCTGCCTAGACACCCGATGCAAGTCTGAACATTTTGTATTCTGAACCATGCATCATCACCATAAACCTTCCACTTCACTGTCTCAGATCACCCCTGACAGTCCCATTCCACCCTGACTGCACTCACTTCTTCACCTCCCATGATCTCTGCTAGTCTCCCTCCCTACTTCACTCTCCTTCAGCAGAAACTCGATCATGTACCTTCTCTAAATCCACACCCACAATACATCTGCCTTTGGTATTGATACTGTCATGTCCCAATACCAAGACATGGGAGTCTTGGTATTGGGACATGATATTTTGATATATAGAGTAAATCATACTGACTCTGTGTTGCTCAGGTGCTCCACAATTCTTGAAGTAAACTTTGACAACTGTTGAAAAAAGTTGGTCATCCACATTAGGTAACTGATCAATCATATTTATTTATACAGTACGGATTCATTTTTAAAGGAACATTTAAAAAAAATAGAGCAGGCCATTTTCCTTTCCCCTTTTAATCTCAGTTGCATTGTAAATCTAGAAATAATTGGCAGGTGTTCACAATATTTAAAGCTGAAGGTTCATTGCTGAGGCTGCGAATTCCCTCTGGGCCCATATCTGACAGCTTCGACTGACCACTCTGCTTTTTATAGAACTGTTAAGCTGTTAAATATCTTATACATAAGCACAAAATAGGCAGGTAATAGGAGGTTAAAATGAAGTATTCAAATGCTGCCTGAAATTACAGCTAAGGTCGGATCCTGAAGATTCCTCCAGGACTTTTTGCAGGATTCCACAAACAGCTGCACAGTGCCATCTAGAGGCGCCCGGGGCAATATTCGCTGGAACAATACAGAGAAAAAAAGGAGGAAGTTGGTGCAGATGTCACCCAAAATTCCCGCAGGTGTGCACTGTGAACATCAGCCATCGAGCGCTGATATCAGCCCGCACGTGCTCAGATCATCTCCAGGTGAGACGAAAACCTCATGTCACCACGGTTGCTGATGCTGTTTCCCTCAGCGCTAATCCTTTTCTGATCCTATTTGGAGGTGAAGCCATCGCAACTGGAGCAGAGAGATGTTTTCAAACCAAATGAAGGGTATTTGGAAGAGCAAAAAGCAAATCTACTGAGTGCCTCAGCTGTAAAATGTTATTCGGAAGTCATTTTTGTGATGACAAGTGCAACCCGGGTGCAGCAGAGGCTTTGGAATGTCAGAGATTCTGTACTGCTTTTGCGTTGGTAACTTTTTGAAAGTGTCCTTTTTCTTAAGTGCAGTGGTGTAGTGCTTAATGCTGCAGTGTGATGCATCGTGAAGGTCAATCCATCCTGGGTCCTGATATATATCCCGAGCAGCAGGGAAAGACATTTCCAACTGGTGACAAAGGATGAATGAGTTAACCTGATTCTTCTGTCTTATACAATGTCGATTGATACTGTCTACTGTCAGTGTCTCACACAAACTCAACCATAAGATGTCATGTTTGAGCCTTTGATTTTTAATTTTATCCACAGAGGGACAGATGCTCCCCTGCGCTGCTTGTCAGACAGACAGATGTTAGGCAGCTCGGGAAGAAGTTCACAAGCGTCCGCTACATATGTTTATTTAAATAGACGTGAATGTTGTCTTTTGGAAGGTTTTTGTTTCTGAACATCAGTCGGTAGAGGATCAATGATTTTCATGTCGAGAATGTTGATATATTTTCTCTGCTCATCTGACATCTTTAGGCTCAAAACAGTGGAAATACTATTTACAACACAGATCAAATAAATCAACCCTTCAGACACATTAGCAGTTTCTGCTTTTATTTTTTGTTCCCTTTTTTTTTGTGTTCAACTTCTTCTTCTCCACCTCTGCTTCCAAGTTAACAGCATCCTCAGAAGATGGTTCAAAGGCCCAATTATATTTTCTTTAAGTACAAAATTGTACCCGTCCTTTTCAAGCGTTATTGCCGCTGATCACATGCTTTGATGCAATTTTTTACATTGGCATGGCTGTTTACCATTATATCCACCAGGGGGCGCAGCTCAGAGTCAAAAGTATATCACTATGACAAACTCCAAAACAAACATGGTGACTGTGAAAAAAGTATTGTTCATGTACCTAAAAGTGGAAAACGGAGGCAACATTGTCGGCGGTGGTCGGTGATAAATATAAATATATTGCGACTGAGAATTTCCAGCATTGTTATGTCTTCTTGGTGTCTCATTGGACGTAGTAACAGCACCAATCGGTCCGTATTCACAAGCTTTGTGGAAACATGCTGAAATACGGATGAATTGAACACGGAGCACAGATAGACGGATACATCTGGATCTGGATCCATATGGAATACTGAGCATGAATGAGCCTTTAAAGTCCACCCAGTTCCAGCAGGGCATGTCAGGATTCTGGCAGATTATGTTTTGCCTCCTGCATTTTTCTCCAGGGACCTGAGTTGTTAGTTATGATAACACCTGAGCAGTGGCGGCTGGTCAATAGGGGGCGCTGGGCGCATGCCCCATACCTCACAGTGCCTCCATTAATCCCTGCGGAGTATTTATTAGCTTTTTTAAATGAACATTTTATTTATTATTGTCAATTAATTATGATTAATACTATCTTCAGAGAACAGTACAACATGTCACCTATAAAAATATTATAGGGGAACAAGTGCCCCTTCACTACAGCTGCTCAACCAATCACATGGCACCAGAAATTCATCCAATAAGCAGCCTTTTTTCTTAGTTTGGTGATGGAAACTCCATATAAATATAGAGTTATTATAAGTTAGAGCTTTTCTTCATCTTCTTCTTCTTCTTCTTTTTGACATGGTCTTCATGATTTCATAACTTAAAAAACACTTCTTAATTTAATGAGCATTATGCACACATTTATCTGAACTTATTTGGTGTCCACTAAAAATGGAAAGTGCCATGAGACTTGTGTTTTTTTTTCTTTTTTTTTCTCAGGTGAAAGTAACACAAAGACAATGGATCCAGTCCGACTTAATGACCAACACCTACAGCACACGCAACCTCATTTGGAGCAGCAAATGGTGACAGAGGTCAGCGCTCCAGGAATTTGTATCCTGAATTTCAGTGGGAGCGAAGCAGTGTGACTTTTACCAAAGTCACTCTTAAAACGCGCCAGATTTCCTCTCAGACGTTTGCATCTGTTCTCAGCCAATTACGCATGCATGTAGCAATGTTTTTGAGGGGGTTACACCCGTTTCTGTCTTCCATTATCTCTGAAATATCACCGCAATTATTTGCTGAGTGGGAGCCAATATCCATAGACGGTGATTTGCAAAATCATGATAGTAAATTTGAATTAGTCTTCACTTGTCAAATCTGACAGGTTGTTAAATGTGCGATGTATTTCTCGCCATAGGCTCGTGGATTAGCCACAGCAGGGGATGCACAGGTGCAGGCTTGACGACCAGACTGAAGCGATGGCTGTAACCCTTTGAGTTATGAGGGACGAATTCGAAAAAAAAAAAAAAAAGTATTTACTCTGAAGAGAAGATGAAATGTAAAAAAAAAATGTTAAAAAATGATGACACTTCTATATGGCAAAAAGGGTTGACAGGCTTTTGATACTAATAAAAAAAAATAGCTTTTTGCTGAGTCAGCGGTCCGCATGTTGTCTTTCTTCGCTCGCATGTTCTTGGGCAGATATTGATCGCCAGAAGCAGAATCATGATGGATACATCAACTTAGTAAATGAAGGGAACGGCAATCACTTGTGGTGTTAGCAAATACGCTAGATTGTGTTTACGTTTCTGATGCAACGCTCATCCTTCAAAATGAGCCGGACATGCCGAGAACACCGCGGCGTCCTGAAACGCTGCCAGCGCTGTCTCCACTGGCTTCTCTTAATGTGAAGGAGCAGCAGTTCTGTTTTGAGTCTGGATCATGAACTCACACTTCAGAAATATATGGCGAGGAAAAAAATCCTTTAGTTTAAATAAATCTAATAAAAACATGTGTCAATGAACTTTGAAAGAAGGAGCAGTCAAAACACAACACACATTTTTGTGGCTGCTTTCATTCAGTCCAGGAAGTGTTTCCGCTGTGTTCCTGTGAATTACAAAACATGAGAGTGAAATAGAAAAGTTGTACAACTCCACTTTCCTTTAGCAACATTTCAAAAATATTTCGCTGACATAAATACCAGACTGTCATATGAATATCTGAAAATGAAGGACTGCTTATTTACCTTACATTTTCATTTAACCTCAGACGCACCTGAGTGAATTCAACAGTTTCTGTTTTTCTCTTCCTGGCTCCCAGTCACTGCCAGAGTAAGTTCTGCTTCTGAGAATAACTGCTTCTAACACTAGAGGAGACCTGAGTGGAATAGCAATCGTGTTCACCTGCAGTGAGCGCACTTTTATTGTGACTTTTTAACCTTTCATTACTTTTGATTATGCCATTCGCTCCCGGTGAACACGGCCCCCTCCAGGAAAGCAGAAAACACTGAACACATACTATTAGATGGCCATCTTGAATTTGTCTAATAATACCATGAAGAGCTATTTTACTAGCTTTCATGATAAACTCACCAAAAAGGTACATTCTCTGACCTCCACCTTGTTATTTATTTGCGTTAAAAGAATCCTTGTTGGTGCTTCCACTTAAGGCCAATGTGAGCCTCTTGAGTGTCTATAGAAGAAGCCCACAAGTCAGTGGGCTTGAGGTGTCTCATCATGCATTGCAGGACTGAATGGTTCTTTATTTTATGCTTCTGCTTATTTTACTCCATCTTATATTGTCAAAAACTTAAATGTCCTCCATTGGAATTCACTTGTACAGTGTTTTCTAAGCATCGCAAAGAGTGGCACTACCCTCTGAGGGCCATGCATAGGCTAGAATTTTGTACCCAGTGGAGGGCCGCAAACTGCATCCCTAGGACCACAAATGGCCCACGGGCTATAAGTTTGATCAGCTCAAACCCGTTCAACAGCTGGGATTCTATTATCCTGGCAGGGGGAGCATGGACCAAAGGACCACGAGGAGATATGCCTTACATTTCAGTATTGAACTATATGGCAGAAGTGCAATAGAAACAGGTTTTAACTGGAGCTGCGAGGGTTTTGACCAAAACTTTTTTACTGAACATTTTATTTTTTGCAGCTTATTCCCATACCCCAGTTTAATCCAAGCTGCATCGGGTGATAAGTGCGGTAACCACTGAACGGGTGGCCTTAATTTAAATAGATAGCCATACAACACAAGTGAAATGAAACATTATTACACAACTATTGTTGCAAATATTCACATATTGGGCATGAAGGCTGCAAATCCTCACAATATAGAGGCTCAATTATAGCTCAGTGTTTCATGAGACAAGGGTTCATTTGCAGTATGAACACACACATTCACACAAACCGACAAACCCTTCAGGGAACAGCCTTGTTCTTTGTCTCACATGTCACATTTTCAACTTGCCGGCGGCATATCGATCCCTCATGATAAAACTTTGCCCCAGAAATGGGGAGCAGATGTTTTTTTGTTTGTTTGTTTGTTTTTGTGTGTGATGAATTTCCAACCAGATCATTTAATTAGACTTTTGTGTGTGTTTTTTTTTTCCTCTGAAATTAGATGAAAAACAAAATGAAGTATCACTTCAATATTAATTATTCGACATAGAGAAGTACAATTATGATGAAAATATCGTCGACAGGCGAGTCAAACTTAAGGCTCAGGCCCAGGATAAACTGGATAACAAAACACACTCCTACCATTTGTCCCATAATGCACTTTAACAGCTCAAACAGTAGAAAACAATGTCATTTGCTCTTGTTTTTAATCTTGTTATTGTTTAAAAGTTGAGGCTTGCTTTAAGTTGTAAGAGCAGCAACTTCACGAACTTCTGTGGATGTTATAAATCTTCAACTAATAGCTGTATGTGATACACAAGTGCCACATCATGAAATTCTGTCATTCTTGCTTATTGCCAGATATTCCATGACTTCTTTTTGCAAAAATGTGGACAAGGCCGACTGTGCATTTTTTTGAAAGTTAAGTTAAGTTAATCTGCGTGTTCAATCAGTAAAATCCTCCACACACAATAAAAAATAAACTGTATTATTAATATCTGCACTCAAACATGTATGTCTAAGAATATTTTTGTTCAAAACATCCATCCACCAACTTTCATTCACAGTGACTGGAAATAAAAGTTTGATAACTGGCTGACCCACGTACTCCACTGTGCCTGGGGGGGAATGAAAAATAAATATACATTACATTACCAAACACCTCATATTATTCTGAGCTCAAATTTTAATTCTCTGCCATTCCTGCCAGTCACCCCAAGCCCTGTACAGGTTGCTGCTACGACCCAATCCTGGAAACACTTTGAACCACACATTGAACCTGTTGTAGATATGTGTGGAAGTGAAAGAGAAAACATGCGCCATGATACGCCAGATGTTTCCTCGAGAGCTTTTCAAGTGGCCTGAGGCGAAACAACAAAGCGACACTGGCAAGAAGTTAGTGGAATCATAATGATGTGTTTTCTGTGTGTAACATTATTTTCTGGTGGATTATTTGTCAAGGAATAATTTCGAAGATACACAGATATATTAATGTCTTAATGTGCTGAAAAATATGCCGAAAAAATGAATACAATCGTTCACGATTGTTTACCTTCACACATGCAATGTGATGTTTACAGTCAGTGGGAAACATTCAAAATAAATAACATCTTTTACTGTGACTCAAATACTGCGGTGCTCGGTAAAACCATCAAATTCACACGGAAGTGTGTAAAGTTATATGTCAGCTTGGATAAAAAGTTTACAGCATAGTTACTTTCTCGATCTGGTTTGTTGACAGAGCGCAGGCAAAGAGACCCGAGGCCTTTTTCACTCTGCAACTGTCTTCTAATAAATATAGCATCAATTGAAAAGCTGTCTGGTGTTTTGGGGTGAGGAGAGTAGAGCATCGGCTCCTGAAGTCTCAGTGATCTCGAATGAATGCTGTGTGTTATTCAGGGAATTGCCAGGCCAGTAGAGGTGAGCTGGCTGCGCGGCTGACGGTGAAGGCCGATCCTTTCAGACTCCATCACTTTCTAAACGATTAACCTGCTGTCACACTTCTTTTCATGAGCAAGAGCAGCCATGCAGAAGAGCCTGCCGCAGCTTTTGCAAATGTTTCAGGTGAAGTATTAAATGTATTTAGTCAAGCAACAAGTGTTGGTTTTCTTAGCCTTATCTGAAAATACCAGCCCTTTCCTTCAGCTCTTTTTATGTGCGGATTAATATTTGATATGGTTACCAGAAGGACTGTATAAAAGCAAGTTGAGGAGAAAACAATCATAAAATACACGGCGATAAAGTACACAAATACCATCCTTTCTTCATGCGATCTATCTGGGGTCGGGTCTCATGGGCAGAACCAGACTTGCTCCTCCCCAGGAACCATTGCTTCTGAGGGAATCGGAGACGTAATATCTCCAGCACGTGCTGGCTCTGCCTTCAGGCCACCGACCTGTTGGATCTGCTCAGTACACCTCAGCAGGGACGGGTCAGGGAGGATGAATATACCATGAAGAACTATTTCTCAGGAACACACGCTACATATATTGAACTTTTGTTTGGAGTTTTGTTTGTATTTCTAGTAAATGCAAACAATATGACCCCAAATAATCTGGTCAAAATAATATTAATAATGTGAATAATTACATTATTATTCTTATCATTATTGCGCAAAGAGATATTGCATTAGCTAAAGTCTAACCATTATTTTGTGGACAAAAAATTACAATATTTATCTGTATTAATAATATATGTATGTGTTAAAAAGAAAGAGAGAAGGCTAAAATGTTGAGCGACTTCTTCTTCTCCATCCACACGGACAAGTTTTGCAATAAAACAAGTTGAAGGCTGGCGATCTCCTTTGAGATTTATTTTTGAATATGAACAGCTGGACCAATCAATCTCCTGTCTGTTTATGCAGCTCCCAGATGTTCACGTCTGTGATCAGGAAAAGCTACAACCTACCTTCTTTAACTTTTGTTGGCATGAGTCACTCTGATATTTAGATGCGCGCTGCATCATTAATCATTTTGCGTACATCAATTTTCAATGTCATTGATCGAATTCAAACAATAAATGAGATGCTATAAAAACATTATTTTCTAGATTTGTCTCTCTTGTTTTGTACGAAGTACAAGTATTATGGCCACATAAAAGGAATTTATGTCTTTTCACAAGATAAATCTTATAGCAAATTAGTTTTTACAAGATTAATCTTGTAGTAAATTTGTTTTTATACGATTGATTTCATTGTGAATTAGTTTTTTTACACGATTAATCTCGGAGTAAATTTGTTTTATATGAGTTTAATCTTGTCACAAACTCGAGATCACAGCACAAGTTAGATGATCTGACAGGGAACCAATGATATGACGTCACCATCTCAGCCACACAACACATAAATTCATTTTTTTATTACATTAATCTTATCAAAAAAATGTTTAATGGGAGATTTATCTTGTAGAATAGCTCATTATGAGATTGTAAAAGCAAATTTGTTATGCGAGTTATCTCATAAAAAAAAAGTTGTTTTTTCTTCATTATGTGGCGCTAGTGCTTCGTCATAGTTTTGACTCGCTGCCAACATATATGTTAATGTACGAAGGGATTTTCACAACAACAGATCTTAGATCGCAGTAGAGGTGTGGTATCTTCCTGTTTTCCCGAAACCGCTAGACTGCTTTAGTAATTCCTACTACAAAGTGACACCTCCTGTTCAAAACGAAGAAGCATTCCAGGTGCTAGTTTTTTCTTCAGCGATTGGAGGGTGTGGCCGATTTTGACCAGAAGAATCTAAGCCAGGAGTCATGAGTGCTCAGAAACAGATGCTCAAAAACGAACTTGGCCATAAGGTGGGAGACTTCTATTTCCTCCGTCTCTCACTGAGACTGAACTTCATTCATCCGCTTTTGTCTGGTGTTGAGGGCTTGTTGCATTATGCAGACCACTCTGCTCCCATTGGCAGTAATTTAATTACAGTGGACCTTGGCGTGACCCGGCGTTGCCCACGCACCACGGTGCAGAATACCAGCCGGGAACATCCTGTCTTAGGCGACGGGAACATCAGACGCGACAGATGGCTCATAAATCATGGAGGTGCGTGCACAGCGACGATGGGAAGTCGTCCTCATGAGAGCACGCTGTGAGCAGGTGGAGAGAGGGAGCGCCGTTTTAGCAACATGGGCCGCGGACACGTTTGCCACTGTCACCAGGCGGAGAACATCCCCTGCATAATAGCGCTCACACTTTAAATCCATTTTTCCGTTACACTGAAACGTTATCGTGAAGGTCACCTATCCAAAGTGCAGCATCAAAACCTGAAACAGAAGAAACAGAGTCTTGTAAGAGCAGCTCCTCACACAACATCTGTTGCGACATTGTAAATGCAACAAGCTTATTTCTTAATGGCTTGGGACTCCATCACCAGATCAGGCTGCAGCATCCCCCGAGTTTCGGAAGGAAAGGAGTGCACCCGTCAAGCGTGCCGTCCTTAAAATGCCCTCAGAATAGCTCACCCAAGTAGGCAGGAGGCTTGCTTTTGGGAGTCGATGAACTGGAGGGCAACATCTGCTGTCGAGACTTTTACGTTAATAAGTTGCGATGTTAAGTTGCGTAGCATCACATTACAAACATTAATCCAGAGTATAGTGGACAGAGCGACGATGGAATGTTTCTGCACCCGTCTTTCTTAATAATTTCTTCACTGCTCATAACAGCTTGTTGCTTACCGAAAACAAGGCAGGCCTCCCGGCTTACTGCCGGCACATAGACTTCGTCTTCACTTCAGAACTATGTATCTCCAGTGGTGAAGGATGTCTTCCTCCCAGTTGACGGCAGCCATGATCAAGGTCACAATAAGAGAAGGAGAAGAGTTCAGAGGCTTTCTTCCCTGGAGGACAATTACAAACTTTACAGTGAGTGACTGAGCCACTTTTACAAGTCGTATGAGAAGCAACACACCGTGTAGTTTGAGTTGATGAAAGACAATGATACTCTAGCATTGATTCAGCGGGGATGCTGGTTTTTGGTTCCTTATTATGAGAGATCTACAAGTGAACTTTGATGTATGTACTGCAGGGGAGTAAAAGGAAAACCTCTCCACTGTAGTTTTCATCAGAAGCGCTTCTGATTTCAGGCTTCACTCTGGAACTTTTCATCTCCAGAAGTTCTCTGGGGACGTGTTGGCTGTGATGAAAACTAGGTGGAGAACCGAAGAGCTGTGATGGAGATTTTCAGAGAACCACTTACTGCTTGACTTGGCATAGAAATGGAAGACCTCCAGCCTCCATCGCATCGGGGTGAACAAGGCTGAAATTGTCTACTCTTAAAGAGATGTGTATGTTCATGACAACAGCACAGTGAATCACACGTTTTATGAGCTGAGGTCCTTTAGAAGGCTTCTGCAGATGTTCCATCTAATGGTGCTTCTGAGGCAAACAGGCTGAACTCAGTGGTAAAGAAGGTTTCCTTAGTTATTGGATGGAAAATTGGGGTGGTGTGAAGGAGGTGTGATGGAGAGATTTCCTGAGAAATCTGATGAAAAGGAGACACAAATTCCATTGATTCAAAACTTCAACTCCCTGTTTACGTTCCTGGCAGCCATCTTGAATGGTATATTCAGGGTGGTGAGGGTTCATACCTTCTGACTTCCTCCACATCAGTTGACGTCACCACAGGACGTATCTGGGAATTTCCCAATTCCACGCACTGTGTAACACACTGTCAGTCCCCCTTCTACTTAAAAACAATGTCAGCATCTGCCTCTAGATGGCACTGTCAGCTCTAAAATCTCAGGATATAAAGAACCATTTTAATTGAACATTGATACTGGAGCACTTTTACTGATGTTTTATCTCATGTGGACATATAATTTCTGATGGGTAGATGAGGCTTCATGAAACAGTGTCCTCACTTTCAGAGGCCACCAGATGGCATTGTCTGCTCTTTGGATTTGAACAATCAATTCAATGAAACCTCACATCATTTGTGAACTGGGCCATGTAGTGGCCTCTGAAAATTCGCACACTGTTTCATGACACATCATTGACCCATTGCTCCCAAAAAGTATTCCTTCAGAGAGGGAAGACTGTATCAACCAAATGAAGCTCAAAAGTAAAAAGCAAGTAGTGATGGGTTGGTGAGGTTTCACAAAACAGTGTCCTGATTTTCAGATGGTGCAAAATGTTTGGATTTGAACTATTAGTTCAATGAAACTTCAGATAGTTTCTAAACCGTGCCATCTAGTGGCCTCAGAAAATTAGCACACTGTTTCATCAACCCTGCAGTACTGTTTCGTGATACCTCATCGACCCATCAGTAGTTTCTGTCATCATCAAATGATCACTCGGAAGCATGCCGAGCAGGGTTAATAATGAAGAACATGTTCAATTTACGGAATAATTGTTTGAAATACCATTGTTACACAATGCGTCCAGTTGGTTTCGGACCTATTTTGTATGCTGTGGTTTGGTTTTCTGCTCTTAATAAAGCCCTCAGTGCATCAGATTCATCACATTTATTCATTTCTCATCAGCTGAAAGTTAATTAATAGTCGAGCATTAACTGATCCCGATATGCTTTTCATTCTTCGGCAAAATAATTTCCTCTCTGATTGCTAACAGCCTTGGCTTCTCATCAACATTTCGCATCCACTCGAAGCGAACAATGCTGCTCAGAGCCAGCTTCAGTTCAAATCCCCATGAATATAAGTATCTACACGCAAGCAACATTGATAGTTCAGCGAGACTGTCACTGCCACCAGGGGATGATATCATAATGATTCATATGAGTATTTGTTTTTCAAAAAAACGTGTCAGGTATGGCATATTTTTTTCCAAAAAAAATCCTCATTTTAAACAAAGTTTAAGCCTCTAGTTTCAAGACGAACAGTCCCGGAGATATATGCTGGTCATTTTAATTAAGCAGAAAATAAATATCTTCTTGGTCGTGCCTTTGAGCAAAAAGGGGTTAATGAAAATGGATGCTGCTTGGTGTGTTAAGTACAGCTGGGTCAGACATATTTGCATATTATTGGCCCTGTTTAGCGAAGTATCTGGCAATTTTCTGCATCAGAATTGTTCATTTTTGCAGTGAGGGTAGCAACTGGGACAGTCTGTTGCCTGTCTGGTAATATATATATATATATATATATATATATATATATATATATACTACTCGTATAAGCAGTATTTTATACTGCTTATACGAGTAATTGTGTGTTATTTACTTCATAGATTTCCATTGTTCCGTGCCGTGTTTTGATGTTTTAAGATGGTCAGCTGAATCACACCTTAGCCCTTTCTGGAGCTCAGCAAATTCCGAATGACCACTCTTTAAAAGGAGAACTGGAAAACAGGAATTCTTCTCAGAGGAGCTTTGCATGCACTTGACCTATGTGTGTGTGTGTGTGTGTGTGTGTGTGTGTGTGCCTGGTTTAGTTATACTAGAGAAGATCAATTCTTGTAAACACATCTACTTCTAGGGACTTTTTTGGATGGTCCCCACTAGGGTAAGCCTCAAGTTGAGGATTAAAACTTCCACGTGAATAGCTCATTATTATTGGGTATTGGTTTGGTGAAGGTCAGCCATTTGTAATGGAGGGTTGGGTTTAAGGGTAAGAACCTGGGGAAAGCATTATGGCGATGAGAGGTCCACACAAAGATAGAGGTACGTGTGTGTGCCTGGTTGAGAAATCACCTTCTTGTGAGAACCTTCAGTCTCTGTGGGGACCATTTGGCTGTACCCGACAAATCCAAGCCTCAGTTTAAGGATGAAGAATTCAAAATATATTCTTTTATTAGGTTTAGTTTGGTTCAGAGTCCTGTTTAAGGTTGGCCATTTGATGGTTCAGTTCAGAATGAGAGGCTTGAGACAGCTGTCAATGAGAGCAATACATATAACAATAACAATAAATATTTTAAGCCATTATAATTGAATATGTCAACACCAGGTGATCATGAAGGATACGTCTCTGACTAGCAATGAGCTTATATACTCACTTGTGCGGTCGAGGGAAGCATCCAAGGCCAATAAAAAATAACAGGTGATCATCATTCAGGAGGGGAAAGAACATCCTTTGACAAGCGGATATGTGGCCGTATAAACAGACTGACTGATGAAATTGTGAATAAACCACAAACAGACTTCGTAAGCAGGATCGATCCCTTCACAGATCAATAACCCCTCACACTTACCTTGATGTGAAAGTGTAGGTATTCCACCCCAGAATCAGCACACTTCAGATACTTCTGTGATCGGCATGCCAGTCTCACTTTTTTGGTTAAAAAAAAAAAAAAAAAGGCTACTGAAAAATTCAACACTAACAGCGCTTGAAGCCAATGTCATTACTTCTCTCCCCCATATGCTCAAATATCTATATTTGAATACCAAAGTCTGGGTCTTAAACACCTGTCCATCTTTCCTCTGATGGAATCGACAAGCGAGCAGAGCCACCGCTGTTTGAGTCGTGCATGTGGAGTAAATGCTCATCAAAAGTAGAAGGGAAATGTGACATCTCATCCATCACACTGCGACATCCTGAATTTTGGGAGGATACTATGTTAAACATCAATAACTTATGAGTTAAACTGATATTATTCTGATGCTTTTCTTTGTCATATCATTGATGAGTAGGCTTAAATATCTCATCTGGATTTAAGACTGACTAGTGTAAAGTGACAAAGTATTCTGTTTCATCCTTGCCATTGTTCAGTTGTGATATTCAGTCCCACCACGAGGGGCTCCTCATGAAGGCAGAGCATCTGAGGCGCTCTGAGGTTTGTTCTGGTGGTGGGACCAGGACTGCAGACTGCGCTCTGTTCCTCTGCTTTGATGCTTGTGTCAGTATGCATGTTAATTTTAATTCTTTCTACCGATTGTAGTGTTTTTATTTTTTGCAATCTCGTAAACCACTTGGAAGAGCCGCATCTACGGGCAAGTTCTTCTATACAACACATTTGGGCACCCTGATGTGTATCCTGTTGATAATGGTTGGTGGGAACAGAAGTAGGATTTTGCACCAAAAAAAAAAAAAAAAAAAAAAAAAAAATCATCACTTATGTCACAAGAACATCCATGGTGGGACGTTATCCAACACAAAATTTGAAGTTGAGCAAATCAATTTTATTTAAAATACTTTTGCCAGATAATGAGCTATGAGGTCGCAGGTTTGAATTCAACACATCCTCTCTCCCATAGTGTAATATATTTCAGTCGGAAAAATTGACTTTTGTGTCCAATACTGATGACAATTGCAGCCTTCTGGGTTGCATGTTGAAGCATGCGCATTGGCAATTTAATGGATTAAGAAAATGTTTTCTGGCGGAGGGTGTGGATCGCACACTGCGTGTGCTGGGGAGTTCACTTCACTGAATCATACTGGATGATAGTTGGATTGATAGTTGTTATAACCCCATACGTCATGGGCTTTAAATCGTAAATGACCTTGTTGTTAAATGACCTTGCTGAATTTTACAGAGATACTAATAATGTCTCTATTTTTTTAAGAACTGAGTACCTGTGATGGACTGGCCATCTGTCTCCTTCTGGCCACTTACCTCCAGCTTTGTGCGAATGCTGAACACAACCCTCATCATGTATTCACAATTCCTCTCCCAACCTACCAGTAGAACTGTCTGAAGCTTTAAAGCCTCCCAAGCCCATTCATGAATGGAAACGTTGAGCCTTTGATTTGGAGTTTTCACGGACCACAGTCCTCACATCATGAACTATAACAACCCTTGAATAATTTAGCTGGGAAACTCGAAATTCACTTACTTTCCAGCCTTTTTCACCCAGCAGTTCTTGTGACACACCCATGTCAAAAGTTTAATTTTAGGCCAAGAGTTTAATTCCGCAGCATTTGCAAGACTGTCTCTTTCATTCCCTGGGAGACGCAGGCCAATTAAAACAGCTGAATCTGTTGTTCAGCAAAAGCAAATGACTGTTGACTGCTGAGTGGAAGCTGAGCGTATGAAAGAGTGAACTTCCTCTGAAAGGTTTAAAGGCTCAGATTCCAGATGGCAGGCAGATCTGTGTGACGCACCATTGGACAGGCTGTGAGTGCGCCGATTTTAAGCGTATCGGCCTTTGTGTTGGTATAAGCAGATGCCTCTGTTGGATGAAGGCTTCAGGTGTTCTGTTTCTGAATCCCTGTTGATTATATAGTTAAATAAATGAATACAAGGTAAGTGCAACAACGGCTGTCACATTGTCATGTTCTATCTAATCGGTAGTTCAAAAAGAAAAATATCCATGTACTGTATATGTACATCGTATATTGAATTTGGCATAGGCTCTTGGATAAAAAAAAAAGATGTCTGTCATGTTAGAGGGTCCTTGTACTATTTAGAGTGTTAGTTCTCTGAGAATATCTTCCATCTTTCAGCAAAACCAAAAATAAAATCAAACCATGAATCGATTTGGGGAAATCTGTACCAATACCCAGATTTCTTATTGTACAACTTGACAGAATTTCCTCAGAATTTGAATCAAATATCAAATTTGTGTCACGGTTCCAAAGTCGAACCTACATTTTTAAACAAAGGGAGTCGTAATTCAGCTCTTCAGCACTGTGCCACTTGTTAAAAGTCTCCTCTCTCATGGAGTCCCAAGGGTAAAACACAGTGCGTTGCCAGCTCTGTGGGTTGACGGGCAGGTGGGTGCTGAAAGAGACTACAGCACAGACATCACAAACAGTGGGAAGGAGCCAGAACCTGCCAAGCAACACAGACACCAACAAGCCCCCAAATGATACAGCATATGGAGGACAGCTGAAGTACCCCCCTCCCTCACCCCTCTTCCAACACCTCTTTAAAAAAACATGTACAGTGAAAATTGTCTTTTTCTCAGAGGATTTGATAGATAGATAAATAGATAGATAGATAGATAGATAGATAGATGGATAGACTTCTCCGGATTGTACTATATGTGCTTCATAAAATGTGCACAAGATCATCTCCGATGGTAGACTGCTGACATTGGTTTGACAGAATCTTGTTGTAAACATGGATTTAGAAAGCGGTGCTGTATCAGCACACAGAAACCTACTTTCCTGTGCAGTTCGCAAGCGTCTTTGAAAAGCCTTGCAAGTCCACCTGTGGTATGTTTGACACTCAGATCAACTCTCAAGTTTACTGTCCACAAAACCCTCTCCATGTTGCTTTAGGAGTTTCTTATAAACTTGTGACTGTGGGATGCTCCTGCCGGTGGATATACAGTGGTACCGCAGTTCTTGACCACAATCCGTTCCATATAACCGTTCGAGAAGCGAATTGTTCGAAATCTGAATCGATTTTTCCCATTACAATGAATGGGAAAAGAAATAATGTGTTCCAAGCCTTAAAATAGTCTTTTGTAGGAGTGAATGTAGAGTGTCTGCTGCAGGTGCGCTGTTCCTCTATGTGTGTGGCCGCTGCATGTGGGAGGGGTTGCCGAGTGAGTGACGTCTCTCCAGAAGGGAAGAGGTGCCCGGTGCGTGTCCAGCTCTGAATGTGCGCTTCTGTGCAGTTTGGCTGTGACAAAGTCATATACCAAGTAACACTCTGTCCCAGACTCGCCTCATCCCTGTCCCAGCTCCAGCCAACAACAGGACATCAAACCCTGGAGCTCCACCCTCGGAGGTGTGGAGAGCGAGCACCTCCCCTGTGACACTCTACCACGGTCCAGTGCGGAGACAGGAAAGGTTTTACACCTCAATATGAAGAAAAAACAGTCCGTAAATGTAGCTAACGGGACACGTCTGCATACAGAGGCTGCGTTATACACAATAACAAAGCGCGTTGTGGGTCAGCTGATCGGTCTGCGCACGTTATGTTTTTTCCGGCTTATTTTGGGGGCATTCGAGTTCTGGATTTTCGGTTGAAATCCGAAGCAAAAAAAGTCTAGAAAATTTATCTAAAAAATCCAGAGAATTCCGATGTGTTCGAATTCGGAGACGTTCGAAAACTGAGCCCCAACTGTATTGGTGAACAATAAAGCCAATGCATGAAAGCATGTGACAGTTTCGTACATAAAGGGGCCATAAGAGAGTGACCAATGTAAATGAACATCCAAAACAAACCTGGAGAACAGCAATTCCACAACACACGAGATGCATTACATGTCTTGGTGTTAATACATCATGAAGATCTGCACACCTGTAACAATATTTAAATTTAAGTAAAGTCCAACACACTGCGTTTTCTTGCACAAAATGGCTTCATCTGCTTGAAAACGACTCGTTGCATCACAAAGAGACTAATGAGAGAACATCAGTGGGAGCTACTGAGGTCTGACACACCGGCAGCCACATGTTTCCTGCTGCGGTTCAGCTTGTCAGAATCTGCCACTGATCATCACCGGAGTTACTGTGATGCTTGAAAGCAGCAACTATGGATGACAACAACTTTTAATTCTTCCTTTTTTTTTCCTTCATGTTGAGCCGGTCGGTTTTTCTGACTAGACGACGGAGATAATTAATCCCTGACGCCGAAACTCCGCATGCGAGGAGGTGTTCCAGGACAGCGAGGAGAGAAGAGGAATCCACAACACGGCAACAAGGCCTGACAGGTAACGCTGTCCCCATTACGTGAAGGAATCTGCCACCAGGGGCATTTTTGGGGTGAGAGCTCCAGTTACATTCGCTGACTGCTCTTTTTCCTAATTGGAGTGAAATCCAAATGAGAAAGTGTCTTAGTAAATTATAATAAGTGTCTGGACAGAAGTGGTGGTGGATGTGTCCTGTTTTCCCGGCGGGTAATGATGACGGGTTAAAAAAAAAAAAAACGAAGGATGGAGAAGCCCAAATTAATTGACTAAAAGTGAAAGCTCAGCACGTTTGGAGCAGGGAAGATACTAATGATGAATGTTGCGTTCCAAGCAGTTGGCTGTTTTCTAACGTGGAAACAAACAACATTTCATTTACTCATACATTTTCCACAGACTATTCCCTTTATAGTGTCTCATGGGGGTGGAGCCTACTTATGCTGAAGGCTGGAAAAGGTTGGCAGTCTGTTACAAGTAAGGGACACACTCCCACCGACCCGAAAAGTCAGGCCTGTATCCAAATGGATATCCATGAATTCATAATGATATTTTGATAAGTCCCCGAGCTTGAATATGACGCCTCTGTGGTTGATGTTAACTGGAGCACCTCAAGAAGACAGGATGTAAATCTGATCTCAGTCCCAAGCATCATTTCAAAATAAAAGACTTTTGAAAACAGTCAGATTTAAGTTTATGAATTCCCTTAAAGTGAATACCAGACTGCTCGAGACTACCACACTGTAACAAGACATCCCACAAATGTGAACTCAGTCCTGTCATTTTAAAATAAAGGCCTTTTGTAAACTATGCTTATCAGTGAAAAGCCTATATGAATTCATGATGATATTTTGAAGTATCAATTATTTTATTTTGGGAATGACACATAGGACTGAGATCGGACATTGTTGGTGTCATCTTGGGATGCTCAACTTTTAGTGTAGAGGTGGTCAAGTCACGGGACGCCTCAAAATATTATGGATTCATACGAGCTCTGTAGCGCCGAAGATTTAGACTTGGGTGCCGGTTTGGCTGTGCATGATGACCAAGTATAGAAAATATGATACGTAATAATATTTATTTTATTTTATTTTATTTTATTTTGGTTCATGACCCAATAAAGATAACAGTAAATCCGCTTGGATGACAACTTTTTGAACTGTGGATGACAACTCAAGGTTAAAGTTTTGTAGAGGTAAACCGGGGAGTAGAAGAGTTTAAGAATCAATGAACAGAATCGGAATCAATAAAATCCACACGATACCATTGCTGTACATTTCTCACCAAATCATTACATCAAATGAAATACATTTTCAAGTATGTGCTGACCGCTGTCTTTCTGCTCCATTGTGAGCTCAACTTAAAATCATCAGCAGTTCAGAATATGTCCTCAACACTGGTGAGAGATGGAATAAAAATAAAGGAAAAAAATAAGCTAAAAATCCAGCTAAAACACCCACTGCTGTCGAATTATTCATCTAATTATTAATATTGCTTCCAGGAAAATAAAGGCTGCCAGAATTTCTGTGCTCTCATGCTTTGAAAATATCATCTTGCCAGAGTCCATGTTTAACCTCGCAGAAATGTTATTTTGTGGTCATGCAAGGATTAAATTCGGACCATTTTCCAGAGAGGGAAAAGTTTTATTTAAGCCTATATAATGCAAATTACCAGTGCATACATTCATAAACCAAAGTGTTCTGTTGTTTATTAGCGTCAACTGCAATGTACATGAGAAGCTAAAGATGCAGTTTTGCTTCTTTATCTTGCTCTTTACTTGCATATATATGACTTGAGCAAACACCCACACACACACACATACAACCGCTGGATAAGAAACTCACTGATATGCGGCTTTCAAGCGGAACGTTGAGCATTTCAATCTAAACAGTAAACACTCTTAATTGGATTGTGTGCTTATGTGCTTTGATGTGAATCCTCCGCGGACTGGATATTATTAGAGCCTAATTGATTCTGATACGTGTTTTTTTTTTACACCAGATTGGGAAATTAGTCCAAAACAAATCAGAGAGGTTGCATCATGAATCTAACAGCGACGGAGCAGACGTTACTGGTGCATCAGTTTGCGTCAGTCCGCGGTCATTTTCAGAGGTTTGATGCAACCGTCAGTATCTCATGGGTTTTCCACACATGTCCTCAGAGGGATACGAGGAGTCGGAGTTCAGGTGAAGAGGCGGATGTTGCTCTTCCTCCTATCATGGCATCTTCCTCTGGAGAGTTTGTGTCAGGCCATGCTGTGACGCTGCAGCCCAAACTACTACACTACCTGAAGCTGCCAAGTCACTTTATGAGCTTTAAATATATACAATTTGCTCTATTAAACTGATCACCTCTTAGCCATTGTGAGCTAGTGAGTCTTGAAGCCTACACTGTCCCGTGTAACATGAAGTTTTCTAGCGTACAGAGATTAAAGAAGTAAGACAGCAACCTGGAATTATACAAAAAAGTTGATACCAGTGATGTTGTGAGAGTTTACTTGTGATGGGTAGATGAGTGATGATGACTCAGTTTCCTCATTTTCAGTGGCCACTAGATGGCGCTCTTGGTGTGATGTTCAAATCAAAACAATGACAGTGCCCTCTGGTGGCCTCTGAAAATCAGGACACTGTTTCATGAAACCTTGCCTCCGCTATGGTTGAGGAGTTAACTGCTGTGACAACCGCATGATGACCGCAGACTGTAAAGAGTTTAACTGCTTCTAAGTATTGTCTTGAAAGATGAAGATGCAAATATTTATCTGCGAGGAAGGGGGGACGTGTTTGCCATTCCTAAAAATCACAGCTCTCTCTCTCCACAGCCGTGTTTCCAAACACACTGAGGCCCGTTTGAATCTGAATCTCTCCACTGGAGCTGCTGTCATTGAAGCGAATACTGTAACTTTCCAATGTACTAAAACACCAATAAACTTTACAAACAAACATTTACATCTTTATTTTAATGTGAAGCTAATATTTAGTATGAGATTTGATTTCATCGGTGAAAACTGGTTCCAAAGTGCCCTTTAAACACGGTACAATGCCATATTCACAGGGTTGTTAAAGGGATGTTCAAATTACCCGCAAGTTTACCAATGGTCCATTCACACAGGTCCAGAAGATAAAAGTCTTCTCAGACCTTATGTGGAAGAAATAGCTGACAAGTTGCACAGAGTTAAAAGAAGTCACTTATTAAGTTCCAAAAGGCTTCCGTCACAGATGACTGTAAATGCATTGTACAAGGCTCTTAGGTGTTATTGCAGCCTTACAACTTTAACTCCAACATTCGGCCAGGCGACCTCTCGCCCCCTTTTATTACGGCCAACACGAGGAAGAAAGGAATGATCCACTTGTTTTCACCGACAACAGCACCAGCAGAATGTGTTCCGTCTGCAGGTTGATGGTGGGTGGTTGAGACTTTTTGGCATCACTCTCGCCCGGAGACAAAGTGGCAGGAAAATAGCATGTGTTCTGTGGGCGGGCGAGCGTTCACATCTTTGCTTCTACATCACCTACAATTTGAATTCCATTACTTGCTGTGTCGCGCTTCAGATAAAGCTGGAGCCTATTAATTACCAAAGTATGGGCTGAGGGTAAAGGTGAATGTGCAATTACAGAATTAAATCCAGGCTCCGTTTAGCTTGTCAGTGGTGACAGAAATAATTTGGGTGAATTATTAAATGCCTCCCGAGCCCTCAGCTGCTTCGGCTGGAGCGCCTGGATCTGTTCTCTGTATGAAAATAAATGTTGAATGAGTTTTTGCTACCTGCACATGTGAATGTTGTCAGACATTTTCTGCATTCCATGAACCGTTTAATCGAAGGGGTCAAGCTGACAGCAGCGCGTTATCATGCGGAGATGTTTCCGTCATGGATCTGTGGTGTGAACAAGATGTTTTAACTAACCGTCCAGATTAATCTTTGACATGTTGGCGGATGAATTCATCCTTCAGGTAGTGTTTTCTTCTGCTTTTCTTGGATGCTTTGATGCTAGGTATAGGTTGCAGATAAACTTGCTCGAAAAAGTTCACTGCATTTTTTTGCACATTGAAGACAACCAATAACTGTTAAACCATTGAACGTGGGAAGATTGTGGGGCCTGTTTACTTACTGTAGAACTAAAAGTTGGTGATGGGTTGTTGAGGTATCATGAAACAATATTGCACCGTTGATGAAACAGTGTCCTCAGATTCAGAAGCCAGTAGATGGCGCTCGTGGTTTAGAAATGATGTGCAGTTGAATTTGTTGTTTAATTCCAAACATCATACAGCACACAGTGCCATCTGGTGGCCTGGGAAAATTACGGCACTGTGTCATGAAACCTCAACTACCCATCACTACTAAAAGCAGCTGTGTGTTACTTTCAGTATATTATTAAAATAAATAATTTTTCATTGTCTTTGCTGCATTATAGTGAAAATGAAAATGTAAAATTAATTGAGAATTACTTGGTTTAAATGATGGTAAATCATTTTATATTCATGCAAACTGCAAGGAAAAATATAACTTGAGGAGTCACATAAATATCAGATCAGACCTCACACATACCTGCCATGGTTTATATTCACAGCTCACCTCAGGCTAGAGGAATTTCAGCACCATGAGCAGAACATTCAGGTTCCAGAACTGCTCTCCAAAGACAGCAGGCTCATGATCGCCGCACATCAATGACCACTCAAATATATAGTGGGTTGTTCTGTATATATATATATATATATATATATATATATACTTGGAAACTAGTAGTTAGAAAAACAGTGCAATTAAGATAAACAAAGCTTAAGATTTTAAAGTAGAAATGGAAAAGAAACTTATGAACTTATGAAGAAAAAAAGGATGTAGAAAAAAAAAGAAAAACAGTTGTACTTGAGGGAAAACTGATACAGCCAAACTATTATTTTAATGTTTTAAAAATCTTCATTTCCAACACGGGAATATAAAAAAAGAGACGCGTTGACAGCAGCCTCTGACAGGAAGCTTTCCACAATATTCTTTTGCATTAACCCAGCAACACACTCCGAGACGAAAAATAACAAACAAAAAAGTGACTTGTTTTGTCGAATTCTGCTTCTAGCGAGCATTTTAACTAATTGCCTGTAATGAGCAATTTGCCAGAAGCTGACTGGATTCAGTGGTTGCGTTTCCGTCTCTATGACAACCAGCTGTCGGTAATTAGTAAATCAAGGCAGGGTGAGGTTGGGAGCGACCGGCGGAAGTCAAGAGCGCTGGGTACATGTGACTTTGGATTTTGGCTGCAGGGATGTGTACACTGTTGGTGGTTTCTCTCTGGTATTAAACCTGGATATTTCCTGTGGTTAGAACAACAGAACTGCAGTTGAGCTTTGCCATGACTGGCTTTAAGTATTGAGTTTTTTCCCTCTCTCTCTCTCGCTCTCAGTGCTCTTGTGCTCCACTCTGTGTCAGCTGGAGGGGCCTATTGTGCAAAAACAGCAAGAGGTATGTAGCTGCTGTAATGTTTGTTTGTTTTAAATTCTGTCAATACATTTATGTGGGTTAATGGGCAGAACTGTTAACTGCCTGCTTTATATTTCTAATGGCTATGCTTATGAGGGAACCGCGGGGGTCCACATTTTCCTTGCAAGCTCCATTTAAGACTACGTTAGCCATTTTTTTAAAATGGTGGTTTTAATAACCTGGAGAAAACTATATTTAGGGGTAGATGAGGTTCCATCACACAGCGTCGAAGGGTTGAGGTTTCATGAAGCAGTGTCCTAATATTCAGAGGCCACCAGATGGCACTGTCTGCTGTAAAATGGTTGGATTAGAACAACAAATTCAATGAAACCTCACATCACTTCTAAACCAAGAGCGCCATTTAGTGGCCTCTGAAAATTTGGACTCTAACAATACTGTTTTATGATATCTCATCTTATCACAAATAACTTGCCACCTAACCAAGCTTAAAATTCCATGGTTATTATGGATAAAAGCCTTTCTGTTTAATGCACCATCATTTAAGTCCATGACCTTTAACATCAGTTAGTTATTGAGGTCTAACTTTTTCCTGAACTTTACTTTACCCGGTGATCTCTGATGACATTATGAATCCCTGGTGTTAGCAAATTTTAGATTTTGTAATGTGTTCCTCCCAAAAATGGAGGACCTTCCCCAAATAAAGGACACTTCCCCATATTCAAATATTGAAACATCAGATTTTACAAAACAAGTGCTGGATTGTTCATAAAATGTGCATTGATTTCATGTCGTTCCTACTTTGCTGACCATTGTGCACTTTTTTTCTGAGCAGATTTTAGAAATCTTCATTAAATGTGGTTTGTTTGTTGACTGTCTTCCAACAATTGTCACGTTTTCCCACTGTCTACTGAAGCTCGTGCGGCTGACTTGGGTTTGGATTTCCCCGGACTTCATGGAGCCCCCGATCTTTCCCAACCTGTTCACCACCAAGTGCACCATGGCCATTATTCTGAAAGCCCTCCTCTTTATAATGATGATCCAGAACTGGCACACTCCAGGCCTCACATGGCCCATTACAGGCAGAAACAACCGGCAGCCGGTTCTTTCGATGACAGGACACATAAACAAGCCCACCCCAGGGGTTCTGAATCCACCACACTCGGACTGAGACATGGCGTTTACAACCCACTTCAGACCAAACACGGCGCTGACCAATTGCAGAGCTTTCCCAGGGGACAGTCGGTTAGCTCTGGCAGGTCCAATTTTGAGGAGGTCAAGCGTGTTGCCCCTTTGTCACTGGACGGTGCCTGGGGCCCCGATGACCTTGTGAATCTGAATCCTCGAGATTTCGAAAAGTCACCCTTATTTGTCTACAGTGAGCGTGACCTTGTTGTTGATGAGCATGTCCCAAATAGACATGGCATGTCCCCAAGAGGTCTCTCACCAGTTCAGACTCGGGGTCGCGCTGATTACCGAAGGCAATCTCGGGTGACTGATAGTGGTTTAGGAAAGGTACCTGTCCCCGGTTCATCTGGTGTCTCCAGGGGTCGTGCACCAGTCAGCGGTGCTTTTACTAAAAGGACAAGGATCTTCCCAGCTCGACTACTGGGACTGAGCCAGTTGAGAGCAAGAAGAGTCAAGTGATTCATGCTGAAAGTCCCATCCATTGTACCCTTCATTTTGAATAAAAATACATTTAATCTCAGCGTGCTGTTTTTCTGCTCATTGATTGAGGCTTGTCTCAAATGTGAGGAATTTAAGGTCGTACCGTAAGGACTGAAAGGGTGTAGTTCTGCCTTGATGCTCAGATTGAATCTAAGGTAAGTAACATCCGATTTACGACCTGCTTAACTTGCGTCCACCCGTACTTACGACCATGGCCAGAAGATAGATATATATATATATATATATTTTTTTTTTTAGTTCGATGTCTGGCCCCGCAGCACGTAGCAGCCCGGCAATGCGTACGACAGTTACGGCAGCACAGTATCCCAGCATCTCACTCTCACACAGTGATCTGCCACTACAGTAGCACCTATAACCCTCACCTCAGCTATTTTGAATGGGATTCAACTCTTACGTCCAATCTGACTTACGACCGGTTGGTCAAAACCAATCCCGGTTGTAAATCGGATGTTACTTATAATAGGGAATATTTAAACTGCTTCCAGGAATTGTTTATTAACTTCTCCCTCTCTCACTTAAAAATAAATGGCAGGTGAATTAATAGTATGGACGGCATTTTGATGTAGTAGTCAAAGACATTGAGAAGGATAAAGACACACAAGCGCATGACAAAGAGGATTTTTGGTTTGACTGCACGGTCCGTGTTTAACTTAAACTTTGAGGTTAGCATATGCTAAAGTCAGGATCAAGCAGGTGTTCACCTCCATATTTTTCAAAGCCTGGTGGTTGACTCAGAGGCCGCCAAGATGTGTTTAATATGAAATGTGGCCTAGCAGTGAAGACAAATGTGTGGTGACAAATTTGGAGTATAAGACTCTGGCTTGAGATTTTAGTTGTAATAGAATTTCATTGAGACGTATGTTGGAGCACAATCCCCATGTGCCAGATCATTCACACAGTTTAATATGTCTAGTGGCAGGGATTGGATCTGAGAAGCTGAAACAGGCTCCATCTCCAGACGGCATTGGTCCCAATCACTCTCAAAAACAAAGTCAGTTGTGGCGATCTAAAAGGTTCCATGATGCTTTGCAGTCCAGTCAACATGGTTCCACCTCCACAGCCGGTCAGCTGAGCTGCGCAGCGCTCCGGGAACAGAAAAAAAGTGGGAAGAAGCAGAAGTCGGTATGTATATATGGACCAAATCGGCACTTAAATGTTCATAAAACACATGAAATGTCATTGGTCTGATGTGCTGCGCATTACCTTAGTAGTTTAAGAGGCTGGATAAATCGGAGTGTAGTCAGAAAAACTGCACTCAGTTGTGGAGGTGTTTTGTTGCCAGACGACAGTGTCCAAACAGTAGCATCTAGATAGAGAGCCACAGGTTCCCAACCCTGGTAAAATAGTTACTAAATGAACTTGAGAGCTACTGGTCTGTTTCCAAAATAATTGGCAGCTCCCATCATGCCTTGAAGTCACCTAGAGTGTTTCAAATAATAATACCGCTACAATACAGTCTGTGAGTTAATGTCCCATTATAATTTACTTATCAGAACCACATTTATTTCAATGTGTCCAATAAACAAATGTATAATAAATCAAGACGACCTGCAATGGAACTCAAGTTTCATGATTTAGATATTGTCCATTCTGCTTAGAACAAAATTAAAGCAAGAAAAAGTGTGGTTTCCCTGCAATGTATATGCAATGCACAACCATTGCAGCTCTCGCTCCCATTTCTCCCTGTGAAAAAGGCTCCCTCAAGCCGGATGTTACCAGAGTGCCATCTGTTGGCTTCAATGGGATTTTAATTTTCTCCACTCTGGCTCACATGATGCGCAGGTGCTGTTAAACAGAAGGTCAGAGTTTGACAAATCCCATAATCTGCTGCGTCTGTTGTTTGCAAATTCTTGCATCCTCCTTTTTGCTACGTTTTCCACCATGTTTTGTTTTGGAGGTGGATTCACGATTACTGTGTTGTTCCCAGCCCAAATGATCTTTTTTTTCCCTCCTAAATAAAAATTACAATTTGATTTTGTAAAAAGGGTAAAAATAAGAATATAACTTCTAATAAATCAGTTAGAATAGTATGTGTACTTAAATACTGAGCCCCATAAAATGGCAGATATTACACTCATTTGTGTCCGAATCATTTTATATTAGATATACGGGTGTTATATCTCCATTTAAATCAGCTTCATGTTCTTTCACTGTGGATGTAATGGAGCAGTAACTGCTTCACTCATTTTCACTTTTGTGAGCTTGTGCTTTTGTTGGTCTGTGGAAAACACTGCTAAATAGTGAGATTCAAAATGACAGCTTTAATCTTCAACTTAGACAACTCAAACATCAACCACCTTTAGAGATTGTTCAGTCGCTTCTTGTTTTTTGCCCAACTAATACTGATAATACCAAAAGGTGAAGGAAAACGGCCACATATTTTAATAAAAAAAATATATATTTATGACATAGTGATACCTTTCTAATTCCAGACTGACCCCAGAAATGTCTTACAGTAACGGTAAAATGCGACTAAATCAGGAACAGCGCTTACGAAAGTCTGTGTTGTAACTTTGGAGTGTTTCCTTTTGCTTTTCCTGTCTCTGCCTTCTTTTTGTCCCAGCTCTCAGTGAGGCGACTCGAACCCACCCGCTACACTGACCTGGAGTCCAGGGGAAATCAATAGTCAATTCCATTTTGCACAGCGAGTGTGACAGGTACTAGATAGGAGTGGATTGGGTGCATGTAAGGAGCAGCAGCGTGAGTGGAGGCTCGACTGACCCCCTCCCATTCCCCACTCTCTTTCTTCTCTTTTCTGTCTCTCTCAATCCGTCGTCAGGGTGGAAACCGCAGTGGAGCAAGCGAGTGGTCAGTTGCCTCATTGGACCACTGAGAGAAAACCTCATTTAACTCTGTCGAGTGTGAACATTGTTCCCACAGATAGTCAATTTGATTTAACATAAAAAAAACGCATAATCATTTAGCGTACATCATATGATTAATGTGATTTATTTTCCAATGCGTACTGCAATATTTTAAGTATGTATTTAATCAGGAATATAGTAAGGGGAGTTCTGACTCATAAAGTAAGTAAAGATAAAGCCTCTTGAGAGAAAATTCAGTTGTTAAGGAGCTTAGCTTGAGAGACACTATGGCAAGGATACAACAGTGTATAAAACTTGATCACAAAACCAGAAATAATGTGGTAAAATTCTCTCAAGATATATGAAGCATTCATCAGAAAGCAACACCACAGAAGAGAGAAGAGTCTCAGACAGCAGGAGTGGCTTTGAAGCCATATTCTTTGCTCCAAACAGTAAATAAATTGAATATTATTGCACATAATGTCTCACTGAAAGGATTCTGAGCAGAGTGTGCCTCTTCATTTTTAAAGTATGGGCTGCTAAGAAATATATTCTAAAGTGTGATATTCCACCAAACTCTGATTCAGCTGGAACACAAGGAGCGTGAGCACAAGTAAAATATGCTTGCCTCTTGAAAGTACCCCACTGGAGCCCAGCTGATATCACACTCAACAATGTCTCTGCGTGCGTTCGAGCACCACCAGGATGATGGGCAAGAGCTTGTGAAATCAGGCAGCCACTGCGTGGGTCAGGGCCAAAGAGAGGATGATGACGGCTTGCATGCTGCTTCTTAGGTGACAATGAGGGTTTATTTACTCGCCAGGTGACAACTTCTGCACTCATCTGTGGGCAACTTGTAGCCTCCTACTGTATATTCAGAGAATAGTCTGTTGAAGAGAAGCAGAAGATTTCTGATGCTGAAATCGATGACAGAAATGGGTACAATAGAAACTAGCCCTTGAGTGCTTCAACTGTCAATGACAAGTTTTCTTCTATTTCATTTTTCGACATATGGATCCATCCTGATGGACTTCACAATAAGATGTTCAAGAAACACAGAGAAGTCACAAACACTGGTTGTGGATGTTTAAAAAATAAGTGGAAACACTTCTACTTCATTATCAGTCTGTGACAATATTTATATTGCAGGGACATCATATTCATTTTTCTCTCATAAATCCAACTTATTCACCTTTATCTCACAAAGTTGTTGACCAACATCAGAGCCAGTCAGGTGTCTCAGTCCCCTCTTTATCCCAGCATCCACAGTATTGAAGGGTTGATGTTTCATGAGACAGTGTCCTGATTTTCAGAGGCCACCAGATGGCACTGTCTGCTGCAAAATTGTAGGAGTTGAATAATTAATTCAATGAAACCTCTCATCATTTCTAAAGTAGAAGCGCCATCTTGGGTCCTCCAAAAATGAGGACACTGTCTCATCAACCTTGCCAGACTGTTTCATAATACCTCTGCTACCCATCACGACTGGCTCCCCGGCCTATATTCAAGGCTCTCATGAAGTGTGATAGCAGTGTCAATGAAGGCGTCAGAGCCTACAGTAGCTGGGTGATTCTCGATGCCCTGACTCACCTTAAGCTTTGTTTCTTTGTGAAATGAAACTCTGAATTTATGCCCTAAAACTTTGTTTTTCAAACATAAATATCAACAAAAGTAACTTTTTTTCTGTGACTGGCAGACACACGCCGCAGTTAAGCCCGAGCAGGAAGCATTCAAATGTCTGATGAACAGGAAGTAGCCGGTGCGGATCTTGCAAGCAGAGGAAATCACATTTACTGATGAACGGTCAATTAACATAAAATTAACATAAAAGTCAATCCCAAGTTTTCTGCTTTGGTGAATTAAAATAATAACCCGCACGCAGCAGCCAATCAGGTACTGTTCGTCCTTTAAGCTGCAATAAGCAAAAGTTTGTTTTTGCTGATATAAATGTGTCATTGCATTTAATTATATTAACTAAAAAGTAAATCTTTGGCTGAACTCACATCATCATCAGGAGTCAGGAAAAGTAAATGTTGCACGGCACCAGCCCCACAACTAATAGTCAAACATCAAAGGCCTATTAAGAGTGAGTTTTTAATGAGAGTGAGCAATAAAAGAAGGGAAAAAAATTGCCTGTGATTACACGTTGGTACAACTGAGTGCTTCTCAATTATTTTATGTTGCGTCCCGCTCAGGAAGAAGTAAACGTTTCGTGCCCCACAACTCTCCGCCGCCTCTGTAAATAGTATCATTTGTCTGTAAAATTCTTACAGTACACCTTTGCATAACATTGTATCCTTGTTAACATTAAAGAAAAGAAAAAAGAAAGTAATAAAGATTAATTTCCAATAAAGAATAACTTTATTAACAATGTTTTTGTCTGTAACAGAAAAGACTTAATCTTCACCTATTTGCCTGAAATTAAAAAACAAAAGTCATGCGTGGACGTGCAATTACACTTTATTCTAGTATGGCAAAAAATGTTCCGCGGTCACACGCGCCCCTCCCAGGGAGGCCTGCCCCACTATTTGGGAAGGACTGGTGTAACTACTGTCTTCAGTCTTGCATCAAACCCAGATATTTTTAGATGTCAACATATATGTTTAGCCCAGTGCTTCTCAATATTTTCTGTTGCACCCCCCCAGGAAGAAATAAATATTTCGTGCCCCCAACTCTCCGCCGCCTCTGTAAATAGTATTATTGCAAAATTATAATAAGTTCACCTCTGCATAACATTGTATCCCTGTTAACATTATAGAAAAGAAAAAAGAATTTCCAATCACCTTCCAATAAAGAATAACTGTATTAACATTGTCTTTGTCTCAAACAGAAAAGACTTAAAGTCTGGTTTGTCTGAAATTTAAAAAACTGGATGTGCAACTATAATGTAAAATGTTCCACAAGGTCAAATGGTCCCCCACTGGCATTGCTCCACTATTTGAGAAGGATATATGTTTAGCTGAAGCAGTGATGACTGTGGTCATGACTGCAGCTAACTACAGTACATGGTAAAAGCTGCGCGCTACTAGCGGATATCTCCAGCAGAGACTAATGCGAGGTTGGTCACATCCAAGATGTGAATAAGAATCTGGAGCGGAGACAACATTCTATTAAGCACGGGGCCGAAATGAAACCTAACGAAGCTTCAGCAGTTGAACGTAGCTTCAGGGGCTTCCAGCTAATTTCTCTGCTCACTGGAATGTAGCGTGTAACACTCAGTGGAAGTGAAGCTCTTGTTCCATTGCTGCTGATTAGCGTCGAAAAAGATCAAGCGAAGAAAGTCCAACGCATGATAACCAGTTAATGTATTTTTAATTAGTCGCTGAGTCTTCGCTCTCCCGCCGACTCTTTCGGCTGAAAAGCCGACCACCGAGTGTTTCATTATCCTCCAGCGCCCTTTTGATGAACGGTTAGCTTCTATTATGTGTTTCAAGACGGCAGAATGGCCGAACACGGACGCAGCTGTTAGATTCAAAGTCGAGTGGGTGAGCGCCACTTGCGCGTCACTGGAGACGAAGCTTTGAGAAAATCATTTCACCGTTTCATAATCCAATAAATGTAATATAACAAGTGCTTTCAAGTGCCCTCTAGGGGTCAATGTGAAGCTCAGAGTCATGTTGAAATAACTGTAGCGACAAGCACAGAGTCGACAGTGAGATGATCGGGATGAAGAAAAGAATTACCGTCAATTTTAGAAGGAAAATAGATCTTGTTCAAACAGGAGCCACACCAGTCTATAAGCTGCAGGTTCAGTGGTGCTGTCTGCACTGTAGACAGGTCAGTGCTGCACCATCTTAAAAACACTTTATGCCATCGATTGAATGAATAGAGTCTTCAGCGTCTTTACTGATGTTTATTGCCACTGTAGAACTGAATAGACACAGTCATTAGCATTAGTTCGGTGAAAGAATAACTTCAATTGTCACAGAAATATATCGCAAAATATAGACAAACAAACCACTTTGGTCGCCTTCACATCAACGGCAGACTTGGATTATCAACAGCAATTCTTCTTTGCGGAGTAAAAAATATCATAACAAAAATGGATGACTGGAAACATACGTTCTTTCGTCTTCATCAAGCAGAAACCAACATAGTTTCTTCAAAATAAAATACAACAACAGACAACGCACAGACCGCTAACAAAAGCACCCTAAACACTCACATTTACACGTGTTTCAAAACTAGTTTTGAAAACGGGGTCCAAGCTGCGTAATACGGAGTATCTTGATTTATCCATGCTGCTCTCTCAATAGACAAGGTGCAGCTCTCCAGCCGGGATCAAGTCAGCGGCAAAAACCCAACTAATTTGTGTTCACGTCGGACTTTTGAGCCGAGCGCACTTTGTCTCGAGACAGCGTCTCACAACTCATGTTTTGTTCACATTCAAACCTTCAAAATGTGTTGTTTTCGCCCGCGTGCCCAAAGTTCCGACACCACTGCCGGTCTCAGCGGCTGCTTCTTGATTCCAGACCTCACAGGAGATCAACTCTATTGAAGGAGCTGTGGACACGCGGGTGAAAACAGCACAGAGTGTTGAGTGTTTTAAGGTAAATAAAAAGCATGTGATTTCATCGATTTCATTGCCTGTGAACAAATCAGATTTCAGCCTGTAAAAATCCATATATTAGCCGCGCTGTTGTATAAACCGCCGGAGAAAAAAGTAGAGACTTATAGTCTGGAAATTACACATCATTGGAAGATATAGATTCTTTCTCAGCTTGTTTTATTACCTGAAAAACCGACTGAGAATTGATTTAGTATTTCTTTTTTGTGATCAAGTAACATTCTTATAGGTGTGAATTTAACATCTTTAAACAAGTAATTTGAAAAAACATTTTAATACATTTGGTCCACAGCCACATCCGAATGTAGGAAACTGCTCCTAAATCACACGATGAGTTTCAAAGTGTTTTCCCTCCTCCAAGTTTCTCACTGCACGCCTTCAAAAGCCTCACCCCACCTTCCACACACTTGGGCCCCATGAGTCATCTTCTTCTTCCTGAAAAACTGTTTCACAAATTCAAAACAAGGATGTTACTTCGTCAGCTTGTTGTGCCGCTCGTTCTTCTGTCTGTACTTTAGCTTGTCCTCCGCTGTGAGTGTCTTTGAGCCAAACACCGTCACCTGCCACCATCAGGGCTGATGACAGCGTTTGTCGTCTATCTGGGTCTGCTTCAGCAGCTGTGGTGAGTCTGATCTCTCCCGCTTTATCTTCACATCAAGCACTGAGCCTTCTGCGCCGCTCGTCGTGGTGCTCGAGCCAGCCTGAAATAGAAAACGTCGTCATTTGCAATTCACCATTCTCTTCTCTACTTTGTGTAATGACTTTGTAATTGGTCAAAGAGAATCAGGTTGAAGTTGAAAAATGGATCAAAATTTGTTACCGCTGGAAAAGAGGATCTGAAACTGCTGACTGTCCATCTTTTTGGAGACTGTCGTAGAACACTGGAGCAACAGTCACTTGACTCAAGGTCAGGGAACTATTGCAACAGATTCAAGCTGTCTAAATTGGTCTCAACTGGTTTTGTCATCTCAGAAAAATACGGTCATTGGCTATATTGAGCTTTGTTGTGACCATGCTAGATTATGCAGCCATTAAAACTGTCAACAGCTATAAGAACTGAATACAAAAATGTTTTTTTGTATTCAGTCATACTCCTATAGCCCTTCAAGCCCTTCATCGTGATGGGCTATAAGAGTATGACTTTTCCATGTATTATAAATTTCTATAAGTTTTTATAAAGTGTCACTTTGAATCAGATCATTTTTAGGCTTTCAAGATTATATAGTAGATGTCTTATAAAGTTTTAATTTAAGATTTACATTAAATCTAATACATTTAAGTCTTAAATAATAAATGAATATTATATGTGAAAATTCAAAAGGTTTTCAATAATTCCACAAATGAAGTGAGTTGACATATTACAACTACAACTGACTTCAAAGTATAAAGTGGTGCCAATAAATAGAAAAAATGGGAATATGAAAATGCTCAGTTGAAGACCATTTAAATGAAGGATAATCCCTAAAGTTCAATTTCGCATGAGCAACATGCTGAAATGTCTTTTTTATTCTGTGCCGTATGTGGCATATAGCCACATATTTCTGGTTTGACCTTCAGTTATTTAACTATTTTATTTTTATTGCAATATTTGAATGATGCAGGGTTTGTTGTTAACCAATAAAAGCTTGTATTTGTGCACATTCAATGCATTACAGTGGTGTGGTCTTTTTGGCTGTCAGTGTGGAGCAGTTGTCTATAAACATTATCAATAACTTTGTGAGTGACAAGTCAGTACAACCTTCCAACCAATCTTCAAGGTTGCAAAAAAAAAAAAAAAAAAGAAAAACCCACTAATAACAATATTGCAACTAGTTTAGGAAGTTCCTCTTAAACACTGGATGCAATGAAAGCTGTCTTTCCAAAACTCATAGCAGGTTCAGCTCAGTTGAATGTCTTGGTGGCATGAAATATGAGTGTGAGAGGTGGAACATTTTCGTTGGATAAAAAGAAATTATGCTGTTTACCTGTGCCATTGTGTCATACATACATTTCAGCTTTATAACAAAATAGAGACGGGCATTTTAATCAGTCTTCCTGTCTATATATTCACAAGTATTGCATTGAAAGTCAGGCAATCAGAGTGTAAAAAAGGAGAAATGGTGTCTAGGACGTTGCAAAATCCTGTGTGCGGAGGTTTTGTAACCCACAGCAGCAACGGGAAAGGAAGCATATGGTGGCTCTCATGCCTCTCTTAACTGTGACTCAGTGAGGCAAGAAAAAAAAAAGAAATAAAAAATATATATACATATATATATGCTTTTTTGCTGATAGTATTTTTACTTGTTGACAAACTGCACTCTAAATTTAATGGCTTTTCTCTCCGCTCCCTACTGGTCTACTTCCTTTTTTTTTTTTTTAAAGCCTTTTGTCCGAGCCACAAGCAATTACCTGTGAGAAGTAATCTCGGAATTCTATAAAAGAACGCAGGGAAATGGAGGCCTTTATGCAAGCGGCTGATAAGGAACTCCCATTTTTCCACACTGTTTTTAATTCAGCTCTCACCCAATATTTGGCGGCAAGTGCAACAATCTGATGTGAGTTTGAGTCGCTCATTCTTATATTATTAAGCTTTCAACCATGGCTACATTGACAACGTCTTCATTTCCTGCTCTGACATAGTAGAACGTGCTGTTTTGGAGGTTGATTTTGCTGACAAATTTTCTTAAGAAGAACCTTATTAAGCTTGTAGGAGTTCCACTATAAACACTATAAAGAGGTAAAATATTTTAAGAAAGCAAAAAGCTTCAGTCCTTTCACAGTGTGTTCATGAGAAATTTACAAGTGTATTGCTGTCAATACAACTTTTTAGAGGTTAAGTACAAAGAACTCCTACCAAACGTCACTAAAGGAACATTGCACGTCTTGTCTGACAGGTGCCATGAGAGCCGTATTGATCGCCGTCACTGTCGTTTTGGGGGTGTGTGAGGCAGGAAAAGGTAATATACACATCATAACACTGTACTGAACCACAGAGATAGATGTTGTTATGCATTCAAATTAATAAAATCAATGATGTACCCATCCATCTAGCGAGAGTGTTTGACAATGGAACGGAGCCATGTGCAACAGTTTGGACAAACAACTCCCTGGTTCTTCTGGGGTCTCCTGTCACTGCCATTTGTGTCATCAAAGATGGCTGCCCCCTGGTTAGCGGACAAACGGGCCACATACAGTGGCGCCTCGGTAATCGCTCACTCCCCGACAGCTCTGTGCGGACAGAGAATGGAGCGGAAGTTTCAGAGGTCAATATTCGGAGCTTCAATCACACCAAGGCCTTCCTCACCTGCAGTCTTCAAGCGTCAGCCCCAATGATCCTCGGAGGAGTGGTGATCAGAGCTGGATGTGAGACTTCTTCTGTGGCATCTTCATGTTACACCAAGCAAAAATAATTGAATGTGTTTAATATTGTGGTGCTGGAAGCATTTTGAAAATACCATCATCATATGTTCTTGTATGTTTTATTAAAATGGTAATAACAATGTCGTACCATATTGAAAGATACAATTCAAGTTTTTATGTTGTTTTTAAGTCCTGAAAGAGCTAACTAATGCGTGAGTGCAAAATCATTAGAAGAATTCCTTATCTTTAAATGTGCGCCATGAATGTCAATCTTTCTCCCTAGATCCGCCATCCGCACCCCAAAACCTGAGCTGTCAGACAAACCTCACCACCCCTAATACGCTGACCTGTCACTGGGACAACGGTCGACAGGAGACCCACCTGCCCACCCAGTACTACCTCCACACATGGATCGGGTAAACAAAACATCATCGTCGCATCTCCCATCCAACCAACACCAACACTTCTTGTTTTCAGGGACACCAATGAAAGCCACAATTACACGCTTCAACCAGGGGTGCAGCGCTACGTCATCCCCAGAACAGACTTTGTCCTATTTGCTGAAATCCAAATCTTTGTCAGAGGTGTGAACGAACTTGGAGAGGCCAGGTCCGATAACGTCACTCTGGAGCCTGTCAGTGCAGGTAATTATTGAAAAAGACTATTTATTGATTGAAAAATAGGTTTAAGATTTGCTCTGTATAAGTGTGTTACGCTTCTCAGTTAAAATGGAGGCTTCGTCAAATCGCTTATGGGGTTATTGATCAGCCAAGCTGTTCATTTGACGCGCTCCACCAACGCAGAGAGTGAATTGTCAATATCCCCACTGTAGGTGATCAGGAGGGCCAACTCTCCAACCGCCTACATGGACATTCAGAAGTGAATATTTGACATACTACAAATTATTGAGAGGCTGTCGGGGTTTTGTGGAACACCAACTTCATTTTCCCAGGCCTACAGGTGGCGCTCTCTGCTTTGCTACTCCAGCATTGAGCATTGTTTTTAAACTGAAGGTGCCATCGACTGATCCTTGAAAACATGGTAATATGTTGACGTTGGGAACGTGGACTTTCGCGTCCTATACTGCCGACGATGGTAGCTTTCTGCGTTGCATGCCAAGCATAGGCATTTCGATGGACTGTAAGAATGTTTTCCTTCCCATGCTGCTTTCTAGGAAGAGGGTATGGATCGCATGCGAGCGGCAAAGGGACGGAAGCTGTCTTCAGTCTATCATAGTGGTTGTCAGTTGTTATTTTTAAGTCCTCATGAGGCTCTCCTTCTTAGTGACAGTGGGCAAGAGAATGTGACTAAAACGTGTTGGCGTTTCATGGGCTTTAAATACAAATTGACACGTTGTTACTGGCAGACTGAATGGAGCGCCATCCCATGGCTTACCTAACATGGCTTACTATGCTACCGTGAAAGGCAGAACATGTACTTCATTTGAAAACTTAATGCGTCAGCATGCTACTCTGAAGGCTGCTTTTGGCGTCAGTATAGGACACTATAGTCCACTTTAACATCCGACTTACGACCTGCTTGACTTGACTCATTTTTTTTTTTATTCAATGTCTGGCACCGCAGCAGGTAGCGGCCCGGCAACACGTACGACAGTATCCCAGCATCTCACTCTCACACAGTGATCTAGCACTACAGTAGTACCTATAACCCTCGCCTCGGCTGTTTTGAATGGCATTCCACTTACGTCCAATTGTTACTTGTATATTACGCCCTGGGAGTGAAAATGTTACTGGACACTGTTTCATGAAACAATTCAGTGATATGTTATTGAAATAAGATATAATCCAATTTAGTGCATCAGTTTCCCACTTATCCAATGTATAGTCTCAGGAGTAGCTGCCAAAGACATGATCGTGAGACATGGAAAGTGATCTAGACCTATTGATCTATGTAATTTTAAGATCGTCCCTTTTAGTGGTAGATCATAAGGATATTTTCACGCATTTTAATCGTTTATAATGAAGCAAAACATAGGTAAAGCCAATGAGTAGCAGTGCTGAACATGTGCCTTTTGTGAGATTTCGTGAGAGTGGCCACATTTAGTCAGTATTTGCTGGATTTGTATTTGTGCCATTTATATCTTCCAATGGATGTAAAGCATGAAATGAAATGAGTATATATTTTTAATCTATGGTTTATTTGTTCCTATAGCCAAGTTCGACCAACCAAGCATTCTGCGACTTCATTCGATGCCTAAACGCTTCGGTTGCCTGAGCCTGACCTGGGCTTTATCCCCCCACCAAAAGTGGATGAAGGATTTGTTCCTGACCCTGGAAGTCAGAATGAAGCCAGCTGAGAGCAGCGAATGGACCCACGCGCCAGTGAGAGAGAAAATTGCCATTTCTTTGTTGAAAACAAATTAATTCCTGTGTCCTCCAAAACCCAGATATTAGTGGGCAAAGCCAGGCCAAAGAAAGCAGTGGAGCAGTGTCGGCTCAAGCACGGTACCGAGTACTTTGCTCAGATCAGAGTCCGATACCAACTCAGCCCCTGGAGTGAATGGAGCGGCAGCCGATCCGCAGTCACCTTGGAAAGCGGTAGATCAATGCCCAAACATTTTCAAATCTATCACCTTTTCTTCCAGTTCCTGCTCTTTCAATATATGCTGATGTCATGTTCAACAGCTCCCATTACTTTGCCTCTGAGTAGAAGATGAATTGATGTATTGAGTTTTTGCTGCACTCTCTGGCAGCGAATCCATCGACCTGCCTCGCAGAGAAAAAGTTTCTAAGGAGTGAAAAGAGAAAGTGCTTTTTGACAAGCGGCAGAGTTGACAGCTGTCTCTTTCTGTTTCAGCTCCCACTGGACACATAGACTCCTGGATGAGGTTAACGGGGGATCACATGCACAAACAACTCGACGTGCATTTGTTTTGGAAGGTACACACATCACACATGTGGCTTGACACCTGTCACTAGGTGACACGCTTCCTGTTATCACTCTGTGAGGCTGTTTAAATGCTGGCTTCTCTTCTGTCTCAGCCATCAAAACAATTCCGTGCCAATGGAAGAAACGTGTCATATATCGTATCACAACATAAAGTTGCGGGCGTAAGGGAGAGGTTGTGCTTCACGTCGGGGAGCTTTTGTACCTTTCAACTTCCTGTGAGAGTGAGGAAACTGTATCTGACTGCAGTGAATGCAGCAGGAAGGTCCTCGCCCAGTGTAGTCTGGATTCAGCAACCAAAAGGTAACACCTCTCTATGTTATGTCGACTATACAACACATTAATGCAACATACTTCATAGACATGATAAAAGCGGTCCACATTATTTACGAACACAGTTGTGAGGACACCATCAAGCAAAGAGAAAGAGACCGTATTATTATTAGACTTTTGTTTTGTTTTGTTTTTATTTATATAGGGAATTTAAAAATTAATAATTTTAAAAGTATGGAATAAGTGAAAAGTGTTAGATATCTGTCTGAAACATTCCTTCGCTGTCCTCTTGAAGACCAGCAAAACACAGGCAGGGGCCACACCTATTTTGAATTACATTTTTTTTTAAGTATTAACCATAAGAAGTGACCATTGTTAGTGCTTAAATTATAATAAAATGTATTTGATTTATACCCGAGTTGTTGTACAGATAATTTTACTTCTCACTTTGAGCTTCCTATCAATGTATTTAAAATGTATTTAGATTAAATTGAAGTAGAAAACAATGTGGCATCATTGTTCCTTCAGGACCTGCTGTAATACTGAATTTAAAAGCTTCTTCACTTGGCAACTCCTCCATCCTGGTCACTTGGGAAAGCAAAGAGTTGTCCACTCTCACCGGTTTTGTCGTGGAATGGAGACCTTTGTTGGAAGAAAAAAAACATTCCAAACTTCGCTTCGAAACAACCGACAGAAACACCACAAGTCTCATCATTGAAGGTTGGAAAGTTTCCAAATTAAGAGCCACAAACTCCTGCTGTTCAAGTCCCTCCCAAGTGACTCACTCCAACCTCCGTCTCACTCATCTATAGGGGAGCCGTACAAGCCCTACGGGATCACTGTGTATCCTCAGTTTAAGCACGGGATCGGCCTTGGTCAGATGGTTCATGGCTACTCTAGACAAAAGGGTAAGATGAAGAAATGATCACATGAAGAGCAGGCTGAAGTTGAGAGGTGGCTTCCATCATCTTTGAAGTTTTAAGTTTGGTTAAAACATGGGAGGGAGCTTGGGTTGAGCTGGTAGGTGGTGGCATGGTGCCCTCTGGTGGACAAACAAACTATTGTCGTGTGTTTGGGGGATTAAAAACGTGGAAAAAATATGTGCACGAGCATATAAGGCAATATATTCGTTACATTCCTTGAGCATGAGCTCAAATGAACCTCTCACAGTGCAAAAATTTCATTTCCAGGAGCATAACTATTGTGAATAACTGGTCATGCTGCAGTTAAAAGGTCATGACTGTGCTTTGTTGTTGTTTAGCTCCTTCCAAGGTTCCAGAAATGAGGCTTGAAAAGACCTGGCAGTCGCATGTGGAGCTCACTTGGGACGAGTTACCTTTAGCGGAGCAGAACGGCATCATAGACAGCTACCATGTGTTCTACAGGGGCAAAAATGGATCGGTTTCTGGTGAGTTAGTTCACTTGAAAACCCAACTCGACCTGTTTTAATGTAAAAATCTGGTGTGCTGTTTCAGTGGTGAACGCAGCCGTGGATGAGCGGAGGGTGGTCCTGAAAGACCTCAGCTCCGTCTACTCCTACGAGGCGGTGTTAATGGTCAGCACTCACGGCGGCAGCAAGAACGGGTCGACCATTTATTTTCAGATTGAACCCTTTGGTTGGTGTCGATGCTATCCACATTCCCTCTCACGATAATATGTTTGACACGCTCCTGTTCCCACATGTTCTACAGGTTCAAACACTATGCTGATAATCGTGTCCCTGTCGATCTTTGGAGTGGCCATCTTGCTTACAATGGGTTTCAAAGCTTGTTTGTCCAACCAGAAACGGTAAAATTGCACTCCGTTTAATCATGTTTGTTGTGTTCTTTTGCAAAAAAAACTTTTCAAAAAGTACAGTGAGAATATCCGAAATCGGTGGCGTGAGTAGACCGGAGCGTTCCAGAGCTCAGCAGGTGGCGCTATTGGCTTCATAATGGTGGGAGGTTTCAGACAGGTTTCAGATGGCACTCCATACTGTAAAATGTTTGGACTTGAACAACTAATTCTCTGAAACCTCACATCATTTGTAAAGCTAGTGCGCCGTCTAGTGGCCTCTGAAAATATGGACAGTGTTTCATCAACCCTGCAGTACTGTTTCATGATCCCTCATGCGACCATCACTGTTCAAAGCCAAACATTATACAACCCCACAGTGCCATCTAGTGGCCCAGGTAAACTAAGACAGTAGAAACATACACTGTATATTATTTAGAGGTGGGGTTCAATAAAAAAAAAAAAAAAAGTCTAGTTGATGAGAGAATTTGTGATTAATTAATCTCAATCGCAGTTTAATTGTATAAAAATATTTTATATATATTCTATATATATTTTCCACAAGAAGTCACATTTTTCAATTTGAATGAATTTTATATGTTACTGAATCAAATGATGGAGCCATACATACATTTAAACAACAAAATATTTTGCATCAGTTTGACAATGGCACAATACATCACAATGGTGACTGTATTCAAGTTTTTATATCACCTTATTTAAACTAAAGCTCTTTTCATGTCTTGAAAATATTTGTATAAGAATTTCAAATACATTCAGGCTAGTGGAAACTCTGGCCATTGTGTAGTGAAAAACATCCCTGAACAAAAGCAAACAGATGTTTTTGTTCAGGGATTCCTCCATGTTTGTTGTTGTTGTTATCTTCCTAGCTGCGACGTGTCTTGTGCATCAGCGTGATCAGTGGACCAGGAACTCCTGCACTGACAAAAAAAATTAAATGAAATTAAATTTTGTTGTAATTAATTAATCGTAATGAACTTGTTAAAGTCCCACCACTAATATTATTATTATGATTATTATTGTTATTATTTTATTTTATTTCATTTTTCAAGCCAAAGCAAATAGTGTGCCTCTTTTGCATGTGCTTTGTTTTTATTTATTCCTGTTCATGCGTTTGACTCAGAATGATTACATTTTGAGTTTCATAGAATTTTTATGTATTTTAATGGAATTTGTTATGGCTCTATCTTTTAACATGGTTATATTTTTCAGACTGAAAGTGGGATTGTGGCCAGCTGTTCCGGATCCTGCTAATAGCAGCATCAAGAAATGGTCATCCGGGTCAATGCAGGTGAAACTTTCTCTATTCATATAGTTTTGTCCTGCCATGCTCTCAAACAGAAAAGTGAGTTGGGAGAACCATTCTATACCAGTGGCTTTCTGATAGACATTCAGTACATAAAACATTCACAATAAACAGACCCTCAGAGTCATAGCAAATGAATTCATTCATTAAAGTAGTTTCACCTTAGAAAAAAGATAAATATTATATTTATTCATAATCAGTTCATTTTAAAGGATGACAGATTACATATTAAAGGAAAAACACATATAATAGTCAGTGTCTCCTAAATCGTTTGACAGTGAATGTTCATTTGGCGATTAGTCTTATGGCCATTTGTTGCAATAATAAGTGTTTTTATTCTTTCAGCAATGTCATTTTTGTGGCATAAACTAAACCTTTTTTCTAGCTATTTAGCAGCCTTTCTAGCAACTCAATCTCAAAAGAGTTCCTGGAATTGACTTCAGTTCATCTTCTGTTGCAGAATATCCAGTCTTTCAAAGACACCACCGAGCCAAACCTGATCTACTTGTCTCATCTGAGCTTCAACAAAGATGACGACGCCTGGTTGAAAAATGCAGAGGACACCAGCGATCTTGGAGAATCCATTTGTGGCTCACCGTGCACTCCCAGTTTTTCCAACAGCGACTCAGTGCCTTATGCAACAGTTGTGTTTTCAGGTCCTGCGACAGACCCATGCCAGCTACCCAGACCACCAGTCTACCTCCGCTCTGAGTCTACACGCCCCCTTTTAGAATCAGAAGAATGTGTCAGTCCGAGGTCTTTTCAAATTTTTAATTCTGGCGGCGTGGAGGGTGAGACATGCTTTTTTGACCCAAACGCTGGAAGTGTAGATGAAGAGCACGCGGAAGATCTATGGAAAGGTTTCCCACTGCTGCAAGCTTTAGTCATAAATGAGACTGAAAATGACTTTTAAGCCATTTGTTTGTTTCTTTGCAATCATGCTATTTTTTTTTTTTTTTTTTTTTTTTTTATTTTACCTGTGATTATTGTTGTATTTTTACTCATAAACCAATCCATAGAGGTAAGACTGAAAAATAAATTACGGGTAGGAAAGCAGGCAAGCTCAGAAAATATTCTTGGATGTTATGTGAATGTGTTGATTCAGCACCCCAGTCTTTATGTTGGATGTTTATCTGTTTTTTTGTTTTTGTTTTTGTTTTATAATAAAGATAAATAAAAGACAGCCTGTCAAGGAACCTTTTTTTCAGATAACGAAAATATTTTTGTCATTCAGAACGCATTTTCTGAAGAAAAATAAATGTATTCATATCATCATACACAACACCCTTTAAAATGCTGATGAACATGGAAAGAACAGATAAATGACAGATCGATTTTAGACTTTAACTTCGACTAATGAGGCGTCATACAATCTTAATTTATAATGGGCACTTTTACGGGAATATGAAAAAAAACAGAGAGAACTCCATTGCCGTGTCGCCTCCTAGTTGATCGATGTGCTCTGCCATCATTAGATTTCCTAGGACGAATATGTCTTGCGACAATCGACTTGTTAAGTCTGGCAATATGGCGGCACTCTTGTAGGGGTCGAGTGTTGAAATTTGCCACCGCAATAACACTGTTTTACATTAAATTGTGACACAATCGCCAACATGTTCGCTCTGCGGACGTTTCTGAAGTCTCCAGCCGGCGTTCTAAAAGAAAGTGGAGCTCTGTGCTCAGCGGTAAAGGCCTGGACATCTCCGGATTTAGCGTCAGGACACGCTGCAGGCTGTGGTGAGTATTAAGAACGAATGGATGAGTCCAAGTTATCTGAATTTTAGCAGTTATGAAGTAGCACCGCCACTTGTTATTTTAAGATTAACGTCGGGCCAAAGTGAGGCAGGTTAGAATGAAAAGGATATTCTCGGAATAACTGATCAAATATGTGTTAGTACATGTAGCATTATGTCAGAAACGCGGATGAAATTCAGTGTGCATTGTAAGTGTCCATTAAAGCTTGCTACAGTAGTACTGTACATACTATTTACACCAACTTCCAATCATCCTGCAGGTTATGTACAATAACTTATTACTTATATAACAGTTCTGACATACTGAGCTATAAAACTGTGTATGAATTATGATTCATCTTAAACTAATATTTTACATTCTTTTGCTTTTTTCTTCAGTTGCAGGACTCTCTGGTGTCCATCCCCCAGTCAGACACTATGCTCGAGGTGTCAAGAAAAAGGTTGCCGGTACGTAGTGCTGTCATTTCAGCAGAGCGTGTTAAAAACAATTTATTCACTCCTAACTTCTGTCCTTCAGCGCCTCAGAGTCAGCTCAGTGATCTTGACCCCACCATGCTGAAGATGGATTATCAGGCGGTGTCCATCGCTCAAACGTATAACATAACATCGGCAGTATTATTTAGGAATAGTGAGATTTCAGTGCACATAATTATTATTGTGTTTACTTTTGCAGAACCGATGACATAGTTAAGAGACTTCTAACCCTGGAGTTAGCAAGCCATGTAAGTAAATCAAATGCTTTTTATGAAGGTGGATTCTCTTCAGTTAAGGTCATACTACTGTACTGTGTACATTAGGCCCTTATTTAAAAGCAACATCAAGAAGAACATAATAAGGGGAAAATGTATAGAAAAGTCATAAATGGCTCAGTATTCTGAGAAAAACAATGTGAGATTCTCTCCATTGTCAAAATTGAATGTCAGTTTCAGGAAATAAAATAATTATTATTATTTGTAAATATCTCTGATAAGGTAATAATAATAAATAAACTCCACAAAATAAGGAGCAAAAAAATATTCTCCTTGTGTTAAGAACACCTTTGGTGGACAAATAGGAAAAAAATACATAATGCTAAAATTGTTTTATCTTTTTGGGGGTGTAAAAAAAATAAAAATTGGAATATCATCAATTGCATGACAAAAATTACAACAGCGAAACTATCAGAACGTTGAATATTAATGTAGGCATGTGGCTACCAACCCGACTCAAGTGAAGAACTAGTAACAAATGAACGGATGACCAAGACTAACTGAATCAGAATCAGAGTAGAATTTATTGCCATGGTCAGTGGGGGTCCCACCAACTAGGAAAGTGCTTCGTAATAAAGTGCTGTTAATAAATAAAATAAAAATAAAACACACATAGTGACATAGTGGTTCAGTTAAAGAGACAAACTTTTGTGTCTCAAATAGCCCCGATAGCCATCCCGTTGGCCCTACTGTAAATTGTCAGACCACCATTATTGTCCTGCTTGACTGAGGTTGACAAAAAAATCAAATACTCTTTTATTGAATTTGTATCTTTCTATGGGAGTTTCACCTTTGTATTTCCATGCAATGTGTTCTCAGAGTGAAAAGTTAAAGCTGAAAGAAGAGCAACTGATTGCAAAAGTCCAGAGAGACAAGAACGACCGTAGCTCTGATGAAGTAAGAGGTGAGGTGCCATAAATCATTATCTCAAGGATGAAAAAGCAAAAGCTGTTGCAGTTGCAGATGCAGTTAAGATGATTCTCTTTTGCTCACTTCTCTCACAGTGGCTGTTTTGACTGCCAGAATACGAAACTATCAGGAGCACTTACAAATGCATCACAAAGTACGTCATCTCTGTTTTGTTTTGTTTTTTTCCACAACGCTGAATGTTGAGAAACATTGATGCTCCTGATCTGCGCGCAGATCTTTATGTTTACTCTGTGTTGGAAACGACATGTTCTAAAGGATTTCCTGTCTAGATAGAACACAGCATTGGTTGGAACTTTCCACCAGAAACATCACTTCATGCTTCTTGTGGTTAAAACTGATAAGAGTGTTACGAAATAATTTGCCAGAATTTCAGTCAAAATGCTGTGATGCCTCTTTCTCTTTTAGGATAAAGCCAATAAAAGACGAATGCTATTGGCGATTGACAAAAGGAAAAAGTTGTTAAAAAACATGCGGCTGGTCCGTTATGACACCTTTGAGCGAGTGTGCGAGCAGCTCGGCATCACCTACACGTTCCCACCCGAGTACTACAGGAGAGCCACGCAGCGCTGGGTGGCCAAGAAAGCCTTTTGCTTGAAGGTAACAAGCGGGTAGAACAAGTCACATCATCATTTAGAGGTTTTGACAAGGGGACTGTTCTGACGTTTTCTGTGGTTGAATGCGTCTTTTTGCAGCTCTACCAGGAAATACAGAAACAGAAAGCAGCACAGAAGGTGCAGACGAAGCAAAGATATTCTGCTGCTTCAACTGAGGCAGCTGACAGCCAATAACATGGATTCCCTAATATAATTCATTCAAGTGAACCCCCTCTCCTTTTCATCATGTCCTCATGAGTAAATAAACAGAATGTGAAGATAATTTTGTCATGTCATTTTTGTTCATGATATTGAGAATATAGTGTGGAGTCTCCAACCACCAGCAGTCATTATATGAGAAGGAAATGTGGAATTATTGTCAAATAATGTGGGGAAAATTGAATGATTTACACTCTTCTCAATTCAAAATGTGAAATGTTTGGTGATAGAAAGCATTGAGTGTCGGAGTGGAGCTGTATTTTGTAGTCTGAAATCTTTCATTAGTGTGATTTTTACCTAAAAGCTTGACTCTTTTTCAATGAGTTCATGATTAAGAGTGTTTGGTTTGCCCTCTATAAATGTGGTTCTCTATCTGTGTGGCCTGTTGCTGCAGCCACGGAAGAAATATAATCTCCTGAAATGGTCACTAGTTCAAGAAGAAAAATCAAGCATTTAAAATTAGCTGAAGTTTAGTTAAAGTTTGACGTACATCAGTCCATATATCTCAAAATGAGAGGAATACATGTGTGACATGAGTGTGCTTCTTTTTTTCCAAATCCTCAAGTTATGTGACATAAACATGCATTTTTATGCGTTTCTATGGATTGAATTGAAGTGCAACCCAATAATGTGCTGTTTTAAAGTAAAAAAAAAACAATTAAACATGAAATATTTTTTGAAAAACTGCGGTGCCATTACAAATTAATTTAGAATATTTAACAGAACATTGGTAACATCTGCCAATGTCACTATTGAACGACTGACCATATCATTTTGGAAATTTTGTAGTTGCAACAGGGTGACGAAAGCTGCTAACTGTGATGCAGTGTTCTTGAGATGGTGGGGAGAAGACAGCTGCGCATCGCAGTGAAACTAGCTTGTGCTTCCTGTTTGGTTCACAGTTAGTCACCTTAATCTGGAGAATTCACACTGACACTTTTCTGGTAAGTGACCTGAGAATTTTTAAAACGACAAAAAACTCTTATTTAGAACTTCAAACTTTCCATTGCAATTGCAACAATCCTTTTTTTTATTAAATAAAAAATCACCTTTGACTTAATAGTGTCTTGTCTTCATGTTGGAAAGATGAATTTATTATGTAGGTTGTGTGACTAGTACTATCGTGAAATGAAACTGATCTTTTCTTGTTTCTGATCTCAGACGGCAGAAGCACCAGCAGCCTCGATGTCAAACCCAGTGATAACCAACCCGCCGAGTGCTGGTGGCTACGGAACAAATGTCCAGACAGGACAATGGAGCACTGGCCTTTGCTCCTGCTGCAGTGACATGCTGATCTGTGAGCTTCTTCATAACGTCAACATAATGTCGCTGTCACTCCTTGAGAACGTATATGTTTTTTTGGGTAGGTGCTCTTGGCTGCTTCTGTCCAGTCGCGTTGGGCTGCTATACTGCCGTTAAATATGGAGAGAACTGCTGTTTGGGCCTCGTGCCAGGAGGTCTTACGGCTATGAGGACGCACATGAGACTCACTTATGGAATTGAGGTGCGTATGATTCTTATCTCAGCATTACATTTACAGTGCATATGGTGTGTTTTCCAGTAAAAATGAGGACGTGTTCACTTGATCATGCAATCCTTTCACCACAGGGGACAATATGCAACGACGCCTTGATGACGTTCTGCTGTGGACTGTGTGAAACTTGTCGAATGGCTCGAGAAATACGCATTCAGAACGGAGAGGTTTAGGGAGCACCGACGCAAAAAAGGGGAAAGAAGTTGACCCACTACATAACTTCGATTCATTCGTGACGGTCATCTATACATTTTACTAGAGCTGTCAGCTGAGCTTGACCACTGAAAGCAACGTGTTGCCCACTGACTGTAGCTCAATGTAAAAACATTCATAAAACTGAATTCATCTGTAACTCTTGTCTTCTTGCTTTTTTGTTCCAAAAATAAAAATCTGAACTATTTCCAGTGTGTTCACTCATCTATTTTAACTTAAAAGAGTGAGAAATCTAGACTTTTACAAAAGCATTATTACTGATTTATTTCTAGTTCTGGTTTCGTATCACCTTTTTGCAACATTTTAAACAATAAAAATCAGTACTGTGTATTTTTTAATGTTTGTTTATTTATTTGTTTGTACAGTCAGGTCACAACCTATCTTTTTTTAAATTTTACTTTTCAAACAGGAATTTAAGCTCCAGTGAAAGGGCCTGGTTTCACTGTAGTTAGAGTCTTTAAAACAGTCAGGAAGCTATTAAAGGATTTTCTTCTTTTTTCATAAAGTCGCTGTATGTTGTGTCAGAAAGTGCGTGCATATTTTAAGTCTACTGAACGTTCTCTTATTTTATTATTGCAATCATTTCACATTCGTCTTCAATAGCTAGACTTTTTCACACGAAAGAAAAAACATAAACCCGGATTTCACAAGTTTCAGCTTCTTCTGACGTGGCATCCTCTGATTGGCTCTTCCGTTCGTGGCCTGGCAACCAGATGAGGCTTCGCAGTCATCCCCGCAAGCTTCACTGCTAGCTAGCCGTTAGCTCCAGCTAGTGTTCGCCTTCTTGCAAAAACGGTACGGAATTTCACCATGTCCTCGCGAACCCTGCCCCTCCTCTTCATTAATCTCGGCGGAGAGATGCTTTATATTCTGGACCAGCGACTTCGAGCCCAGAATATCCCGGCTGACAAAGCGAAGAAAGGTATTTAGCGCAGCAACACATCCCAGACACCCCCGTGTTATGACAGATACGTCACATTTCGACTAGCATGTAAGTTGTTAGCCACAGTCCTGTTAACATTTACTTCCTGGGAGCGTTTTATTGTTCGTCTGCTCGTCACATGATACATTTCGTTGGAGGCTGCACTAAGAAACGTGTTTAACAAGTGGGTACTGTCATGAACTGTTGGTTTTCCCATTGACATATGCATTAATTTAGTATTCATTTATCAAGTATCCAATTCAGCTGCCTGGAAAGAGGATGACAGACGAAGAGGTATTGCTGAAAAGTCAAGTACATTTTGCGCTTTGCTTGGGTGCAAAATAAAAAAAAAGTATTGACTTATTGACTTGTAACGACTGTTTAATATTTCAACACATTCATTGACTAAATGCTTTACCGTTCGGAATAAAAAAAAAATAGCTTTCTCATATCAGCTTTGCATTATAAGAAGATATTAGAAAATATAGAAGCGCCACCCTGCCATAGTGTGATGTCCCAGTTTCTTTGGGATCAGCCTCTTCCCTCGTGCTTGCTTGCTTGCATTTATATAAAAATATCTCATAAACTTTACGCCTTGCTTGTCAAATGTCAATCTAAATGTTTAATCTGGATGTAAAAGTATGATTCCAAAGCGGTAATGACCACTTAGATTTGGATGGATTTATCGGAGAGCCTCAACAAAAATTACGGATTGCAATTACACAATTACAGTTCTGTATATTTGGAATTACATTTGTGTGTTAAAATGTTATTTGTAGCACTGACGCATTACTATTTTTTACTGACGATTATCTATTCATAGCTCTGCCTGTAGTTCTGATATATCAGTTATATGTAACGCCCGGCTGCTTGAGTTAATGTATTTCCCACCCACTTAATTCTGATGATATACCCACTCAGGTGAGTCCTCAATTTACCTTTGGATTTTCCTCTTTTTGCCTGTCCAGTTATGAATGACATCATTACCACTATGTTCAACAAAAAGTTCCTGGAAGAGCTCTTCAAGCCTCAGGAGTTGTATTCCAAGAAGGCCCTGAGGACGGTGTTTGACCGACTAGCCCATGCGTCCATTATGAGACTGAACCAAGCAAGCATGGACAAGGTAGAGTGCTTACATGTTCCTAGGTCAGTTAAGTTTACACTTAAAGTTAAGCTTCATTATCCAACCTGAATGTCCCTATTTCTCTTTCCAGCTCTATGACTTAATGACCATGGCGTTTAAGTATCAGGTTCTCCTTTGTCCTCGGCCCAAGGACATCCTCCTCGTGTCATTCAACCACATGGATGCGATCAAGGAGTTTGTGAAAGATACTCCAAGTGTCCTCGGTCAAGTTGATGAGACGTATCACCAGCTGATAGAGGTTTGGTCTGCGTTGGCCCTGTGCTTGTTTGATAGGACAGTGAGATGTCTGTTTGTCCAAAACCTGTATCCACTTTAGTGACTGCAAACAAACAAAGCCAATAACATTTCAAATGTAACTTTTTTTTTTTTTTTACAAATCAAGAGGGTACGTTTTATGTGTTGTGATTGATTTTATTTTCTTGTTTTTGTTTTCCCCTGCAGATTTACACACCGTTGTCAAGTGGTGAATTCCAGTTAATAAGGCAAACACTTCTTATATTTTTTCAAGATATGCATATTAGGGTAAGTCGACGTTTGAGTTTTAAGGTGGCGGGGATTCTTATTATCCATAGTTTACCCGTTGAACATGCATCTTCATCTTGTCTTCCTTTCTCGCTGTTATTTTTGCATCAGGTTTCTATTTTCCTGAAGGATAAAGTGCAGAACTCGAACGGCCGCTTTGTGCTTCCTATTTGTGGCCCAGTGCCCTGTGGGACTCAGATCCCGGGCTTGATAAGGTAATACTGCACAAGGCTGGTATAATCTCAAGGCAAAATGTAAATATTGAGGTGAATGCTAGTGAATAGTTTTCAGAAGTGCTTGCTTTTCTCTTTCCTGGCAGATCTTAAATGGTTATTTCAGGCCGTCTGCAGCTAATTGCATTAGTGAGGTTCTGTTTACAAGCATTTAGTCTCTAATTTTAGTGCAGTGTCTGACTCTGCTTACACAGTGACTTATTTAAATGAGTTCTTTTTTTTTATTCCAGGATGTTCAGCTGCACTGGTGAAGAGGTCAGCCGGCTACAGTTCAATAACGGGGGAAACTATGCTGCTGCTCTCCGAGAGGGTTCTTTTGACCTGTTTGGTGATAGAGTCACCAGACTTGGGACAAACATGTGAGTGTTAAAACAAATAAACCTTAGTGAAATTGTGAACTGTCTTTATGGAATGAGTCTGCTCAAACGTTCCCCCTTATGGTCTGCACCTCGCCTTGCTTGCAGGTACAGTGTGTGTCGTCCAGTTGAAACGCATATTTCAGGAACGTCCAAAAATTCTGCACAGCACACGAAGGTGAAGCCGGTTTACTGTTTCTGTACAGCTCTTCCACTCTCAAGTATCTAACTTCCTGATGGTCAACAGGTCAACACCGCCCCCAACCCTCTGGCCAAAGAAGAACTGAATCTGTTAGCTAAGTTAATGGGTGGCTTAGATTGTCAGACACCAGGGAACACAGACACTGGCTTTCGAGTGAATCTTTTTGCGACTGATGAGGAGGAAGAGTGGGTATTCTTTCTAAGCATAGTTTATCATTTGATTTTGGTCAGTTGAAGACAGGTTTGTTTATCCACAGAGAGGCATTAGTATCAAGACCGGATGAACTGTCATATGGAGTCATTAACATCCAAGCAACAAAGGTAAATAATAGTGTCATAGTATTGTTTTTTATGCTCTAAACCTTATGATGTCTTGTCTGAATTGTTTTTTCTCAGGACCAACAAACCAATGCTGAGCTAGCCAAGATCATCGGCGAGTTCAGTGTGTCTCAAGAACAGTCTTCTAGTGGAAACAGTAAAGGTGATGACCTTCTGGCCATGATGGATGGCCTGTGAACTAATTGACCAATTGCTCACGCTTGCTCTAAAGTCTGCTGCTGCTCCAATGACTTGAGAAAGAGGTCCCGCCCGTATGAGTGCATAACTAGGTGTTTGTGAATGAAGCCAACCAAATAATACGTAACATAATTAACACATTGTGAGAAACGGTCCCATTTCTATGTACATGATTGTCATTTTCAAACATGCGTATTGTATTTCAATCCTGATATTTTGGCTCATATTGTGCCATTATAATTGACTATGTATTAAGACACTAAATTACAGATGATTTCAGCATTGAATTGTCAAATGCAACAATGCACCGTCAAGGTTTTTTGCTCATTTCAAACACTGCTGCAAGGGCGGCTGGACTAACTGCCCTTTCTCATGTGATCCAAACCGGTTGTGTAATCTTAACATGAATCCATAAATTTTCCAGTTACTCCCAGAGTATTGTGGTTTGGACGGAGTGCATTGTAAATGTATTTATTTATTCGTGTCAATGTGTATAGTAAGGTTAACTTGCGATGTTAGAATGTGCATTTTGATAAACAATTATAATAAATCACTTCATGAGCTTGACCCATTTGACTGGTGATTCGCGTGCTGTTGTAGTTAAGAAGATCGAACACTAGGGGGAGCTCTGTCACCTTTTTGCGCGCCGTTACTGCGACTGTTGCAGTGTGTGAGGCATCTATGAGACAAAATTCAATCTACTTTGTGTCGCTAATTCAATTCTTGTCTCTCTAGGATAGCATTGCAAAACTCAGTCAGGGATTTGAGTTGTATAACTCAAAGAAACGTAATCTGGTTTTGTGAATCACATTCTATTGGTTTCTGATTGTTCTTTTTTTGTGAATGCTGAAGTCTTCCTGGTTAAAAGAAAACAAAAGGAATTTAATAGTTAAATGCGTCCTGCAACAGTCTCCGAGCCTGTCCTTTTTTGGACAGTAATATACTAAGGCACAAAAGAATACTGTCTCACAGACAATGTAGAGGTTAATAATGCTAGAGTGTAACCACACTTTAGAACTAAGGTGGTTGGTGCTAGGGTTGCTGGACTTGCTGGTCTTTTGGAAACTCCTACCTGGGATTTCAGCATACTGAAGCAAACAGTTGTCTTGGCAGTTTTTCCCTGTCTCGTCGTACTTAAATGTTTACTCCTCAAGTCACCCACGCTTGGAGCCACATGAGGTGAACATCACATCTGCAAAACATGCTGGGAATCGATTTGAGCACAGTATCTGGTGCGAGCAGAGGACAGATGTCATTTCGCAATCAGTCCCTTTTATTCTGAAACAACACTTGAATTTAGCTTGACTTACTTCAGTCACATTCTTGATTTGTCTTGATGAGTTCAAATGAAATTAATTTACAAGGAGCAGATTATTTCCCCAAAATCCATGACACACTTCAGTCATGCTGTGATCATCTTCATTCATGATTCAGCTTCCTGTTTGACAGCTGTGGGTGGTACTGACAAGCGTTTCATCTGGCTGTGACCATGTGCTCTGCTGTCTCAGATCAAGAGGACAAATTCAGCTCTTTAAAAGTATCTGAAACCGCGTTCTGACTTGGCAGGCTTCTGTTATGCCTGCGGTCGGAATTTTAAATGTCGATTGATGTTTAAAATTAGATTGGATGTGCTGCTCCAAAAGTTAGTGGCCTGTCGAAAATAGCCACATAATAAGTGACTGAGGAAAGACACAGACACATTTCAAAATTATATTCAGTCTTGGGATTTCAACATTTGTTAATTGAATTCTCGATATTTGTTTTACATCCTATTTTTCAACCACATATACGTTGTTTTTCGTCCTGATTTAATTTATTTTACCCAAGCATGTCAACGTATGTAGTAATATCTAATGGCGAATTAATGTGATGTGTTCCAATATTTCTCATATGTTTCACGATTCCATCCAACTCCCCGGATCACATATTCGTGGAAAAATAAATGACGTAATCACATTTCAGTCAGAAATAGTTTCATCATCAGTTTAGAAATATTTACTAGGAGGAAAAAAAACGTGGTATGTGCGTCCTTATTGGTCGAATCCAGCTGTCGATCACACAAGTATGTGCGTCATTTCCGTTGTCAGGTGGCGCTGTCGCTGTGGAAAGATGCGATTAGCGAAGAGCGGAGGCTTTTCCTTAATGGCTCTACTCGGCTCCAGAAACTAGACCAACCGATAGCAAAGCTTCGATTGGGGGACTTCATATTCCCATTGCCGCAGTTGCCCCAGAAATGCCCATGTTGTAGACCGACAAGGCGGACTTTTAAGCGGTGGTTTTGGCTCGAGGTAAGCGACGAGGTTGCTACTAGCTTCCTGGCAAAGCTATCCAGCTGTAATGTACTTTGTTTAAATGGCCTCTCGGCTGGCGCGGTGTCGTCCTCGCCCGGTGCTTGGAACCAAGCAACCCGAGCAAAATGCGCCGAGGTGACTCGAAGGTTTAACTGCCACACTTTATAACCAGCACCGAAAATCCTGGTGTCGAGTCTGTCTCCCTTTGTGTGGCCGGTTGGCTGTAGCCGTGGAATTCAGTCGGCTTCCCCGTGTGAATAACTCCGTGCACACATGACCGGTTGGATTTAAATATAACCCGCAGGTCGTGTTTAACTTCGTCATGTGCTTCCAGATTAAATATATTCAGCTAAATATGATTTATGCCTCGTTTCAGTCGGCTGAAGTCAACCGTGTAGTTGGCAAACGTGTTCTAATCATGCGGTCCTTTTAACTCCACCGCAGTGATCTAATTCCACTTACAATAGATATAGCGCTTGTGCTTTCGTAAATGAAACAACCGCCAATGTTGACACTTTGATCTTTTTATCTCTTGGTTTAAGTTTGTTTTTGATACGCTGCAGTCATTAAAGTTCTGCATTCTATTTAATGTATTTATGATGTGAAACATGGAAGCACTGCTTAGTTTAATAAAAGGTATTGTGTATTTCGAGAGCCTTTTTAAAATTTCCTGAATAGCACATGGGTTTGGTGCAGCTTTAAGATCAGCAGAACAGCTGAGTTATTTGGTCCTGGTTGTGTATGCTGACCTCCATAGTCCGAAAACAGTTACTGCATTTAGTTTTGATTCCATTTGTCGCCCTGTTATTAACAAATACATTCCCTTTATCAGGTAACTGTTTGGATTGACCAGCTGTTTGCAACAGGCTTGTACAGCTGATATTTATTAATGCAACAACTGTTAGTTGTTTAGATCTACATGTAAAGAGTTATTTTTACGTGTGTGCAGTTATTTTTAGCATCTACTGAGTAGGCTGCTTGAGTTAGAGTGTAATTGGATATCAATCAGCAATTATGACTCGTTGCTTTTTTGGTGCCAGCTACATTTGCATTTCTAGACGGGTGGCGTGGAGCGTGGCGGTGGGCAGTTCTCGAGGACATCTATTTGTTCTGATACTATTTAAGGATCCCACATGTCTCGTAGGCACAGAAGTGTCTCTCGCCTCCTTTTTTGTGTGATATGATTCAGAGACTGTATCTGTTCTCGTCCTCCCAGCGGTACAGTCAGAGGCGGTCGTGCTCTCAAGATCGCTGGCTGAGCAAGGAGGCGCGGCACTGTCAGAAAAGGGTAGTTGTGCACTGTCATCGCACTGATGTCATCTAGGTCGGTGTGCATTAGTTGGTTGGAATGACCTTTGCTTTTCAAATGTTTCAAGGGGTTGGCTTTGCAGCTTAACACTTTGGTGTTTAGTCACTGGATGAATAGCCCCTATGTCATGCCCCAGTTTCAGATACAAGTCCATGGTGCATGGATAAGTGTAGTTTTATGTTAAACAAGCTGGATGTATTAATGCAAATGCTATCTGCCATTCAATTTCCGATTGTATCTTTATTATAGCTATTTTTGGACACATTTTTAAGTTGATTTGTGTCCTAAGGACATATGATAACAGGTAATTTGAATTCTCTCTATTGCTCCCTTGTGCCCTTTAATGCTCAGATGATGGTGTTTGGCGCTTTGACTAGTCTGCCACTTTGTAGTCATGGATGAAACGGATTGCAATATACTTTATTTGTGACACCCACATAATGTGCTTAAACCAGAGACTGCACACAGGAAGTGAGGATGTCCCTTGAGATGTGATGTGTTGGCTGCCAAAGTAGCAGTACTCGGCTTTTGATAGGTGGTCATGGATGACATTACAATGCATGTTTATCTTCACAGTGCTCTTGCGTGTCCTGCTTAGAGGTTTTTCCTGCGAAGTGCTTGCTTGCTATCAGCAACGTGACTCGTGTCACTTCAGCTTGCGCAACAAACGCTGTCAGACCCCTCAGCTCATCAGACGCAGTGAGTGATGACTCGTGTAGCTGGAGACAGATGGGCAAGAGACAGTGATGATGACACTGTCTGCTGTCTGGGATCAAAAAAAGCCTCATGGAAGTGAGAATTCATACCAGCCTGCTCTGACTGCCAACTGTGCTAAAATGCCAACTGGCTGGTGGTACAAAATAAGAGCGCAAGCATGAATCACGAATGGATTGTTTTTTTGTTTTGTTTTTTCTGAGAGGGGGAGGTCGGGTTATGGGGTGGAGCACGTACGATGTAACAATGTGATAGGTTTAAAGAACCTCTTGTTACAAGTTTCATTTATTCTTAATAGTTTTGAATAGTCTTGAGCTACTGTAGTAGCTGAGTAGAAGTCACTTTTTATCTGTGTGGCGCTGGATTGTTTCTTTCATCCTCCTCCATTTGTATGGATGATTAAAGAGGAATGAAGTTGTGATTTGTTGTCTTTCTCACCCCTTTTGACTAGACCTCACACATGTCGCTGTTAAGTATACAACAGTAAATTTCCATCAATAATTGAATCCTTCAATCAACTTACTTCAGAGCAGACCCATGAAGGTATATCTGATAATGACAACACGATGCTTGAGTGTTGGATGACACTTCTGAAGATATTTTATATTGGTGCTGTGTTTCCCAGAGATTTTTGTGGTATTAAGTCAAGCAGCGATCTCGTGGTCGTCAATTTTGCACTGGACTGTGCACTTTGGCACTGACATTTCAGCGTTGCAAACGACTGAAGGCTCTGTTGAAATTTGGTAACATCTGCTGTTCTTGTTGCTCTGGGTAGCTAAACCTGCACGCACACATCAAACTTTCATCTAGTTCTCAATCGAGTAAAAAAAGGAACGCAACCAGCCATTTAATGTTACTGCATACTGTTTTTTTGCATGCTGTTCTGTTATTGAGTACTGTGCTGAGGATCTGTATACTGGAGTGCGGGAAGTATTTTATTGTCCTAAGTCAGAAACTTTGAAATGTGTGAGCCACTTACCACTCTTTACTGGAGTAAACTACTCGTGTGATTCCTTTTCGTTTTCTTGTTGCCTTTGAAATGTGTATGCAAATTTTGGGTTGATCTCACTGCTCATTCCAAAGCGCTACTTCCTTTCTTGTTACGGGAAACAGATGAGATTTCATCACATAGGAATTCTGTACCGCCACGTAAAGCAGACTTCTTGAACTGTGGAACTCATGGTGGTAAATTTGCATTCCGGTTGGAGTACATTTTCTAATGATGTGTCATGGTCTTGCTGGTTCTTTTTGCATGTTGCTCCACTACTTTCTTATCATCATGAAAGGGCAAGGCTTGTTGGTGCGGCTGCATGTGTCAGCCTTGTTCACATGCAAGTGTTCCTTTCATAGGCCGGCCATCTGAAGATAAGCTGGTTGTACAGATTTTCAGATAAAACGTGGAGATTAAGACCAAAAGGATTTGCTGAACATCGAATGCAGCAGTCGGTAAAACCAAATCGTGTCAAATATGGAGACACACTTGAAGGACTCTCTGTCCTGGTCTCACGATGATGTGATGCATTTACATGAAATCTATTTAAATGGAAGCCTCTGGCACAGTGTGCCTTGTGTGACTGGGAGATTAAATCAGAGGTGTCACCAGTAACACCAGCAGGCATTATTTTGAATGGAGCTGTAATGGTCTCACATTCTTGCTGAGGTGTTGGTAAATGTGTGGGTGGGATATTTAAATGTGTGAGGAGGAGCTGCCCTTGAGGTTACCTCTGCTTATTCTCCCTTCCACCCTGCAGGAATCGGGCTGGTTTCTACTTCACTTTAGGAGACTGTTTGAAGTTGAATTTCTTTCCACAGCATGTCCAATGATTCTTGTTACATCCTCATGACTCTTTGATTTGGACTCTCATCAGATCTATCGTCTTTCACAGCCTCAGCATGTCCAAGCGGCGTTCCTCGGACAGGGGTGCTGGAGATACTACAGGCAGGGCCAACAAGCTGCAATGTCCTGGGATTTCCGGCAGTAACGCTAAGAGAGCTGGGCCATTCATTCTTGGTAAGGAAGTGATGTGCACTCTCCTGGTCTTTTTTACTCAAACAGTGTCTTCTCTGCGCATTGTTTCAGTAAGTCAAGTTTGTGTCTAAAACGTCAGTAGCATTTGTGTGTCTTGAGTGTGCAATTTGTGGGGTGTCTGCGTGAGTTGTCCTGAGGCAAGAATGTAAAGAATGTGGCTGATCCCTATGACATCGACCAGAGAGGTCTATGTTTATTAGTTAAATAGGTGAGATGTGTTGCAGTGAAAGCTGCTGCCCTCGTGTTTTACAACAGTTTTAGTGCCATATGAAGTCGATAAAATATTCTCACATTAATATATGAGGTCATGTGTTTTGAATCCATATCAAAAGCGTAAATAAAAAATGTGCAATGGACAGGTAACAATTAAGCACATTTCTCGGCCAACAGGAGAATATATAAATGCTGTTTTCTGGTCAAAAAATAAAAGTTGAAAAGGTCAGTCACATTAAAAACAAATTTATATGGTTGGTGGAAATAAAATTCTCAAATATCAAGATGGTTAGTTTAATCTACAGGACGAAAGCAAATCTGTTTACACACAATTATACACTGCCCATCTTGAAGAGAAAATGGCGATCACTTGTAGCCCATTGAACCTTGAAAACATCCTAAAAACTATTTTATATGGAGTATTGTTTCTTTGAATATTAACCTGCTATGTCAATTACAGTGCTTATTTTAATGTTGCTTACCGGACGGGGATGACAAGATGGTTTACATTTATTTGAAGGGAACCAACAGCAATGCAGAAGCCGAACAGGAGATTAGAAATACGTAGTTTTTCACACAGTGTGAAACAGAATTTCTCAGTTGATTCCCGTGACTCATGCGTACATGTGGACATGTGTTAGTGAGAAGTGTGAAATAAAAACGTCACACCGTCGAGTGTTGGTGGATGAATGCAGTCTGATGAGCAGTGAGAGCAAACATTCTCTGCCTTTTGGTCATGCAGCTGTTCTTCTTACGCTTGCAGGGCCTCGTCTGGGCAACTCACCAGTCCCCAGTATAGTCCAGTGTTTGGCTCGGAAAGATGGCACAGATGATTTCTATCAGCTCAAAGTAAGTGGAAAAACTAAACTTTGTATTGTATGTATTCTTCATAAACCTCTTGCCATTTGAACTATTGACCAGGCTTTGTCAACATTGCAAGCCCTCTTTTTCAATGTGGCCTATGCAATTGCATTATTGGGGCTATTGGCTGTCAGGTACAAAAGGAAGACTAATGAAAAAGAATGTAAGGTGGAAGTTTTTTTGCCCATCTGGAATGTTGACTTCTAACCCCTGTGGCCATTTAGAGTCTGCTCATATGTCTAGTTAGTCACCCAAGTGACAACTCATCTGGACTTGTGATGGCAAATAAAATGGTAAATATATTTTGTCAGACCATTGTGTTTCAGTCGATGTTATATTGGATTTGCTTTTGCAATAACCACATGACATAATTTTGGATTGCCTTGTCTTCATTAGATCCTGACACTAGAAGAGCGTGTGGATGCTGCTGGGGAGACACAAGAGGAGCGACAGGGGAAGATGCTGCTACACACAGAGTACTCGCTACTTTCTTTGCTGCACAACCAGGACGGTGTGGTCCACCACCATGGCCTCTTCCAGGTACATCCACAAATCTGTCAGCTTTTTCACTTGATGGCGCACCGATTGAAAAATGTCAAGTGACTCCTGCTTCTCGTTCTCAAGGATCGAGCATATGAAATAGTTGAAGACATGGAAGCTAACAAGGTGCGAAAGATGAAGAAGAGGATCTGCCTGGTGCTAGACTGCCTGTGCGCTCACGACTTCAGCGACAAGACTGCAGACCTGATAAACCTCCAGCATTATGTGATCAAGGAGAAGCGTCTCAGCGAGCGCGAGGCCATCGTCATTTTCTATGACGTTGTGCGTGTGGTCGAAGCCCTTCACAAGGTGAGTTGTCACATGTTGGTGGGACCCTGTCATATTTGTCTTTTTATGCAATATTTATTTGGATTAAGCAGATGTAAGAATAACTGACCTTAAACGTGTTTAATTTGAGTGTGCAGCACAAAATCAAAAGTGATGATGTTGTAAAATCATTTTGTGCTGATTTTTCTCTGATGTTGTTTGTATGCTTTCTTCCTGTGATGACTCATTTCCCATCCCAGCGGGCCACACCCAGGAACAATGATTGTTTTGATACCAACTATGGACTCTGAACATAATGTGTCTCTTTTTTCTCTTCTGTCTGCAGAAAAACATTGTGCACAGAGACCTGAAGCTTGGAAACATGGTGCTAAACAAACGGTGAGACCACATGGGGTTCATGTGTTGGGAATGGTCACGAAGAGTGATCTTTCTCATGAGATGTGGTTAGTCATTTTAGCTTGCCAGGAAGTGCTTCTGCCTCCACTTGTGTGCTTGTGTGTAGGTGGGAGAGTGTGTGAGCGAGCACTCTCATGGTTCCAGCAGCATGCGTCTGATGTACACTTGGCTTTGAACCCGAGCTAGGGTCACATACCCTAACTAAACGTGTTTAGAAATCCAAAGCCACACTCTTTTGTGAAAGGCTCCACGACCTTACGCTGCGGGTCGTGTAAATGCTGATGATGCATTCCACGTGGATAGATTGGGAAGGTGGGTTGCAGGCTGGTGAGGAGAAAAGATTATATGGCTTGGTAGTTGGCACCAGCAGTCAGTGAGTTATCCTGCGATTTGGTACATATTTTCCTCCTGGTACTTCAAAACTAGCCTTCAGTTATTTGCTACAATATCTGGTATGTGTCACCCTATGAGGAGGGTGATGTGAAATTGAAAACACAGTAGTACATCGGTCATGTTAACACTGTAGTAGATGAAACTGCGCTCACTCAAAACTGGCCGTACATGTGTGTGTGATGAGTTGTAACACCATGTACTGAGTCATCCACCCTGCATGCAAGTTCATTCACTCACATGTTCCTGTGTTTTATTTATTTTTGACCAAATCCATTGTTTCCCTGAGGCTTGAGCCCGATGACCCCGACCAGGAGTAGCTGCAGTAGTCTGGTTGTGATGAAACCGGTGTGTTTTGGTTGAGGGGAGGAGGGAGTTCTAGACAGAGTAGAACACTTCGTCCCAGCTGGAGACAAAGAAGAGGCCTGCCAAAGGCCCCATAGCTCAAAGCTGACTCACACCACCATGCACGTCATACACAGGCAATCGCACAGTCTCACTCAGTCTTCCTCGAGTGCTTCCATACTTCATCATGAAATTTGTTTTTCCAGCCCCTGTCACCTTTTATTATCCCTTATCACCTCCCTTTCTTCTATTTCCTTTTTGTTTCCTGTATCAAATTTTGCTTACAGCCTTGTTTTGTCTGATGCCCTTCCACTCTGCACACAGAAGATTGTGCAAAATCGCCATCACTCAAAATACAGATGTCTATGACACTCAGCAGTTCAGGCATCTGTGATGTTATTTCCCCTCTGCACAGCAATCTCTTGTGAAAGCAGGATGTTGTAAATCAATCTGCAGCATCTCTCACTGTGTGTTGGTAGTGTAATAACTTCCTCGAAACGCCTAAATAATGGAGTCAGCTTGAATAACAGTCTTCCATTTTGAAAGGCGTGTGAAACCGAAACTAATTTCTGTTCAGACTGATTTAACTTCTGTGTCTCATGAGTGTGCTTTGATTTAAAACAAAGCTATTGTCAATGAAATATTTGTTAATAATGTTCCCACAACATGGGATTTGTATACATTAATATCTTGTCCAAAAGTATGCCCTACCCTAGAAAACCATTTTGGTATTTTTTTTTTTCAGTGTCGGCTTATTTGTGAAGTTTTGGTTAAAGCACTTCAGCAGGACTATTTGGAGGTCTGCATGTTTGTCTTGTTTGTCAACAAGTTTGGATGACTCAGAGGTTGCTACCGGACTAGAATTTTGCTCTAGGCTAGTATCTGTAGAGAGCTTATCCAACCCAGTAAACACTGCACAAAATGCAGCAAAATAAAGCTGTACGCTTCAGTCTGAGTTTTTACTACGCTATTTCTCAGCTGTTATTTGTTTTACTGTGCCGGAACACCAACAGGCTGGTCTGTGTTGATTAGACCTTGGAGAAGTTCAAAATTCCACTGCAAAATGTTAGATGTCAGATTTATTGAAGAGAGGAATGCATTGTTTATTTTAATTATACCTATATAAGTGTCACATGACTATTCTTGTTACTTTAAACATTTCTAGGTCAGGATATGCATTTCAGCACAGAGTACGCCTCAACTGGACAAAGTGCGCACAAAATAAATTCAAAAATCTTCAACCACTTTTTATTATTGTCTTAGAACCCGATTGTTATCGTTATTTTAGTCCTAAAAAATAAATAAATAAATCTGTTCAGTAGTTCATGCAGTCATTAAGTAGGACGTCAAAAATTATCTTTATATATTTGTTTATTATTATGTGACATTTTGTTTACAACTGGTTTAGTTTCAGCATTATGTTTGTGGCAGGAGGTCACCAGGTTTCTGGTTTCCTGCCTCCCTGAGATCACATGACTTGGAAGCAGAGACTGTGTGATGTCTTCAGTCCTCTGGGAACCTTACCTCACGAGGCAAACATGCAATTTTCATTTGCTCTTTCTCCAATGCATGAATAGCTGCATGCATCGCGATGTACGCCGACAAAAGAATAGACCTCGCTTTTATGTGTGCAGTCTTTGGAAATCCCTTTGTCCCTTCAGCCCTTGTTTACTGTATATACATCTGAAGTTTTGACCACAGGGATCGCTTAGCTTTTGTCTCATGTAAGGCTTCATGTGATTAAAGTTTTAACATCAACAGACCATCTTCTCTGTGCTGACGAATGTCTCTTGTGATGGCTCTGTCAGATGCTTCAGTGCTCACCATTATACACATGACCATACACTCACTTTGGCTTTTACCACCACACTCCAGTAAGACATGCATATTTGCTCAGTTATTTAATTGCGGATTTTGAGCGTCCTACCTTGAATCATTATCAGTTTCACTAGGCAGCAGGTTGACTCATGTTTGATCAGTGGGTGGCCATTTTTTTCCACTGGTTCATCTTATTTGAATCAAAGTTTAGGACTCATTGCAACCTGGTTTCGCTGTGCCGTGTGATCTTGATGAGTCACACAAACCCTTGAACACCTCATTGTTTCCGAATAAACCAGTTCAACCAAAAGGACGGAGGATGACAGTGAGCTGAATTTGACTCATTTAAGTGTCAAAGTTCATTCTACGTTAAAAAAGCATTGATATGAAACATTATTTGGTGAGGAAAGTATTGGTGGTTGCGCCCTCTCAAGACTAGCAAAACCAAAAAAAATTGTATTCGTGAATGCACCGTCTTTTTATGCTTATCGAAAGTGTCCTTTTCTTTTTTAAGAACCCACCGAATCACCATCACCAACTTCTGCTTGGGGAAACACCTGGTGAGTGAAGAAGACCTGCTGAAAGACCAGAGAGGAAGTCCTGCATATATAAGCCCTGATGTATTAAGTGGTGAGTGAAAACGTTCTTTGTTGCCAAAGTTGCTCATGATACTGGAAGTGGAAATGATGAATGCTTAATTTATATCTAAAATACAGTGTGTTCTTCACCAGTCTTTACATCTATCTGTTTGTCACCATGAATCTTGTTGTGTGTGTGTGTGTGTTTGATATGAATGTGTGGATTCTTCGTCACTGGTTAAACACCGACTCCATTTCCTGTAATGAGTGGCCGTGCAGTTGTTGATTTTGGACTAGATGAGTTCCTGGCACACACGTGTTATGCAACACATTGCAGTCGATCTTGTTGATGTGCGGATACTGCACTTAAAAAAGGGGGCTTGTCGCAATCTTGGACAAATTAAGGACACACCGTTTCCTGTTACTTACTTTCAGTTTGAGTGTTCGAGATGGTTTAGGATTTTCTCACGATTTGTCGAATAAGGAAGTGACTTTCCTCACGCTGCGAAAGCCTTGTTTCTTGGAAAAGCAGAAATGATTTTGAATGGTTCCCCTGGAAATGTTCTGAGAAGAAATGGACTCTTGCTTTTGCCATCTCTTATTTATTCCACAACGCTCTCTATGGTAGATAATGCTACACCTTCAGCGCTTCAAAAGCGAGATACTGTGTGTATGCGTGCATGCGCTTGTCTAACGTGACAGCCACACAATTTAGAGTCGGTGACTCACGCAGTGATGAGTCATGAGCGGGGAACTACTCCCATCCACCTCCCCCCCTCCCGCTCCGTGTGTGTGCGCTGCAAGCTTGAACGCAATTGCCTGTGCCGCCCGCCCGACTCTCACCACAGCGAGTCTCCTGGAGTCGCACAGTTTAATTGCCTCCAGTGAGCAGGTTATATAACCTTTCATTTTATCTCTTCATCTTATTGAATTATTTTCCGATGACGGGCATTTACCTGCAGAAGCCATGTGGATTTTTCTCCACCTGTCTCAACACCAGGAATGTTAATATAAATGCAAATATAGTGACAAGAACAGGAATCTAAAAGATGGTATAATATCATCATGAATCTGCTCCCCTCATTCGTAATTTTTTTCTAGAGAGCACATGTTCCTGAGTGTAGTGGATACTGTATATGGTAGAAATGTTTGACATTCTGCATCTGGAAAACCAGTGTTGAGTCACTCACAGAGCAAGTTGTGGACGTTGTTCGGGCAAATGTATTTTAATCATGTCTTTGATCCACTTCAGCTGAATACCAGTGAGGCAACCTCGTGGTGGTGCAGTTGATCATTTACTTTAACACGTTCACTTATTCTAAAGTAAGGTCTCAGCATTGTTGTAAAACTGCTTTATTTTTTTTCTCTGATACTCAACCTTCATTTCATGGACTGACTGTCGCTGCAGCTCTGGTCAAATTTAGAGTCTTTTCGGCACTGCAGAAGGTGTTTCTCTTCTTATTTTGATGCTTTAAAACTCTTGTCTGTTGATAAAAGAGTCTGCATAAGCTCTTACACAACGATTGATCCAATTTCCTGTTTGCAGGTCGGCCATACCGCGGCAAGCCCAGCGACATGTGGGCTCTCGGCGTGGTCTTGTTCACCATGCTTTATGGCCAGTTCCCTTTTTATGACAGCATACCTCAAGAGCTCTTCCGAAAGATCAAGGCTGCTGAATACACCATCCCAGAGTGAGTGGCATAATACATCGCGATGAATGATACTAGATATTTTGGTTTTGATCTGTATCAGAATGTGTGGGTTGAGATGAAATGGTTCTTGCCTTTGTATGATGAGTGAATGTAAACAGTGCACCAAGACAGGGAGATGAAAGGGCATTCCAGGTGAAGCTAAAGGCAGGATGGCAGATGAAAAATGTCGTTCATGCCTTCCATTTTCTCGATGCCTGTTGTCAGAGATGGCCGTGTGTCCGAGAACACTGTGTGCCTGATCCGAAAGCTGCTGGTCCTGGATCCTCAGCACAGGCTGACTGCAGGAGAAGTGCTGGAGTCCCTCAGTGCCATCATTGCATCGTGGTAAGCGCTCCCCCTGCTGGACTATTAGCGCTTTGCATGGCAGTTTAATAACCGCACCATTTGTTTGGTCCGACAGGCAGTCGGTTTCCTCCATGAGCGGCCCCTTGCAGGTTGTCCCAGATATTGATGATCAAGTCAATCACCCGGAGCACCTACAAGAGGTACTATTGTCTGTCTTCCATCCACAAAATACACAGGAATGTAGAGGGACGTCTCATGTAGAGGACAGGTGTGACTACGGTGGACGATCAAGACGGGTTGAATAAGGCTTTGTACATCTCCTGCCCCACGATGATTCTGATCAGTGGATGTTGTGGTTTGCTGCAGGCCAAGGCGATCGAAGAGTCTTCACAGTACGAGTTTGAGAACTACATGCGTCAGCAGCTGTTGCTTGCCGAAGAGAAGATCACTATCCACGAGGCCAAGAGCTTCCTCACCAAGCGGCAGTTTGGCAGCCTCCCGCCTGTGAGGCGACTGGGTCAAGACGCGCAGCCCGTCAGCCCCTTGGACGCAGCCATATTGGCTCAACGTTTCCTTCGCAAATAATCCTCCGTCGCCCCGGTGAAAGAGGTCGCTGGACTGTGTGGGCCTCACTGAACTTCCAGGCCAGGTTGAAGGTGGGATTGGGGAGGAACTGAGCTGGAGCAGAGTGGCATCCCATCCTCCTCCTCTGCTCCAGCAACAGCCCACCTCGCCCTGGTCCCCTGAATACAGGGTCACGTAGCAAGCCCATTTCCTCTCCATTACACCATTGCTGGTCCAGTCACCGATCTTACCCTCTCTCACTGGTTCCTCCGCAGATCTGACCCAGTCAGGTCTGCAACATCAAATCTACCTCCTCCACGTTTTCTATCGCTCGCCGTTCCCCGACCAGGAACAGAGCCTCCACACCACCGGTGACATAAAGCATTACTGTTCTCTCTCTCCGGAACCTTCCGTCGGGTTTCCCTTGAACCGAATAAGCTTTTAATGACAGTAGCATTTTTACCCTGACCTTTGACATTGAAGGCGTCTGCTTTAGCTCGTCCCTGTGGACTATCTATTTTTAGCATCCAGGCAGCTACTGTGAGGTACCTGGAAGACACAAAGCCAAGAATGAAACTATGCCAAGGCGTATTGATGGTAAATCTTCCTGAGTGCCATTAAAACTATGTGGCGCCGTCATGTTTCCAATGCCAAATCATGTCTTCAAACAAAATACAGCCACGGAACCGGTACACGCCGTCAGTCGACCACCACCCTCCCTCTGTTCGAGTGTGAATTCTTCAATCCAGTCTCTGTACCCTTGAGTGCGTGCGGCTGAGCCTTTAAGCTATTTTACAACCTTCTGTTATCTGGCCCACTTTCACGGCAAACACTGTGAAACCAGAGCACGCTTGGACCGTGGTCGCTGTCCGGCATCATGGGTGATCATCATGTGTTAGAGCCATTGTCGGGGCGGGGGGGTGAAACTGAAGTGTGAGACTACAACTTTTTTTTAGGTTGATTTTTTTTTTTTTTTTTTGTGATTAAATGGTAACTGAATGGGAGTCACTTTTATTGCTTCTCTAAAAAGTAGACAGATTACTAGGTAGCTCGATGGTAACAGATGTGTACACAAGAATGTTTTGGAGCTCGTACTTGCCCTTCATCCCTAAGATGATACACCGCCCTCAGTTTTCGTTGGTTTGTTCCCTTTCACATCAGCTCCTCAATGGCTCCAACACATTCTCCCCACATCCTCAATGGAAATGCGCATCCTCTGGAAAACTGCTGGTGACTGTTCGCGTTTCTATTCTTCCTCCGTTTACTTCACCATCCAGCTGGAATATTTATCAATCATCTTCATTTGAGTTATTTATTCTCACCTTGGTGTCAACTTTGCTCATCACTGCAACCATTAGGGTTCAATGACAAGGCTTTCCCCTCCTTAACTTATGCTAGTAAGGTTGTTTTTTTTGCCCCCCATTTTCATTTGTGTACAGCTTAAGAGTAGCAACTGTCACCTCCATTTTCCAATCACAAAGTCAGTGGTCGACTCAAGCTACACTAACTAGACTGACTTTTGCATATTCCTTACTGGGAAATGGTGTGTGAGATGTTCCGAGACGTTTTTTGTTTTTAAATACACAAACTGCACTCTCTGGTCAGTATGTAAATATTACACCACAACAATGCAGTTTTTTTTAAGGATACACACACACAGGTAGTCATAAATTGAAAGCCACATCTAAGTCCAAACTAGCAACGCGAGGGTTTTCTCCCACCTCAATGTGAAGTTTGTGGTTCAACAGCAGTATTGTAGTTCATCAGAAGAGGTCGTGTCGTAGCTGTCGGTGGTTTCTGTGCAGTGTCTCATGCCACGAGTCACAATTCCGCCCCACATGCAGATCAATAGATTTTAATGTTGTTTGCCCTCTTGAAAAGTGTTCTAGCTTGTGGGTCGTGCCACACTGAATGTTAGTCTGATTCCAGAAGCATGAGCGTCATGTGAGGTGAAACTGTTGCATGATTTGGACAGGCAAACATAATTGGATATTGAATCAACTATTTCTCCTCTTTAATTCTTCCCCCCCCTTTTTTTTTTTTTTTCAAACTTTCTTCCACACTTTTCCAGCGTGCTCGCTGACTGCTTCACCCGGACACTCTGTGTAGGATCATGTGTTATTAAAGCTGCTCGATCAGAAACGGGCGTCTAGATACATTGAAAAACTGCGTAATTGTACAGATGATAAACACGTTTGTATAAAAACATATTTTTGTACTTCATCAGATCTCTACATGCATGTCAGCAATAAACTTTGATATTTAAAAAAGAAGAAAATGCTGTGTTGTGGTATTTGAGAGGGTGCTTCGGTTCGCCTGTAGGGGGCGCGCTCTTACCGTCATGTAGATGGAGAAAGCAGAAATGCTCTGATGGCCGCGTGCGCCCGTGTTTTTACATGATGAGCTCAGCAGATTCTGAGGGAAACCTGTGTGAGGAATTTGGAGAATATGGAACGCTCAACTTTGTGTTTGCTCGGCCAGACTCTGCCTCTGATACTGTTCTGTGTCAGAAAGATCGCTTTATTTTATTAAAATGTTTGTGTTTAATTGCTACTATTTCAACAAAACCAAAGGACAGGTAAATGTAGTCAATAATACAGATTTTCATTTCCTTTTTATAGTCGTTTAAAAGTTAACTCCCCAACTTCATGCTCTATACATTTTTTTTAAATATAAATTTTCATTTCATTTTTTTTGCAACACTGCTTTATTTTTAATTCAAACAGCTTTGGATTATTTATTTATTTGGCGGTGTGGGGGGTGGTTAATCTTTGCACATACTTAAAAACAAAAACCTCAAGCTCCTTGAATTAAAAACAGGACAGATTTTTGTACCAGTATTGGATGCAAGGAATTATTTTTAGAAATACATTTTTTATATCAATTTAGGAAACTGAGAGGAAGCGTGTTCTTTATATGAACAAACATTGTATTTTCCACTTTTTCTTTAGACTCAATGCCTTTGACTTAAAGACTTTAAGTACAACATAACAGGATTTATGTTTAGGTCTTGCAATGGGGTCAGTCTTATTGATTCGTTTTTTTTCTTTTTTTTTCTTTGAAACTGCACAATGATGTGCCTCAATGATTTGACTTCACTCAGAAGAGTCATGTATTAGACTGAATGTATAAATAAATGACTTGAGGAAAGTGAGCGTTTGTGCTCGGCAGCCCAGACCAATGCAGAACTTGTTCCAAACAATGTGGAGGGAGACAAATTCAAGCATGTCAGAGGTCACAGCCTCCCAGATGTTTTGTCTTCCTTAACTACAAGCAGCTGGTGTGGAGGAGCTCCATCCCCAGAACCATGTGTCAAACAAATTAAAGTGTTGATTGAAAACTACGTCAGACATCTGCAATGCTTCGGCTTAATTGGCTCCGCTGAGCGGGGAAGAGCAGGATCAGTCCAGCCGGACTCAAGCTAAATAAGAGACGGCGGCTTCCAGATGTGCGCTGATTCCATGCGTTTAACTGGTAGCAGAAATGAGAAGTGTCTGTTCTCAAAATGAGTTTTGAAGCTGAGAAGTACACGAGGAACGTGGAGTGTGTGAAACCCCAGCTGCTACTTCACTCTCTGAACTGTTGAACTCCAGTTTGGTAAAAGCTTTTGCGCCTGAAGCTGTGTATTCTTATGGCCAATTTAAGGACACTTTTTTATTTGATTCAAAATGCGTGTCTACATCACCTCCCACCTCTTCGCCAGGCCTTTCTCTGAGGAATACATTTAGGTGACCACCTAAACACACTGCCGGGATCCATGGTTGCTGCATTTGATTTGACATTCAAGTCTGTTTATTTGAGGTTTTAGCCAAAACCCTTAGCGCATTATAGTTTACTGCCGTCAACATGAAACTTTGAAGTCAGTCTTCCGTATTGCCGCACACTTTTAGAGTGACAGCAACAGTAAAAAATGTTCCCCTGCCACATCACAGACGTCGGCAATAGATGTTGTAAAAGTGCCACCAGTTCTACGGAGACTTTGTTGTGGGCCGACCACACGGCGCCCCCTGCAGTAAAAATGATATCATGAAGAAGTTCTTTTGAGTCTGCTTCTTTATCTGAACTTGTTCAGTTCACCACACCCAGGAACCACATCCACCTCTTTTTGTATATAACTTTTCAAATGCTTGGACACCAGATATTATGACCTCCTACCTTTACAACCGGAGCAAAGACATTGAAATGAACCGGCAAAAAACAGTGACAAGGCAGCCACGGATCACATGCTTGCCTGCACTTTCAATAAATAAATAAAAATGTACTTTAATGAAACACTACGGAGCAAGTGTTCACCTACAACTAGATGTGGTCTCACCTTGGTCCCGGCCTGGCTGGACTCTAGATTTTTTGTGTGGACCAGTCAGGACTTCTGTGATTTAAGTCAGTTGTTTTTGAAAAGCCACCACCAAAATGGAACCTTTGTGGCCATTGATAAACTTGCTTTACGTCAGTGACTAAAGGAAAATGAGACCTCAGACCTTCCATGTCAAGCTAGCTCTGAATGCAACTTTTGTCTAGTCAATAATTTCCTTTATTCATCATGGGGGTTATGAAGTTGGTGTGATAGTTTCTGTCTATCCATTTGTTAGAGAGTAACTCAAAGCCATATTTTAAATACATGTAGGTTCGTTCGGATAGACAATGGCAAGTACCCTAACGTGTTCTGAATTCAGTTTGGTCTTGTCTGAGTCAGGCTGGTGTTTGCCACTGTAAAACAGATTTAAAAAAATAAGAATCTTAGTGTGGACAACTTGCCGTTGTTCATGACTCCCTTTTCTACGTCAAATTCAAAGGTTGGCTTTGTGCGAGAGCGGGTCAGAACCTCTTAAACAATCCCCTGAAGCTCCTCAATTAACTCTGTGGTGCAGCTGCGAAACATCTTCTGTCCTTGACATCATCTGGAAGAGGAACTTCTGTTTCATGTCTCCTCCAGAAATGACCTGCTCGTTCATACGATAATGACTCTTCAGGGAGTTTACAGTTGACCTCTTGCTTCAAGTGTAATGGCCCGTTTAACCTCCCGCATATTTCACAGGGCTAAATTCAATGTTGCGCGGGTTTGACTTGACGTTTCAAAGCCTCAGTCAAATGACATATTCCTATTGAGACCTGCTTCCACTCCGCCGCCCCTCCATCCGTCAGCGGTAGACCTGAAACAGCCGACGACTGAGTGCGTCATTTTCAAACTGCCCGCTAACGCTGAACATCTGGTCCACCCGGGACTGGGGTGACCCACTCAATGGGAGTCCTTGTCCTTCCTTTCAACGCTTCGATACCGACCCACCGCGAGGTGAACAAGGAGGCGTGTGTTCTTTACGGTCATAGTTTACGGAAGGTTGCTGAATCAGTTCCGTACGATCCTGGAAGGACTTCACTTGTATTCCAACAAACCTCAGAAGGGCTTTGGTGAGGTCGGCACGACCGCTTTGCTCCGCACCTCAGCGGGAAGATAACTCTTCTGGAGCGTCTGTGGGGAGGCTGTCTGTCAACACCCTTTGAGCTCACGCCGCCTTCTCCCTCCAGCCAGCCGGGAAACACACTTGATAAAATCACACACCTGCGGAAAACATGGCCGACACAGCCTCATATTTCACTTCTATTGATGGGAGCCACTGAAAGTATTTAAATGAACTCTATATGTTGCACTTCCATCCTCTGAGAAGCCAACTTCTGCCAAAAGCAGTCATTATAGGTTTTCGGCGTAACGCTCGACTGAGCGCCGGGTCTATTCTGACTCACCCCGGCTGAAATGAGCATGCGGTGGTTTTCACTCATCACTGGGTGACAAACATTCACATGGGCTGTAATTCTTGTGGTTGTGCCTCCAACCCCAACGAGCCATGGGTGGAGTGCCACTTACTAAAATCATAGCGGGATCCTTGCCAGCGGTGCCAAGCACTCATGAAGAAGGAACAAGTCTGGACCCAAGTGTCTACACGCTGGCCTCGATCTGAATTCCTCTGCGGTTTGGTTTTGGGAGCCGTCCCATCCTGGCTTCTGGTCTGCTGGGTAGCCTGATCCCAGTGTGTAACTGTTGTCGGTTCTCATTAGGGACGTGTTTGGAGACGCTCTGTTCTACCCCTGCACTCTCCGTCTGTTAGACTGGGACCATTAGCTCAGCAATAAAGAGGTTTGAGATGAGCAGTCTCAGCCCCAGGGCCTCTCCTCAGTTGCACATGCCCAGAACACTAGGATTGGTAGCATTGGTGACTAGTTCTACCCAGAACTTTTCCTTGGATTACCAAGCTCCTCACCCTCTCTCTGAGAGAGTAAAGACACCCTGCACCCCAGGTTAGGGTTTCACTCACTACTAGTGATGGGCTGATGAGGTATCACGAAACAGTGTCCTTATTTTTACCTAAGTAGGTGGTGCACTCAGTTTAAAAATGATGGTGTTTCAAATAAATAGTTGTTTAAAGCCAAAGATTTCAAGGCATGAAGTGCCATCTAGTGGCCTCTGAAAATGAAGACACTGTTTCATGAAACTTTAATGGCCCATTACCACTCACCACCATGAGTCTAAATTAAAGACATGAATTGTTTTTTGGTTAAAAACTAAAAAGTAGGTGAGGTTTCATGAAACAGTATCCTCACTTTCAGAGAGTCTGCCATATAATCTATATCATGTTTTATTCTGATGAAACTGCTCATCATTTTTAAAACCAAGAGCGCCACCTACTGAGCTCAGAAAATTAGGGCACTGTTTCATGACACCTCACCAGCCCATCACTGCCAGTGAGAAACTCACAGCACTCAGCCGTGTCATTTTCAAAATACTTACTTTAAAGAATAAAATTTTCTCATGGCAAAATAAATAGTCAGACACGAATCCCTACAATTGAGTTCTGAGCACCATGTGCTAGCTGCTGTGCCATATTTACTGAGTCGGATGCTGGATGCTGAGGCCTTATATTTTTAACCAGTGTCTATGATGCAACGTAGGATGAACATTCTCTCATATTTTGTCTCAATAGTCTCATGAGAGTTGATGTATTTCAGTGATTCAGTTGTAAGTTGTGTTGTCTGGTTTCTGTTCCCAGTACAAGTTGTTTGGAATAAACAGAAGTCTTTACATTTGTTTGGCCAGTTCCAGCCAATCCTGCAGGTTTTATCTGAAGTATATTTGTGCACTTGTCACGAAGCTAGCGACCAAAGCGACTTCAAGTTGCTTTAAAAAAGCAGGTCAATTTGTCAGGGGGCGGCAGATCGTAGAGGCAGAATTGTGGCCCTTCATCGACTGTGGCAGAGTATTAAAAGAAGGAAAAGATTTGGGCGCTGCTGTCTCTGGATCGATCAGATCACTCAGAGACGCTGTCAGGTTGGTGAGTTGTGAATGCCAGTGCTCGCTTCTCCTCCTTGTCGCTTGTTCAGCTCGATGAATTTTCCCTCTCTGCGTACGTCAGCGTAAATCTGGGCTCTGACCACTTGACACGCCAAGTTCAGAAGCAAGAGTTGCTGCCTGAACCATGTTTAAAACGCCGCCAGTTTGTCTCACACTTCGACCTGAAGAGTCTCTCTATCAAAGCCCAAGTGGAGTGTCCTCTTTAACTACAGCAGTTTCCTTGTCTGAAGTCATGTGATGATTTAAACCATATAATTAGACACACGGGAATAGAAACCATCCTCTCACTGAGAAACCTTTCATCACTTAAAGAGAAGCTTCTTCCTCCCAGAGTTAAAAGCTCAACACCTCCCATATTGTAGAAGATTTTCGGAGCCGAGTTTGAAACTGACCAAGTAACCGGCAGCCTCCAGTTCAGTGCATCAAGCAGTGTTTATTGTTCCCGCTGCACACTTGCATGCACAAGCGCTCCCTCAACCTGCCCTGCTGCTTCCAGGGATTTTTGTGAGCCTGTAATGGTTTATTTTCTGCGCTCTTACGTCCTGTGGTGAACTCAGCACATTCATGTCTGGCCTTGCTGAGCCGGCAGGCTAAACACACACACACACCCCCACCCCGCTCCCTCCACCTGCAAAGTCAATGACTCGATCCTGAAAACTAGGAATGAAAATGAATACATGAAATTGAAGGTAATGACTGCACTACTTTCTCTATGTCCAACATACAGAACCAGAAATGGAGCGTTGTTCTTGGACGTCTGAGGCTGTTTTCGCTCGATTTGAGCCCCCACTTTCTTTCTTGAAAGTCTCCGAACAGCAGACGCCAAAGTTCTTTAGATTGTTTTCAGGGGAATTGTGGTTGATTCAAATGCTTTCTTCTCTCAGACAAAACGGACAAGAAAAAACAGAGCCTCAGCTCAAGGCCAATTTCATCTGAAACCCAGCGATGGTCATAATTGCTGATCCATGCAGACAGGAGCGTCTGGAATGTTCAAACAAGGATGATTTCAAGCAAGCACCATTCTACACAGTAAATCGAAAATAAAACTTGTTAGACTATTGAAATAATATAGTAGTTGTAGCGTGTTTTCAGATTCAGTTCAACAGCTTTTTTTTTTTTTTAATTCCCAAATTGCAGGAAACAGAGCTTTATCGGAGCTGGTCATCGCACGAAGCCTCGGCCAAACACTTGAGGCTGCTGGAACAGGAAGGCGTTTTAAGAAGCGCTGCCCATCTTTGCTTCCAAGCATGTATCCGCACTGTAAACACCCTGACACTACAAACGCCCATTACAAGAGGAGCAGATGTGTTCAACACGCTGGGAGCCATGTTTTCAAATCCCCCTGTCACGGCCAAACAGACGCTGGCAGTACGGAACACATGCGGCGTATGAAGCGGAGCGTAGGAAGAGATAACATCGGCAGGCTGTGGAGGACATTATATGGTTTCGCTTGGCACTTTTTCAACCTGGAGAATGTCAGAAAAACTACAGAGGAACAGGGTACAGTGAGGCTCGGGGGCCACTTAGGGCCACTTGCTTGTATCAATTTGCCTTTTGTGGTGTGAGTGTGAAAAACGAGTGTTTTAAACTTTAAACTTTATCTGAGTGATGGATAGATAAAGTGTCATGACACGGTATTTCAAAGTTGATGAAGCAGTGTCCTAATTTTCAGGGGCCACTAGCTGGCGCCCTTGGTTTAAATCTTTTTTTGAGGTTTCATTGAATTAGTTGTTCAAATCCATATACAGCAGACAGCGCCATCTGGTGGCCTCTGAAAATCAGGACGCTGTTTCATGAAACCTCATCTATCCATCACGACCATATCTTATATTTGTTTTCTGATACTTTTGTGATTTTTTCATTTGCAATATCAATTTCAGTTTATTGGAAAGGGATTCACTTCCCTCAGGTCCCAGCTGTTTCACGAAATGTTTTTTTTTTTTATTTGCCAGAGAAATGTAAAATATGTTTTTTAATCCCATTAAATAATAATAGCGGACTTTTTAGACTAAGGTTGCATTTAAATTTTATCAGAAACATTTTTCACTAATCTCTTTGCATACATATTTCAGTCTTCCAAAAATTCTGTGATTCATATTTTATGACTTTCTTGCAGTACATACATACAATAAAAGAAAATTTGTTTATTAAAATTATTTTTTTCCATTTTCCTCCATTTCAGGTGCTTAATTTAAAAAATATTAATGCCTAATTTTCCAATGAATAATACACAACTTGCCATGCATCATAGCAATGGGCTGATAAAGCTTCATGAAGCGCTAGCCTCATTTACAGAGTTTGAAGGCTCAGATTTAAAAATGAGAGGTTTCACGTTGCTGAAAGGTCAAAGTTCAGCATGTAGCGCCATCTATGGAGGACAAAGCTGGCGAAGGAAGCGTCATCTTGGAAGCCTTTGCCAGACAGAAAGGCTCCTGTGCTTGAAAGTGTACGTGCAAAGATTCAAGTCCCTGAAATCTGAGGTGCCTGCGAAAAGAACAACATTATCTGTGAAAACTCATCTGGTTTTGTCATTTCGGACCCTTTGCGTTGCTGCATACCGGAGCAAATCCAAGCCAAGTCTGCTCTTGAGCATGCCAGAAAATTTATGAATCACGGAGGTACGAAATTGGCTGGCCACTTTGAATATTTTTATAAATATATCATCTTACTTGGAACCCCCATGCAGGGCGTCTTGGCTAGAACCAAACAGCGTAACCACAGAGGCTTGAGGTTTTGAAGGGTAACAGCGGTATATTATCACGATTGTGCCTGAGGGTTTGCGTGCATGTCGGCTCACGTTCCAGCTCCAAAATCATTAAGCCGGCAGCCAGGTGAGAACCTCAAAGCTCCAACTTCAGATCAAGACTCTGACTTTAGATGATCTTTGAAATGGGCTGAAACATGCAAAAGTTGGCCTCGGATCAAACCGTCTTTTCTAGCAGTCAAAAATAGGACAAAAATCTTCTGATAAAAAAAAAAAAATCTGTCTTATAAATCATTCCGCTGCACTGGCCGATAGCTGGCGTCAGCGTTCTTGCTCCGCGGAGTAAAGCAGCCCTGCTTGTTATCACAAGTGTCATTGTGTTTTCTCTAACTGCAGGGGTTTGTTCCGGGGAGGAGGTGAATGATCAGCCAGTGGCCAGCCACCAGATGGATGGGTCTAGCTGTTGATTTAGCCAACCATGAGTCAACATTTCTCAGGGCAGGGAGCGGGCCGGAAAAGGCGGGGGGAAAGAGGGCTGGTGGTGTTGAACGATTACAAGGGGATTACGCTTCAGGGTGGAGGAGAGGAAGTAGATTCCAAAGTGATTTGGTCGCAGAATTCCAAGATTCATGAAGAGGCTGATGTGTGCGGAGAAATGTGGAGAAGACAACAAAAAAAGCTATTGTTCAAACTTCAGATTCTGTGAAACTGCATGAGGGGCATCAGTTCTACCATGTTTTTTATCGATAGAAATGAGCACAAATTATTTTTTTTCAAAATATTGAAGACGTTTTTTTGTCCTCAAATATGAAGTGAAACCACATGAGTGTTTTATGAATTTTATTGGTTAGTGTCAAGCAGACTTTTACATCCAAGTGTGATGCAGACGTCACATGGATGCACGCATTTTAGGCTTTCAATTGAATCACGTCTTTCCTCCCCTGACATTTCCAGATGCTGTAGGCAACGATTCACCGGACTGTCACACTTATAAATAAGAACATGACTGGGGTCAAGGTTAAGCCTTGGGGCACATGACACATGACAGTGAATGCCTCTCCAACATCTTTATCATAAACCCGACCATTTTTCTTATGTCATGAAATGCCACGGGACGGGAAACTTGAGTCAATTGACACCGGCGTGGCATTGGATGCACAAGTCCACTGGAGAATGTGCTGGAAAAACATCTGGGAACGTACATCTCAGGTCACTTAAGGCAAATGAAGACCTAAAAAATAAGTAGTGTCTTGACTGTGGTGCAACTTTCTACTGTTCTGTTGCATTAGTGGTGCAACTCTACCACACAGAGACATCAGATACCAACTTCTTAGTCGACATCTTTCCTCGTCAGTCATCTGACTTGCCTTCTCCTGCTGTTGAAATATCCCGTCAACTAACTTTGCTGCCGGACTTCCAACCGATTCATCCTCCGGAGAAGCACCAGCAGCTGCGTCTCACCATATCATTATCTCAATTACACACCTCAGGCTCATAAGGGGAATATGTTTGAACGTCCTTCTGTGGAATCGGCACCCATTCCCTTTTATATATATATATATATATATATATATATATATATATATATATATATATATATATATAGTTTCCAGTGAGGAATTTTGTTGTTGTGCCCACGAGTCGCCCTCAGGCAACCACACACACATATACGTGTGTGTGTGTATATATATATATATATAAGCAAATGTGGTTGTGTGAGAGCGTCTTGTGGCCACAACAACAAAATTCCTCACTGTAAACAATAATCCTAATCCTCCTCCTCTTCTGCTCAATGTTCCTCCTCAGACTAATTCCAGACCTTGTAAATACCAGTGACGGCACTTATTTTCAGTTCATGTCTGTGAGAAAATTCTGGCTCCCCACTTCTCTAGCGTTCCCAAGGGGTTAGCTGAAAGCTACCATCATATATATATATATATATATATATATATATATATATATATATATATATATATATATATATATATATATATATATATATATATGGTCATAAGGACTTGCAGATGTATTTATTTTTTTTAGTGCATTAAGATTTCTTGTTTCTCATGTAGATGTCCTTATTGAACCCTCTTTGAAGTGTCTTCTCTTTCTGCAAGAAAAGCAGAATGAGGTATCTGTTTGTGTCATTAGCTCAGCGTTGTCATGAGACCCTAATGGACCGAAGGCAGAACCAAAGCACGCTTACATGCCTCAGGACGCAAACAGAAGGAGAGTTATTGAAGTATAACGCAGCAAACAGCGTTTTTCACAGACAACTGAGGTCAGATGATGATGAACGAAGACACAGTTACACAGGGAGTCACACGCTTGACGGTAAGAACGGAGGAGCATAGCTTTAGGTCTAAAGGCATTTTCTGACAATATGGTGCATCAGCAGACCCGGGATTTTCAGTCAGGTGGAAGGGTTGTCTTGGGTTTGCATCTTGGAGACCGATGTAAACTTGAAGAAGCTTAGCCCCATGATGTTCCAACTTCTTTGTAACACACTGGACTTACTTAACCAGGGGAACGCATTTTAGTTGGGGTCAGTGGGTGGACCAAACCTTTTATCTGACCACATCACGGAACGCACAACGTGACACACATGCAGAGACTTCGGAAGAAGCCGACATAGTGTCCGCTGGTCTCTTGTTTTGGGACTTGAGCCCCCACAGAATCGGAACCTATGTTAAGAACTGGGTTAGTTGTGTTTTTCCAAAACGCTGTTGGGAAACTTTGTTTTCCAACCGACCTTCCGGATACAACTAAACACCCCTATGACATCTGTGGTTACGCCAATGAGACTACACGTCCAACATTTAGAGATTGATCCTTGTGGGTAGCACCAAAGCAGACATGGCTGTTTACTTACTAACTCACTAACTTACTGACAGAGCAGGCCACAGTTGCTGTCAGAAAACGTTCCTCGACAGCCTCACAGAGACGTTTAGCAAAGCTGCTGTCTTAGGCGTGTAATTGTCCACCAGGATTGGTTAAGGGTCGGGGACTGATGGATGGCAGGAAGCAAGAGTTTGAGCAGCATATTCACTCAGACAAAGAATTCGAAGATCCATTCCAGAAGACAGGGGCCGTTAGGTTCCCCCTGCTGCGGTTGATTTTTTGAATTGAGGGCCAAAGCTGCTGATCGCCCGGTATTGAGATTTGGCCTTTGCTTGTCTGTGAGTACAGTGTTTGTGTTGAGACTAGTGTGGCCTTTTTTGTTTTCCTCCTTGATTGTTTTCCCCTTCAATTCCTTCACAGTGTTCTTCTCTGCTGGGCCCTGTTTAGACTCCACAACAGTGGCCTTTTTGGCTCCTCCAAATGTGCCATCTTTCGACTCCCCAGCCGATTCACAAGTGATGTCGTCTTTGGGTTCCCCAAAGGTTTCGTTTGTGATTTCTTCAAACGACTCCTCAGTCAATTCAGTGATGGCGTCCTCTTTGTAGTCTGCAAAAACATCATCAGTAATTTCGATAACACTGTACTGTGCTCCACAATCGGTGGGTTCCTGAGTAACGCCCTCGGCTTTCCCCACCGTGTTTTCAGCATCAAGGTTGGTGTTTATTCCCAGATCACTGATGATGGTGTTTGTTTCCTCTCCACAGTCTTCTATCATGTTCTTTGGTACCTGTTTTGTATCTTCTGTGTTGACCACTGTGCTACTTGTGTTGGTGTCCAACGCCGAATCCTGTAGGGTGTCCTTGGCCGTACCCTGGCTGAATGCCTCCGCGCTGCTCTGGATAAGGCAATCCGAGTCGCTCTCCTCATTTGCTCCCCTGATGTTTCTTCTAGTTTCCTGGTACATTTTCACACTCTCGAGCAGTGAAGCTCTTTCTCTCTCCCACTGGATCCTCTGAATGTCCAGTTCATTGGTGGCCTGGAACAAGGAAGCCCTCAGTCGGGCATTCTTCTCCAGCTCCACGGCCAATCTGCTCTGAATCTTTGCCAGTTTGATAACTTCCTTCTCCAGCGCTTTCTCAAACAGATGCTGTTTCATGAGGGCATCTACGTATTTTAACTCGCTGTCTTTCTGCTGCTTGTCCATTTGCAGCCTTAGATGTGTGAGATGAGCGATCAAATCCTCGTTCTCTTGGGCAAGGTGGTAGGATTTATGCTGCAGAGTTTTGAGGGCCACTGCGGCGGCGCACAGATCCGTACACGAGCCTTCAAGCTCGCCCTCAGATGTTGTGGAGTTCACCTCTGGTGGAATCGAGTTTTGCTGCTCCTCATCCCGAGGGGAGGAGTTCTCATCGGACGCATGGGAGCTCTGTGCTTTATCAGACGATTTCAGATGTTCAACAACTGAGGATGTTGAGGGGGTCTGCTCCCGTTCGCCATTGCTAGCGATCCGAGGCTTTGAGGCTGTCGCGGAGACCTCAGGTTGCACAGGGGTCTTGGTGGAAGTTTGTGGCTCAGGTTTTTTGGAACCTTGAGCCGTTGTCGCTGCTGAGCCACTCCGCGGTTCTTGTTGTGTGGTGGTCTTCACTGCTGGTCCCCGAGTAGCAGATTTGTAGTCTTTGAAGTACGCGAACATAGCTCTGGCACGGCCCAGCGCCCTGCTGTTCCACCTCTTCTTGCCAGGGTGGCTGGATTTGTCTTTGTTTCCTCTTAACATTTTCACAGGATTGGCCATCTATGATCATGTGTCGATGAGACAAAGTGACTGCCAGTTAGCAGACTGCACTCGCGCTCAACATGCTGTGCAGCAGTCAGACGTCACCTGACTGCCAACAGGGGTGACCAGGAAACACTCGGCCTAAAAACACATTTATATCTGAAAAAGTTTGCTAAGAAAGGATAAGATTGTGTCATTGTAACATCATCACCCGGCTTTATTGTTGAGTGAATTACACAACAGGGCCATATCAAAGGTGGCGACTTGAAAAACCTACTAAATAAGTGGTTAAATCCGAGCGGGTCAAATTAAACAGGGGTGTAAAGACTGTCTAGAACGGGTGGAGAGGAAGCAGTGACTGTCACAAGTGGCGACTTCCTTTGCTGAGGACAAAGCCGCAAAAAAAAGTAAAATAATGAGACACTTCTGACAGTCAACAGCCGGCACTTCCTCTCTCCACAAATCTCCCTGCTTCTTTATCTTTGCGTGTGTGTTCAGAGACAGAAAGCTGGCTCCAGTCTGCTCCGGGAACGAGGCCTTTATCAAACCATAATGACTGCTTTTGCTGTTTTTAGTCTCAGCCTTAAATTTGATACACAGTAAGTGTCAGTGGCTGTGGTCACTGACCCCATAATACTATCTGTTATTCTACACAAGGAATGTCTATAATCTTTGTTACAAGCTGTCTGAGATTCTAACTTTGTCTTTAAAACACCAAGGTAAATAGAAACCTGGGGTTTGTGGGACTCATATGAACTGTCAAATATAGTCTTGAAAATGCCCCACCGGGTCACCAAAATACAACATTTCAACGTAGCTACTTAAATATTTAGCAGTGTTTAAGTGAAGATTAAATTAGCAAACAAAACGCTGTCTGAATCTGAGAGATTCATTTTTCATTTTTGACCTGAGCTGACTGAAGCTGAGAGGTCAAGGCATGTTCCCAGGCCAGAAGGGAAATAGCTGCTCTTCACTTCAGTTACCATGCCAAGAAAATGACCACTGGTCTTGGTGATAAGAGAACTTCCAGCGTCTCTACTCTGAGTCATAAATGGATGACAGAACTCCTTATCCTATCTAGAAGGAAGCAACCAGCCTAAAGAAAACTAGCCTGTCCACGTATATCCTGCCAGTAACAAAACATTGTTCAGGACTGACCTGAGCCACTGGCTTGGATCTGTTTTAGTCATAAAACAGTAATAATTTAGGAAACAAAGTGTGCAAAAGTCGCGGGTTTCTTGTGCCACTTCCTCTGGGCACTCTGGTTTCCTCCCACAGTCCAAGCCATACAAAGGTTAAAGGGTCACTTAAATGTAAAATTTTAAATATAGCTGTGAAAAAAAGGCCACAGAAATTACCTGTATTGGGGAAATAATTCAGTCAATTCTAAATGTGAAAAATGTTAAAACACTCTCAGAAATAAAAGTCCAACTATAACATTTAACATCCCTTGATTTTTTTTCATGGTTATTCGCAGTGTTTCAGTAGTTTCACAGGGACCCAACAAGGGCCTCCCCTGGCCCATAAGTCTCACTTGGAATTGGTCTCAATCTGACTCCGTAATTCTTTTCTAAATAACACCTTTTTACACCAGTCAACTCCGGCGTAGTGCAAAATAAAAGGTATTTTAATAACTAGGTATGAACATATTCAGTTAGATGGGTTTGTCTTAAAATGCTGATTCAGCGCTCGGGATTTCTTTCCCGGCTTGTGCCACCAAGTGTTGCCCATTTTATTCAGGAAGCCGAAAACACAGTGCCACATTGTTCATGCTTATTTTGGGGTCTATACTTACTATCTTTTACAGTTCGCAGCTGAAGACAGCCTGTTGTTATCTGTGATGTGTAAACAGATGGTGATATTTTTTCAAGCCTTGCTAGGAGTGGTGCAGCTCGCAGAAGTGGAAATAATGATTCATTCATGTTCGGAACATGAGACCTGTAATGCTTTTCATTGACGGTCTTCTTCTGTCCAAGTCAACTTTGGTTACACAGGAGTTCCTTCTCACATGTGTTCGTGGAATGGATCCGTGCAGGAGCACAAAGCTCCATTTATGAAACATGAAGAGGAGGACAGCTGTTGTATTTGTAATTTCATGCAGATGTTCTCTGGCAGTGGAGATTTGTTGGAGTGGAAAGTTCATTTTCAATTCTCAAATGGACTTATGTAACACCGTTAAATTCCATTTATGTAACTTTCTTGATCAGGAATGCACCCGTACCGGGAGTGGGTCCAAATAGGTGCATGTCGGACGACTCAACTGTCAGTTAGGAAGTGCTGATGCCTCGCAACACAACCTGTTTTCCAGTTCGATTTAGGTCAGGACGTGACATTTCCTGTGCTGAACTTTCTTCCGTCCTTCACTCAGATTTTCCGACAGTCCCAAAAAGATTTATAGGGGACTTAATATTGTACGGTAGGCGTGATGATCTGTCCCGGGTCTCTGCTGCCCCTTGCCACAATAGCTTTCTAATGCAGCCTCAAACAATGACCACTAAGCTTGCACGGTCATAAAACCATGAGCCACATGAATATTCTAGATCATAAATATTAATGTGTATCCACTTATCATCATATTTAAGAACACAATTGGAAACTTTTTTGTACTTCAAGACAAAAATGTTGATTTGGTTTGTGACTTGGAGTAGAGAGCTTCAACCCAAACTGGTTTAGGAATCATATTTCCTTAAAAAATATGCGTTATTCTCCTGAAAAATTATAGATTTACAAAACCAACAGGTCCAAATTAACCATAATGTTTTTTGGTATTTATTTTCCTAGCATTACATATGTTTAAAAAAAATTGCACTGCAAAAATTGAACAATCATCATGAATTTATGTTGCAGAAAATACACAATGATTATTCAGTGGTATTAAGTTCGAGACCACCAAGCCAGAGGCCAGTGTGTGCTGAGATGAAGTCCCAGACTGGGGCAAGACCAAGACCAAAACTCAGACCAAACAGAACAAATAAACTACTTCCATTTCAGTACTTGATTTATTTTTCAAAAAAATGACGACCGTTTCTTTTTCAGTAAGTAATAAATGTGTGTCTCTGTAGATCTATGCATAAAGTTTGGTCTCAGTCAAGGTCTTGGTCTCACTCCCGTCATTGGCCTCAATTCGGTCCCTTGTCTTGGTCCTGGACTTGGTCTCCCTACACTCTGGTCTTGGTCTCGACTACAACGCTAGTTTTCAGAAAGTGAACTGCGTGATACCTGTAGACCACTCGGACGAACAACAAGGTATGTTGGACTTCCATTTAACTGCCATAAACAGAGAAAAGAGGCTGGAATGTAGGGAGTAAGCTCATCTGGAGAAGGTGTTGAGTATGGAGGGTTGAGATGCTTCCCTCCTCCTCCTCCCACATCCACATTCACATTTCATCACGTTGTTCCTGAGCCTGACAAGGATCAGATTGAGGAGCGCAGGAGGTTTGACACCAGTGTCCTTCCTCTTCAGAGGGATCCTGCGGATCTGACAACCATTTCCTGCTTGGAGCTTCCCGCCTAACGGCAAACAGAACCCGTCGCATGGGTGTGCCGGACGAGCGCTATCACACCCTGTTTCTTGACACGTTTCCAAAGCTTCACTGGTCAACAATGCGTCCTTAGTGTTCATTATCCAAACATCACTCTGAAAAGACCTCTCTATCCTCAAGTTTCACACTCAATATTAGTTAAATCCTATGAAAACAGAGCTGAAGTGACACGAGCAAGTGGACAAAGGCACGATCGTGCAGACTGGAACTGACTGACACGCTGCTCACGGCATACTAGTTTGATTAAGTCGCATTCCACCAGCGCTGTGTCACACCATCTCTGTGCGAAGAAACCAGAGTGGTTGAACACTTACAATAAAGGCACGAGTGACTATCATTTGCTGTGAAGTTCTCTTCTAGTCTCAGACATCAGGAGGCCTTTCTTGTTTGCACTGGTGATGAACTGGTATTTTCTAAATGATAGAAACAGACTAAGTCAGAGAGCTGGGATGATGACAGATGTAGCTTTAGAAGTCAGCAGAGTTTTATCTTTCTCCAACGTCACACACCTTAAATTGTAGATCTTTAAGCCACTCGCATCTCTACAGGTAGTCGTTTCGTTTTCGTAAAATCCATAATAGAAGATATGTGTTTTCCTTGGAAACAGTTCATACCCTTAGACCCTTAGAGCTGCATTTTTAAAGCATTGCTGTGGTCATCTGTCAGGTTGCGGAGGCACTGTTTCCATTGGGACCTCCTCTCTATGTTCCTCAGCAATGTGTTCCAAGGCACTGTGAGGAATCAGTGAGCCAGTCTAAAGGACCCTCATTGCGGCCCAAACAGCCGTTCCTTCGGTCACTAGCTAAAGGTGGTGATGCTAGAAATGGATGGGCAACTCAAAAGCTGAGATTACTGCCTGAGCTCACTAAGACAGGAAGATCCAGATTCTTCTTGAGCAGAGACCCTTATCTGCTTACTGGTCATGCTCCAACCATCTTCTGGTTTTAGATGGAAGATATTTGATCTTCAACTTCACAATAAAAAAAAAACAGACTATGGCCTTCATATTAAGAGCAATGGGAACTTTAAATACAATCTTCAATGACATTATTTGGGAAAATATGGATCTGATCCCTCACAAAAGAGTCAACTTTGGAAAGTGTTTGATGGGAGATCACAATGAGATTGCGCAGACAACCGGTGTTGGAGAACGTGTGGAATGTTTTGGGACTGACCCAATATACAGACATTGTGGGGAAGGGCTGAAAACCAGGTGGATGAGACTAGTGATAGGCTGGTGAGGCTTCATGAAACAGTGTCCTCATTTTCAGGTCTCAATAGGTGGCGCTCTTAGTTTAAAAAAATGTGAAGTGTCATTGAAATGTTTCTTGGATTTTAAAGGGCACTGTTTCATGAAGCCTCATGAGCCCATCACTACATAACACTATGGCAAATGACATTCCACTGGACCCATGTGCAACATGTCATTTTGTTTACTGAGGACCAAAGGAGCTTCCTTTGTTCACCAGGTGTGCCAGAAAATAGAAAGTGATATGCCTCGAGTCAGAACCTCTCAGAGTGGTGGACCCATCTTTGTCTTGCCCGCTGACACCTCTGCTTGCTGAGAGATGGAGGCGCAGCTTTGTTATCAACTTAATGCCATTCTGAAAACATACACCGGCTGAGCTCCAGAAATTCGCTGTGGTCATTCAAGCGTATATTCAGTAGGATCACATGATGGAACCAGGTTTTGGGGACCAAAGTATGGCGATGAGATTATTACGTGTTGAGAGGCGGGCGAGGTTATAGAAGTCTGGAATCATTTAGAATAAATATCAGTTACAACTGGATTATCGTGGCGCACACAGATTTATCGCTGCATCTATTAAAGAGAATTCGATTTCAGGTTGATTTCAAGGGTTATTTGTAGCAGAAAAAAAGTTGGCTTTTGGGGCGTTTTGGCTGTTGTGACCAGCTTTTATTGTATGCAGGAGCAGCGTGAAGGGGATCTAAGTTACGATTCCAAACAAGCCCAGCACGGCGAGGCGCCGGGCTTCCCATCTGTCCCATAAAGAGCCTACTGCTGGCAGATGCCTCCGGTGAGCTTTTATGACTGGAGAATGACAGACATGTGTTTTCATGCTCTGGAAAGAAGGTGTGGAGAATACCTGGACCCAGACCATCCATCTGCCCGGACTGCTTCGAGTCTGAGGTCAGTGGAGTGGTGTTGACCAGGTCTTCTCCTCCCATCTGCTGCGTTCATCATCATCATCATCACACTTATTATATAATATCTGTTGGAGGTGGGCGTGAGGTCATGGCAACTGCTGTTGGGATGTGATACGAAGGCATGTTTTGGATTATCCAAAGCAACTCACCGAGGGAGTCTCCCATTATTTCTACATTTTTTTTCTTCCCGTGGCCTTGTGAAAAACACCGGTTCGCTCACTCTGGGAGTCTCCCATGATTTCATTCCATTCTTCACAGCTTTGCTCTGATTTCTTGCTTTGTCTCTCACTGCAAACCCTTTTCTCCCTTTGAGCTTTTCAACCCAACAATGCCCACCGCCGACAGAAGCCCAAAGAGGGCGAGGCCTCACGTGCCACTTGGTAAACGCTTTGTATTCTTGGTGCCCCACATGGCGCTTGGCGAGCGAGTGCCATCTTGTTTAATTCTCCCCCCTCATTATCGTTGCTGCGACCTGCACACAGACCCTCCCCGTCATTATCTCGGCCTCCACAACTGCATGTGATGATAGGATTATACATCCACCGTCGGAGCCTTGCTCCACGTTTGTTTGATCTAATCCAGGGAATCTTTGCAAGACGTCCTCTAATTGAACCGCCGTTTAATTTCTATCTAATCCTCTCCATCTTTTATGCACCTACGCAGATGACTCATTTCTCACCTGCATTTTAAGTTTTACCTCTTATTCAGTTTTTTAGTAGAAGAAATGTTCAGGCCCGAAGCCCCTCTGGCCCTGACTGGAAAGAAATGAATTTTAATAAATACACCTAAATTCAAAAGTCCTAAGCCTAAAAAACACTATCATTTTGTTGTTATTTTTTGTTTTATTTGTCATATTCAAGAAAATTCAGAAATGTGATGATGCACATTGTGGTCTTGAACATAATCCAAAGCATCAAATACTACAGAATGTAAATACAAAACTACTTTAAACTAACTTTTTCAAAGACGGGGAGTAAATGCTGCCCCATGACAACATTTATACACCGCTTCTGAGATCATTGTGGAACTATGAATCTGACCACACAAACTGTATTCATTTACATTATATTGATGTTCAATTTACAAGGGAAGTTGTCTGTTCTCCCTGGGTTAGTGTGGGTTTCCTCTTGGCACTCAGGTTTCCTCCCATAGTCCATAAACAAAGAGAGGTGAATGGTGAATCTCTATGAGTGTGTGTGACTGCTTATCTATATGTGCCCTGTGATCGGCTGTCCATGGTGTCCTCCCACCTCTAGAGTCAGCTAGGGTCATGCTCCGCCCCCACCACACAACTATAATAGGAAATTAGTAAAGGAGAATGACATGACAATGAAATCTTTCATAACATGTTGTAGTTATTTTCTGTCTTTTGATGTGTAGGGAAATATGTGTTCTCTATTATCATTATTATTATTATTACTTTAGCAGAAACAAGTTATATTTTTGTGTTTTTTTGTTCTTTTTGTTCTAAAGTTCTAAGCCTAAAAACTCATGTTGATGTTATTTGTTGTTTTATTTGACATGTTCAAGAAATTGGGATTCAAGTCTTTCGGCAAATAATTACACCGAAAGAGAACCAACTTTTCAAGTAGCCCCTCACATCAGGTAAAAGTAAGTGCCCATCTCTGATCTATCTTTTGAGGTGGTATGTGAGAGGTTGATAAGATAAGAGGATTATGGTCCAATATATTTGTGACACTGGATCTGGTCAAGCACCAGCAACTTCTAAAGACACAGTGTCTGCCAAAGCTTTCAGTCAAACCTGCGTACATGCTTGCTACAGGCACATGTGAGCGTCTGCCAACGATGAGCACATCCAGGTTGAAATGTGATCACAGAGCAGCTTGGTGAAACATGGCACGACTGGAACTGAATAGAGGAACTTTTCTCATATTTTTTATCGACTTATTGGGTGCAATAACTTTGGGGGGAAAAAACTGTGATCGTTGAGAAACCAATAAGTAGCTCATCGAGGGAACACTTCTGCGATCAAACAGGCCAGTACATGAAACCTAGGTTATTGAGACCAGGATGTTCTTCGGAGTCCCAGCAGGGAGTCCCGCTACATGCCCCATTGTTGACCCCTCCAAAAATGTATTGAACTTTTTATCTGGGCTTTAATCTGCTGTGTTGTCACGAAGAGCCGGAGAAGGATAATGAAAACTCTCACCACGTCGTCCCCAAACGCATGGCTTCAATAAAAGTGATTCAAGACAATGACAGTGCCGGTCATAAACACACACAGCTGAGCCTTCCGAGACTGAAAAGAACTCTTAAATATGATTTTTGAGACAAAGTGTGGAGCTTGTTCGTGGCCAAATCTGATTCACCACAATGAAAACATCACAATCATCAGGGCTGTGTGGTTTGTCGCTGACTATTAGTAGATGTGTTTAACGCACGTGTGTGAGCATGTCAGCTCCTCCAGCCCGACAGTTCAGTCAGGATGATATTTGAGCAGTGTTTGGTGCAAGCTATGATGTTGCATTATGGCTGTTTATGTTGCAGGGCTCAAAACAGGACTTCATATTTAACAACACACTGTAACACTTACTTTAACAAAGTTGCAGTAAAGCATTCAACATGTCCTGAACTTTCCTCTGAACCTCTGAATAGCAAGAAAAGTTGCAAGGAAAAACACTGTGACTCAGTTTTCCCAAGAACTCCTCCTTAGGAGAGCTTTGGGGATAAAAAGTACTTCCCCAACAAATATCTGTGGAGAAGTCATTATTGACAAAGTCTTGCATCCAAGCAACAAGTAGCTCCTTTTACACATTGGAGACTATTAAAGAAAAAATATTTCTTGAGCTGCTTGCACGGCTCCTTCTCCTACCACTGAATACTGAACTGAACTACTGAAGCACTGCTGCTGATACAACTACTTCTGCTTCAACTTATACCAGTTACTACTAATACTACTAATGTTACTGCTTTTATTTCTACTACTACTGCTAATACTATACTATTACTGCTGCTGCTTCTACTGCCATCACTACTACTGACACTGCTTCTATTACTGCTACTTCTATTATTGATACTCATGCTACCATTGGTACTGTTACTAGTTCTTCTTTTTTAACATCTTATTTGTCATTTTATTCAACAACTTCTGTTAACAAATGGGTAACATCTTTGTAGGAGAATCTGCTATTAATTTAGAGCTGAGCCACCCTCTTTTTTTGTGACAAACAAAACAAACAAACAAAAATACTAAGTTAATAGACATTTTAAATATTGTTCTTTTTTAGTGTGTTTTTATTTTGGCATGTTTCCCCTGTAAATATTCTACAAACGCTACATTTAGTTTAGATCTAGCGTGGGTTTACTTGCTCCTATTATTTTTACAAAGGGTTTTTGGGCATCCATGTTAGTCTTTTATGAAGGTTGAGCCAAGAAACTATCTGCTCTAACTGTTCACAACTGTTCGAACATCTCGGCGTCTCGACAAACCTTTTAACTCTTGATCAGATTTAAAAAGTAGTTCCCATCCCAGTCACTGGTTGAGCGCATTCATGGTGTCACACCTTTGCCTGCAATAAAACTATATGTGGTCTATGAAGTTATTTCAGACTATCTGGAACAGAAGAGCAAAAACCCGCGTAAAAGTACAGGAGGCAAGGATTTCATTCTTTCTTTCATATTAAAATTGGTTTACTCTGTGTACTCTCCTCCACTGAAATGTTAGTGTACGTGGAGTTGCCTGTTCATATCATGTCTTTCCATATGATCCTCCTGACAACTCCATGTTGGTTTATCTGGAAATGTTAGATAAAGAGAACAGTTTTTTCTTTATTTCCACGGCTACAATTCAGACATCAATTGCAACTCCGCAGTCTCAAGGTCGGTCGCCCAAAAATGCATGAACTATTTTGCATCTACATTAAAAATCGCATGTGTTTCAGGTGATCTGCATGTCAAGTCATGGATGTCACATGCCTCGATCAACACTATGTTTCCATGCAGAATGGAAAACAGCATAAACTGCCTCCAGTTTCCTTAGCTGCAGAGATGAAAGCCCCCCACCAAAGCCAGAGACAGCACCACACCGCCACAGCCTCGCTCCCGCCCCTCTTCCCACGGCTTGCCCATTTTTGGCAGTTCCTATTTTTTCCATGTGAATAGAGGGATAGAATGACAGCTTTTTCCTGCCTCTCGCAGACTGGAGCTGGGAGGGAGAGAACTCTGTTACTCACTCCGGCTCCAACTTTGGGAGGAAGTTACCACCTCTTCCCCAGACTCTGTGTACACACACACACACATACTCCGGCAGTCACACACACTCTCTCTTCATGACTTGACCACAGCAGCAACAGAGAATCAACTCACCCAGTCAGGGCTGCATGCTTAAAATGCAGATTTTTTTCCACATACATTTTGGAGGGAACGAAGACTGCCTTGTTAGGAATTACAGATTTTAGAGGAGCATTTGCCACTCCACTCTGGTGAGTTCAACATTTCATCCTTTCAAATGTATGGACATTGAGGTGTACTTTTAAAGTGCACCACTTTATCTGAAGTCATTTCATGAACTTTAAACACCAGGGACTTTTTTTGTTTGTTCTCTGCTGCCATCAGTTTGACTCTTTAACAAACATGAGAGTCAGTGACTGTGGGTCTGTCACCATAGTAAACCTAATGCTCCGGAGCAACGTCAGGTGAGAGACAGGACTTTCCCTTGCAGCTGTCCGACACTGCAATGACCTTGCTCCAGATGAGTTCCCTCCCTACAATAACATCCTGGCACTGACACGATCAGGGAGACCAGATGATCCAAGATGACTGAAAAGTGTCTCAAACATTAGACATTCAAATTCATCTTCTGCTCTAATAACAGCAGTTGAACATCTGCTTCGTCTCCCATCCGTGGCCTGCTTCTCTTATCGGAAGGGAGGTGATGGCCGCAGGATCCGGTTCAGCTCCCAAGGGTTTCCTTGAATTTACACCCTCTGTGTCGGCCAGATTCAGATATTCTGTACCAGGACAACGCATGGTTAACAAAACCCTTGGAGGCTAACCAAGAAAAGCTGACTGCTGTTTGACCCCACCACCCAGCTTATCAGTGCTGGTGGCTTATCTATCCTCAGGACGCTTGTTAAGTCACTATTTACACCAGGTCACGGGTCACTTGTGGGGTTAAAACTCAAAAAGGTAAAAGCAAAATGAATGTGTGGTCTCACAAAAATATTCCCTGAATTGTAATGCGGGCATCATCTTTCTTGAACGTAGTGATGTTGCGTCGACTTTATCTTCAGTGGGCGACTAACCGCAGATATGAAGGTGGACCATTTTTTGGCCCATGTGTTGGACCACATCTTGGCCTCGTCGTATTATTCTTTAGCATATACAGTACAAGGGATGATAGTGTGTCAAATTCAATTGTTCAATTTGGCTTTTAGGAAGATTCTTACTGTTGCAGTGCACTGTGGGACTTTTTTGTTGTGGTGCGGATGCTTTCATCTGGCCAATTAAAAGAGACATTGCCATGTCATGAGCCGGTGGCCTTGTATCTAGTTGACCTGCTGACCTTGAGTTTGAAAGCTCTTCTGCCGCTGAGGTTCAAGAAAGAGAACTGACTGTTGAGTTAAAAAGTGTGTTCTTTCTTGTCGCCAAGGAGGTCATGCGATCGCTGTTGTCTGTCTGTGAGCAAGGTTTGGTTTAGCACTTTCAGGATACGTGATAATCGGAAGAGGAAGAGATGAATGTATTTTGGTGGTGTTCCAGCCACTGCCATCTGGATCCAGGAAGTTTTTGAAGGATTCATCAGTCACATGTATGGCTTTTACCGCTGCAGAGCTCAAGCACCAAACTCTGCTCTGAACTAGCCAAAAGCTTCACTAAGCATCCAATGAAATCTTTACATTCAACAACCCCCATGTGACAACGGTCCTAAAATGTCTATTGTTCACCTCTGCATCCCAGCCTCAGTTCCTTGTAAGAGATTTTTCTTCCCCTGTGAGAGAACAAAAACTTAATCTGTGACCGCTGCAGAAGTTGTTTTACTCATTTCATTGTGTGCTGTGTTGAGTCTTGGTAGCGGTACAGTATGCGCTCTCTGAGTGCTTTACTGGTTTTGTTGATTTCCATTCTTAAAGTACTATCCTCAAAGACAATGGAGATACTGGAGATAAACTCATCCCTCCCCTCTTCACTATACACCAGTGCAGTGAAATGTCATGCATAACATTGTCGTCTGGCACCCAAACCACCTCCTGATCATTTGTTTTCCCTGAACTTGTTAGCGATACTGACAAGCGGTTGAGGTGCGTTTATTAAAAATGGGCACACGCGAGAGGTTTTGCCACTCAAGCTATAATCTCCTTAAATGATATTCCTGTGTTGTTGAGACACTGCAGCTTAAATGATAGTGTTTGGACAGGTTTTAGCCGACCACTGAGAGGCCTCACCGGACGTCTGCGGAGGCTCAATATTTGACAGTGAGAATACTGGTTTCAGCTTACAGTAATAAGCACTCAAACACTAAAACTGACAGCCAGTTTGTGCGTCTTTTGTAAAAAATACAATGTTCAAGGGGAAAAAAAAATCAGTCTAATGTACGTTTTGGTTCTGTTGCCAGCATACAGTGCGCCGGGGATTAAAGTGACTCATTTCCTTTTATAGAATTCTCATCTCCATAAAACATTTTTTTCGATGTGAACAATGGACAGTAGCAGATGTGTTTCTGCAATGCTTTTTGAATGTCTGCACAAATTCATCCAGCAGCAGCACAGGCCGGTCGTACAAAGCCAGAAACACGTGTTGTGTGTCACCGAATAATGCATGGCGTCCGTGTAATTGATTCAGTGTGTGGTGCTGGCGAGCAGCTGGATCGTGTCCAAAAATCGATGAAAAAAAAAGCGGGTGAGATCACGGTTTTATTTTTGGAGCGAGGAATTCGCTAAGGTCGTAACGACAGCGAAACTCAAAAAAACAAGTGTTGGGAGGCTGTTCATGAACACAAACAGAGACGGCATTGTTTTTCTTTGAAGAGCAGCTTGTTTTACATTAATAGCGCCAGTGTGATGCTGAAGAGACATCCCATCTTGATTTACATGGCAAACGCGTTCTAACTGTGAATCACATCAGAAGCACATCTGGGAGCCATTAACCACTTGCCCTAACCCCGGGCTCAGTCCCGCATCTCCATTACACTCCCATTACACACCATAGCTCTTCCCAGGACAAGCAGCGCACGGTGGTAACGTGTCATGACACAAGCAATACTCAATGATTGATTCAAAGTCTTCGCTGACTCTGAATGAAGCCAGTGTCATGTTGAAATACCAGATCCTGTTTAATATATCGATTTGCTTTTAATGCTCAAGTGTCAGAAGAGCTGAGAGCGCCCGCCTGGCGTAAAGTTGACTCCAGGACACGGACTGGCCTTTTATTGCAAACCTGTTATTGATTGAATGAAGAGAAGAACGTGCTCAAAGCAGACATGAATGAAAAACACAATAGAGCCTTTCACGGTAATGCAAAACAGTTGGGACGCCTCGATATAACCAAAAGACTTTAATGTCTTGAGGAGAAAGCCAATGACCCAACTTGGTGGTGTCATAACTGCTAAGCTAAGGTGACCCAAGAGCAGATGACTTTGAACTCAGAGGACTCGGACAAGCGAGGTTAACAGTTAATCACAAGATTTATTACAATAAACACAAAATAATACAGACAGAAATCTAAACTGAAGGCGACGACACCAGAAGCGGAGCGCGGAGAACAAACACGAACGGAGGGGATAAACCTGAAACAGAAAGCAGGTGTAAGAAATACAAGCCTGAAAACGGGGACTACTAAGAAACATTCGGATATAACTCTCACGAGGCTAATACAAAACTAAAGACGCTCGGTAGAGGTGAAAACAAACACTGTAACCGAGGAAATAACTAGCACACAGGCTGAACTAAAGTAGCGAGTAACACAAACACTCGAGGAAGCTAACACGGAGCTAATGACAGGGAGCAAGCGATAGGAGTGAGAAGAGAGACAAAGGTGACAGAACGAGGAGATGAACACAGAGCAAAACAGTGAGATAAACAGGGTCACAAGCGACCGGCGCAATCGAGCGAGAACGTACCATGAGAACAAAAGACGATCATCTGGCAGCACATGCTGGTTCTCCAGGGTATAAGTATCTGCGGAGGCAATCACTGGAATGAGCACCAGCTGTGCTGCCATGAAGCTGGAGGGAGTGAGAGCAAACAGGAAAACAAGGAACCGGAACACAGGAAGTGACAAAGTAAAAGCAGGAATCATGACAGGTCTCCTATAAAGGGGTACGGGGGACGTACCAAAATCCTTTGAGTCAAATTGTACCGGCTACTTTTATTGAGTATCATGGGAAGAAAGCTGTTCATCTGGACTCCGCTGTAGGTAGTGATGGGTAGATGAGGTTTCATGAAACAGTGTCTTGGTTCTCACAGGCCACCAGGTGGTGCTGCCTGCTGTAAAATGTTTGGATTTGAACAACATGAAACCTCACATCATTTCTAAACCAACAGTTTCATGATACCTTATCTACTAGTGATAGGTCGATGAGGTATCACGAAACAGTATCGCAGGGTTGATGAAACAATGTCCTATTTTTCAGAGGCCACTAGAGACCAATGATGTGAGATTTCATTGAACTGGTTGTTCAAATCCAAACATTTTACAGAAGACAGTGCCATCTGGTGGCCTCTGAAACAGTTTCGACACTGTTTCACAAAACCTCATTTACCCATCACGAGACTTCACTAACCAGCTTGGTCGAAAATAAAATCGATTGAATAGATTGGCTTAAATCCAGTGAGACTATGTGCTTGAGTTTTGCATCTGCACATGGAATTCATAGACACATACACAGTTGGTTATTTGGTGTGTAAATACGTTTAAATAACAGTCCATATTCCAGAGCATGAGTCCGTCAAGACTCCCCTCCTCAGGATTTCCCTTGTGTGTTTTTTTCAGGAGTAATTGCGCATTCATCATGTTTCAGTTTTGCAAATTTCCCAGGAGAAGAAATGGCAACCTCAAGGAGCTGACCTTTACGCACAGCTCTTGTTGATCCAGGCCAGGGGAGGATAAATCAAACCATAAGATAATTTTCAAATGTTCCTCTGACCCCGCTGTGTTTGGGTTCAACTTCACCTTCTGCTCCGTGTCTGGACCTTGATGGCAACCACATGCCTCCCCCGGCTTCCAAATGCAACAACCCGTCTCTCTGTCAGATTCCCTGAGACGCTGACGGACAGAACACGGCGTGAAGCCTCCAAGCGCCTTCAATTCGAACAGAACTAATTACAAAACAATATCTTCACAAACATCAAAAGGCCAATAAAAGATATTGGACTTTGGCCACCAATTTCTGGTTCACTTTTTTAATTCCATCCATCCGTAACTTCTGACACAGCAAGGGTTGCAGGTGCGTAGAATCAAATCCAGTTACATCGGACAAAAGCTATTGGTCCATCACAAGGCGCAGAACATTCCTCTAGTCCTGTGATGCAGAGGTCAGAAGTTCAGTTGAGAAACATATACAGCAATTCTTATGTCTCAAAATCAATGAACTATTTGTCCAACACAAACACAGAAGAAGACTCTAATATTTACCTGAACTGTGTTTGTTGTTTAGAGTACTGTTTCCTCTGCTTGTAGTTCTTTGCTTCTGGTGTTGCGCTACTCTATAGCTGGCCGTAAAGCACAAATCTTTTGTAGCCAGGGGATTCCGGCGCAGCAAAGTCAAACATTTACACAGACATTCCTGTTAAACTATGGCAACAACCTACCGTAATAGAAACTGAAGATAGGCAACAGTCATTCTTATTATATGAATGTGAAGGAGTGTTGTGTCAAGGGTTCAATGACCGGCTTCATACTCATAGTTCATAGAGTTAGCTAACGCTCAAGTAAATGCAGTTCTGATGTTCCTATTGAATTGGGAGATGATATAGAGCTTACTTATGACAGAAGGACTTCTTTTCTCCAAGAATCTGGATTGTTCTGAGTCTGTCATTGTCCTACTCTCATGGGACCGGAGCTGAGAAAATATTCCATTCCTTTCTTCCACTTGCTTTACTCAGACAACAGGGACCCCAATAGACCATACAACTCACTGCAGTCACGCACTCCCATGCCGTAATGTATTGACGTTGGTAAAGTGGACTTTCACGTCCGATTCTGATGCCGAAGGCCGCCTTCAGCGCTCCAAACCCCCTCAGCTGGGAATCTGGAACATTACATGAGGAAGGTGTTAGGTCCTTTGAAAGACCGAGGAGCCAACCAGCAATGCAGAAGGTTGACTTCAGCGACAGCATAGGACTCAAAAGTCCACTTTTCCCAATATTTTACGGCATGGCCATGAGAATGGGTCTAATATGTCAACGGTTGTAAGCCGTGTCATTCAACAAGGTGGTAGTTTAGTGCCAACAGATCCCCTTATTTAGCAACAGGGGTCGTCCCATGTCCAGCAACAAAGCTTCTATTGAGCTGAGATGGGACACGTTTTGTCAGGTTAAGGCAGTTGAGTTGGCCAGCAGGCAGCCCTGCCAACCAGGTGTCTCACATTTATTGTTGGCAACTCTAAGTGGTTGAGGACTAGAGGAACTCAAGAAACCCTAGTTGCCAATGCAAATATTTTTGGAACACAAAATGTGAATGGTGACTCAAAGGGCACTTTTAATTCCAGCTGACTTGTTGTGAATTAAAACCAGACGTCAGTTGTCTGTTCAAGCTTTGAGTTATGCTGTATTGTGCAAATAATACGACCAGTTATGGTAACTGAATTGAAATGAAAGTGAATTCTATTTGCCCCTGTGGTTCTGGTGTGTGTCAGTGTAATGAGTCAAAAACCGCGACCTTTGCTCTGTTGTGAAATGTGAGCTTTTAAACCTTTGTATATAAATCAAACCAGGCTTCACTCCCTATTCTGACTTACACTGGATGAGAACATAGTGGTTGGATGGTTTATGAAACTACTGTTGAAGTGTTCAATGGGAAAATAGCGCCCACTATGTAACCAAATGTACTCAGATATGAATATTTCTATTCCAATATTGTGTCTCTCGTGGAAAACTTTGACCGGGACATCGCTCTCGAAGTGTCCCACCGAATGTTGTGGGAAGGAAGGCCCATTGTGTTTTTTATCTCTAAATGAATAACAGCTAATGAAAACAAAACATGATAGTGAGGCACTTTCCTGAGGCTTTAATCCAAACAGAAACAGAAATAACGTCTTCATCCTCACCAGCTTCCTGCTTGGTTTATTTGTCAGCCTCAGATCCGGATGACAGCAGTAGAACAAACCAATGACTGGAAGGCGGTGAAGAGCTGTGTGAAAAAAGTTTTGATATCAGCTACCAAAACATGCCAAGATTTAAGCCACAAGGTCATTGTAAACTTCTCTTCAACTTGAGCTGTGATTTGAGTCAACAGGAAAAGGATGAGAGTGTTTCATGTCAGGAAACCAACGATATGATGAAGAAACATTTGCGATAAATGAGGGCACAAAAACACGTGTTGCAACTGGTTGTATGTGTTTATTGCACTTGCGGAGAGACAGACGTGTGTCACACAATGGTGAGAAAGTTCTCTAGAACAGTTGTCATTCTCTCCATTCCACAGATATCACAGTTTACAGTGTGACACGTGTCAGTCAGTTCGTGTCGTACGACATTGAATATTCACTTTGGTGCCTTTACAAATAGCGATGACTAACATTTTCGATGAAAATTTGACAGTCTCCGTCAGTATTTCTTTTACACTCGCGAGCACCTCATTGATCCGTGTGATCCTCAGATGTGAGGTGATCATAAAAGCGCTTTCAATTTAAACTGAAGCTACTGGGCTTCTAAAAGAAATGAAGATCTAGCCTGTGAGGTTCATGCTTATTTATTGTGACAACATGACAAAAACCAAGCCATGCTAGTTGAAAACACGTCTGGCCGGAGGTACAGGTCATGTGACTCCGCAGGGGGCTGTTAATAATTTCCTTCTGGAGGTAAAACAAAACACAACAACAGGCTAAGCACAGTTACTGTTCAGAAAGGCTCCATGCAGTCCGCCAGTTGTCTTTTACAGCCATGAACGGATCCCAACTCCTGGGCCCAGTCCTTCTACTGTAGGTGCCATTAACTTTGACCTTGGCTGCAGCCCTCGCGTGCCTCACTTACTATATCGCTCTGAGGTTAGAACCAAAACATTGTACTTAAGTGGTTGAGCTCGGCTAATGATGAGCAGCTTCCTCAAGTGCAGAGGATTACGCTTGGTGGGGGGGCGAGGAGATGAACCTCATAATTGAAACCGAGGGAAGTCGGCTCGACAGGAAGACAGCGTGTTGGTCCATCCCTGCCGTGCGGAGCAGAAACAAAAGGCCCATCGTCTGGCTCCCGTGGGGACTGCGGGGGTGGCCTGGAAAGTATGTTGCCATAGAGACCACTGTCATGGAGTGGCCGTAAGCTCTGCCTCAGTCGGCGGCTGTGTCGTGTACACTGGCTCTGCCTGGAGTCAGCAAGTTCAAATCTGTCCCGGCTCGGCTAAAGCAACTGGGAGTGGAGCTGTTTTGCTGCTCAACCTGGTGCAACATCCTCAAAAGAATCTTACATATTTTCCATACATGGATTATGTGTGACCAAAGAGAATCAACTTTAAACAAATAAACAAATAAAAATGTTTTCTTTACCTCAGGGTGGCCGAGAGAAGTGAGCAGGAGGAGCAAAGATCAGCGCTCTGATCAAACATCAGGAGAGACACCACTCATTCACCAACGTTCTCTTTGTCTCACTATGAGCTCGGACTGAAGTCTCTTTCTTATCTGAGGTAAGAGTTTCTAGTTAAGGACTTTTGCTTTACGAGACATTGTTTTCATTAGCGCTCTGCCCAACTCGTGCTTCAGGCTTCGTGACTTTTTTTTGTTTTTCCCAAGGTTCAAAATCCAACACTGAAGTTATCAGTCGCTCCAATGTAGAAGCAAATGCAAACATAAACATGTGGTTTGTGCAATTTGCAAAGGTCCATACGACCCCTTCGCTCTGACATGTGTTTCGGCTTAGCGCTCGCAGGTCGGAGCTGGACGGCGTCTGAGTTTGTCGCTGTTTCTCTAGTAGAGAGTTTTAGTTTCCACGCTGAGCCACAACAGAAAGCACATGTTGACTCGTAATCATGAGGACCTTTCTTTCCCTCTCCACTTGTTTGTGTTGGGCGTTAAGGGGTTACAGTATGATGTCATTGAGGAGGAAAACACTGTTGACAAAACAGTGAAGCAAACACACATGAAAAGAAAAGCAGAATGATGAAGGTATACAATGAAATATTTCATGTCATGGGAGTGGAATGTTACTATATGATGGCAATAACCTTGTATATCCCCAAGACTCTGCCTGATGGAAAAGGAACGATTCTAAGTGTGACACCAGTATAAGAAAGTCACTGCATGTTTTGACTCTTTTTTCCGCTACAAAAATAACTTCCCTCCATTTTTTAAGCCGCATTAAAAAAAGTAGATCAACTGGGCTCTAGGTCTTAAAATAGTGGCAAGTTAATCTACAAGTAACATTCCACTTACGACCGGGATCGGTTCCAACCAACCGGTTGGACGTGTTGGACGTAACCCAGACACGAGGGTTATAGGTACTACTGTACCTGGCTCATCATACACATTTTTTTATTGAACACTATTATATACCAAGCTGTTTACAGCCATAACTGTCGTACGTGATGCCGGGCTGCTACGTGCTGCGATGCCTGACTGATGTTACTTGTAGTCAAAAGCTAGATGAGTCAGCGAATGTCAGCTGAGTCATTTTCCCTCTTTGCGTCACGATAAAATCTGGGCTCTGATTGGCTACCATGCTGCGATATATGATTTTTCACCATCATTTGATCATACAGATGTTGCCTGTGTAGCTAGAATCGCACTGAAGATCCGACTCTGTCACCCCAAACGTGTCGCATCCCTCACCCCCATACTGCACGACTGCACGTTTACTTTTGATCCTCCCAGTACATGGTAAACTATGGGGTTAGAACAACAGCTTACATTGGCATTGAAAAAAGAAAATATTGGCTGTAAAAAATAATATAGGAATTTAAAAACAGAATATTGGCTGAAACATTTTTGTATTGAGGTAGAAAACTTTATGGAACAGGTTTTGACAGCTATTATTTGGGGGGGAAAGTTTTTACATTTTTAAAGTGAAACAATACAGTATATAAAGATGAAAGTTAATGGCTATGTTCGTGACTAAATGTGGTCACGTTTCATTAGGGCTCTACATCCTCACTTCAATCCGATACAATATTACGACCCATTATGAAAGTTTACATACTGAATTCTTATGTAACAGGATATCTAAAAGGGGAGACGCAAGTAGTCAGATAAATTTCAATGCTCTTTCTTTGTGATTCATTGTCTGTTCTCTTCTTCATCTCACACAAAGAAATGACTCACTGCATTTAAGTTACGACATTAAGAATGGTCTTCCACACTGATGCTGGCTTTGCTGTCCCTGCACACAGCAGGTATAACATTTTCTGTAAAGTGCCTGCGAGATGGTAACGTGTCCCGCAGCTCCCATGTCTTTACCGGTGGCAAAACCCGAGGTTTTCCCACGACTAATGCCAGGTGCCCCACGTTATATCGTACAATGTCATGTCACAACCAAAACATCCGTGACGAAGAATGGATGGATGGAAAATGTAAGTAAAAAATAAAAATAAAAAAAAAAAGCGAAAAAAAACTTTGAACTATGTGGTTAGTTTCAAATCTGGATTTAGAAACCTGATTTAATTATTGGTATCCAAATAAAGATTAGGTTGGAATGCAGCGTGAAATAAACCCATTTATATCCACGGCAGAATACGAAAGCCAAAACATGACTTGTCTAAACAAGACTCGGAGCTCAAATGTCAAGGTCGGAATATACAAACATGATACATCAACCACCCACCCTGTATTTATTCCCCACGAGCCTCACAAATTGATGTAGGAGTCCCACTCGGCAGGAACGTGTCCTTTGTGGCTCCTTGGAAATTTGACCTTTAACTTCTGCTACGGTCTGCCAGGGTTCAGAGAGCGAAGGCAGTGGCCGTTCGCCATGTGCCAAATACATTATGATGATCCCACACGAAGCCGGCGCTTAAACACAGAGGCGCTTTTGTTTGACACCCGGAGGCGTCATCCCGCCCACCAACCAGCAGATGAAGAACTGCTGCGGTCGTTGGACTTGACACCTATAACTTCTTCTAATAGCGCTGGGGAAGATTTATTGACTGTTGTACTTGTGAGTCATGTTTGATATGTGGCTCCCCGTTTGTTGCAGGAGAAGAAAAGATCAGGTCAGGATGGATGTAAAGAAGAAGGAAATGGACCTTTTGAGCAACACCATTGCGGCATATGCCCACATTAAAGGTAAGAAACGGAGCTTTGAGAGTGGGGGAGGAAACGATATGTGATGTTAAGTGCTTTCACTTCATTGTCATGCAGCAAACCCAGAGAGTTTCGGACTCTACTTTGTGCTCGGGGTGTGTTTCGGTCTGGTACTGACGCTCTGCCTGCTGGTCATCCGCATCTCCTGCAAGCCACGGACCAAAGTAGTCACATCCACGCCGGAGAAAAAACAGCTGAAGGACGTCAGCGAGGAAGAGGAGGAGGATGACAGCGACGATGATGAGGACGAGGATGGGATCGATGTGGAGACGTCAGTCCCGCTGCCCGTCACTGAAATCCCAGTTGGAAACCACTCCAACCATTCAGACGGGACTCTGAGTGTGAATGTCTTTACTTCGGCGGAGGAGCTACAACGAGCGCAGCGGCTGGAGGAGAGAGAGCGGATTATACGTGAGATCTGGAGGAACGGACAGCCGGATATCCTGGGAACAGGGACAGGGACCCTGGGAAGAGTGCACTACTACTAACACACCAGCAGAGGAGCCGCTGGGACTGACTACGAAGCAGAAAGAAAGACTTGAACGCCTGTCGCTACGACACAGGCAAAGACACTTGGCTCTAACGGAGCTTTAAATGTGATATTGCACTTTGTATGTTGCATTTTTATCCTCAAAAAATAAACAAGAGATGGATCTATATCACAGCTTTCTGTTGCCAGTCAGATTTCTTTCCGATACAGCAGTCGGCTAACCAGTGTTAGTGATGGTTTCATGAGGCTTCATGAAACAGTGTCTGCCTTTTCTGAGGCCACTAGATGGCGCTGCTTGCTTTAAAATCTATAGCTTTGACCAGCCGTTTCAATGAAAATTGAGAGCACCACCTACTGAACTCCGAAAGTGAGGATACTGTATCATGAAGTGTCATTACTACTTAGCTGTGCTATGTAAGATGAGACACGTGTGCAATCGTTATTGTTTTCTTTTTGGAAATGTTGATCATTTATCAAAAGCTCTCTTTCCTTACTTTATAAAACGCTGTCAGTGCTTCAGCAGATACACAGGATTATTGTTCCCTACTTTTCTTACACCTTGATAGTACCTTGCTTTTCAGACTTGGTCCTGTACAGTATTATTTGAATAATTTTGTCAGCAATATTCGAGAGTGGAACAAATATTTCATCATAATATTTATAGAAATAACATTGTACTCTCATTTGAAACATCTGTTTTTTTTAACTAAGGGTCAATATGAGGAAGACAAAATTCAGGTGGTGCATAATTGTCTCTATTTCTTTGGGGCCATCCCACAGAGGGGAAATGACATGATTAAAGTCTCAGTCTGAAGTAATTGTCTCCTTCATTCTGGAACCAGAACTTTTTTTTTGTCAAAATAACCTCAGGGAAAGAGTTTATTAAAAAGATAAACAAAATGAGATGAAGACGCGATATTCTGTGGTCATTAAGAAGATCAGGTTTAATGGAAAATGGTTCATGTTTCTCACCAAGATGATGAGATAGAGGCTTCTTTTTATGTTCAAAGCACAGGGCAGTTGTTGTGGAAACGCTGGGGAGAAGGAGGACTGTGTGACTTTTTTTAGTTTCATTATCTGGTCAACCTTCTGACAGGATATTTGTTTTCACCATTCATGAAATGATGAGCCAGGTTTAAACTAATATACTAAAGAATATTTGACATTATATTATTGAAAGTCATTGTATAGAGGGGAACTTCAAGTCACATATTCATGTATTTAGTTTGTTAAGAAAAACAAATCTCAAGTTTGTTTCTTTGTTTACTGTGCAAGTTAAATGCTTCATGGAAAAATAAATAAATATTATATTTAAGGAACACTTCAAACCAAACAATTCGGTAGGTGATGTTTAAATGCGGGAGGCTTCTTTTTTTTTAATTCATCCAAACAAAAGAGGATGAACGTTTTTAGAATTTTAAATATTCCAAAAATATTTATAAATAACTAAAAGTTCATTTATTCTGTTTCAAACTTTAAAAGTGTGTGATAAAGTGTAACGTGACAATGGGCGTTGCCAAGACAACCACAAGTCCCCTGACCTCTTTCTACTGCCCCCGTGTGGTCGGTTTTTGTCATCTGTCAAACTTCCGTGCGTCAGCCGAGCAGCACTTCCATCTAGTGGCTTGACGACACAAACGTCTTCATGTGTGAACAGAACAGCCAACGACAAGTCTCCCAGCTGCATTCCTTTCCCAGAAGATCTTCACTTCATCAGGTCAGAGGTGAAATTTCAATGTTGTTGACTACAGTCTTCAGTTTAGGCAAAGGTCAGAGTTTGGTTTCTGCTTTGTGGCTCACAGCCTCCCAGAAAATATGTTGTGATTGTATTGACAAAGGTAAATCAGTACTTTGCTAATTCAATTGAACAGAAACAAATGAAGCAGAACAAACTAGTTGGAACTCCTGGGAATGTTTCGGAAAGACTGACATTTTCAGATGGATAATTTACTGACTTTGGCTTGGTGACAGGTCCCATGCTCATGTGGCATCTACTTCACATGAGGTCATTTGCTTTTTTTTCCTCAGCAACATTTGTTTCTGCTTCTTCATCTGTTCCAGTTTCAGTGAATATTTATAGCCGCTCAGTCTGAGAATTCCTGACTTTCTTCCATGTGAGTCAAAGACTGTTCTGGCTGCAGGTCAACATGTATCCGAAAATGTCCATCAAGGCTTCAGGCGCAGCATTTTCACTGTTTGACTTCCAATGTAAACGAGTTGGTTCAACTTACTCACTGCCTTCTTTCGACTGACATTTAATGTGTTTTTCCATTGTGCAATGTTTATTGAATATAGAGCAGAAATGGTTGCCGTTGTTTTAATTTAGAGTTAGGGAATGCAAGTGTGATCCGTTCACTCCCAAAATGTTCAACTGAGGCAGCATTACTTAATAATCTAACTGCATATATTCTTAACAGGAAGAAAGCACTTTATTATTATTATTACTATTAATCCAAAGGGAAATTTTGTTCGTAACTTAACATGCTCTGTAAACAATAAAAATATAAATGTAAAATGCAAAATACAAATTATAAAATACAAAATACTCTACAAAATACTATTTTTTTAACAGACAGTGTAGGAAAGATGAAAAGGAAAATAATATATGTATAAAAATGGAACTCCTGGGAAATGTCGAGTTCATTTATTTTCTTCATAATGTATTTTAATACTTTCGTATCCACAACTGAATGGCTCAGACCTATCTCCATAAAATAGCAAACACTCATAAACCTGGAGACACAGTTTGTCCATTCAGAAAAAAAAACAAAAACAAATGAAAGCTACGTGGATGACAGTCAATTGCAGTACACCAACGCACCTCTAGATGTCACAGTTTGAGTCGACATCTGAAAGCCTTCAAATGCTGAATTCATTTTACTTGCGTCAGAACATTTCCCACAAGTCGACACAGTTCTTAAAAATACCACGTTCCCATAGCTCCCCAGATGCCTGTTAGTCATGCATTCCAGCTGTTCTCCAGATGTGCTACACCATCCTGCAACTGTGCAGAGGCAGAAGACTATGAAGATGAGGTGGTCCCAGCATGGACATGTCAAATAACAATTTTCCAACCAGTGACTCAGGCTGACTTGAGAGAGTGAGAGTCACTCTCTTCTGAAAAACATCAGAAGGATTTGCACAGTACATTCCAGTGTTCTTGTAACATTTCTTGTTTTAAAGAAGACACAGCATAAACAGTGGTTTCAAAGGTAGTTTTTAATGAAAGCAGAATACTTTACTTTTACCGCCCCAGTGGCAAGACAGAGAATCACATTCTTGCACACACATAGAAATATTGTCTCCTATATACAGCTGCATATATTACATTCTCTGCATAGTTCTTGTAATAAAATGCTAAAAGGGGAATCAATATCATGTAAACATTATTTACTACCAAATTTTTAATCACCAGCCTTTCAATATTGAACAGAATAGTCTCTATTGTTTGTCTCCTCACACAGCTGTAATACAAGTTTCCCTTTCTGTGTTATAAGAAGACTCCGTTTTGACTGCTATAAATATAGTTTCTTTTAACTGCCAGTTCAAGGGTTCGTGTTCCAGCACGTTACTTTTTCATCTTCAAAACCAACACCTCCTCCTGCAAGACATGGAACCACTGCATCAGAGCAATCGTAGTAACCACGAGAAGCTGTGTTGAGAAAATAACCGCAGACCTGCAGTGCCAGTCGTTTGTTTCTCTCCTCCTCCAGTTCTTCTTTCACTTCCTGTATGTCTCGTCTATGGGGTGGAAACAAAAATAAGATGAAGACACACGTGTCTTAACTGTAGGCTCTTTTTAACTAAAGAATTAAATAAACATTAACTTCAGTCGTCATTTTAATTTTTTCTTAATATCTATTCATTGTGTTTTTCCAATAAATAATTTCTATGAATTTAAATACTGTATAACTACACTTTTTTTGACGTTCATGTTTCAACTAAACACGTTGCCACATGATAATTTTAACGAAATTATTCTGACCTCTAGTGGACATTTGTGTAATATCATATTATTTTTGTATGGAATCAAAAATCCTATAAAAAAAAAAAAGAACAAATTTGAACTGCGCTGCCTGAGAAAGTACTAAAATAAAAGTAATTCCAAATAAATGTAGGATGAAAAACATGAAAAACATTTGTTTCTTCATAATTTACTGCTCAGTTATTTCCGTTATTTCCGCGCAGCCTAGGCCTGACAGTGTTTTCACAACTCACTCGTGCCGTGTTTGCAGCAGCTCCAGCGCCATCCTCAGCTCCTTGATCTCCTCCTGCAGGCTGTGCAGCGTCGCCTCCTCTTTATGATTCAAGTTCTTATTTTCCAAAAAGATTTTGGGTGGTGTCGGTCGATTCGGGGGCGGTGTTTTGGGTCGGTCCGGCTTAGCTGTTGCGGGCTTCAAGTTTTCGGTTACCTGGAACGAATATTTAATCGTAGTTGATGTCAATACACTGTTTATTGAAGGAGCGGTGTTCAAAATCAAAATGGTGCCTGTTTACATGGTTGAAATATATGTCCCCACCTTGGGTAATGATGGTAGTTTCTCTGCCTGGAACTTTTTGGGAGACAACTCCTGGTCTGACTGCTCTGCGTTCTGAATCAGAAAATAAAAGGATTTAACTAAACAATTTCTGTTTCACAACCAAGTGAAACGAAAGTAGGAAGTGTGATCTCTTCTTGTTCCCCTCCCTTTCTTTTTTCCCCCGATGCTTCATTTGCTAAATCAGGTTGCTACTTTCACATCAGGTCTGAACTTGTCTGGATGACACCGGAGGGAGACATTTTCATGTCGCGCTTTCCTTCAACCGAGCTGCCTTCATGTGTTTTCACTAGTATGTGACGATAAAAAAAGGGTGTTGCCCCGTATCTGCAGGTCCAAAGGTCATCCGATTTTCCTCTTTAGTGCTGACTGGTACCTGTGTGGTTGTGATCAGAGCCGATGGTGGCCTCCTCTGGGGAGGTTTGGCTCTGTTGGCTGTCGGGTGGCTCAGTTTCTCCGTCTGCACATCTACTCCGTCGAATTGGTCAGCACTTTTCTCCTCAGGTTTTTTGGGGGACAGTGAAGGCACATCACCGTTGGTTCTAGTGGGGAACACAATAGAATTTACAGTCATGTTTTGCGACACCATACAAATCAGTTTCATGTTGACACACACACATAACGTAGAGGTGCTTAACGCAAATATGGCTTTGTTTATTTGAAGTTCAACAGAGGAAAATAAGTCGGTCACAGAGGGAGGCACAACAGATACTGTTGCAGTGAAGTTGTTTTTATAAGGGGTGGAAGATAACAGTTTTTTTCATCTGATAACTAATAACTATCTGCTAATCCAGAGGTGGGCAAAACAAATTTCCTGAAGGGCCACATTAGAAACTGTTGTGAGGGGCCATCATCATCATCAAAAGGAAGACAGCGATGACGACAAAACATGGCAGGAAAATATCCAAAATATATACTTGAGTAACAAGGACAAGTTGACCGAAAAAGATTAAATGTAAGTAAGGATTGCAAAGAAGTGTAAATATGCCATGAAAACTATTGAAATATTTCATTTCATACACACTTAATCTGAGATAAAAAGGCAATTTATTTCAAAATATGTATTCCTTCAATGTATTCTGAGGCACAAGAAAAACTCACAAAAATGGCCAATGAAAAGAAGAGAGTTTTAGTCTTGAAACAAGAACATGCTATATTTAATGCTGAAGTGGTGGTGGTGTCTAAAAGAGAAAAAAAAGGCAGAAAAATTACGATCTATCAGTTATAGTTTTAGTCTGATGTTAAAAGGGCCACATTTGCGGGTGATTGTAACAGAAATTGCCAACATTTTTACCATTTTTTATTGACTGTTAGCATTTAACTTGCCGTGTCAGTGGTCGGTGCTTCATGTTAAGTTTCTGTCATCCTAGATTCATGTTCAAGATGTTTTATTTTTTGACATACTTGTATGCAAAATGTGGTTACACGTGTTCCAATCTTTGCAGGTGCAGGATGGTAGCGGAGGTTTCGGTTTCTCATTGCCCTAAAATAACTATGGATTCCTTGTACGCAGCTTAACATTTGCAAATATAAATGTCCTATTTCTAAACACTAAAAAGCCAGTGAAATGGTTAAAGTTGGGTTGTCAAAGTTGTGTGTACATGTAGGGACACAGTTTCAAGCTCCTTCATTAGCGGTGCCCTTTAAAAACACTGTTGTTGTTGTTCTGAATGTGTGTGCGCCTATTTGCTCAGGAAACAGGAAATGGGCCGCGCTCGTCTGTTTAGTCCCAATCTGACTCATCCCAGAGTTTCCACTGTGCCACGAAAGGTCGGCATCCTGGCATTCTTCTTTAAAGACGCCATAGCAACTGGTGGCAGCGTGCAAAACCTTTAACATCAAATAGCCGAGCTTCTGCGGCCAAAGCAAAGAGAAGAAAGTCTCCCTGGCATTTGTAGAGGACCGGCTTTTATACTGTTTGTCTTCGATTAAAAGATCAGTTTAATTTGTCGTTGCTGGGTTTATTACTCTATAAAAATGTAATGTTAAAAGAAACTTACTTTGGTATTATTTTTGGAGGTTTGTCTTTGACAGGCGGAGGGCTGGGTTTGTTCAGAGAGGGAAGCTTGACCTTGGTGGGTGGGTTGCTTCTTAAGTCTTTGGACTCAGGTTTGTCATCTGGAGAAAATGGGAAGACAGAATCACAGTTCACTATTTACAGTACTAGCCAAGCAAATGTCTGGTATTAAAAGAGCGAACCTTTAGTCTTTCCTGCAGGACCTCTGTCCATTGCGGGGAAATCTGAAAGAGAAATACTGGGGTTTCAAATGTTGTTAAATATGATGATTATTTTAAGATAGTTCTGTAACTTGTCGGTGCCTCGTCGGACGCAAAGGAAACATACTGACGGAGACTGATGCCGACATACCGGTTCTGGAGCTACACAAAAATTGTTTTGACCACAAGGGCGTGTTGTTAGCAAAAGGAGGCGAGAAGTTAAAACAACATAACAAATCAAATATTAAAATCTAGTTTTTGGCCTCATCCCAGTTAAATACAGTTTAGCGTAAAGTGCAGTACTGGTGAAGTCCACACTAAAGTAAAAACGATCATCTTTTTGTCCATTTTCGTCCGACTGTAAATGAAATTATTGTGTTTGGAAGATGGAAGAGAATTGTGAAGCATTTACAGATACACAGATGTCGCCTCACGATTCTCATTTGCATGAAGTGCTTTTATTTATTTATTTTAATGCAAGGACAGTGAAAAAATCACTCTAAAATAAGTATTCTGCCCCTTAATTTTCCACCAAATGAATTGAATGTGACTTATACAAATTCCATAGTCAGGAAGACACATGAACCAGGAAAAAACACTTCTACAAAAGCAAATTATTCCAGGAAGCTGGATATATCCTAATAAGTCATTACTGATTACTAGAATTTTACTTCGAAAGTTTGCAAAAACATAAACACGTACATATTTTCTCCACCTTGACAAGTCAACCTAATATATGCAGCTTCTATTTTCGCTAAAGAAAAACTGTAGATTGATCATTGTTGAAGTAATTACATGCTTATTTCGAGTTAATAACCAGGACTTTTGGTGTTTTGCTGAATGACTTTTTGGTGACCATTCCAGTGGCTTCATTCACAAATGAATTATTGTTTTATGACTGCTTATTTATGATATGTTTCATTGTAGTTGTGTAACGTAAAATCCTTTAACAGTGCATTAAAAATGAAACACACACAACTGTTGTGGACCTACTTAAATTTTAAAAATGAAATATGATCAAGAGGCCTGATGTTCATGTCTCATGGTTCATATTCTGGTTTGTAATAAATAATGGTCTAGCATTGGTGATGAAACAGTTTGAGCTATTGGGCTACCTTTGAAAAACCTGTGTCACTAGGGTTGATACAGTATAGTGGCTCTTTAAAATGTCCAAACAAACAGCAGTAGAAGAAGCCAGTGGCGAACGAACTCACGTGCCGCCTGTATTGACAGACAGACATTGGGTGTCGAAGACAGTTCAGCTTTAATCCAAAACACTTTTTTCGGTGCTTGAATTGTAAGGGAATATTTCATCCACCAAGTACGATTAAATGGATGGAAAGAGTCTAAGCAAACGTGTGTGTCTGCTGTAGCAGAAGAGACATGAAGAATAGTTTGAGTCTTGAAGCTGTGACCTCCATGATCCAACCAAGCCAGTGAGAGTGAGACGTTGGTCTAATCTCAGAATAAGAAAGTGATGAACTTCCTGCAAAATAATAACATCCAGATTTGCACACAGCATTGACATATGAAAAAAAAATCTCAGGATTATGCCGACTGATATTTTGATGCCATCATATTAAAATGAATCTATTCAGTCAATAAATAAATAAATACTAAAAAATAATCCCTATTTTGACATTTGAATGTCTTCAGTCTCAGAGCGATTCAAGAGTTCAGTTCAGAATCTGCTTCTGCTCCTAAGACCTGGCTGTCGTGAGAAATTCCATCTTGTCGCTCCCTGCAAACACTAGAACAGTCCAAGCTCACAACTTCTAAAGTGCACCCGTGTTAATAACAGCCATCAAGTCGCAGACTGGAAGCGACACTGGAAGGAAACATGAGCCTACCTTGAGTGCGCAAAGCATTGTGCAACATTTCCTCTCAAGCAAAGCAGCCAGTGAGCAGTGCCAGTTACAGTGCAGCCTAAAATCTCGGTGACAGAGCGCACGTCAGCCCCTCCACCCTCTTGTTTCCTCCAAGACTTCACAAATGTGTCACGTGACCTCTCCAACCAACCCCCCTGCCACTCTTGCTTTAGTCTCAGACTTCCTGTCGGTGCAAGGAAAAACCTGACAAGAAGATACCAGGTTTTTTTTTTGTTTAAATGCTCCATAAAATCACTTTTATTTTCCCTTTGGAATGAGCTAAAACAACTATTTTGATGAGAGTGCAGTCAGAGTATTCTGAATATAAGCTTGAGAAGAACCACCTGTTGCTGTGATGCAAGATCTTGCAAGCAACATGCTCTCATTCAAAACAGGATGCTCAACCACATATTCAGCGTCTCATTACATTGTCTTAAACACTTGAGCAAACTGGCAACGATCAGCTAGAGTTTATTCAAAACAAGTCACGGGTGCAGCATCTCATACATTCAAATAGATTCTCATGAATCCTCAAGTACCATATAAAGGAGGTGCTTGTTTTGTGCTTCTTTACGGGAAAACAGTGAGCGTTTAAGTGGAATATATAAAGTTGTGCGAGTGAAGGGTGAAAATCTATGACGTGTTAGTCGGTGGAAAAAACATTTTGTTCTGCCAGTTTTTCCCTCAGCATTGTGAAAACTGTGAAGGCAAACACTTCTTCTTCGAAGTGCGGCTTTGAGCATGACTCACATGAGCGGTTTGTGTTGGTTTACCTGCTGGTTTCTTGCTGAAGGTGCGTGCAGGCGGCTGGTTCGTGCTCCCAGACTGAAGGAGAAGGACAGAGAAAAGAGAGCCAGTTGGCCAGCCCATCGCACGTCCACACCCAAGACATCCTCATTCAAACACATTTCCACTTAGGTCATTTCTTAGCATGTTGTTTTTCCAAAACAGAGGCCTGACTCACTGAGGCCTGACTGTACACTAGCAAAGGGAATGTCCAGGTTCTTAGGGTTTGAAGTTTATAAAACAGCTTCAGTCTTTAGGCTACTTACTTTCAGACTGTCCACTGGCGGTATGACCATAACAAAGTTATCGGGGAAGAAGCCGCGGCGTCCGTTTAGCTCGCCCTCCCACCAGCCTTCATCTTCGGTTTCCTTGAAAAGTAGATGAAAGTGTCAGAAGACCTCAAAGTCTGCTCGACCCCCTGGGATGAGGAAGTGGTTCCTCACGAGATAATAAAAAAGCCTCTGACTCTAACTGTTGGAGATCAAGATCTTTGTCAGCTGTGTCATTATATTATTTGAACATTTCAGCACATGATTGCCTGGAGAGTCCCGCAACAGGTCGGACTGGTTTGAAACTCAACACCGGCAATGACTTGGCCCGGCTGGAAATTATACCTGGAAAGGTCATGGAGTCATGTAGTTGGATGAGGAGCAGCATAAGAACCGGGGGGGTAGGGGAGGGACCAACCTTTCTCAAGAGCATGACCACCTCGCCTGCTTTCAAACCCAGCTCGTCTTCAGCTTTGGCCTCGTAGTCAAACATGACCTGGCAGTACTCGATCGCTGATGGATATGAAGAAAACATGTGTTACTTTTGCTTCTTATGATTGTGTATCTGTGTAGATAAATATAGTAAGACACTCATAAGCAAGGCTACAAGGCATAAAAAGAACACATCAATCCCTTAGCAAACAGTTGTTTATTCAAGTGTACTATGTGTACTTGAGTTTACTTGTACTGCATTTGAAATAGTTAGAAGTAGCACACTGAAGATGACTGAAAACTACAAAAATACAAGTGTCGGTCTATTTTCTTAGGGATTTCAAGTGTATTATTGAAGCGATCCAGAAGCAAAGGATTTGTTGTTGTTATTGTGAGACACTTTTCCTCTGATATCTTTACTTATGAGTTGTATATTAGTTGTATATTTCTTGTATACTTACTGAATACTTGAAAGAATACTTAAGTAAACTAAAAATGTTCCAATTTAGTCTAAAGAGGTATAAAATTAGTAAACTTTTTTGTAAACTACTAGTATATGGTCTGGATTGTACTTGTATACTTATACTCAATTATACTTAATAAAATGAACTGCAAGCATACCAGTTTTTGCAAAAAAAAAGTGCTTATCACATCTAAACCCCATGGAATGACATTGAAATAATATAATTCCCGTAAATTCCGTTTACTGCTTCGACATTTATCATATTTGTGTGGAGTTGCGCCGTACACATAGTTTCCAGCATCTAGCGCTGAGTCGCCTGAGGCGAGAAGCCACCACCATCCTCCCGTGGAGAGTTTCCCGAGACAAGGTGCAGCACTCCAGACAGGATGAAGTCAGCAGCCTCACTTGTGTTCACGTCGGACTTTTGAGCCAAACGCACTTTGTCTCAAGACAGCGTCTCACATCTTTTATTCACATTAAAGCCCTCAAAATGCGCTGTTTTCGCCCGCGTGCCCAAAGTTCCGACACCACTGCCAGTTTCAGTGGTTGCTTCTCGATTCCAGACCTCCAGGAGATCAACTCTGTTGACTGAGCTGAGGACACGTGGGCAAAAACAACGCATTTTGAGGGCTTCAAGGTCAATAGAAAACCTCTGATTTCATCGTTTTCAAATCTGATTTCAGCCTGTAAAAATCCATATATTAGCCCCGCTGTTGTATAAGCCGCAGGGCTCAGACTGCAAGAAAAAAGCAGGGGCTTAAAGTCCGGTATTAATGAATTTATATTATTTCAATGCCCTTGAATTGATAATTGTAGAATGTTTTTGAGCCTTCAATATATAAGATAATTATTCAGAAAGTAGAATTCCCATTCCATATTTGCTCAGTAGAAGTTGTTCTAGATCCAAAATTGTTAGGCCAAATATTCAAATTGACTGTGATATTTTTGGATATGAATTGGCATATCAGAGTCCTGATAACAGCCATGCAATACAGGAAGTAATTAATCTGGATTTACCACTGTCAATCATTGTAACCACTAAACCACTTCCTTCATTCGTAGTAAAATGCTGATAAAGCTGTATACCCATGATCCCGGAAGGACATTCCATGTTGTTTGTAAATGCAGTGTCAGTCAAGTCATGTTGGCACAACACTTGATGTCATCTCCGCTGCTCGAGCACTTGTCACATGGTATTTTTACAGGTCTGGGAGAATATTTTTCTGAAGTGATTCATCATCACAACTCACCGCTTTTAGCTTTGTTGCGCACACTTGTTCTTTGATTCATCTTAAAGAAGAGGAAGTGCCTGATTAGTAACGGAATGAATTCTCTCACATACTGTACATGAGTATCTCACTGTGACATACCTCTTTATTGAATACTGCGTCTGTGAGTTTGGGTCTTGCTTTGCTCTCATTGTGTTTACTGACTTTTTTGAGGAAAGGAAACCAGAATGTTACATAAATGAAAGTACATCATGCTTGAACTCTGAAGGCAGTGCTTTAGGTCACTCACAAACAGGGATTTCTTTCACAAAATTGGAGGGAAAGGCACCAACTTTGCCGTTTTTTAGCCCCATCCACCATCCGTCTTCTATCTGCCAGGTGTCAAGCACAAAACGTGTGTTAAATTGCGTTTATTTTTCATTGCTGTAATGCGACTTGGAGTGTAAAGAACGAACCTCTCTGACTATCTCAATAGTCTCTCCCACAACCAGCTCCAGCTCATCCTCAAGTGTAGCTCTGTAGGGGAAGAGCACCTCACATTTCCTTGCTTGCTTTATACGCTTGGCTGAGGAGAGTAAAAACAAACAGTGTCAAATGAATCAACCTGATCCTTGATGTTTCCTCTTTGTAAGAGCATGTTGAGCTTATAAAGAACAATGTAGTCGAAACAATGGAGCAACTATTTACATCCATTCCATTTGGGACAGTTGCGACAAAATAGCGATTATCTTCAAGTGACTTTTGCATCCTATGTTGAGTCAACCTTCCACGTTGCATGTTGACGCATAAATATTTCCGCCAATGTTCAAATACACTGCCCGGCCACCTGGATTTAACCAAGCAGGTAAGCAGAAGCCTCCTGTTGCAAGCAACATGAAGAAGACTGAGAACAATCCACTACTGTAATACACTTATCTGTGATCTCATCAAAGTACAATGGTATTCAAAGATGACATTGATTCTGTCATTCCACACATTGATGCCCCCCACAGAGTCTAGACCTTACCCTATATTGAAAATCTATGGGATGGTTTGGACTCTCCCATCATCTGCGCCAGATCTTGACAAGGTAGGAAGTAAGTCCTGTGACACCGTGTGCTGTAGTCAAAGCCTAAAGCCTGAAACACTAGTGTCTGATCTTCTTTTCTGCGCAGGGCGACCCAGATCTAGAAGCAAGCAATGTGTATGGAACAGTGTATAGAATCAAGAGCTGGAAACAAGGGGCGTAGCTGTTGCCTTCTGCATTCCAAAATGTGAAACATCACAGTGGAAATATAATGAAGAGCCACTCCTGCAATCCAGCAGGTGGTCTAACCAACCTTTTTTCATGGTTGAATAATATGGAAGGAAAGAAAGCTCATGCTCTGTCTAGCTTTTTCTGTGGGGCAATATTTCGTGTGTGGTGTATATAAAATAGCTTTCTGGGAAAGCAATATGTCCCACCATTTGCAAACACATTTTTCATTAGTCGTGTCATCCATTTTGTGGAAAATATGGGTTAAACTGAATGATTTGGGATGGTGGCAAGAAGGTAGTCACTCGCTGAATATATTCATGCAAGTGAGCATGTTGCTCTCAAGCATCCCAAACCATTTGTTGAATGTTGAAGAACGAGGAACAAGCATTTCAGATAGCCATCTCCAAACCTGTGTGAGCAGAATTGACTGGTATTATATGAGGCCATCCTTCGCACACAGGACCTATCCTTTCCTTCTACTGCTGTTATTTAGCACAAACACTGGTTCTAAATATAGTTTCTGTGTAGTGACTAATGTATGTTTTGTTTTTTTTCTAGATATTCTCTCACTGTGCTTTTAGTACTGAGGCTATGTTGTGACTTTTTGGACTCCACTTAATGCTGCTACATTTGTGCAATGAAAGGTGCAATGCCGTTCAGGTATTGAGTGAAGTAAAACGCAAAAATGTACTTGTCCTGATGCCTCTGGGCTCCCTCTTGCTGTTGCCTCTCAGGTTGAGCGGCACCTCCTGTAATGAAAGACCGCGGTTTAACTATAAAACAACATCAAAATGAAGTGTTTTGCCAAACCTGGACGAAGCTGGCCGGAAAGATGCCTTTCTTCCCGTTCAGCTCCCCCTCCAGCCATCCTTCCTCACTGGCAGTGGTGACACTTTTCACCACATCCCCCACGTGCACTGTGAGCTCGTCTGCCATGGTGCCCTCGAAGTCCACCAGCACCAGCACCTCTGTGGCCCATCCACAAATGGGGCAGAAAATTACATTCACACGGGGTGATGAGTCCTGACATATCAGGATTCAACGCTACACTGCTGGATATTTCTGTAAAGCCTGCTTCAAAAGTGCCCACTGTTCTTTTTAAGCCCAACAAACCATGAAAGAGCGAATTGACTTCCCATAGCACGCCGTGCAAGAACACCCTTCATCCAACACTGAAATGACTTCAACAAAACTACTGTCTTTTTCACACAAAAAAAGCAAACTCACCCATTGTTTCTCCGTCTTGATCAAATTCAAGCGTGTGGAATCCCTTCGAGAAAGAAAGAAGAACTGAAAAAGTGGAGTAGTTGTAGTCTCAGACTGAGAGATATGGCAGCCGAGGCCCTTCTTCCTACTTGTCAAACATTAACATTCAGCAACTTTTCCTCAGGCTTGTCATGGCAAGCTGACAGTAAGGAGTAGGACGGGTCATGCAGTGAGCGAGGAAAGACACATAGAGCGAGCAAGAGAGAGAGAGAGAGAGAAAGAGAGCGAGACAGAGAGAGGCGAACTATAGGACAAACAAGTAATACAGGTTTATAAGGTGGAATACAGGCTCATAAACAGAGTCTTTAAAAATAGCCTGTGAGAGCCACGTAATTGTTGTGTGGTGAGAAACAATCCTAAACCCATGTGTATATTATTGGTGGTGTTGAATTAACTTTGCCTGCGGTGATGCAGTTGTCAGATACTTTTTGTTTTGCTTATACACATTAGTTCACAGCTCAATATTTGGGCTTTCATTCTGTGCATTACAAAACATGAGGCATGGTGGTGACACTAAACTTAGATGCCGCTTTTCCTCTAAAATTAAAACAAAAAAAACCCCAAAAAATGGAGTTGTTTGATTTCCGTAAACTTCGCAAGCAACCTTTCGGTAAATGTAATCGTCTGATGCAATGCAATGTCATAGTGTTAAGCTTTTACACTAACATTAAAATGGGATAACTGCTTTTTGCAAGCTTCTGTTGCCTTCAGCACATATTATATTGGGTTATGCTATGAAGATGCAGTGCTTCAGGATCAGGACCTCCAGGTTATGATCTCGCGTGGTGACCTTTCTCTGTGGTGGAGTTACATTTGTTGTGGGCTCTGAAAGGTTACCAGATCAACTGGAGGATTCGGCGTGGGAGTTGTTTTTTTTTTCCTAAAAAGTCACACAGACTCTGAAACTTGAAGATTTGAAAAACCTGATTCAAGTTCTTATTCCTCTCACGTTCCCACATCATGTCATTGCAGTGAGGTTGGATTCCATGAGTAGAAAGAAAGACTGTCTTCTGTGAAGTGGCGCCTAGTATTGACAGTTTTCCGACACCACCTGCTGGAATGGAGGCCTTAGTGCAGTTGGAAAGATTGGTTTGTCAACACCTTCAGAGCTATAACCTTTGCTAGGAGAGCTCATGCTCCAGCTCTGTGGGACAGGTGAATTATTAGATATGGATTTAGCTTTTTTATGAGTATTAATTTTTCAGTGTAATGCACTAAACATGAGGAAAAATACTATGTTAATTAAATGGAAAAAAGACTCATTCGTTCTAAGATTATATTCAGTTACACGATTGAAGTGGATGTATACTCTTATTAGATCCAAATAAATCAATCTTATGGCTGCCTCAAAAATGTATTTTACAGTGATCATTTAGAGCAATCGTGATAAGAGTTCACACTGCTGGAGACCTATCTTCAGGGCACTTGTCCTGAAGGAGGTGTTTGTTGATACTAGTGTGTGTGTTATTGTTATCCACAGTCTTCTAGCACCCCCACTGACCCAGGCACACTCCTGCCAGTCTGCTTTCTCAGTCTGACTCATGAGGCGATCCGTCACTCCGTCACTATCTGGTTTGTCGTGTTCATCAATTCATTTGCACATTTCTGGACTTTGTTCTGGGGCACTCTGTGTTTGCTAAGATTCTTATCTCTGGTCTGCATCTGACAATTCTCTTCCAAGAGGATCATTAAAGTTTATTATTTAACTGAAGCAACATCCTTCCCCTTTTTTAACTTCATATTTTTTCCACATTATCTTTGCCATTGACTTTTATATCCAACGTGTCAAGATTATTTTTCAATATATACGTGCTGAAAGTGCTCTCCTTGAAATGTGCCCTTTCTTTGTATCTTGAATATTAGGAGCTTCTGATAAAAGATCTGATCTGACCTTTAATTTCTTCATGACTCTCTTTCCTTAAATGACTCATTCTTAATGCACCACATTCATAAGACATCATAGTGCACGATGAAGGGTCAATAGAATATTTCAATGTTCATAACCATGTTTGACAAGTCAAGCACTGTTATACTGCGTGGTTAGGTTAAGGGTTGCTGAGTCTTTAAAACTAGATGTCTTGTCATACATGACATGATTCTGAAGATTCATAGCATCTTCCATAAAGCCTTTTTATCTGCATCATGATGTCTTACGAGTGTACTAATAATGCACTAATAATATATATAATAATAATGAGACTTTTAAGGTAGGTGTTCATCGGATGACTGAGTGTAAATAACTTCAATTGGAAAATCACACCAGAAAAAGATATGACTCAGAACAGTTTATTTACAACCAGTAGCAACTGCAATAAAAAAAAAAAAAATAGTTCAGAGCAGCTCCGGTCAGCAAGTAAAGCGCCACCTACAGGTCTATTGTCCACATGTAAAAAAATACATCAAACAAATTGACAAAGTATTGTGTGAGAGGGGCAGTTGAGAACGTTGTCAGCCCAGCTAACACAAGGTTCTTAAACACAGCATGAGGATGGCAGGATGTGTCTCTCCTCCTCACAAAGGCGTTTGTTATCTTTGAGCCTCCTTTTACAACCTGATTCTCTCATGCAGTGAACATCATCACTCATTTACTCAACATGCAATGCTGCTGCCACAAAAACAACATACCACAAACAAGCCCTGGAGTCTCTTGACTGGACTGAATATTTACACAGTTGTACACAATATGTGTTAAACACAGTTGACTATTTAAGAAATCCACTCTAAAACCATTATAAACACCAAAAACAAAGTGAAATCGATTCTGACAGTAGACGCAAAAATGAAACAGAGCGTACCTAATAAGAGCATTCGAAGTTATACATCTGTTGTTTTCTACTGCCAGTCATGAGAGAATTTATTATGATAAACTATTACTTTTGTGAGTCTAGTGACATTAAGCAGTTTGGTCCCATCCAATCTAACCATCCTGGGCCATACAGGTCACTATGGACATTTAAAGGGAACGGAAGTTGCTTTCAAAAAATTGCCCATCGCAGACATTGCCTTCATTTTCAATACCAGTTGTTCACTCTAAATGACAAAATGACTTAAAAAGGTGTTTTTAATATTTTTTTACAGTGGTTTAAACATGATTTGAGACAGATTTGAGACAGTCTTCTGTACCATCATCAAACTTGGAAAAGGCATATCAAGTCAGCAGTTTTTGCAAGAGGAAAGAAAAAAATCATAGTGTAGCTACTGTTCACCCACATACTCGGACAGGTTTTTGGTTGCCTGTCTTGGAAGGTTTTCTGTTGACTGTCCATCTCCAAGGAGACCACAGTTCAGGCCCCTGCCCAAGTGAAGGGATGACATTCCCTCTTTGATACCTCCTGGTTTCCATCCAGTCAGAGCTAGCTTTGGAAAAAGCAAATTCCCGCCGGCCTACATGATACTGCTGTGAATGACTATGTGAGTTCAATAACGCCTTAAGTAACAGCCCAAGTAACCGATGCAGGGTTTCCATAACGCCATGGACTTAAAACATGATTCTCGCATGGATCCCAATCTGACTTGAAGGGCGACTAAGATTTATGACAGGGATTAAGAAGTTCCTCCGTTGATATATCCTCCCGTCTCGTCCTCTCCAGTTTCCATACGCATGCCTTCTTGCTTCCTGTTGACTGTGCTCTCTTCGCTGGTCCATTTAGAACGCTGAATGTTTGGTCCAGTTGGGGCGTTGCGTATGATAAATCTGGCCCTTCCACGTGGGACAGTTCCTTTGCCCTCCCCTCGAAGATTGTTTGTCCAATTGGATTCCTCGCCTCCGTCTCTGATCTCATGCTAGGAGAGGAGTGAAGGCACATGAATATTAACACAACGTTGTTACTGGTAGAAAGAAAAGAGTGAGCGCCACCCTGTGCCTTACCTAACCCCAGCCTCTGTCTCTTTTTACGTGAGGCCCACGGCAGTGGAAGGCAGACCATGTGCTTCAATTGAAAACCCACTGCATCAACATGCAACGCTGAAGGCTTCGCACAGGACGCAGTAGTCCATTTACCCAACAACTATATATTATGTTGAAACACCTGTCTACTCCATGTTTCGCTCTTGAAAGTGCCTTAAACTAATCTAATTCAAATTTAAAGTTAAATCCCACAATTGTATTCAATGTGAAAGACTTATCAGTTGACTACTGCCTACGCACAGGGGGGTTCCCGACAAAATAAAGAGCCAGCTCACTTCCTTCTGGATTGAAGTGTTGTGCCCAAATATTTCTCCCACTATGGCAACATGTGGTTAAAATGGTGAAACGCTTGTTCATTGATGCAATTTTTTCCTTATAATTCCCTGGAAATGGTCTGTTAAGAGGGTTGTTATGGGTTTTGCGTGATGGCAGATAAAAGCTTGTAATAAAAAAAATGTACCTGTCAGGTAGTGATGGGTCGATGACGTTTCATGAAACAGTAATGCAGGGTTGATGAAACAGTGTCCTTTTTTTCACTGGCCACTAGATGGCGCTCTTGGTTTAGAAATGATGTGATGTTTCATTGAAATAGTGGTTCAAATCCAAACATTATATAGCAGCCAGTGCCAGTGAAAATCACGACACTGTTTCATGAAACCTCATCTACCCTTCAGTACTGTATCATGAAACCTCATCGACTTATCACTACTATTAGGCAATCATGATGTGTGGGATTAGACTTTATATTCTTTATAAATTTTGGAATTTTTGATGTTTCACTCACTCTTTTAAAGGTTCTTTAAAGAATCCGACCATAGATGCCGGATGCAAGTCATCGCGAGCGGAAGGTAGTGAGCAGGCTGTGCATGTATTCAATGAATATACATTCTATTTTCCGTGCACCGTGGACTGCGTTCAAAATTATGATGGAGTTTGACACCATTGAACTACACAATGTGGGATCTTGCCGTTCCTTCCTTGCGCTAGTTACAAAGGAATCCTCAAGTCTGTTTCTTGTAGTCTAATCTAATGGCAGCAGGAAGGCAGTTGGATTTTTCCTTACCGAGTCCTTGAACTTGACTCTTGATACTGTCTCATGAGCAAGGCATTTGGCCAACATAGATATTTTTGTCCAGACATTGATATCAACTTTTTTTTTTTTATTTCACACAGTGTCTGAGTCCAATACCAAGTAGTGTTTCCGGCCCCTTGTATATTCTGGGTCCCAGTCTTCTTGGTAAACCCGTGAGTTGCTTACTTGTTCTCTGTTGCCTTTGTTCCAACTCCTTCCACGCAGGCGCATTTGCTGTAGTTAGACATGTGAACTGTTAATTCAGGCGCCTCTGAAAAGCTTTGGGTTTAGACTTACAAATTTGTCACGTATTCTGTCTTTCTCAGCATCTCCTGGTGACATCCCTTGCACAAAATGGCTTCTTGAAGCAGCCTCATCCTCCTGTTGCAAATTTTTGTCCAGAGAATCCTCATCTCTTTGTGACAGAGAGGAAGACGAAGAGGAGGATGAACTGGAGCGGCAGCGCTTGCTCTTACTTTTCCTACAAAGGAGAATCGCACATTCATCTCCGCCCTCAGACTCTTTTGTGACATTTGAAGTTGGCATACTTTGACTTCTTGTGGTGTTTCTCCTCAGACCTTTCACCGCTAGATTCCCTGTAGTCAAGCATGTCGTCTCCCAGCTCCTCACTGTGATCTTTTTCTCTTCTGGTAGACTTTTTGCGGCGTTCTATATCCAAACGTAGATCCATGGGATCCCCCTTGAGTTTTTCCCCGGTCTGCTTGAATGAAAATAGAGCAGAAAGTCGTGGACAGTTTTTGGATTAGTGAGTGAATTTTATTTGACATAGTTGAGGCTGAAGGTCTATCTGGAATTGTAGTAGCTAAAAATTGTCCTCGGAAAATGTTCAAAAGCAGGGCGAAATTTTATGAGAATCAAGTTAAGCAACAGTTTGAAATGCCAGTTGTTTTATAAGGATGATTACGAATACAGACCACACTCTTACAAAATGTTTCCTCTCCTAAACTGAAACAAATTTGGAAGAGCCAAACATTGGCTCACCACTCTGCCCCCAAGTCGGATCTGTTCCTTCTGTCTCTGGTTCTAGATGGCTTTTTTCCTCTACATTATGTTGGGTCTAGTATGAGCTTGTTGGCTTGTATGTGCTTAGTCAAAAAGAGGTTAGCCATTACATGAACAATGCGGGAACAAGAAAGACATTGCGGACTAATGTGCATCGGATTTAGGATAACAATTTCTTGGATGACACAGTCCTGGATCTGTATTAGGAAGTAGACATGTTCTGACTTCTGAACAGCAAAGAGAAGAAAGAAAGGAATCGACCGACTGGTCTTTCTGGGCTTCTAAACTGTGCTGATAGTTGTCAGGCACCATGCTTGTAAGACGCTAGCAAGCAAACCTTCAAATCTCTGGCCTCACCACATCCATAGTCCTATTAAAAACCTTTAAATGCCAGAGTTACCCTAAGTTAAAGGTGGACTTGTTTGAAAAAACAAAACAGTCATAAGGGCTACTAGGGTATTTTCATCAGTCGAAGATACTTACTGGGATTTTTACTTCCAGGGGCACTTTTGGCACAGCAGCCTCCATTTTTGAGTGTATGTACTTTTGTCAGGCTTGTGCCCACTGTATAACCAATTCAGCACGAAGGCGATGTACAACAAACAACAAAGTCAAAGTTCCTTATTTTGCACTTGCATTTCTCACACTTTGAGCATCGCCTTCCAAACAGCGAAGGTCTAAAGGCACCTGCATGCTCACTCCAGTTGTTTGTTTGTTTGTTTTTTCCAACACATGTCATACTGCAAAATATTCAAGTCACCTTGAAAGTGCCATCTTCACAGCTTTTCATCGCCCCAAAAAGTTGAGCGTTTTTCTTAAAAGCACTTGGTGAAACATCAATTATCCTGCGACAGGGAGACATGAAACATTAGGCAACAAGTCACAAGGACTTCACACTTGACAGCTCAGAGAATTCCAGATCGAGTGGTTGGGACAATAGAACTGACCTTTACCAAGCAGGTAGAGAAAGTGCTATACCTGAGAGTTGCCTATAAAGGACGTGAAGCCGTGGCACACGGAGTTGGTCACTTAAAAGTCAACTCTACCTGTGAATCTCTGGACTTTTTCTTAGCTTCATCATTTCCTTCTCTGCAGCTTGTCTTTGGTACATGGCGAAGCGCTGGCTTAGAGACATTCCTGATGGTGTCGCATGATGGGCTGGTCAAGGAAAGACAGGGATAAGTGACTGTGCCCTCAAAGAGTATTATTACTTCAAATACTTCCATGTAGTGATGGGTAGATGAGGTATCATGACACAGTATCGAAGGATTGATGAGGTTTCATGAAACAGTGTCTGCATTTTCATTGTTTCATCAACCCTGCAATACTGTTTCACGATACCTCTTTGACCAGTTACTACTTCTATGGTTTGCAAGTGAAGAGAGACAATGTGTCTGTAGTCATATACTTTGTACAAGGAATACTGTATTTCATGCCTCAACATATGATATATGACATGAGGGCCCCTCAATACTATAGACAGAATGACAGAAAACATATAAATCTTAAATGTAACTTAAATTTTACTACTTAAATATTTTTAAATAAATCATGACAGTATCCTCAAAATATATTTTTTTAATTCTATTTAATTTCATTTTAAATACATTTTATTTAATTCTCAATATGAATTATTTTTTAAGTGATGAACAGATATATGGATAAAACATCTAAATGTGGAAAAGACACTTCATTATGAGTTGGCTTTTCATTCAATGGTTTTCATACATTTGTTTTAAAGTACAAAATTCTACAACTTTTGCTCTGACCTCATATGGGCCGTTCAAACACTGGAAATGGTCACATTTGGCCCCTGTGCCTCACTTTGCCTATGTCTGCTGTTTATGGTGCCAAATGTTCCTTTTTTCACTATTTTTTTGCCCTTTTGGAAACTGCGAAACGGAAGGTTTGCTCGAATGCAACTCACTTGTATTGGCCCAGAACCTCTCTTTATGAATCACAAACGACAGGCACTTCTTTCCATATGCCCACATGAGCCTTGAAACATCCTTGCAAGCTGCTCTAACCACATCCCTTTTGACTCACTGTGAAAGTTTCAGCGATGACTGGGATCCTCACCTTAGAAACCAATAACCGTTCGTTCACAACATCCACTGCGTCTTTCCCCTCTGGATGTGGTTGATATTTTGACCTCACAGCAAAGCATGACATTTGACAGCAGGCCACTGTTTCACACAATAACAGTGTGGCAAAACGGTATGTTTTTTTTTTGCTGTTCCTGGTAATATGCGGTAAGAGGAACATTTCAAAACACCATGTCTGTCACCCATGAATTGTTTTGAAATGATTTAGGCTTTGTTAAAACTGTTTTAAGTAAAAGGCCTGACGACAGAAGCAAATATATCCATGAATAAGTTGACTCATGCTGAAAGTTGAAGCTCATGTTGACGCGGGGAGAACTCACCTCTGACGTGGTGGACGATAGCAACTATGTGTTGAGCAAACATTTCAGTAGGCAGCCTCTGCGTGTGAGGAGTCTGCACATGCTGGAAAATGGAGCGAAACTCTTGGTCCCTTTTCGAGGATTGTGCGAGACTGTGTGAGAACTCTCGCTCTTCGGCCAAAATGTCAGCAGCACTACAAAAAGAAAACGCAAGGTGCGTTAGGTGTGTTATTTTACCTAGATATTAGATATTAGAGTATGAAGTCTCACCCTATGAAGTTTTCTCTGAAGTAATCCATTCTTATATTACATTTTGGTTCCTGTCTTCTCAGGGACGCAAAAGACAACTCATCTCTCTGATTCATAGACTTCTCTCTCTCTGGGTTTCTTCCCTTCGAAGTTGCCATGATGGAGGACGCCACTGATTTAGCCAAACTCCTTTTATCAGAAGTTTCCTCGCAATTTCCACGAAGTTCCTTCTTAGCGAAAGTCTTATCGTGGCTTTGAGTGGGATACCTCTCATCCCCTTCATTCTCATGGTCACTGCTGCTCTGCGAATAAGTGACACTCTGCCATTTTCCGAAACCTGAGAAAGCAACTTTCTGCTTTGAGGGCTCATCTTCATGAGGAGATGACTTGAGGTTTGACCTCTTTAATGTCTCGTCCTTATTGCGGTCGTTGCTCGGAAAAGGCGATGTTTTGCATTTCAGAGACACTTCGCCATCGCTGTCTGTATTGTTTTCTCTAGATGCAAGGGTAGAAATGGCCTTGGCTTCTCTGTTGTTTATGCTTTTATGCTCCCCATCCGAAGCATCTGATGGCGTGACGCCCAGAGTTTGTGACTTCTTATTCTGTTCCTCCAAAAACCTAAACAATGAGAGAATAATGATCAGAACAATAAGTGATTTTCAACGGTACAATACCAGTCAAGCTCTAGAGCATAGGTGTCGAACTCATGATCCGGGGCCAAATCCGGCCTGCCATGTCATTTTATGCGGTCCAGCACCGAAAAACTGCATTACTTCTAACACATGTCGACCCATGGAGATAGCCAAGGTTTCCCATTCAACATGCTGCATTTTAGTCCACAGGTAATGAATGTGAACAATTCATTCTGAATCCTCCAACCTTGAAAACCTTACTGAAATCCATGATGTTTAAGTCGTAACGTTATGTACGGATCCAGATTAGTTCGATTCATTAAGATTAAAAAAATGTAATCTTGCGTGACAGAGTTGGATCCTTCTGCTATGGAGTACGTTCAGAAAGTAGAGCCAACACTTACTTTTTAAAAGCAACGGAGAGGGCTAGTTTATCCGCATCCGTGTATTCGTCACTGGAGAAGAAGTCAAAGCTAGAAAGCATTGGATTCAGACCGTCTTTTGCAGGTTTCTTGGTCGAGGATGAGCCACCTGTCTGTGAGGGGTCACCCTCGTTCGTTTTTTTCTGGGTAGACGCTTGGCTGCTTTGGACAACAACACCAGCAGAGCTCTCCTCTGGATCGGCTCTCTTAGGACTGTTGTTCTCACTCAAGCCTTTCTGGCTCCCTTCAGTTTTCTCACTGGTTTGGCCATCAGGGGCATCGTCCATCTGAACAAGGGCCTTTTCTTGTCCATCACCATCTTCTTCTGAGTGGACATCTTTGGAGGCCTTAACCTGTTCTTTCTCCTCTTTGGCCGTTTGATTTGCCTGCACATATGATAGTCTGTTTTTGGGGGAGGAGGAGTGCGAAGAAGGAGAAGAATGGTGAGAGATTCTAGACAATGGTGTAGAGGATCGGTCAGAGTGGCGTGAATGACTCTGGGTGGGGCTCCTGGAGCATTTCTGGGTGTTGTAGTATCCGTCCTGTGAGTACCTTTGCTGCTGTTGTTGCTTTGGAGGACGCTGCTTGTTGTTTTTCCAGTAGTTTCGGTAATTATTGTTGTTGTAACCGCCACCACCACCTCTCCCACCACGCTGGAAGCGTCCACGGGGGAAGTAGCCCCGGCCTCTTCCTCTGAAGTTGTACGGCCTTCGGGAGCCATGGTGGTATCCACGGAAATCACCACTGTTTTGGTAGGCCTTTGGGTATTTCTTCTCCCGTTTATAAGAAGGAGAATAAGATCTGGACCGTGACCTTGACCGTGACCTTAATTTGTGACACACAAAAGGAATAAGAAAGGGCAACTTCAGCAACCACACAAATGTTATTTACTGTTTTACTGGAATGGTGGTACAAACATACAGTCAAAGGGCTTTATTTGTTGTCCCCTTGTGAACAAAAATGTAATAAATGTATAATTTCCTTAACCTATAATGTGTGCTTATAACTGTGTACTGCAACTCAACATTTCTGTCTAAATAAAATCAGTATTAAATATTGGATCAATAGGGAGTCAGAGGGGTAGAAAAATGTGGCTGGATTGTCCCATCTGATCCAACTGTCACGCAACTCTTTAAACTCCAAATAAAGTCCAGGCCGCTCCCGATATAACGGTGTCGGAACACTTGCGTTTGTTGCATATAGATCCACTCAGGTTGACTCTGGCGACCCCTGTTGTCCGCAGCTGACAAAAGTCAGCAATAAATATGCAAAGATCAGCACTGAAATAGCAAAAGATGTGATGGCATACGTTCCGTTTCCTATATACTTCAAGTCAAGTACTCCACTAACCTTGCAAAAATACCTGACTTGACTATGACTAATGCTTTATGTTACAGCATGCAATACCTTTTATGTCCGCATGGTGTCTCTGCAGCACTAGAAAAAAAATCACCTACTGCGCTAAACAGTGCTGAGCTGAAAATCACACTAGGCGCATTATTCTCTACTTAAATTAGAACCAGGGTAAAAACGTTGGTGAAAGATTGAAGTTATGTGAAAACATTTTGACTCATAAAAGGGTATTCCGCTGTCACAATAAGAGATTTTAGGTGTCACCAATCCAGATGGCCCAGAGCTATAAAAGTTGAGAACACTTTCTCTAAACTTCAAAATGCTATACCTATAAATAAGTGCAGTTAAACTTCATAAAAACATATACTGGAGAAAACAGACAGTAGCATGTGGATACTGTAGCCATGCAGTTTTTAAAGCCAAGAAACTCCTGTAACAAAGACATAATGTTGAGGACTTACCTCTTGTGTTTTTTCATTGGAATATAGAGAATAAAAAGAGCAATGCGCTCAGCAGCATTGCACGTTTACTATGCGAGCTGCAGAAATGGACATCTCTCTCCTTCTCCAGACAGTTCTGCTAGAGCTGAGTCACAAGGATTTGAAAAAGGGGGAGGGTGTCTACATGAGTGCTTTGACTCTGCTTACTGTTCACTGAAGCCTGCCAAGTGGAAAGCAGAGTAAATTCATGTTGAACTGAGTTGGGCCTGTTTGCAGGTACAACGTATGATAATTTTCTGCTGTGTGGGTGCAAGGGACCTTTGTGAGCACAGGTATTTCTAAATAAAATAAAATTTCAAAAAACATCGCATGTATATCTATATCCAGAGAGTTTGAGCCAACTTCGATGAAGAGGTTAGTTCTGTTTTACGTGCTGTTTTTAGACATTGGACAGAATTTCCCAAGAGAATTAAATCTCTTGTCCTGCTGTGGCTTTCGTCTTCACCAACAGTAGAGACACCTGAGAGCACTCCACTCAGCGTTATAGTCACTTCTTACTCCTCCAATTGAATTAGTATTCAAGGTTATTGAGGGTTGTTGGTCCTCTTCCGAAGGGACACTTGAATTTAATCCAATCCAGTTATAGCTGAATGAAACCGGCCAACAGAGGGATATCATCTGCAGAAACAGTTGTGATAAATGCCTTACGTTTCCACCCTTAAATATGCCTTGAAATGAAGTCTAGCTCAGTCATGTATTGGTAAAAAAAAATATAAAAACAATTGTCTCACTGAAATGATGTGTTGTAATAGTCTATTTTATTGTGCTCTTTCTTCCCATTCTTAGAAAGTTTTTTTTTTTTAATCCAGGGTTGTGTGCAGTCGGTACTTCCTCACAGTAACTGTCATTTTTGTAGAATCTATTGATGGTTTTATATTTAAAAAAAGGAAACCAGTGGTTTTGGTTTCCCAGCTTATTTGCACCATTCAAATCTAGTTCCTCATTTCTCCGTCTCACCATGATCAAGACTGATATTTACATTTAGGTTACCAGAAAGAGAGCGTCCGAGTGCTGCCACACACAGCAGTATTTCACTGTAAATTCCTGTCTCAAACTCATTAAACCTGCAATAATATTCACTTTAGCTTGATTAAATCCAGGGAGCTGAACTTTTTTTTTCCAAAACACCAATTTCCTTTTGACACAGACACCTTCTTCAGATTCCACTAAAACGTAACGCTCCAGGGTCTTCAGGATGTGCTGATGAATACGAACACAACGTGCCAAACTGCCTCCCTTTTAAAGCACCTCACTGCTGAAACAGTAAATGCAAACCACTACTGCTGATCTACACCTTATATTCAGATGAGGAATTTCTTTGGATGCATAAAAGATGTTTTTCAATTTGGGAGTGGGTTGGAGTTTCTCATGTGTGAGCGACTAGTTTGCCAAGAAAAACACAAGCCACATGAGACATTACTGTTAAAAAAAGAAAAAAGACAAAGAGATGCATACAAATATGGAGGCTTCGATGTCTCAACTTTTCAAAGCAACCCTCTCGACAAAGTAAAAAGTGACGTATAATTATTCAACTGAAGGCAAAGCTACTGCAAGAAAATGACGCACCTTTGTGTAGCAGTTCTAAATTGAGTCTAAGCAGGTGCACACAAGTGTTGGGTTTTCCATAGTTGCTTCATTCAGTGTGTTGTAGTCCTCTGTGCCACGGCTCATTGTCCACAAGCAGTGGTCGACGGCCTTTTTTTATTTTCCCAGAGTGGGACGGACAATATTTAATGGCAACTTAAACACTTAAAATTATTAACGTCAATAATTATAATTTCATTAAAAGCTTTTTTTATTATATAATTTTGTGCCACCATTCCTTGAAGGCCAAATGTAGGTATCGTGTCATGTGACTACAAAGAGCGTCACAGAGAGCCATGATCAAAGCAAACGTGTACCTGTAGCGATGCTTCCCTGATCGGGATCTTGAGCGACTCCTTGAGTAGGAGGTCGAGCGGGATCTTGACCGTGACCTGGATCGGGATCGAGAGCGGCTCCGAGATTTAGAGACGGACTTTGTGGATCTGGACATCACTGCAGATGGTCCCCCTCTTGCTGTCCTGGATAGAAGATGAATTTAGTGCGGGTGTATATCAGGACATTTCCCGAGGATACAGTGTTGGATAATCACCCTCCGAAACAGTTTCCAGAGATATTACAGACCGACTGAAATCCAACTGGTGACTGATCCAAATGGATCATTACGTCGCTTCAAACGCTGTCCTCAAGCAGAAAGTGCATGATAAAGCGCAGCAGCTGTCCTAAGGAAAGAAGCCAAACTGTCGAAGCGTGGCTGAAGAGAACCTGTTTTATTTAGTCACTCATCATTTGCATAAAGGGCCATCGCACATCAGTCATCTGACTAGTTTACTAGAAGCAAAAATACATTTGTCTCTGGCTAATCATTTATTTTCTGAGGAGGACATTCTTTATACATAAAGGCAAACATGCAGTTCGAAGTGTGTTGGTATTTATTGGACAAGTGAAACCATATAAAACGCAATCTTTATCGTTGTTAATTCTGGTGGACATGCTACGATATGGTAGGAGTTTTTCCACCGCTAGTTCTGAGAATCGTGTCTTGGAAAGAACTGAAGGATGAACGCAACATCTCTTCTTTAAGATTTTCTTGTTTCTTTTTGTTGAGAATATATGACTCTAACCTGCGTCTCTACTCTTAACAATGACATCTGACCAAGCCTATAAACAAGAGAAATACATTTAAAAAAAAAAATTGGGACCTCAAAGAAGTCCTGTATTTGCTATGTATAAGCTGTTATACATGGCTTTGCTTTCTCAACAATCCTGAACCTAAATGATCACTGTCACCAGAAAGCTGGACTCTCGGTAGGTGAGACATGGAGGCGCCGAGAACCATGATGGAGGAAGCTCTCAAGCATGTGTAGTATATGGGCACTGAAGAGCTTCTGAAGAATTTTAATATTGGCAATGGAAATACTGCAGAAATCCTGGATGAAACATTGTTCTGCACAACTAGTAATAACAACAGTACAGTCAGTGTGATGTTAATCTTTGAAGCCACATATTATGTTCCAGATACAAATCCATGTATATGCTTGTATTTTTTATTGAAATAAAATGCATATATGCAGTATGTAATCTTTGTTATTGGTAGCTGTAGTGTGTTCACCTTAACTGCCTTGGAATTCATAGTAAGGTGGTCAGAAATTTGCCTAAACAATTCAGTTGAACATTATAATAAAAACATGACAAAAGACAGCAATAATAATAATAATAATAATCTGACATATTGTGCAAATATCTTTTGAAATAAAATCTTTTAAAATTAAGTTTAAAAAAATCTGTTAAAAATAAATCTTTTTTTTTATCTGGGTGACTAGAAAAAAAAAAAGGCAGAGTAATGTTTTACTCTTTCAAGCTTTTGAACAACAGCAAAAAAAAAATCTTGAAAACATCCACCTGCTTTTGAAGATGAGATGCTTTCAGGCAGTGGCATGCTGTGGAACCAGCCTGTGCACTCCCCGCACACAATTGAATCATAACCCATCATTAAGCATCACATTTCCTCATAAACGAAAATATAATAGCTGTTGTTAAATGAGATGAAAATAAGACGTTGTCTTATCTGACTAATGGAAACTTATTTTCACCCCCCAGACTTCACATTGTGATTCCATGGCCGAAGCATCTTCTGCTCCTCCTGGATTTACAAGGCATTATCTTTAAACCATGATCCTCAGAGTGCAACAAATGCCACATATCAAATGACTGATCTTCCATTATCCTCTGGGACTGAGCAGGGAGCAAATTCCCACTGCACATGACAGGTATTTTAAAACTGGTCCACACTACCACATGGTGGTCTCTGGGTTGGTGCTATTTTGGAGAGCACTGAAATGGATCTTCTGACTCCACTGAGCACTCTCTGATCATCCCACGATCCGCCTTCCTCCCTTTTGCCAGGCTTGTCGCGTTTGGCTTCCTGGGAACAATTTCCTCAACGGTTTCACCTCAACAAACCCTGAACTTTTGCTGACAGCGCACATTTTCATCATGACAATATAATTTTAGATGGTCTCACTTTGTTTCAGTGATTTCATGTTTGAAGATGTAGAACGCCAGATGAAAGACAACCTGTACTTTTGTTGTCAATTCATCCTCACAGAGGACTTCCACAGATGACTCAGCATCGTGGGAAGACACAGGATGTATTGTGGCTGCTTTGTTGGTCGACTGACAGTCATGAAAGACAAGCCCTCTGGATTATTACTATCATTAAACATGAGAATGAATGAAAAAATTCTTCGGTAAGTAGTTGACTGTCTTCACTGTGGCACTATATTTACCAACGTACGGTGACACATCTGACAGTGGTTGTCTAGTTACATATAGGAGGACGTGTAAAAAAATCAAATTTGTTTATTCTGCAATTCACCTTAATCTGGTGTATCAGTTTGTTTTGAGAAGTCGGGGACGATGATTTAAAATGGGTTGCACTTTAGATCAGGCTCCTATAGAAGAATCTGACACAGGCTTATGACATGTGTTAAGTAGAATGTGACATTTTTTACTGATGTGTAATGTAAACATTTGTCCACTAGTCAATCCCTCTTTAGCGAGGCTTTCTTTTTGTCCACTTACGGCAGAGGTGGGCAGTTAAATTTGCTAAAAGGCCACATTATAAACTGTAACTGTTGTGGGGGGCCATCATGCCAAAAGAAAGGTGGTGATGACTATCAAACACGACGGAAAAAAATCTTAAGTAATAATGACAAAATGCTATGAGGAAGTGTAAATATACGGCCTATAAAAAATTTTTTATATGCATTATATTTGAATAGAAAACTATGAAAACTAACTATAAAACATCAAAGATGGAAAGGTAATTTTTGAATTTTTGGGGAAAATACATAAATTCCAAATGAAAAGAAGAAACAAAAATTACTGGCTAAAACGGAAACAGGATTAAAAAATGACAGAAATATGACTTTTTTTTTGTTTTAGTCTGACCTCATGAGGGCTGTAAAAACACAGGCAAGGGGCCGCATGTGGCCCCCGGGCCGCACTTTGCCCAGGTCTGACTTACGGCCACCGTAGATCATGCTACTAGCATGATCTGTTTGAGTTGTTCAGCCTGATATGAACAAGGAACAGTTTTTGACAGTCCGCGGGAGCAGCGCACGGCAAAGCTTTGGTTTTTAGGTACTTAATATTGATTCTTGTAAATCCTTTCAACACTTCGGTTGAGTTAAGAAGAACACCACCACGGTGTCAGAGGTTTTCACCAAACTTCCCCAACAAGAGATTCAAGCTTAAGAACACACACTCACACGCACATATACACACTCACACTTGAAGAATCTTCTTGCGACAGAAAGCAGCAGCTGTATAATCCTCCTCACCTGTTGATGTCATGGAAGAGCAACTATCAACAATGGTCGAGCAACTTGATACGCAGCTCAAAGGAACCCTGCACTCCATCAAGTGGCCAATCATTAAGCGCGAGATGCCGCAGAGGCAGCTGGAATCACATTTGCTATCTATATGAGAACGCCGCGCTGGCTATTTCAGAAGGCACCCGGCAACTGTCTTTCGGCACCATCTCACTGAATGGTGGCGGACGCACCGACTGCTCCCTCAAGTCGCCTCACATGCTGAGGCGGTTAGCGATAGCAGAAGCGCCGGTGTTGCAGTTAAGCGCAAGATAAGCTGGACAGCTTCCTGCTCAAGTTATTAAAAGAAAACAACTGCTTCTGAATAGAGTCTTTCACTCACTGGTTTCACTTTTGAACCGACAGAGTGACTGCTTCACTTCAAAACTTCTAATGTTGGATGCCAACTACCGCTCTGCAATTAATTCAGTTTAACACATTGATATTTTAGTGCCAGGTGTGCGGAGAGTGACGCAGGTAAACAATTCCAATATGATTTGTTATTTTTGTTCTCCGAGTGCGTCACTGCTGGTATGAATATGAAAATGAAAATCCCTTCACTCCAACAGACCAAGAGGTCCTGGTGACAGGGCCAAGGCTGTGGAGAGCTTTAAGCAAGACTTGTTTAGTTTGAGAGCTTAGCAAGAGCGTGACTCCAAGGGCCAGAACCTTTTATAGAAACAAACAAAACAACTGGCCCACATTAGCGTTTGTCTTGACTGCTGCGTTACAAGATGGTTTAGTATAACTGTACGATAAACACATTGAAACCAATACTGAACCCAAGACATTTGATTTTACTCAGCTCCACTGACAATTGTGATGGAATTTTTTTTTTTTTACTCTTCAGAATAATGGCAAGTTACTGACTTTGGAAAGCAACTGGTGAAGGCTGCCTCATTGTTTTTGGTTGTATCATTCCTCCTAGTTTTCAGAACTCTGAGTGCAGACTGAGCTTCTCACAGATGCTCAAGGTTGTTGCTACATTCTGGTTTGTTATCTTCAACGTTGTTGTGTGCCCCACTTGTCCAAGTTGGGGTTTGCTCAGAGAAAATTCCTCAGACAGAGTTTCAACTTCATACTGTGGACTTGTATTCTCTCTTTACACTTTTTAAGATTCTTCAATAAATATTCATAAAAGACAATTTGCTCTTTATTGAAGTCAAGAAATTCCACAACAACTGATCTACTATTAAGGAAATAAGAAACTTATCCCATATTAGAACTAATGCCTTGCTCATTTTCTACTGAAATAGTGGGTTACTTTCAAATGCCAAGCATCTAAATCTGAATCCTTTCAATGTGTTTTCTTTGTTGGTAACGGTGTCCAGTTGAGTGTGGCTGCAGAGTCGTATGCCTTCTTATCAACTGTCTTGTTGAGCTGTGTCTAGCAGTAAACTTATCTACTGAGGCGCCAAAAATAGAGCATCTTTATCTTGCAACTATCTGTCGCTCTGCACAAATGAAAGTCTCAGAAATGTTAGATGCTTCAGTGTTTCATTGCCTTTAAGTTGGGCAAACAGCAAACACAGTTATTTATGTTCAAACAACACAAAGAGGGTTTTGTCATGACTATTTTTACTCATTTAATGAGACATGTTTAAATCCTGTCAGTGTGAAAGAACGCAACACATGCAGTACTTATACTGTTTTGGTGTTTGGCTAATCCGATTCAGACGCACCTTTTCATTGTGCTCCCACATCTGCTGTTTGTCAGAGGCTTGACCTCACAGAGGGACCAGGAAATTGGCTCTTTAATACCGTCTGACCCGCCGAAAGTGAAGTACATCTGTTCTATGTAGGCGGTCATGATCAGAAATCTGAATTTTAGGTTTTCAGAATGTGATAAAATATACAATATCATGATGCTGAGGAAACCTGCTGCTGAGTCCTTACAGTCCAGTAATGTTGTGATAAATGTCAATTGTTTTTTTAAAAACATTAAAACCCTCCCTGAGAGTGTAAAGTCAAAGTTAAGAACTTGTTGATGGTGGATGGAAAAGTGGTAGAGATGCTTTGGGTTACATTTAGTGTCTTGTTTTAGAGTCATCACTACATTTACTTCACTTATATTTCCTGACAAAAGTGTGGCGTTTATATTCAAGTGAGAAAATCAATAACAAAGTCAAATGCATACATCATGATCCTCTGTTTAAAATGTAAGTATTTTTTTTTTTTTATTACCCTTGCACTAGTATCACTCTACATGACAACTATTTTCTGTTTTTGACTATTAACTCATTTATATATCATAAAATATTGCCAATAATGTTTACAGACCAGCGTCTGTCCTGACAATACAACTGAAGCGAGCAATTCCAGTTTTAAATAATAAACTTTAAACACTGAATCTGCTCCAGACAGTGTTCTGTCTAGTTTGTGTCACAGGAATAATATACAGCTCTATGTGTGGGGACATTTTTGTGCAACAAAACATTGAATCAAAGCAATTAGACTGACTGCTTTGACCGCTAACAACAGGAGTCACACTGGTACTGACTGCCCAACGCATTTTGCTGGGATTCTAAAATCCACTGGTGGTCCACCAAAAGAGCTAGATTTGTGTTGTAACCATGGTGTTCGAATCTGCCAGTGAGCTCCACACCTTCCTCATTCATTGCTTCTTACAGCTGTTAATGTCAGATTTGACTGGATATCTTCACTCACCTGTTAGTTGTGGGTTGCTTCTGTCACATCCAGGTTCCCTGTGATGTTGTGTTGTTTGTCGTTGGTCTCTGTCGGCTGAACCAGACTTGTAACAAGTGTGTCAGCCGGACTGTGAGTGTGTGTAGTGAGACAGAGGGGGGTGTGACCACTCTGAGCTTCATGTTTCCGTCTCTGTCAAAACACGTTTGCTTTGTAAGTGGCACTGAGGAAGTTTAACCCCAGCTGTTCGAGCTCAACATAAACATGAATAATACTGAGATGAGGAGATTTATTTATTTATGTTTTGATATTAACGTAAGTTATGTTTGGAAATCTTCATGTCTTAATCTTTTTTTTTTTTTTTTTGCTATTTAATGTAAACAGATTTAATATTATTACCCGGCCTGACATTTGTTTACCACAAATACAAGCTTATTATTATTATTATTATTATTGGTCACTCTTGTGTTAATAACATCTTCCTTTATGTTACATTTAGAATAGATAGAAAATATTTAGCCATAAATCGCGAGTTAACTCAGCTTTTGTGTGATTATTATTCACACTTATCGAGTGCTTTTAGTTTCCATTCGTGAATAAATTCATAGTTAATTTCATCTTCAACATTATGTGTGCTGCAGCAGCGACTTCCTCCATAGTGCCAACAGAATGAATAACCCAGAGATGGTTAAGTACTACTTGGAAATAAGTCCAGATTATGGCACATGGCACTGTATCACCAGTTATGAAAAATGCTTTTCATGTGGTGTACAAAAACATTGACACAGGTCCAATCATGAATTGTGAGTCTTCCCCACAGCTATGGTGGAGTGACACCAGTCTTCAGAGGTTACTAGTGCCACAGTTAAAAGAATTTCAATTTTAAAATGCTTTTGTTCACTTGTTTTTTCAGTGCTCTCATCCTGCTTTTAATAACATTGACAATCCTAGCGAATCACTCGGAGGGTGCGCTGAGCCAAACCAGTCATTTCCCCTAAATACGACCTTTAAATAGTTGGACTGTGACATAATAATGTGACGTCATCGTGCGACATTTGAAGCTCACTCTTAATCTTTTTAATGAGAGCAATGTTCTTTAGTGGCCTTGAAACAAAGCAGCATAGAACAACTTCACCACATGGAAGTTGTAATATGCTGCTGTTTCAAGCCATGTTTTCCTGAACGCATCACCGTGTGGCAGCTCTCTGTGGAACAATGTTCAGATGAAAATTTCATTATGATCTTTGACATCTTTTTCAGTGGCTTTACCGACACAATTTGCATGTCAACATTGCTAAACACAGGTAAGACTTATAATAAGGTGCCTATGCAACATGCTTGTGTAACTGGGTGCAGCGTGAGGTTCCTTCCAGCTGAATGTGTTGGAATCACTTCCCTTCTTTCACAACTGTACATGAGACCAAACAACATTCCTCCGGTTTTTATTGTACTAATTTATTGTACTCGTAAGACGGGCTTCCTTGAACTAATTCATCTCACCATTCACAACCCGTGTTCTCTGACTTTGACCTGATCACACATGACATCATTGAAGAACGGAAAGAAGTCAGCGGCTACTGGGAGACTGTGCCTTTCCACCCCCCCAAGTAGACTGGGACTGGTTAACTCTGCATTGAAGTGACTGACAAAGCAATTCCCTCATGACTCCAAGTCATGACTGACTCATCTCATCTAGTCCACAGACTAGTCTACTACTTGGAACACTTCTGAGTCATATCACTTCAGAACATTTTCCACCGCTTTCCTTTTTTTTCTATTTAATTTGACTGCTGATCTGTTGCTGGGTTGCTGAGTTACGATTTCCAGACTCTATTTTCCAAACTTCCCTTTATCCAAACTACAAACCCTGGCATGGTGGTTGCTAGATTCTCTGAGCCAGACTGAAGATGCAACCTCTTCACTGCTACAATATCAATTTCAATTCAATAATAATGTCTTTTTTTGCTACAGGGAAAGGTGCTCATGCATTGTTGGAGCGGGACTTGAGAACTTCCTCTAAGCTTCTGCTGTACAAGCGCTTTACACGTTTGGTGAAGTTAGTGCTGACCACTTTAGGTGCTTTACGAGGCTTGTTTCTGTGGCACATGGAGGTGGTGCTGCCAAGACCTCAGCTCTCCCAGACAGCGTCACACTGTACAATAGAACACTGTTACATGTAGCCCTGTTGTTTGTGTTGTTACTCCCACAATTGAAACTAAACCTCTTGAGGTACCCTGGAAATTACGTGAGAAAATCATTGTTGCTGCTAGGAGCTTAGTAGAACCTCATTGTGTTTGGTTTTTTCAGGCAAATGCGGTAAAGGCTGGGAGCAGTTGTCCAATATCCATTCCATGATTCCGTGTGCTCCATTGGTGGTTGAAAAGCGTCAAAAGAGAATCAGATTTAACCTCTTTTGAGTGAGATAATTGTCTATTTTTCCAAGTCAAATACAATATATATATATATATATATATATATATATATACTCCTCAATATATATATATATATATGCACTATAAATACTCCTCAAATAAGTCAAACTCTTATAACCTTGAGACTATGTTTGCTCAAACTCCGACTTAGTTTGACCCTATTTCACCCCTGCGATTTGCCCTGTGGCCCTTGGCTCATCAATCTCCCTCCGGCCTGTTGGCTTTGCGTGGCATCATCACCACCCCAAACACCCGGCGGTTTATTTTGGGCGATCCTTCCGACACCACTTTCTCTCTCTCTCTTTGCCAAGATAAAAGGGTTCGCCCCCCTCCTGCTTTAAATCCTCGCCACCTGTTGAAGATGTCTGTCCGCTTACTGGCAACTTTTGAAACATGGCTTGAACATCTCTTCTATTAACCGACATGAAATCCTCTCGGGTGTAATTGACCGAAACAGGTCTCAGGCCGCTTGATGCAACAGCGTTCTCTGACATTTTCCCTCAGTCACCCTGTAATGGACCTCATATATACGCGGCTAATATAGAAAATGAAGTTCAATGACTGCATTTGGCAAGGGAGTTATTGCCAGCCAGAAACAAACAAGACTTCATGCCAGTTCCATCTGGATGTGGTTTGTTCTCGTAAAGAACCAAATCCTGACTAATAGCTGAAATTCTGCAGTTTATTTCAGGGCAAGCGCTTTTCTCGACCAAATGGGGTTGATTATTTTTCTTAGCTTTTGTGGGTGTATGATGTTGAAATCAACAAATCCGTCAGCCTGACTAACCTTTAAAATACTGAAGGTAAATCAGGTCGATCAAATTGAATGAATTATTTCCCTTGTGTTTTGATATATTTACATTTTGCCTGTTTATTTAGTGTCAGGATTCTCACTTTAAAATTGCTCCTGTGCCCCTGAAAGTGAAAAGACTCCCAGCATGCCTCCTGCATCTGCAGCGTCCCCAACCTTCGTCACCTTGAACGTCACGATATCGGACACCACTCAAAATATGAAGACAGATGACCCTCTTGTCCTCTCCGTTGTCATGACAGCGACACCACTGGGGTGTGTGAGGATGAACATCCTGGCAAGACAGCTGAGGGCGCCTCCGGAGTGTTTCATGACCCCTGTTCAGAGCACATTATCACCTTCTCCATGTTTCTCCTATCTCAGAGTCGCCCAAGAAACCGTGTCAGCAAATGGAGTTTGGTGGGAATCTAAGATGGAGCTGGTGAACAAGATCGTCCCGTAGAAACAAGCCACTGAGAGGCACTTGCCTAGTCACGTTTTAATATCTGCTCAGTTTGCGTAATGATTTGCACGTTCTAATAACATCTGTCTAAGTTTCGCAAATTAGCTTCGTCGTCTTTGAATAAAACTATCTTCATATGCTTGTGGACTCACATTCCTGCCGACGCAGGAAGGTTTCTGGTGCAACTACATCACCATCCTTATCATCGACTACAAATAAAATAAATACTTCAGTTAATAAACCTATAGACGCTGCACACTTTGTTATAATGTAACTCATGTTACTCATTGTTTAAAAATGTTTGTGAACCATAATAAAGAACACTAAAATATCAGCCAACATGAGCACAGGTCTGCACAATAGCTCCAAAAAGACTTTGGTTAATTCTTAGTCGCAGCTTTCCGTGTTCAGAGGCAGCACTTTCAGTCCGGGGTTGATCTGCCCTGACAGCCACAAACACCCGATATAGTAAGAGGGAGCTATTTACTATTGCGCAGCCAGAAGATTACATCTCTACTTTTTGCTGATGATGTGCTGTTGATGGCAATGGCAAGAGTGTGAAGGCGCAAAGATATAGATCAGCACCTATGAATATGGTGCCATGGTAATTGACAGCAAACTGAAGCCATTCCACGGAATCACAGCGGTCCTTGTCCCTGGCAGGAGCTGTTGTTCCAATCGGTGACAACGGTGTACATATAGTCAAAGCATTGGATTGGTCGGCGTGAACCAGTCAGAATCTTTTCATCTACTATCTAAACCTTAACCCTCATATTGCGCCACTTTTTAGTGGCGGGACCTTAACTGCCTTTGGATTTTCCAATATTTAAGCAGTATATCTGGTAATAACTGAAAAACCAAGACATGAGTCCAAGGCAGTCTCGTATATTGGATCCACAAATCCTCCTATTAGGTTTTTTCGTCCGCTTCTATCATCATGATCACGTTACTCTCTCAAATAAACGTCACATGAAACAAAGAGATCACTGTGCTGCTCAGATACATTTTGCATTGGAAGCACATGTCAGACACGGAAAACCTTCCTCCTTCTTCAGGACTCCCAGTCGCCAGTTCTGGGATTTACTCAGGCTTTACAAGATTATTTTCTCCTCAACTTAAGCACATATCGTATGTAACTGAAGCGTCGCAGCTGGCAGAAAGGATTTATACATGTGCAACTGCCCTATTAACCACGAAAATTCAGTGTCATTCCACTGTCCCACTGAAGAATCCAGTCTCCGAGCTACCAGCTCCAAAATAGAACCTAAAATGAAATCAACTAGTTGTCTTTTGTTTCTGAAGAATTAAGTCATGAGACATATTTTCCTCCAGCGCAGTGAGTTTCAGCTATGATGTGTTCACAGTTATTTGTATGATAATTGAGGCTGTTTTTAAAGGCAATTGCAGGTGTTCAGACTATTTAATTTATTAAAAAATGCCAATGAATGTGACTTCAAATTGTCCATAACTTTCAATTGTTTGTCTCAGACGGTGAAAGTGAAGCACCTTTTTTAGTCATTCGATTCAGATTATTTTTTCCAATGTCACATACTGTAACACCCGCTATCATTAATATTTCACAGTTGTCTGTTCAGCTTCTACATTTCGCACCAGCAAGCTGCCACTTCGACTTTCCTTATCGCTTCTATTAAAGCTTCCAACAAATAATCAAACTAAAGCCCTCCCCTTTAGAACCAATGATCAGTTTACCCTCAAGAGGATTCTTCTGTCTTGGCTTCTTAAGTCCCTACGTAGCGTTCGTGCCAGCAGATCCTCTTTAAATAGCGCCCACGTAGGATGCAGCACAGCAGTGTCATGATAAAAGAACTTTGTGCGGAGCTCTGACGAACAGCTGGGCCAGTTGGAGTTACAGCTAATAGTCGACTTGTCATTGGGGGCTTCATTTATGCCGGAGTTGAGATTTGATGACTCAGAAACATAAGGGAGGTGGGGATTTTCGCAAAGCAACTCTTTGCCTGGCCCTCCGTGAAGCGCTACGGCTGTGTGGCAACTGTTGACACTAGGGTTGAGGCGAGCCTGAAGTCGCGCTTAGATTTATGACAGCTTCATTCGGTGTGTCGACGCAGCAGGCAGGCGCAGCAGGTGGCTGAAGTGCAGTGCACTGCCAATGTGTGCTAATAAATGGCCGGCAAGTCAACTACATTGGGGTCAGAGGCCACACAACACCTCATCAAGGCATCTGAAGACATTCTTTCCAGACTAAAGACGTGTCCCCATCTTTTCACAAGTTCAGATCAAGTCTATTTTTCCATCCTTCTCATGGTTATCGGAAAATATATAAATAATAAGAATGGCTCACATTCTCTAGAATGTTTTTTTCAGTCATACTGTAGCTTAGCGAATATTTGTTACCCTGAATAAACTACTTATTCATGTGCTTAGTCGCTAGTAATTAATCATTCTAAAGTATTGAATTTACTAAACTATAGGTTTTACCCTGGAATAGCCAACAAAAGTTCACACAAAACAACATAACTAGATTCAACTGATGTTATTCTTCCCACAATGAGGAACTTGGGAAGTAATAGTTAAATAATTGCCAAGTATTTAACCGTAAATACACATTTATTGTAGATATAAATAGTCAATATATGTTACCCTAAAATGTTTTCAGCTTGTCAGGACACCCAAAGTGCTTTGCAGACGCCCTTCATGCCACAGTTACGCCAGCAGCGAAAAGTTATGTCTGTAGCCGCAGCTGCTCTGCTGCAGAGTGACGGAAGTGTGGCGGCCATTGTGTGCCGAACTACACTATACACAAGGCGTCTTGCCTACCGCCTGCCCTCTGATTATTGGCCGACCCACTCAGAACACCTCAGTCACCGTCACCCCAAAAAACAGCGTGATTTATCCCCTGAATGCGTCACAAGTTTTCTGTTAATGCTTTGCTGAGACTGAGCATCCGACTGGTTTCTCCACTTAAACTCAATTAAAGCCAATTGCAGCTAATGAAATCACCACAGATTCTCATTCCAGTGTTGAACTACTTGCTGTTTTTATTTGTTTCAGACAGACTAGCGTCTCCTTCTACTTATCCTGCACCAAACTCTCTTGTTTCCCTCACAATATTGAGATTATACGCTGTGCTCCGTACTATTTGGGACGCCATACAGAACAAAAGAGTGAGTGTGATATTTTCTCTTATATCTACAACAAACTCAACTCAGCTGGAAACTAGACCATTTTGCTCAACAGTTTTTTGGGCATTGGCTCAAGGGACTTTCCAATCTGTTGCCACCTAAGTGGCATTAAAGATACCAATTTAGTCACAGCTACTCCCTCACATGGGTTTGTGTACCACCTACAGCAAAGCATCCCCCATTGACTTGAAACCACTGCCGTCCCATAGAGAGTTTTTAGCTGGTGACTTACAGCTTCATCTTTCCATAGTCTTATTCACTCTTCCATATGTCAATGGATTGTTACATTTAGGTAGGTAGGTAGGTAACTTTATTGTCAACTATGCTACAGTACAAGTCATATAGCATGGATGAAATATCTGTTCTCTCAGACCTGGATGGCATGACATAAAAAAATCAACAGACAGGACCAAATAATAAACAATTGATAAATGGACAGCAGGATACGTGGCAACAAAATCATCACATTTATGTTGAAACACACCAAAAAACATCATCTTCATGGTGGCTGCATCGACTAAAGCTCAGAGGAAACATTTCTCTCGGAGCCAGGAGCCCGAGGGATCCTTTTTTTTTTATTATTGAGGACAGCTGAGCTTGCTCCTGTCTACTGGAGACTTTTCCTGTTATCGGTTACATCAATAAAAAAGGAGCGAGCTGACTATCAATCTCAAAGTTCGAAGTTGTTTAAGCGTGTGCTGGGAGTCAACGCCACTTTTTCAAATTGAGTCAAGCCTTTTTACGCAATCATAGCACGAGCCGTTGGTGCTGCGTTGCAGGTAAATATATTGCAGTTTTCACCAAACACTGGCTGCCACAATCTTTAAGAACCTGTCAGTCCGACGTCCAGGCTGTCAACAGTTTCACTTTCAGTCCAATGAATCACTTGTAAGATGAGAACATAAACAGGACACATGCTGCAAAAGAAATGGTTATGGTTTCCACCATAAAAAAAAAAACACCTTCACATAGCATTCCTGTCATCCGAGATGACTTGCATGTTCATTTAATGGTACCTTATTTTCACTGTCGGTTGAGCTGTTGTAATAGTTAATATACGATCGCAGAACTTGCCACTTCATTAAAAACTTGGCAGAGCGACCACGTTTTCCTGACAGCAAGAGTCCAGGTCACAGAAAGTGAAAAGGCTATTGAGACCTTTGTTCAAATATTTACTGTAATATTGGTAGGTGTGCTGACTTTTATTGACTGTATGTCAGTTCTAATATATTTGTATTGTTTTAGAACTTAATAGTTTTTCCACTCTTTCTAACTTGTCCTATGTAAAGCTAGCTAAGGAGCTAAAAGGCAAAATGTCCTGATTTGTTTTGCATTTATGTGTGAACTACTGTAATTCATCTAAGTAAAGAAATTCAAAGTATTCTTAGTAACTTTGTAATCTTTAATCATCGATAATGTTACTTATTCATCTTCTAAATAGGACATTGTTTGGTTTCCCAAATTATTGCTAATGCTATAGCATAGTTAGCAGTGTTTCAGAGCTATATTTAGTGCTATATTATGTAATATACAGAGTCAACAGCAGCTGCATTTGTAATGAGAATAAATCAAAGCGCTGTTTAAGTAAAGCCAGATGCAGGCTGCAGGGTTTCATATCAATTAGAACTGCTCCTGAACCAAACATTGGAAATAAACTTTCATAAAGCTGAGTAAGTAAAAGGTCTCTGCAAACAATAAGCATTGACAAAAAGGCATTCAACTTATAGGAAAAACTACCATTCAGGAAATGGAGGGTAAGAGAGGAATGTCTTTGGAACACCACAGTGACTCACTTTTGGTTGAAAGAAAAAAAAGAAAAGCGTCAACACTTGTGCATCAGGAATCCGTCTAGTTTCCTACCGCATAAACTAAGACAATACTGAATTTGATCCTCTTGTTTGTGTGTGAAATCCCGGGAAACACGAGAAGATAGCTCCCATTGTTTGATGGTGTGGGTTGTTTTAGATTTGCTGCACAGACCTCATCTCCGCGGTCAGAAGTTTGCTCTGCTTGATAGAAGCTCTGTTTTAGGGAAATCGTAGGAGCCAGTGCCGTGGGTGTTCCGGGGCCTGAGTACCCACAGAGTATGCTCCATGTCGTGCCTGCCAGCACACATCAGATTGAGACCACATGGACGTATCAGTTATAGAAGAATGGCTTTTAATGGGAGCAGAACTAAAGCACTGCGTTAAACTCGAAAGATCTCATGAACTGGTTGACCTGAGTCTGTTTATTACGTCAATGAAAGACTCATTCAGTCGTTATTACAATGTCAATTAAGTCATGTTTTATGGCGTCTTTGCAAATGGACGCCAATGTTGCAATCCCACATTTTTAAATGCAACAGACCTCATTGTTATTTTTGTCCCATTGAAGCTGATGAAGGGCAGCGTTTGAAATAGCATTTACTTAGGCTGATATGAATGAACAACCCATCCTCATTCCCATGGTGTAATACACTCACATTGGGAAAGTGGACTTTTGCGTCCTGTACTGAGGACAAAGGCAGCCCTCCGTGTTGCATGGTGACGTCGGGGGAAACATTGCACGGTTGCAGATGGGGAAGCTCTTCACTCAATTACATTGAAAGTCAGTTTCTTTACGTTGCTCGGCATCTTACTGACGTCCACCCTTACTGAAACACAGAAGCACAGCCATTTAAATGCGTTCCTATTGGGCATCCCATGCCTTACCGTATCCCAACCTTGTCTTTTTTTCTCATTGCGCTGCCCACAGTGTCAGGATATGCCGCAGAAGGCACAGCATGTGCTTCAACTGAAACCCAATGCGTCAAAATGTAACACAAAAGGCTGCCTTTGGCGTCAATATAGAACGCAAAAGTCCACAGCAATATATTGTATTACGCCATGGGAGTGAGGATGTGTTGCAACGGAACACAACTAAATGTATTCGTAAACTGTAAATTTGTAGATTTGTTAAGTTAAAGTGTTGGTTTGCCACTGCTTTCTGGTAGCTACAATCCTATTTTCTAAATTTCACAGAAGCAAAACATAACTTGGTGAAAATATATGGTCAACCACAGAACAGTCTTGTCAATGACAAACAACTTCCCACTCCCAGGTCCAACCTCAAACACCATTTACAACGGATATTTTCCCAACTGGGCGTAAGAAGCCACGGCCAGTCACTTTTTAAATACAGAAATAATACTTTAAATATTCTAATTTGCCTTGAAATGTGTCAGCGCAAGCACATGTTTCTGTCCTGGTTAATACACTGCAGTGTTGCTGTTCCATTTACCTTGGCAATGTCCTTGTTGGATGTGGCTCTCCGACAAGCTGAGGTTTCTTTCAGGAGACTTCAGATGCTGCTTTATGAAGAAATGCAAATGAAAAGTAGCACGGTGTTTCTTCAATTATTGATGAGCTTCGCATATGTTGAGATGTTTTGTTGCAGTCAGTGGCACGTGGCTTTATTTGTGACCTCAAACAGTGCCTTAGATTTGGGGCACAAGTGAGTTGAGAGTAGTGAAGGTGGCGAAGCTGCGAGTTCTCTAATAAAATCCAGCAACCAGCTGGTCAGACGGCTTCAGCTCTAACTTTGCATGCAGTGCAATTTAGGATGAGAAAGTCTGCTGTACAATTTGTCACAAGAACCACAGAAGAGACTTCAGTTTCGCCTGGATGGATTTGTTGACTGCAATTCCCTCTAGCTAGGTTTTGTCACCACAGGGGAACTGACCGTTTCCCCCTCTGACAATTTTTTGTCTGCTTTGTGGAAAATTAAAAACAAGACTGAGAATAAACAATGCGGACAGAATTTTGTCCTACATGGTCTTCTTTGAGCTTAAAAGAGTGCTGAAAGCTTAGTTGCAAATGAGGTTGTTGAACACTGAAGAACATCTGCACAAAGAGCTTCATTTGTTCGAGCTTAAGGGAAAGGGTTATTTTATTCTCCATGACTTCAGAAAGTCCTGACCATGTTTACAAGATGGAACCTTGTACGGGTTATTTACCATATTCAGTCCTGAACCTGTTGTTGGAAAATGTGATGCGCAAATACAGTATGAGGTAAGGTGTTTAATAACCTGGCAACATCAACTGGCTCATCACTAACTTACTGGAGTAATGAGATTTTTTTTTAAACCTGTTGACATAAATCAAGAAATTAGCAATCTGTGTTTATTATTTAGCAGACTTTATACAATTTGAAACTTTTTGATCATTGGCTCGGAAAAAAATCAGCAATGATGACCATGAATTTGCCGGGAAAAAAAGTCTGAATAGGAACGACATTGAGACATTTCTTCTGCTTAGCGCTTCTAATACAAACAGGAGATCTATGGTGTTGATGCCGCGATCGAAAACAAGTGGATGTAAAGCAATATTGGTCACAGAGTTGTACCCTGAGGATCCCCAGAAAGTGAAAAATAAATAATAAAAATATGCAAAGACTTATATGTCAACATCCTTAGAAATGAGGCACAAAGGTATATAAGTAGTGAACGGTTCCATCTCTATTAACAATCAAACATACACCTCTTTTACTCACAATGTCGCATCCCTGGTGTAACATCACATCAGTTACCGTCTTCTTCTCATTGCTTTTGTTGCATAATATATATGACAGATATTTGCAATCATTTAAACAAAAAACAAAAAAATGTTACATTAAGGATTATGTGGATTTTATATATCTGTCTTCACTTTATTTTCCAAAAGATAAGAATCAGAATCTGAAATAGTAAATGATTCATGTATGTCCTTCGAAAATAGGGATGTCTGATATCGACATTTTGCCGATATCTGATGTACCGATATACTTGATTCCAGAATCCGATTAAAAAATGATAGTGATACTTGCATTTCAGGCCACATCATACCTGCTGTCATCAAAGCTAGACATTCATTATTGCTAATGTGAAGCCTGTATGTTAAAAGCAAGAGCACAGCTGCACAGCTCAACTTTTTCAATACACTTGGCAATATCGGTTTTCATTATTAGGGTAAAACTTGATACAAATAATTAAAATAACTACAAAATTGTGCTAATGTCAGGCCGATAATAACCAACCGATATTATCGGACATCCCTGGTCAAAAACTGTGAGACTAGAATGACTTTGAATGTTGTTGTGGTCCTTGATGGATCAACAGACTAAAGGTGAGGTCTACCATTTTGTTTTGTTGCAACAACAACGGACAAGGCTAAGTGAAGCTTATGGTTGTGTGCTGGCAAGTTCTTTGTTATTCAATATTGTCTTCTTGCAAACTTTTATTTTGTCCAGCCTTTTTTTGGTGATGCAAAATTGTCACGCACAGACAATTTAGGGACTTTGTGGCCATAAGTCAATCTTGCTGCCAACTTAAACTTTCCACGGTTTACTCGACTTAACAAGTCTTAAATGAGTTGACTCTGGAAGACAAATGTATTTTTTCAAAAGTGACTGTCAGGAAATTTCTAGTGCCCACAGTCAAGTCAGTGCTGGAGGGGAAATGATTCCAGTTCTCTCACTTCCGACTCCAATTGGAAAAAATGACAGTCGTGTCAACTTGGTCCTTTTTTTAACGTATTGACTGGATGAAGAAGCTTTTGTTGCATTTCACTACAAAGCCCGTCAGATCCCTATAATGGTTGTGGGAAATTTTTCCTTTCTGTCCTCCTGTCCGATTTCGACATTGAAATGAAAAGATTTCTGAAGCCATTCAGGCTGCTGCCAGGGAAAATGGCTTGAATAGAACCACTGTTCCACTCAGTGTTTCAAGACGTCTCTGCAGGGCTCACTGATGCTGGATCCACTTTTTCTTTCCCTGTGGCTTTTGGTTCAAAGCCAGTTTTCGGATAAGTGGTATTTCCCCTTTTTTCCTCTCAGACAGATGCTCACCGCGCTCCTGCGCAAGCTGTGCTAATGCAAACAGCAGTCATGTCATTGCACGTGTTCTCTCTCTTGTGTGTCAGCAACTCAGATTTTTTTTTTTCCAAATGTAGGAGGGATGCACACTTTGCTCAAGAAGAAGGGCACAGAGTGATCTGTCTGTCAAAATGACACCCAAGGCTGCAGAGCTCAGTGTAGCTTTTTAGCTTTTGAGAATAGCCTTGGTGACATCGTACACCAATGTGGACCCGTCGGGTATGTAGAGATTGTTCCTGTCATAAACAACTGTAAAGCTTCTGATGATGAAATGAAAACAAGTTCAGAAGGTTATGAGACTTATGAAAAGTGTGGTGTTTACTGTACTTGTTCCCTTTAATCTCAATGCTGATGAATGTGTTTTGAATTTGAAGTCATGTCTGATAAATGAGTTAAGTCATTTTGAATGTAATGGTGATGTGCGATTCAATAATAAGCGCTGAAATTTGTTCACTAAATTATGTCTCAGTTATGTTGCTAATGCTTGGTGATGCTGAGGAGTGTGATGCTAAGCTCAGCCCAGTTTGTTGACTCTGACTGTGTCAATTCGCTCGACATTTGCAACGGGGAAGTGGGGAATCGCCTAGCCACCAAACCATGCAGCTCCTTGGGAAGATGCAAATTGACATGCGAAAAACCTGAATTTTCTTGTCAACACATGGGCTCAAAAAACCTTAAAGGTCTCGCTCTGTCGCGATCCAGCAGATGAAGTGATCCCAAGCACACGTCAAAACCACAACCACAAGACCGGGCAAGTTCAGGGGAAAATACAAGTCTCAGATTACAGGTCAGAGGGAAGAAGGTCAGTGAGTCAAAGTCCAAACCAGGCAAACAGAGACGAGGCAGAGGACGGGGTCAAGAGGTCTGGGACAGGAGTCATGATTCAGGCAGGCAGGCCACTGGAAAACCAGGAAGGTCAGAGTAAAAGGGAAAGACCGAACAGTGGCCAGGAATGGATATGGCGAGTAGGTGATGGGAGTGTCAGACAGATCTCAAGCTGCGAGAAAACCAACAATTTATTGATTTATTTCTTTTCAAAGATGAATCGTTGAATAATAAAAGTAAGTTGAGGGATCATGTTGCTTGGTTTCTGGTGTCAGCCAGGTGTTTATGGAATCCAATTACCCACCAACTAAAATGAAAATAAAAATAAAGAAGAAAAAGGTGAAGTAAAGGATTAAACATCATAATGAAAACAAAGTTATCAGAAAAAATACTTATTACTTTTTACTTACTTATTATACCTAAATACTTATATAAAGCAGAGTGAACCAAACAGTACGTCGCCAGCTAGATATTTATATTTTCCCACACCACAGAGTGTTCTGAACATAAGGAAAATATCTTGAAAGATGTTGGCCTGACCTTTTGAAAACTCCCTGGATGTCACTAAAACTAAGTTTCACAATGCAGAATCTACACGAGGATTACACAGAGATGATGGTTTCCTTTTCATGGAGCTTGTTGTGAACCTAACCTTTACTATGCCCTGCCAGTGAGTCTTTAAATCCCCACTGTCATCTGGCTATTTTAACACTGCTCAGTTCTCGTACAGCAGATGAAGAACACATGGACAGAACTTGTTTTGTTTTTCCACAATTGGCAAAAACAGTAGACACTCACACGCTTTCACCCATTCACAACAATTAACACAATAAACAAGCACCATTCTAACTATAAGAAATGTTTGAGAACTCAATGTGCCTTGTAAAATCATTTTCTGCTTCGATTTTGGTCTTCAGCTTCCTTCCTTGTTTTTTTTATTTTTTTTCATTATCATTTTTGTCTTTGGGAGTATAATTTGATTCACATGAGGCCTTGTTGTGCTTCAATAATCTCTACCAAATGGTGGACATCGAACACAACTTGGGCGTTGGTCTGTACCTGATGCTTCAGGAGAAAACTATGGCTCATGTGGAGCGAAGTATAGTATCAACAACGGTGAGTATTAATCGTGCCTCATAAAAAAAGTATCAGACTCACATGAATCAGCAGCCGCTGAAGATTTTCTTATATATTCAAAGATGCGGTCGCTGGAGTGGATGGTTACAGGAAAAGCTGTGAGAACAGATACTGGCAGTTCACTGAGAACAGCCCCAGGGGGTTTTAGCAGTCTCAGCATGAATATGAATGCAGGTGAAATTGATTATATCAGTGATGTTCCACAGGAACCCATGTGGTTTGAGGAAGTAAAAGTTAACAGAGCATGAGTTTAGAGAACTGTAGCTTCATTTGTTTTTTTTGTTTCCTCACTCTAAAGGATTTACCTTTCACGCAGAAAGAAAACGATTCTTCTGCTAGTTCTTTCTGGTCTCACTCTTATGTTGTCATTCGTCATTTTCCCTGCTTGTAGTCGTGGTATTGGCTATTGTCACTTTCTTCTTGAGTTTGATGCCCTTGTAAAACACACAGTATGTTAGTACTGTACATGCCCAGATGAACACAAACATAATGGTTTCTTTTTATTCATTCATTGAAAGCATGATTGATAGACGGGTTGGTGCAGCGGCAGCAGTGATGCGGTCGCTGTATCGGACCGTCGTGGTGAAGAGGGAGCTGAGTCTCAAGGCGAAGCTCTCGATTTACCGATCGATCTACGTTCCCACCCGCACCTATGGTCACGAGCTTTGGGTCATGACCGAAAGGATGAGATCGCAGATACAAGCGGCTGAGATGAGTTTCCTCCGCAGGGTGGCTGGGCGCACCCTTAGAGATAGGGTGAGGAGTTCGGTCATCCGGGAGGAGCTCGGGGTGGAGCCGCTGCTCCTCCACATCGAGAGGAACCAGCTGAGGTGGCTCGGGCATCTGATCTGTGTTGTTGCCAACTAACATGGACCGGCTCAGTATCACTCCTCTGAGTTGTATGTCGGTAGTGATGTGCTTGTGACGCTTCATGAAACAGTGTCCTCATTTTCAGGTCTCTGTAGGTGGCACTCTTGGTTTAAAAATGATGCAAGGTTTCATTGAGATGGTTCTTTGAAGCCAAAGACTTTAGAGCAGATGGTGCCATTTAGTGTGCACTGAAAAGGATGACACAGTTTCATGAAGCCTCATAATCCCATCACTGGATGTTGGATCTTTAATCCAGATCAAGGTCTGTTTTCTTCTACACAACATGTAAAGATGCGTCATAGCTGGTTGTCATGGAGGCGAATTTAACAGATACCCGGAGCCTTCTGGCAGAAGCTTTTATGTTCGTGCAACACGCTTGTGTGAGTTTTACCTGAAGTACTTCAATTGTTTCCCACTGAGAACTTCTGAAGGACTTGCGCAACCGACGTAAACTGATGCCAAAGCATTCGGTGTCTTTTTCGCATTGTCTTTGGGGAACGTGATGTTCCCTGCCCGTTCTGGCACTGTTTGGTTTAGCAACAGCACCAACAAGGTCACGATGGGTCACGCAACTTTTGATGCGATGCCACAAAGTCAGCAACAATATTTGCACTGAAGAATTTCGGACCCATTAGCGAAAGGCAACGTGATACAATCTCATATTGGAAAATAGAGGCTGGAAATACGCAGGAAAAGGGAGGAGGACTGTCGTCTTCTTTCGGGTCAGCTGCTACAACACCGACGAGACTCCTTCAGCAGGAGAATCTGAGATGACAGTAGGAAGTGGTGCTGACAGGAGAGAATAAATGACTGCAGGTCAGAATCCTGCTGTGCAGCTCTGTGTGATGTTTCTATGGAAACACACTTTACGATTAGGTTACTTCCTCACGCACAATTCCCATGCTATTTCATGCCATCACCATGGTACATTTCAACTTCAGACCATCCGCTCACTGGGCGTTTAGGAAGCTGTATAATTTTAAGGTGAAATTTCCTGGAACAGAAAAGGAATGTTATATTTGTTTATATTTCTAATGCAAACTGCAGAAGCGGAAGGAAACTCCAGCTGAAATAACAAAACCTGTAACGTTTTTCTTATCCTTGTTTGATGATTAGCTGTTCAAAGAACTTGTCTGTTTTTGCAGTGTTTTTTGACAAAAATAATTACCGTAAATTCCAGACTATAAAGTGCTTAGATATGCTGCACCGGTCTATAAGCCGCGGGTGCAGAGGTGCTGTCTGCGCCGTAGGAAGGTCAGTGGTGGTTAAAAATGCGAATGACAATGAAATGAGAATCACTTGTAAACTAGTTTTGAAAACAGGGTCCAGCATGGAAACTGACTCTTGAAACAGACTAGGCAACATTCTGAACTTGAATTGTGAACTCCTCACAACATTTATTGACATTAAACTCTCAAAATCCGAAGTTCTGACACCACAGCCGGTCTCAGCTGCTTCTTCTCATCTCCACTCCTCCAGGAGATCGGCACTGTGGGCGGAGCTGCGGACACATGGGCAAAAACACCCCATTTTGAGCAATATAAGGTCAATAAAACACCCTGTGATTTCATGGTTTGATGTGACAGGCTCAATATTTTGGCAGCATGAGGCTCTTTAGCCTGTATATATCCATATATTAGCCACGTCATATAAGTTCAGGCGGCAAGATAAAAGTAGTGGCTTATAGTCCGGTCCAGTAATGTTCATTCATATTCATCTGAATAGAGAAAAACATTGACTTTGAAATGTAAATATGTGGACATTACTTAAAATTATTTAAATCAAAAACATACTCTTGAGTAGAAAAATAAATAGATTTGATATTTTTAAATTATGCTAGCAGTTTTCACACGAAAAACAAAATGTTTTATGTTGAAATACGTAAATCAATGCTGAAAAACATAGAATGGTTAACAGTTTTAAATTATCTTTATCTAAATAATGTCATGCGTTAAGATGTTTACATCTGCCTGCAACAAACAGGACAATGTCAAACTGTTTCCAGACATCCAAACAGAAGCTCAGCAGAGTAGATCTTTGACGTCACACCTCCAAGGCCCCTGATGATGACTGACACCTCTGGTGGTGGCTGAGACTTGTTACCTCCTCGAGTCCTCACCGTACCGATGACACAGCTGTATTTCATATTCAATGGGAAACATCCACAAATAAAGAACATGAGAATATGCAAAAAAAGGGTACTTTCCACACCAGCAAGTTTGAAGCAGATGTCATGAATTCCCACAGCGAGACATGGTTTTGTAAATGTGTTCAAGCTGTCAAACATTTGGGCTTTTCTGAGACATTGATTTGGTTATTTGTGTTCTTTTTTTTACTCTAATAGCGTAATTCTCAAGTTCCCACAGTGATCAAATGTCGATTGTTATATTGAGTGCAGTGAGCAAACCTTTACAGTAAAGGTTTATTCCACATGAGGAGTTTCTGCTGAGAGTCAGTTGTGGAAAAGGTGGCCACTGGTTTAGGCCACACACAGGTGCACAAGTCTCACTAATCCTAAAGTTTGGCAGGGAGGCATCGACTGCCTTGAACCCAGCTAAAGCCATATCCTCTTTAATAAATGTGAGCAGGTTTTTCTGACATTGTGGGCAAGAAATCCGGATTGGAGCTCCTTAAAACATTTGTTTGAATCTTTTTTTTTATTTGGCAGGTACTATTTTATATTTCCTTGCTTCTAAATTTTTTTAAGCACCAGAGGATTTTTTTAAAGAAATGCTCCACTTTGATATCACTATTTCAAAAGGTTGTAGCTTGAAAATTGTTTGCGAAAAAGGCACAGGGTGATAGAGAAGAATAGAAAGTTGAATAATGTCGCTCAGATTCAAGATACAGGCGACATGGCAGTACATAGCATGTCATGCTGAGTCAGCAGGAGTCGACTCAAGTATTTAAAGTAATTAAAAGTTGGAACAACATGATGTAATCTTTTGTTTTATATCTGGTTCATTCCTAAAGCCAGTTCGACCTCACCTCTTCATGAGAAGACACAGCTGTTACTACAGCACATCCTCTCTGTTGAATGAGACGTTGTCATGCCTGTGTCTTTGTGACGGACCATTTGCATATGTCTAGAAACACCCTCTAACAACAGAGGTGATTTGAGTCCAGTGAATGATATTATTGCATTCATATTTCCAGAAATAATTTTGGTGTCTTGCTTGTTTAGTAGCACCTTCAGTACAGTGCTACAGTGGGAACATCTGTCATTCCGCTTTAAGCTGTGAGCAAATCATCAACAGTTCCAGTCAATGTCTTACAGTCGACCCAGTCACAGTATATCGATTGTTCTCTGCTGAGGCTGAAAGTCAAACACAGGCGTTCATTCCAACATTCATGCTCCAGTATCTGTTTCACCGGGGTCACTTTGTTTGCGTCTAGTTGACCTTTAACCTTGGCTGCTGTGTTCTGCCGTTATTCACACATGAAAGCTGTAGAGAAAGCATGTTGACACGTCAGGGCCACTGTCGCCTGTCCGACACAAGACTGGCCCGTCTGCTCTCTCTGAACTCCTCGGGCGGCTGTTCTCACGTGTCAGGCAGCGACGCTCGAAAGCACACTTCAGAAAAGGTGGTATTCGGACTCACATTAATGGGTGTGTGGGAATGCAAACATGGATGCTCTTGCTGTGTTTCCCTCACACACTTTATTAATCCCTAGGGCAAGTCTGATATTTATGGCTCATTGTTTGGAAATCGAACTTTGGGATGACAAGTTTCCATTCTGCGGTTAGAAGAAGAACAACTTACAGCCGAGTCTGTAAAGAAATTGCTGTAGGTTTTTCAACATTAGTAGTTCAGTGCCATAACCAGCTTCGCTAACACACTGAACGCTTTAGCGTCTCTGTGGCCGCTAGCTTAGAAGAACGTCTACTTCAGCTTGATAGATTCTTTTGGGTTTTATCTTCCTTTATGTTGAATCATGTATTGACTCATCTCATAACTCAGGCTCAATGCTTGTCAGATGGAAATGCACTTTCTCAATAACATAACTTATGCTGCATTAGCATAGATGCTACGTAAACAACTTAGCCACGACACAGTTTCATCTTCTCTCAAATGTGACCTTTCTGTTAAACCTCTGATGGGCTTCCTGAAGTGCACTGGTCTGTTTGCAGTACTTTTCTAGCATCATAAATGCATAGCTAGCCATATAGCGCCACCGTGTTTGGTCCCCCAGTGTCATGGCAACTAGTAATTAGAAAGCCGGCGTCGTCGGGGGTGTCAGTCCGTCAGAGAGTGAATTATTGGTTACACCTTTCTGTGCCAGAATTAACACTGGGAGACACCAGGGTGGATCCTCTTTCACATTCTATAATATCTGGCAACCCGTGGAGCCCAGCTCCTCCTTGCTTGACCCTACACTTTTCCATCCATTTGACTATAAAGGGAGCCTGGTCGGTCCAAACTTACTGGAGCGGCCAGCAAGACTGCAACTGGGATCCATTCTAAGTCGTGCTATTGACTCAAAATAACCCAGTCAGTAGCAAACTGTCCTGCAAAGTGACTGGCTGCGCGACCTGTGCGATCTGTCATCGTCAACACCAAGGGACAACAGATCTTCGAAAGTTAACCTGTGTTGTTGAGCAAAACTCAACAGGGGGGTTTGGACACTGTGAAGTCCAGGGGTGGCTCAGTGGTATCTGTTACTGTGTCACAACTGGAGTGAGGCCACTTATAAATATGGGATTGTGGCGAATAGCAACAGTTGTGTCACTTGAAACTACCATGTGATTCAGTTTAAAAACCATGGAGATGAAGTAAACAACACTAAATAAAGTACCCATATATTGCTATGTTGCCTTTATGCTAGCATACTAAAAATTGTAGCCTTTTTGTCTTTGCATAACTTTGCATGGGAGAAATGAGTTTCATATTTTCGCATTGAACTTGCTTGAAAAGCTAGGCTTTTGTTCTGTTAACTCAAATTGAATTGGGCACTGCCTCTGCAGTGACCACAAACTGATCAGGTCAAATGGGAGCAGCTGAATTTGCCACAGACTCCTGTACTTTGAGTCTAAGCAGAAACCATTTTTCAAATGGGCCGACACATCAAGACATGAGTCATGTCTGAACCCTCACTGCCGTTGCCGAGTGTTTAAAAGGTGACTCCACTCACACATGGGTCAGTATTTTTAAGCAGAAACTAAGGGCCAAAAAATAAACAGCATTAGAAGCTGATGACTTCATGAGAAACAGGAAACTGCTTTTTCTGGGGTTGGTGTTGATATAGCACACTCAGTTTAGCTCACTTCAGCTGATGTTTGATGTCACAGTGTCGACATAAATTGTGTTGCTCCATCAGTCCATTGCTTCAGAATGTTTTTGTTCACTTTGTCATCAAACTGCCTTCATCCTTCTAAATGATCTTTTATGTTTTAGAATTGACGGACGGCATCTATGACAATAAGCATTCAAAAGGGCCACATTACAAGTGTTGGCTGTCCATTTTCGGCCCCAGGGCCTTGACTTTGATGCCTCCACTCTCTTGTTAACCATTTTAAACAGTTCTACTCGCAACAAATGTTTCCAGTGTACCTACAGAGATACTGTTTGTTTCAAAATGAAGTTAAATATTGGGACATTTTGGGTAAATAATTGGAGTCCAACTGACTTCATTCAGCACATCGTATTGTACCATTAATGGCTAAATAAATAATACCTGAGGATCGCTGTGCTTTCTCAAAAACACTGTCTGGATTTTGAAATCCAGGACTCCGCTACTCCTAAGCAGCTACCAATGAGCAGATGTCTCATTAAATACATGCTTTCTAACTTATAAAACTTGTCCTGTTTTATATTCTTATCGCAGAATTATTTTCCTGCAACTGAATTTAGTGACCCGTACTGCGGATAAATGGCTTTGTTCGTCATCCAAAACCAGGTGGGTGCCGTGATCCGGTTTGCACTCGACCCCTGAAGGGAATGGTTCTTATGTTTCCCTGCTACTTCAGCGGGAGGCTCCGGTGTAACGCAGCCCCGAAGAGGACTGCGTGGGATCACCTTTAAATCCCGTCTCCTCCCAGCGGAGCTGCTAAAAGGTTGTTGGGCTCTGCCAGAGCGGTTCGGTCCCGGATCTGCTGTCAGTGCTGACCCATCTGTGGCCTTTCATTAGTGGAACAGCTGTTTGAGCAGAGTCTGTTGCTGAGCAGATAATAATGGTCTACTGTGGGGAGGTGGGTCGGGGGGCAGAGCAGCGGTGGGTGAACAATAAACTGCAGCGGCACTGGCGATGGTGGTCTTATGTGAAGTTTGACCCCGTTCTGACCTGCCGTCTCGCTGTAAGCCACGTCCCGGTGGGTTCATTGCTGTTCCAAAATATCTGGAAGATTCCTCGCTGTCCTCCGCAGGAGAGATTTATGGCAGGGGCCAGTGTGTGTCCTGCAAACTTACACAGAGATCTGCAAAGTCAGTGAACACAACTGCGCGTTTTAACATTTTTCATTCATAAAATAAGGTGAAAAAGGGTTTTCCCAACACTATTGTTTTGCTTTTGCGGCTCTGTCATGTTGGTCGATGCTCAAATTTATTCTCAAACAAGTCAAAAGAAGCCCATGCTTGGATGCTAGCAGCAACACACAGCAACACAGTGTTTCTTTTGGTTGTAAATAATCTTCTCACCATCAAAGAACTGTCACTCCTTTTCCTTTCCAACCCAAAAACCTTGTCACTACCTTACATGCCACTATGCTCTGCCCCTCAGACACCTCCCTAAAAATAGAGCCCTCTAATCCTCGAGTCCACCCGGAGAAGCACTGATCTCGTCGACGGACCACCACACAGAGGATTCTTTTTAAATCATTTAATCATTTTACTTGGCTGTCATTGCTTGCAAGTAAAAAGTAGTGACATTTCTGGTTTGAATCAGATTTCAGAAAGTTTTGAAGTCACCTTCGACACAAGCTGTGCGCCCTCTGGTGGACTAGACTGACTAGACAGACAAGCAGACATTATTTTACTTGCATATAACTCAGTATAATGTGCAGTTGGTGGCATTTGCTTTGGCCACATTTGTCTTTTATTATGACAATGTGTGCAGAGAATTTGACCAAATACCACATTTTGGCTTCCAGGCACAAGTGGAGCACAGCTCTGACATCAAGCAGGCGGTTCAGCAGGATTCACCTGCTGATTCTGAATTTCCACAGCTTGTTTCCACAGCGCATTAACTTTTCATTCTCACACCTGTCTGTGGTGTAGCTCTTTCTCAGTACACATGGTTCTGCGAGCGGTAATGAAGCTCAGTGTTCCCATGAGTGTGTGCAAAACAACCAGTTTCCCTTCTGAATAACAATTTTTTTAGCGACACGTCTACTGCAGAATACCATGAATGCATCAGACCGATCAATTCGTGAACAACCCATGTTGTTTGTTGTTTATTTATCTGTTATTTACTTCTATTATTATAGATGTTTGGTTATTTATTTATCATTCATTTGTCTTGTTGATTATTGCATGTTGTACTGAACCACTTTCCAAGTTGGTGGGATCCTTACTGACATTGGCAATAAAGCTTTCTGAAGTTTGTTTCTTGCCTCAGAGATTATAATGTACTTGCAACATTTTGTCTGCTTTATATGTCCTGGAGGCTGAGTAAAGTATCTTTGTTTAGAGTCAAGGTACATTATAATATGCTAATACTTGTGCCATCTTGCACAGTAGATGACCTTGAATTTGACTGGCTATTATTTAAGAAAAACATGCTAACAGGGTGATGGTCGATGAGGTGTCATGAAACAGTGTTGCATTTCCAGAGGCCACTAGATGGTGCTCTTGGTTTAGAAATGATACACCCATCACTGGCATCCACTGAAGTTATTATTGGTTTTTTTGTCCAGTGTCCATCGTCATGTCCTGTAGTAGCTGTTGCGAACCAACCATTTCAAGCTCTTGTGACATGCACGGCCAGATTCAGCCTCCCTTTGACAAAGAAGTTACATTTCAAAATGTAAAATCCATGATTACTTTTCAACAAATATTCAACAAAACCACAGTGGACTTTTTGTCTTTTATTAGACTTGAGATCCTCCCATCGACATAAAACACATTGATATCACGGCTTCCTTTCCGATGCGAATGTGAACCACAGAGTCCTGCTACATGTTAAACTCTAACTGCTCAATAGATCAGGAATTGATTTCTCAACTCGTCCTTCGTGGCACAATGGAACATTTTTTTTGTTGCATACAATCCAACATAGTAGGTTTTAAGTTATGGACATACAGTGTGTTTGCAGTTAGCAGGTTTTATTAGCGTTTCAACCTAGAATGGAAATTCTTCCTTTACAAAACAGTCTTTACACAGCAGGAAGCGAGCGACTCGGCTTCTACTCAGCAGAGGATCTGTAACCGACTCCCTTTTTATACACTTCTAAAGCCGCCTGACTGACTGCTCATTTACAATATTCACAGATGTACCCAGCCGTTAAATTACTACAACATGTTTTCGTAATAAGGTGCGTGAAGTCAGTGCCACAGCCGTCATCTGACGCACGGAATCGTGAGTCCGTCTCCCTTCCGAAGCGTGTGAGGGGCGAAGGGATGAAGGTCGCTGATTGGCACGGGTCACATGGCTTCCCCACGGCGACTGACGGTGCGACTGGCCGAGGTCAGCGGCCTCGGGCAGTGCACACTTCAACACTGGAGTTTGTTACAGGACCTCTGTAAAAGAGATGGATTAGTCTGTGATATGGGCCTAGTAAACTCCCCTCTACAAACTCTCAGTGACCTTCTTTAAAAAAAAAAAAAAAAAAGTCACCTCTGCCTAATTATTCCGGCTCATAAATATCTCCAGGCTCACGGTATCAAGTATCTACATGAGCAGAAACATGAGGCGACAGGTGAGCATGGCGCCACGACTGTTTGCGCTCGGCACTCTGGCCAGGAAGAGCTGGTGAAAGAATGTGGTGGTCACCTCAGCTATCCCTGGAATCTACGCTGGCCTGACGCCCGAGTCGGTGTGTATGATTAATTAACGCTGTCATCGGTATAAGGATACACAATATTTACGGCAGTCTTCCTTTCAAATGGTCTCTACCCCACTGAGTGGCCGTGGGTGGAACGCTGTAGCGACACCTCCAACCCACTGGGGGTCCTCAGTATAGAGTGATGCTTTGCTGTGGTGCTAGTTGACTAACGTGTCAGTGCCACTTTGGTTACTGTTACTGCTGTACACATTTCAGTCCTGTAAGTCAGTGGTCCCCAACCCCCAAGCCGGGGACCGGTAGCGGTCCGTGGATCAATTGGTACCGGGCCGCAAAAAGAAATAAATTGTTTTCGTTTTGTGTATTATCTGAGTCTGAAGGAGCTTTTATTTTTGAAAAGGCTTTTATTTTGAAAAATGACCAGCTTTTCTGGGTTAAGCTTCGGACACTTAAGAGCCAAAATGTAACCCACAAGGTCGCAAAATAAGTAGGAAACAGCCGTTTCTTTGCGAAGGGGAAAGGCTCAGTGAAGAGACAGGAGAAGTGCCTACGACTTTTCAAGAAGAAAAAAAATACCAGGAGTATTGAAATATGGGTTTATCGTCTACCGTCACTCCCAGATGGGACCGTCTCGTTGCAAAGAAACAAGCTCAGAGCTCCCATTGACTTAACTATATGGTGAGTTAAAATTTTCATGCACTTTATATTAGGTTTTGTGGTGTATCTGTATGCTATTTTGAAGACATGTTTAAACGTAACCATAGCGACCAGAGTCAGCGAGCATTAGGGCAGGACAAGGAGAGTTTGTGAATCTTAGTGGGCACACAAGCATGCAGGGGCCTTATGTTACGGTTCAAAGCGGCAACTTCATACACCCCGGGCCACGTTCCAATTGCCAAGCGTTGAACCAGTCTGCGGTGATACAACAGTTGGGACCACTGCTGTAAGTGACTTCATAGCTCTCTGTATTCCCTCGTAAACATCAAAGGACAGCACACACCAATGGTCAAGATTGTGGTCGGTAGATCACATTGTAAAGTAATATCACAGACTTGTATTATTTTGTGGGTGTGTACAAAGGTGAGAGAGTATAAAACTTAAAAGAGTTCAAATACAACCTGCTCTTGGTACACATTATTAGCCACATTCATGCTCGCAAATACACTAGCTAAATGCTCATGCTAGGGCAATATGCTAGGCATCCAACAACATTTCAAAAGCTTTTTATACAGATGAAATAACCTCAACAATATTAGGTAAAAAATAAACAGCGTGACATGTGAGACTTAAACAGGAAGAGGAGTTGTACCTGCAACATGTTGTGATTTCATGGCATTAGCTTTCTTCATGAAAGACTCCTCGCCGTCGTATTTGAGAATGGACTCATCAGAGTTGTCTCGGGCGCCGTTGTTTCCGTTGCCGTGATGCGCCAGGTGAATGATTTCTTCAAAGTGACCTGCCTCTCCTTTAGTGGAGAGACCATTTTCGTGTCTCACGGACTGGACGCCATTCACAGCCGGTGCAGGGGGGCTGCAGAACATAAACGCTCATGTGTAAAGACTGTAAAAAGATCACAGGGCTTAGTTGTTTTACCTTTCTTTAGCACTGCCGTCTCCATTTTCTGTCTTGTTGTTGATCTCTGCAGAGAGTGGGCAGATGTTAGTGGTTCATACAGACATCGATTCTCTTGCTTTGATCTCACTGTATTTAAGTTTGACAACGGCAGATGTTTACGCTGATTCTAAGCAGGTACATGAGATTTTGAATTGTAATACACATATATGAGTGTGTAGTGGTGATGGGCTGGTGAGGCTTCATGAAACAGTGACCTCATTTTTAGGTATCACTAGGTCACGCTCTTGGTTTAAAAATGGAATGGAATCCAAAGATTTGAGAGCAGTGCCACCTAGCGGACTCTTAAAAGGAGGACAAGTGTTTCATGAAGCCTCATAAGCCCATCACTAGTGAGTAGATTGATTTCTTGGGCTTGAAAATTGAATATTTTGTGGTTTTGTGCTGGTCTCACTATTTCTTTAATCAAAAGCATGTCAAAAAGTCAAGTTTTGACAAACAACCGATCATGTTTTATGACCTTCAGGAGCTTCACTTGATTCTTGTTTCACCATCTGGCTCTGGGGAGTCCAAAACATTAAGGCAGGAAACCAATGCCAAACACTCCTCGTGTGTCTTGTCTGTGTCATCCTTGACCGTGCTTGAGGATGCAGCTGTGGTGGAAACCAACCCCGATAATCACCACCAGACTTTGGCAACCATGCCCAGGACCTGACCACATCAGTGGCCGAATAACTGGCTTGTGCCACAGGCTGAAATTCTCTCAAATCTGATCGGTTTCATCTCCGAGCTTGTGACATGGAGTCACTGCGATGATTCACTGTAGTTATGGATATGAACAGTAAGACTGTGAACGGCTGCAGGCTGCTGCTTTGAGCCCAAACTTCCTGTCCAGACTTTCCGCTGCAGGGTTTGGAAGGACACAAAAGTGCAAATGTAGCTAGCCTTTGTTCAGTGAGGGAGTCTGACTGCAACGGTGTCACCATCAGAGAAATAACTGAATCCAACTTGTGTTTCAATAACTCCTACCTTTGCTGCTTTCTTTGTCATTGATCTGAGGAGGTGACGATTTTGGTTCTTTCTATAAGAAAAGACAGGAAAAACGTTCATTTAAAACATTGAAACACACTGAACTACTGTAATTACGTTTGACTAAACTGCACTGGTTATTAGCATTGAACAAAATGGTCCCTGGAAGACATAGAACCAATAAAATCAACTCAACTGTAAAGGTTGCACATCTGGCTTTTGTAGCCCGACAAGTGGTCAGAATGGTCATAATTCCCTTGTTACATTTAAATATAGAATGGCGCCATTTTTTGGAGCACATTTAGATGGTACCTTTTCCCCTCCATCTGTCTTGCGAGTCCTCTTCATGATCTCCTCCAGACGCTGGGGAAAGCAAGTAAACACCAGGTTTATTAAGGTTTAATAAAGGGTTGGTATTTAAAGCAACAGGAAAGAGGTGGGCTCGATAAGACTCGTGGAAGAGAGCATCTGAGGAAAATAAAATTGCAGCTGACCGCTATCAAGTCAACTTTACGACGGAAGATTATTCACAGACACTCGATTCATGACCTCGGCATCCATTTGTGGAATAAACCGTGCTTGATCTTCCATTCGGTTGAGGACACTAGAGAACATGGTGTTTTTGTTGGCTAGTCTCCACACCACTGTGCCGGCACAGGGATAAGCAGGAAATCAAAGTGAACAATGGTGGTAAATAACCACCTCAGCCAGACGCTGATGACAGCCACACAGCTGCTTGCTTATTGTCGGGTATAAATAACTTCACACATCCAGCTTTATTTAATTGCGACACGTACACCGATGATCCAGGATAAGCTAAAAACATGGCTGGCGTTAGTTTCAAGGACCCATCTTTGTCACAACAAAAGACAAATGAGGGCCAGAGTAGCTAAAAGAACTCAACTTTTGTACCAGACATTTAGTTTTTGTGGTTATACTCTTGGTTTTCATGAAGATTCAGGAAGACTGGTACAGTTTAATGATAAAAAAGTAGCTGAAGGTGGAAGATTAAAGATGTCTTCTGGCCTCTTGGCTACTTAGCTGAATGATATTCACTTCCAATCCCTCCCTAGTTGGCCCACTTAAGTGACATTTATCCTGAAACTGAGGCTCCCAGAGGAGGACAGATGTTTGGGGGCTACCTTCTTCCTCTCCAGCCTCTCCTGCTCCTCCTTCTGGAAGTGTTTCTCCCTCTCCAGTCGCTGCTTCTCCGCCTCCTCTTTGGCTTTGGCCTCAGCCTCTTCTTTCTGAAACACAGAGCCAACCACACTTTTAAATGGAGGGAAACAAAATCTCCACGCCAACAGAACGCGTCTTTTATGTAACAAGGGCGTGGTGACTGGCTGCAATTGCAGTTTACAACCGCAACAGGAGCTGCTATTTTCAACTTGACTCACAGGAGCAGGAGCCGTTTAGTGGATTTGCAATGCAGTTATGCAAGTGTCCACACGGGAGAGCCAGAGGGTAAAACGAAACGTCACAAGCCCAACCAGCACCAGACAGTCATCTACTCATAAATTGGATTCACCAACCTTAAATGTTTTCGGTCATTAATAGTCAAAAGCAAAATTTCACTGAACCGTAGATTAATTTGCTTTACTTCGCCAAAGCCATGCAATTTTTCAAATGTTCTTTCCCCCAAAATTCACCTCAATCTTTCTCGATGTTTCCTTCTAAATATTTTAAGATTTATTTGACGTTCAATCCCCAACTATGGAGCGATGTACCACGTGAAATTACGTTAATAATGGCAAGTGTCAGGACCTATTGACTGTTCAAAAACTCAACCTAAATTTAAACTTTTGGAAAATCATCGTTCAAAATAACAGTCATACAATTTGCAAATTCATCTTAAGGGTGAATCCAGACTTAAAATAAGTATTTTCTAACAAAAACCAGTTCTTCATGAAACATTACAGCAGTATATTTCTGCAATGATAAATTCCACTAGAGTGTGCCGCCTTGCGACACCATAACAACTGAAAAGTCTGAAGCCTAACCTGTTTCTGCAAACGCAGATTCTCCTCCTGTTCAGCTTTGGCTTTCTCTTCAGCCTCCTTTTCCTCCTGCAGGCGTTGAGCTTCATCTCTTCTCCGCTGCTCCTCGGCCATCGCTCGCGCCTCCTCCTCCCTTTGTCGTCTCTCCTCAGCCTCCCTGGCTAGCCGTTCCTCTTTCAAGACCCTTTGCAAAGTTGAAAATACGGTTTATGCAACCTTACCATTCATTTCTGTCAGTGCCAGTGTGTGTGAGACAAGTGTTAAAACTCTCACCTCTCCTTCTCCTCCTGTTCCCGACGCTCCTGCTCCTCCTTTTCTCTCTGCTCACGCGCCTGTCGCCTTTTCTCGGCCAGGATGCGAGCAGCCTCCTCTGGGTTGTTAGTTCCTGCCATGGGTTTCGTGGCAGGAGAGGGAGCAGCGGCCGGTGCTGACACAACCGGGTTACCGGGCTCTGGTGTTGAGGACGTTCTTGCCGGAGGAGGAGGTGTGGAGGCAGCCGGGACAACTGGAGAACCTAAAAGAGAACAACGGGTTGTACATTTTTTAAGGATAACTAGTTGTGAAGGCGTGGTATGTATGCAGTATAATGAACCGCGCTGAGAACTTTGATTCAAGATTAAACTCAGTGAACTCATTTTTTAGTCTTCAGAGCATAATCTGATTCCAAGTTACATAATCACTCCCTAAAATCCCGCCTCGCAGTGCTCACCTCTTCTCTCTGGGGTGGCAGATCGACGTGGTTCCTTCACCCTCTCCAGTGGGATAGGGGAGGCGGATGGTGGGCGGTGGTCTATCCTGGCAGGGGTTCTGGCTCTCTTGGGACGAGCTTTAGGTGTCGAGGGGCTGCCGCGATTCGACGGAGGCTTTGGAGAAGCAGCGGGGCTCGGCGATGCCGTCCTGCCTTTACGTGTTGCTGGAGATGAGGGTCGCTGCCTCGCTAAAGGACTGGGACTTAAGAATAGTCACAAGTCAGCATAAATTAGCGACAACATTTCAGTTGCTAAACAGTTGGCCTTACCTTAGATCAGGTCTGTGTCTCATACTGGGAAGAGACTGTCTCTTTTTTAGCACCTTCTCTTTAGAAAGAGCGCTCTTCTCTTTCTCGTTCTCTCGCTCCTTATCCTTTTTTTCTTTCTTGTTTTTATCCATCTGAAATGAAACAACATAGTTGCCGCCAACGTCCGATTTGAATCACTTGGATTCAGGCTAACTCACAGGTGTGGAGCTCCGTCTCTGGTGCCGCTGGGTGATGTCCGGAGTGCTGGACGTCACCCTCCAGCGGTCAGAGCAGCGGTGATGGGGCTGGTGGTTGCACAATGTCAGTGGGCTGGCCGACGCCGAACGAGGACAGAGAGGAGAGTCTGGAGAGAAGAAGATTAAGAGTGTATTATTTACAAAAATATGGGTTGAAGTTCAGGTAGGAACAACTTACGTCCATCTTTTCCGTTGTTGAGAACGCTGGCAGCGCTGCGGCTCCGGGCGAGGAAAGACAAGGTCGGGGTCATCAGCCTGTCCACTATACTGCTCTCCCATGGAGTCAGAGCGACACTACGAGCTGCTGAGAAATAAACACAAGTAAAGTTTACTGACGTTGAAGAGACACTCAGTTGGCAATGTGGAACCTTCAGTAAAATGCTTTAGAACCAACCACATCTAGTCAACAAGGGAGCCGTGACTGCAACACCAATGGCATATTTGCAACGAGTCTAGACAGTGAGGCAGCCATGTACTGCTGCGGCATACAGAACTCTAAGGTGCAATAATGAGTGAACCGGCTGCACTGTGAGGTACTTAATTTACGGTTGTTGTAACAGCTGAAATATTTATTATGCAACAGCTGCTCCAGTGAAGATGAATTTTAATGTGAAACACAGAGAGGACTCACATGAAGGGACACTAAGGTTTTGCCTTGCGTGAGTTGATATATGCAATGTTTTGTCGGCCTGGACTCTTGAGAGAAACAACCTCGAGCAGTGTGGTTTTGAATCAAACCCCTTCACCTTCTGAGCGAGCGTCTCAGAATCTGTCTGTTATGATCAATGTGGAGTATGACAATTCAGGAATTTGATTTCAACCCGCGTGTCCTGAAAACATATGTAGTACATGTGGGATTTTCAACATTGCATAGGGTAAAGAGCCATGGCATCCAAACGGCATTAGCTTCTGCTCGGCAAACCAACAGACAATGCTGCAAAGTAGGAAAATAGACATCAACTTTTATACCTTTTATTTGCTATAAAATACTTTTCCCATTTGCCTTGAATTTTATGAGGCCCCTTGAAAACCACTGGAGTAGGCAAGGCCACACTCACTAGCCTTGTGTTTGACATGTCGGATATGAAGAGTGAAGCAAGCACTAATAAAGAATAAAGCGGCCAGTGGGGGTCACTCAAGGGAAAACATTACTCATGTCTATTTCCCTTGTTGCTGTTCATCAGAATACATTATCTCTCTCTGAAAATGCTGACTCACTCTCCAGCTACACTGAACTGTGTAAAGACCTGAAACATGAAGCAGTGGATTATGATATTAAAATCACATTGATGCCAACGTTAAGTCGTGGATTAAAACAAAAGCTGAAATAATACATTAGAAGGACAAAACATCAGGAATGAAATGACCACATCACCAAAAAAAGACAAAGACAACGAAATAAAAAAAATTATCACACCACAAAACTTCATGCAGAAACCAAAGGACCCAAAATCCACCTTGGAGAAAAAAGAACTGGAAACAAAGAGATCACATTGACAACGATTCGATGGAGTGATGGGTACAGGTAAAGAGAGGGAGTGGGGGGTTCATTCCAAACGTAGCCTTACTTCTGCTGGGGGAGTTCCAGAGTGTGGCCGAGGACTTGGAGAGTCGGTTGTTTATGACAGAGTCCACGTGTTTGGGCAGGTTGACCGTTGACACTGAGCATCTGCCTGAGAAGCCAAGAGAGCGCCATACAGATGTTCACAGAGGTCACATGACTCAGGGGGAGGAGGGGCACCTCTGTGGCCTCGCGTGATGGCTCTAGTTCCACACAAGCATCCGGAAGCTTCTTGGTCATGGGAAGCTAATTCAGTCACATGTATTTGAGCTCAGGAAACATGTTTTTTTATCACCCATATAAAGTTTTTACTTGCTTATATTTGGCTTTCCTTTGACCAAACATTTCCTTAGAAATACTACATTTTTTGACCCTTTTGTGCGGCAAATAAACAGCTTATTTTGATACTTGCATACTTGAAAATAGATCATAAAATAAGGGAAACAATCTAGTCACAGACACAAATCCAAACAGTGCGTCATTGGTATTGCATTAAAATTAATATTTAGTTGGTACAAACTGTTTGGCAGTTTATTTCACAAGACAAATTCATGTAGTATAGCATCATCGAGACAGTCAGAATGGCGCTGCAGAACTGATCCAGGTACAGAAATGCACACAACAAATTAGGTCTGGAACTAACACTCATTACACAGTGTATTTAAAGCACTATAAAGTCTCTCTCAAAAATGTGTTGCCATTACCTTGGATAAAGCACAAACACACACTAAGCTTTATTCCCTTTAGCAGGCGGTCCGGTGAAAACTTAGGGCAGGGATTGGTTTGGATTATCCGGGATAACTAGGACATTGTCTTTGGACAAAAACAAGTTGTTTAATTCACCTTCAGTTAAGTCAGTGATTTGTAATGTATCCTAAATGATCCAAAAGTACAATTCTGAAAACTCCATGCTCAGACTACTTAGTTCTCTTACAGATTATCGACCCTTTTGAAACCAGTTGCTGTATGAAAAATGAGTGTGTTGCTGTTTGGAACAGATTTTCACCCAGCTTCACTTCTCTGCCAGCGTTTCCTCAAAAATCCGACTCACTTTCATTAGCAGACAGACTCAAGAGTGCGAAAGAAAGAAATGATTGATCCATGTGTGTCTAATTCCTCTGGCATATGGCAGATTATAAGACCCAGGGTGGAATTTGGGATTTCAAGGCAAATCCACAGAAGAGAAAATGAGCTAAACTGGCAACCTAGTTTAACTTCAGTAAACATGATATATATTTTTTCTCATGAAGGTCAGCAAGAAGGCGTTCATTTTTCATTATATGTCTCATACCTTTCTGGTTCGAATTTGGGCTGAGACCTCCAGCCCAGGACCATCTTTGCTGGCGTATCTCCGCCCACGTCTTTTTGCCCGAGCGGTGGATTGCTGCCTCGTATCGCTCCTGCAAAAACATAAATAAGTTTCACCCAGAAAACAAACCGCACCTTCCAACGTACCTTGTTCTTCTCTAGTTTCTGTTTCTGCCGCTCCTCCAAGGCCACTCTGCGCTTCTCCGCCTTGAGCCGCTGTTCCTCTAGCTTTCGCCGTCGCTCCTCCAGCTGCTGCTCCCTCAGCTGCCGAGCTTTCTCCTCCTTCTCCAGCCACTGGCTCTTTTTAGCCGCTGCAAAAAGAAGAGAGGCCCGGATTACTTTTGAAGGGCATAACGGGGGAGGAAAAAAAACATTCTGACTTTGATGTATAAACTTTGGCGAGTGGGACTGAAAGAGATTCTGTCGTTCCACTTGAACATAAAAGCTTCCTTTTTTCCACTGTCAATTCGATTAGTTGACTTTTACACTTGAGACTGAACGAGTCGAGGTAACCAGACACTTTCTATTCACACTAATCACTTCAGACTTCCATCAGCTGCAGTAACACAAACACGCTCTTCATGCCTGCAAGATGGCAAAGAGGGAAAATCCATTTTCCATCGAGGCTAAACTTTGGCATACTTCCTATCTTAAATGTAGCATAATCTCTCCCAAATGTTTCATGTCACCCCGATGTTTCAATCAGCCATGCGTGCTTGAAAAAAAGATGGCGTTTTAAAGGCTCCTGAAGGCATCTTCCACTCTCCTCTGACAATAATCGGTGCTGACAACAGCTCAGGAAGGCACATAAGAGAATCCATAAAACAAACATGAGCAGAAACTCCGGGTCACATCAAGTATTTATTCGGAATGACTGCAGAGAGACAAGGCAGCAGAGCTACAAAAGCGATCCTGATGAAACATCAGAGCATTTCCACCTAAAACACCCGCCAAGACAGCTATCGGCTATACGTTCTAAGCTGATATAGTAAACACACGATTTAGGAGGATTTCATCTCTTATCCAAGTCTGACTGAGAGTATCGGATCAGAACCATCTGGCACGACCTGGTGATCGCCCAATTAGACCGATCTGCTCTACTAAGTCTTCTGAGTGCCGTGGAACAGCTGGATTGGACCTCAGGGCTTCAATGGAATCACGAATGACACTCCAGTGTTGGAAATATTGAAAATGTAAAATTGAAAATATTGAACAATTGAAATGAGAATATTAAGACAAAAGTGGGCCAAATGTTAGCAGCGTCACACATATTTTCCAATTCACTGTAAAGTCGATCCCTATTGCCACCCGTTACAGGGTTTCCTTCTTCCATTGTATCTTGAAATCCAAATCATTCATCTTGTAATTATCTCAGTATTTATTTGATCTGTGAGATATTTCCTTTCTATCTAGAAATTACTCCACTCCAAATGTAATTTGTAGATGTTATTGATTTTTCTTTTCTCATTTTCCTTTAATTTATCCAGCATTTCAAGCATAAACTGTACTTTGACAAGTAATGGCTTTAACTGAAAATAATGAAAAATCACATTATTTGCATGTGCCTCTACATATCTATACATAATCTTTACATTTCCATTGCTTCACAATAAAAACCTTAAAATAAAATATATCTTTATATATATCTTAATATAATTATTTCCTGCATTTTTCTTCTTCATTAAGATATTTATAAGTTTATTCTTCAAGTAGCAAGCAATATTCCATCCAATGTTCCAGACATATTGTAAAGTTGACCAGGTGAAGCAATGTCTGCAAGTGCTGCAATGGAGGAGCAAAGTCCAGACTCTTGGCAGTGAAAACTGCTGTGTCACAGAAGCGTCCTCATCATTTCCAGTCAGTGTTGACTGGAAAAAAAAGGTATGCGTCATGATCAAAACTTTTAAAAAGACCTTCTCACATCCAAATCCAAACTTCAATTTACTCATTTGTTGTTTCTGCAGCATGAGACAGATCCACTGTTGCAATGAAATATCAGTTATGGGATGGTTTTAAGTAAGTATATTGTGGCCATGAAGAAAGTTAAAAATTCAATGTTATCTTTTTCGAAAAACAAAGTTTATTATGTGTGTATTTTCCCATTATATTAAACAGTAGTTTCGAGGCGTATATTTGATGTTTTTCTATAGCTTCTGTCTTATCATCACGGCTCTATTTATAACTTGATCCTTGAGTTAAGCCCTTGATGTTTTTGTTAGCACACTCGTTGGATTTGTAGAAGCAGCCTCTTCCCACTAAATTTGTACCATCATGGGATCCATTAAGTAAACACATACATCAACATAAAAAATGAAGTCTGGAAGATAAACTTGAAACCTTTTGCCAAGCTTCAACTGTTGGATGCACACTATGATGGGAGTATTTAGGATGTTTTTCAGACATTTGTGAAATACAAATGCATCAGACTTAAACATAGCCCTCTGGATATTTTGGTTTTGAAATAGAGAGATTGGAAGATTAAAATAATGTAGGAAATAGAAGTAAAAGATGAAATTAGATGTGAAAATATGATCCATGATAGGCTTGACGTGTTGACCGGTTCAATGATGAGAGCAGAGAAGGTGAGAGATAGTAAACAAGAGGAAGGTTTTTGACCATCACCACATGCACGTTGGAGACCAGCTTACCTTGTAGCTTGCCGAGCTCTTCTGCAGGGGGAGGATGTAAAAAGAAACAGGCAACGGTCAAACATGCAAAGCAGTGCTCCAGCAGTGCATAAGCAGGTGATAAAGGCAGCAGTGTTTCACATGTAAATCAAACACAATTGTGCTTGGGTTAGGCATCGCATCAAATAGCTGCTGTTAATATTGTGGACAAATATCTAAACAGTGTTCAGTTAGCATGCATTTCTGTGCTACTTATACAGCCAGCCCAACACAGCTAGTAACAGTTGAATAGACTCTTCTGCCCCGTCACTAGGGGGAGCAGTCATTCTTTGCTATAACTTCAGTCATGCTTCTTTTTTGAACTCACCCAAGTATTTGGCCTTCTCCTCCCTGCGCTCCCTCGCCAGCTGCTGCCTTTCTTCTGACTTTATTGTGTCTTCATTGGAGAGAGAAAACAGATACAACTCCTCAATGATTTTACCAGCATTATTTTTGCAAATACATGGATGGTATGTGATAGAAAATGTAGGGAAAAAGTGTTGTAAATAATGATCTCCATCAGAAGTGGAAAATGCAAACACAAAGGCACTTTTCGCTTTGATTGAACGATGCAGTGCGTTTTCAGGGTTATCAGCAAAATGCCCAAAAGTGTGGTTCAATTTAGAGATCCAGCTGTGTTTTGTTGGAGGCCAAGGTTTCAATAGACAAATTTGTAAAGTTCATTTAATGTCTAACCAATACACAGCCGGGGGGGTAATTACATTATACTTAGCATGTGCTATACACATCCTCAGGAATTGCATTATGACGAACCTACTCACAAACACAAATTCTTTCACATCCTTTAGCTACTGTTGGCTAACTGGCTACAAAGCCATCGTCTTGTGGATTGTACTTGTCAAACCACAGAGAAAACATTGACCATATCAAACCCACGTAGTGATCAGCCCAGACCAGAATTATTGTAGCGGTGGAGTTTACACATTTTCAACCAAAATTACTGCAAGAAATCAACATGAAAGCTGTTATATTATCAAGAATTATCTGTTGTGTCAAACTGGGAACAGAGAAAAGCATAAAATAAATCAAACAGAAGGCTCATAGGAGATGAAAATAGTTTCTCCTTTTTTATCCTTTAATTCAACTGTTCCAAAAGGGATGCGCTATAGTCACTGTCGGCAGGTGCTTAGCTTCAGAAATAAAACAAAAAGTAGGTGCCACTCTGAATTGCAGTGTAACTGTCTGAAGTTGTGTACTATTGAAAATCCCCACCTTTAAAATAATGAATTTGGATTTTGTGAAATCTTTCTGTCTTTTTATATTTAAATAGCACGAAGATGTAAGTTTGTGCTAGCTACCTACCTAAGGGCACTATTCATGTTTAATCACAGTATTGCCGGATAATCTGGCATCCTATCCAAAGGCCAAGTTGTATTCTAGCTCCCCAGTGATTTCAGGTAACCGTGACAGAAATTATGAACTGAATTAATTGTTGGGCAGTAATTCAGCCATATTCCTGACAAAAATAAACGTTAATCCAACATTTCAGAATAAAGCCAGCATAACACCCACTTAAAATTCAGTGTCCTGATTCTGGGAGTCATGTGCTAAGGTGTTGGATTTGACCTGACTCTTGTTCTATATTTGTTTTTACAATGGCTTCCCTCACTTCCACCAGACCAAGCACCAAGAACACGTTAAAGGGTTTTGGAACTGTAAGCTCCTTTACTCTCCCCTCCTTCTATATCCATTAATCCATTCACTGTGGTCTCTATTAACATGAGGTGATAAGATGACCCATCCCCCCCAAACTCTTAAAGGCTCGAATTCAATTCGTGTTTACGTTTATTGAGTGAAAGATTCTGAGGGAAAGGACCATTGTCGTCATCTTTCACTTCAGCCACAGGAACACTCAACATGTTCACAAAACCACTGGAGGCTAAGGTCAAAATTCTGAAGTCTGAACTTCAGAAGTTCAATTTTTAGTTAAACAGTGATGTGTTTTTATTTCAAAAAGTTTTTTTTGTTTAGACTGATAGATCTAGCTATTTGCTTCTGCCTGTTCTTCTACAGGGAGTTTGTTTGTCAGTAATGTTGACTTGGATGTATAAGAACATACACATACATCATGGTAAAAAAAATGAAGAACTGGAAAGGACTGGGAGAGCACAGACCTCCTCCAAGCAGCTCATATCCATCCACACAGTCATTTCCACACAGATGTATTGCTTTATATTCATTTTGTCCATCTGGCTAGAATGATTTTTTATCAAGAAAATACCATTGATCACATTAATGGTCAAATTCATATGAGCTTCAACCAGGGTTTTAGCTAGGAGGCGTCTGCAAAACTTGAAAAAATGGATGCCTGATTCGTGACCGTAGCCCAGGCCCATACGCCATCCTAGCTAAAAGCCTGGCTTCTCTGGAGTTAGGACATAGCTCAAGGCTAGATTGTGCATACTGGCATGACCTCAGATCAGGTAGCATTTCCATGGTAGACATACCATATCGTACCAAGTTTGTCTCACAAGCAATTTTCGATTGGTCAATTAAACACTACCGAAATCCCCTAAAAAGCATTCTTGTGTTGTGAAGGCAATGGCCATGCCACAGCAGGGACCTTCTTGTAGTGTAGCTGCGACGGCTCGCACAGCATCTAGACAATAATTTCTGAAAACCTATTTATTTTGCTGTGGGACAGACGACCGCTAAGCAAGATCATGATTAAATCTCCATGTCAGCGTACAAAACCCCAAACCATAATCTTGGGTAGGCCGTACTGGGTAGCAGCACTGGACACAATGGCAGAAAGTTGTTTTCAGTCGTGTCACTTTAAACAGTAACAGACGATAGCTTGGAAAACCCCAACAAACAAAGCTTTTCAAACCACAACATCTCTTGCTAATGGTCAGGAAAGAGCTTATTCCACTCGACATATTAAGAACCACAGTGATAGGACAGGAGTGGACAAGAAATGCTGCATTCAGCTGAACAAGTTCAAAAAAGGTTTGACACGCCTGACCCTCATTGCTGAAATTCTGCACACTTAGTGCTGCGGAAAAGTTGGAAAACATGCAATAATAACTCGGCTCATGAGGGCAGTCAGTATCACGACATTAACACTGCAATTCAATTATCAGTGCAGTCATGAAGAATCGCTTGCAAGTTTTCTCGAGTACACATTAGTCAGGTGCACTATGACAATGTCATAGTAATCTCCATTGCTGTTATTGCATTTAATCATCTAAAATATAAGCATCGGTATGACTGAGAGAATGCATCATTGGTGTGGAATAATATACAGACTGTTGCCCTCCATTCTTGTCCACGTGACTCCATGATTAATTTGTGAGTGAGTAACAAGCAGCAGCATATCACGCTTTCCATAAATATCAAAGTGGGTCAGGGTATGTTTTTCCCTTCTTGATGACGGAGGCGGTTTGGCTCTTATCACGTTTATGATTCTTCGGTCCACCTATGTGAATCCTCCATCAGATGTTTCACAAGTAATTATTGTCACATCTGAGGCCAGACATCTGGCAGAATGATGTAATGGGAAGTCGATGTCAAACATGTCACTTTGAGACACGTGTGGTCGACTGTGTTTACTAGTCTATGCTTGTTTAGACACTATAAAACGGAAATGTTTTTTACCTTACATATGTTTACACATGCATATTTACACACAGGAGCAGCCTTTATGTACACAATTGTCCAGCAGAACTGGAAATTATACATTCTACTGACATCAAATACTCCAAGAACAATAGCAGCACTGACCAAGCTTTCGTTAAAACCAGCTTCAGCACCAACAATAATAGATTCAGACACGGGTGTGAAAGCAATGGGTCTATTACTATCCCTCATACACTTAAATTTCTAGTGATCGGAATCACAAGAAGCCCACCACTTACCTCTCTTTGACCTGGGAACAGGTGATGAAGGTGATCCCGGGGACTGCGTGAGGATGTCTGGTTTTGCCGGCGACATGAACCTGCGGTCCGTTTCCGTCTTCACCGGTGACTCCGTTCTTTGGATATTCTCCATCTTTGGGGGGCTGCTACGCCCCTCTGGGTCAGGTCTCGGAGGGTTGGTGATCAGGTCCGATTGGGGAGCTAAAGTGAAACAGCGACAAACAGACACAGTCAGGGACGAGCTGGGAGGCGAAACTCAACCAGTTTGTTCTCATTCCTTTCACTGCTGGGCCAGTGAGGACTTCTGTGACGTCATCTTTCTCAGGAGAGCATATATCAAGTTTGCAGAGGAGTGGAATTTGTGACTCAAGAGATGGGTGCTTTTCAGACTGTTGACATTGATAAACCGAGAATTTCAACACAATGGGACAGAGCGCCACCTGAAAAGCAATCACCTCTGTATAATGCCTCTTTCAGTCGTCGAGCAACAGAAGATTGCACCATTTACACAACCAGATAATATGTTTCCAGACTGCTATCTGAGCTCAACCGCTCCTCTGCTCTTCAACTGGACCACGATCAACCCAATCACATAGCTACAGCTAAAAAAACAAATAGCTATCCTATTTTCTAACAACCTGAATGCTGAAGGTTTCTAGAACACACATACATACACACCATCAGGCCGCATCATATTGTTTTATCCACACAATGCTGGCAACAAAACAATAGAGCATATTGATCTGGTGTTAAACCGGTTAAGTGGACTAATTGGTAAGCGTATAGAGAATGCAAGAGGAATTTGAGGCTGGCACACTGATAGAGTAAAGGTCACTTTTGTTGACAGCTTTTGAAGCCAACTGTCCTTAAATTTGCAACGAATTTTGCTTTATTTAACATTCTGTGATTGACATGATGTCAAGCCTTGCGTAATAATTTATAGCTTAAATGGTTATTGAACTTGATCATGGTCAATTCCTCGTGTCAGACTCGTTTCAGACCTCGTTTCAGACATGCCTGTCTGAAAGAGTTCAAAATCTAATAGGAAACATTTGGACAAAATTTCTGTACACCACAACATTTCAATTTGACCCCAAACTTAAATATAATCCAAAAGGGATGAGCTATTGTCACTGTTGGCAGGTGCTTCGCTTCGGAAATAAAACGAAAAGTGGGTGTTTCTTGCCACTCCTTGTTGCAGTGTAACTGTCTCAAGCTGTGTACTATTGAAAATCCCTACCTTTGAAATAATGAATTTCAGTTTTGTGAAATCTTTCTAGTTTTTTTCTATTTAAATAGCACTAAGATATAAGTTTGTGCTTCTTACCTACATGAGGGCACGACTATCCATGTGTAATCACAGTATTGCTGGATCACTCTCTAATAAAATTAGAATTCAGATTTTTCCATGGTTCACATTTTGCTGGCTGTTTGAATTTGAATCTCCTACCCAGGCGATAGTTTGTTCTGACGGGCCAACAAAGACGCTCATGAAGGGGGCACTTGGCTTTGTCCACTTCGTCCCCCCTTATGTTCCCTTTTCAACTATAATGTCTCTTCGGCATAGTCTCAGGAGGTAAACGCTGGGGCAACAAGCTGTAAATTATACAGAGTTTGTGTTCACCAAAAGGCGAAGAAAACGGTAGGGGGCTGTCAGGGTGAACTTGGACGGCGGGCGGGCTTACTATACAAACACTGAACTATTGCACAACTCTTTTGCAGAGCACCAATCCGAAGGAAGACCAGTACTATACCGTACGATTTCAAAGAAAGTAGAAAGTTACAGATAAATCCTGAGGTTGATGAACATGTTTTAGCTGTACAACCTCAACAGTCTTTACTTTTACTGTCTTAGCCAAACGGAGCAAGTGTTTTCCAGAACAGACAGCTTTTCACCAGAAAAAAAAAGCCACCGCTATCAACGTCTGAGCTTCAATTTCAGGACAAAGCTTGCAAACATTTAGCAGATGAGCATGAAAAAGCCAGAAAAGCGTCAACATAAAATGAGCTTTTATCATGCGGAGAGATAGCAGCACCAAACACTGGAATTGTCCGAGCTCATCTGGGCACAAATAAAGGTTACGTCATTGGTCTGGGAAATGGAAGTAGTTGATGAGGACTTGGACCAAGCCCCAAAGGCGGCGAGGGTAGAGCGGCAGTCTATTATGGACGGATTCAGCTGCAAGACAAGACATTGTGTTTCCTCTGTCAAAGCATGCCACTATTAAACAAGCATTCCTTGGGCAGTGATGTGCTCTGACAGAGAGGGTCCATTGTTGTGGTCTGTGCTTGGCAACCGGACGACAGCCAAAACATTGCAGTGACACTGAGTGGGAGAGCAAAACACGGCGATAGTAAGTAGTGAGAGGATAATAAGAGACTGGAAACTGGTTGATGTTTTGGTTGGCCACAGGGGACCAAACTCGAGCATAGAGATGATAATTCTACATAACAATATTTTTTTGTTTACACGTCAAACAGCTACATTTCAAACACAGCATGATATAGACTCCAAACAGCAGACTCTTGTAGAAGCGTTTGAGTAGGCAGTACGCAGTAGTGCATGCAGAAGTACAAGAAACTTCTGTGCTGCTGACTTGTTACTTTCAATGCTTGCTCTAAAGATCAATCGATCAACACAATGAATATTTACAACAGCAACTTTTTACAAGTTTTTACTCAAACTCATCTCTAAATGTCTTGCAACCAACTCGGCGAGGATAAGGAGAAGGATACATCTTTAAGGCTTTAGAAATGCAGCTGCAATGTGCATTATATATTTTTGTCAACATATTTCAGAGACCCACTATCTTGTACGCACCATCGACTTGCAACAAAAATACACAGATTAATCAAAGTACATAAGTGAAATTAAAAAACAATTACAAGACAAAAAAGCGTGAAAGAAAATATTGACATGTTCAAATATTGCAATACTTGGTTAAAATTGTATTAGCATATTTGCTGAAATATTAATATAGTTTAATTAATATAATACTCACTTGTGTGATTTTGCCTTGGTATTTTAAGTCGGCTTGAGTGATATTTAATACAAAGACACTGGATATTCAGCTGGATTTGTGACGTGTTTTATACTAACATTTTTCTCCCGTTTATATTTCTTCTTGTACACTGGAGTCATTTTGTTGATTCTCAGAGTGATTTGCTCCTCTGTAGGAGTGCAAAATTTAACTGAAAGTCTAACTGGATTTCAGATTTCCCTCCTTAAAATGATGGTTCTTATTTCAATATATTGCGGAACTTACAGTATTGCAATATATATTGCAATGTATCATAGCGCCACTTGTGTATCTGGATACGCATCATTTCACAAGATACTTACCAGCCCTAATTCGACATCATACAAAAACGTACCTGCAGCCAATAACCATTATCAGATAAGCTCGTGTATTGGGATTTCTTTCAGAGAACTACTTTTGACAATGCAACAGATTAGATCAGTTAAAACTGTTTCACTGTTGAAATACTATACAGTGCATGTTTAGACAAGGGCCTCAGGACAAAATATGATGGAAAACAAACATGAAGGGATTGTATTGCTTCTGTTACACCTGAGGAAATGCAGTCACAAAGAATTGGCTGGCAGACTGGTGCAGATATCAATGTCATCTAAAGCATATGCAGTTTGGAGTGATAAGTATCAATTCAGGGATGCAGGGAAGCAAATAGCAATGAAATCTGAAACCCCTGGGAGAATACATATAGACAAAAAAAGGAAATGGCGGCAAAATGGAAATGACGGAAGACAGATCTATTTACAATCATCTGTCCCTCATCATGCACAGTGTGCATGATGACGATGAATTACTTCCAATGGAATCTCATGAAGTCTGGGAATATCTACCTCATTGTGCCTTCCATCATAATAACCCTGTGGGCTTAACTGAGGACATACATTGTGAACCATGTGACAAAACTGATTGTTTTAGAACTCACATAATCTAATCTATAATAATAATCTTTCTTTGCTCGAACTGGCTCTGATGTGTGATGCAATGACTGCATGCATCTAATGTGACAATATAAAGCAGGAAGTTATGTGGAAAATCTGGCCAGAGGAGCGTGTATCATCGACCAAACAGGACTGCACCACAGGATGTCCAAACCGTTTGTTGCTCCTTCAGGTCTGAAGCAGCTCACAACTGAGATCCAGAAACACTGAAAGATGTCAGTCATCAGATTAAAGTGCAGGATCACCTGAAGATATGGGCGCTCGTATGACTGCACAAACACGACGTGAGAGCGGAATAGCAGGTTGGGAATCAGCAGGCAACAGACAAACAACCGCTGCCACGTTTCAGTGTCGGATCGAACTCAAATAATTTAGAAGAATTAAAATGTGAAACAAGTTATGAGTCAGTTCGTCTGACACTTTTCCAATGTTTAGTTTGCAGGGTCAACATTCATCTTATACATCAAAATAATTGCATTGGGAGCATTGGGAGCTGCATCTCATTTGGAATTGGCATTGGGACTAATGAACTACCTCATCGTTTACCCCTTCTAACCCATCGCCCCTTCACCCTGTGGTGGCCTTCTGCCACAGAATAGAGTGATGTAAGCGGGCATGGGGGCCCAAACACACAGGAAGCTCAGAGTAAACAACAAGCTTGGACCTAGCTACCAGTTTCTCTTTTTTTAGTGCTCGAAGGACAGCAACATTTCCAGTAAATGTTGTATGCGAATGATGAAATAGAGATGGTCAAGCTAAGTGTTCACTGGTTGCTAGCATCTCAGGTCTGCAAAAAGAGATACGGGTCTTTGAAAAATGAATGTGGATTATTTGTGTTTACTTTTGAGTGTTGTTGCTGAAGCTTAGTGCAAGCTGACAAAGTGCAACACACACTGTAGCAGTGAAGGAGCTTTTTAAGACAGGGATCGTTCCCGTGGTGTTAATCATCCGGTGAATACTGATGTGCCTCTCACTGCCTCATCTTTCATCCCATCACCTGGCCGGGGCAGGGAACAATGTTCTTCATTCTTCAACTGCTGCGGTCTGCTGCACCGTCTTATATGCCAAAGCAACTGTGGCCGATCACAGAATCTGATATCTGAGTAGTCGGCAGCTCTCTGGAGAAACTACTTCGACTGTCGCCACGAATATTGAGCTGAGATGCGAATGGCAGGCCGGTGGGGCAGAGCGGATGACATCAGAGAACGATGGAAGGATTTCTGGGCCGCACAGGCTGCCATTCATAACTCGAAGCAGGATGCCGGCATGCCGACGAGTTGTCCCTGGCAACTTGCTAAACATCCCCGTCCAAGAATGAGGAAGGTGGAGTTGGAGAGATCTAATCCACCATACTTTCATTGTAAGGATTTTTAGACATCGAGTACTTAAAATAAGCTTCCAGAAAACACCAACATTAGAAAAGAAGAGATAGTTGCTGTTGAAAAGTATGATAGCCAGGAAAAAATAAATGAAAGAAAGAAAATGTCGGGCTCAAGTCTTGCCTAAAATAATGATGATTTATTCATTATTTGTGATGGAATGAAGACTCAGCTGTTCTAGGCGTGGAAGGAATGTAGTATTGTAGTTATTTACAATCTACTTTTAGGATTTATCATGATGGCAAAATATTCTTTAGTTATTGTCAAAACACCCAACCGACTATCATACCTCAAACTTATCATTAAGAGGATTTCAGTTCTGCCTCAGAATCACTGCAATTTCTATTATGGGTTTCACCATCACAGGCAACTCTGGGATGGATTACAGTACTAACATTTCTATTACAGATAACATGGAATAAAAACTGGCAGTTTCATAGAAAGCAGCCAGAATAACAGAGAAGGAGCACCACCATGCTCTTTAGCTGCTCTAACTGAGGTCTAATATTAGCCACATGTCCGGGTGAGTGGCCGTGGCAGACGACGAGTGCTCACAGTCGACACGTTTGAGGTATTTATAGCGATGGAGGAGGTTACAGGAGCCAAATCAAGAACGTCCTCCATTGCACCAGAATGAAGACGAGCTCTGACCGATTTAAAATTTGGGTCGCACCTCTGCAGCGTCAGTCTTCTTCCACTAACCGTCTTAATATTTGATTCATAGCTTTTACCACTTAGCAGCGCCACTACATTAGTCGGATTTACGACTGTAGTTTGTCTGCGTGTCATTGAAAGGACGTACTGGCATAGTGTGAATATTCACTCTCTGGCTTCTGTGCTGTGATCACTTACCACCATTGACTTCAGTCTGAAACTTTTACAGCACACTTAGCTTATAGACGTTAGCAAAGCACCAATGACAAGAATCAGAACCTCCCTATCTAGTGCACCATTGCAGGGATGCTCTAGGACAGATTTTGTGTGACTTGAAAAGTTGCAGGGAAATGAAATGGCCAAATGTTTAAATAATGCCTATTGAATGCAACTTAAATATTGTATTAAATACACATAATGGTGTAATGGCAGCTGGATTGTTTGTCTTAAACACAAACCCAATTGGACACGATCAACATGTAACTTAAAACAAACATGGACTCTGTCTGAATCGATCAATGCTCTCACAGCAGCACTTTCCTGGCAGAGAACTACAGAGACGGAAGGTTTGATCTTTGGTTAATGGAAACTCATCGGTCATTCTGGCTCTCCTAAGTGCGGCCCACCAAATTCCTGTATATCAGCTTGCAATGTTTGGGAATTGATTACTCGTGAATAAGCTAAGCTAACATCTTGAGTCGTCATTTTGAGGGTATGATGAAGTGCTTCTGCATGAGCTGGGAATAAAACACGCGTCCTAAGTTCAAACAACCATCAGTCGAGTGCTGGCACATCTTCAGTCAGCCTCTTTCTATTCTTGTCTCCAGAACCTTTAACAATTCAGAGGTCTTTTTCTACTTGGATGAATGAGCTTTGAACAAATCTGAACATGTAGGAAGAGGGAAGTCCCCCCTTACACTCCCAATACTGAGGTGATTGAAAGAATGAATTGAATGAGTCAGCAGAAGAATCACATTAATGTTGCACCACGCGTTTCTACCGTGAAATAGCATCTCAACAGCAGCTGACCATGTACTTGAAAGAAAACACAGATATCGAATAAATATATTGCATGAGTTCCCATGATCAGGGTGTAGCTTTTCTCCTTTTCTGCTTGATGTCGAGCCAAAACAAGCTGGACTCCCTTTATAAAGGCAAAGCCAGCAGGAAGGAAGTTTTCTGTTGTCAGAGTCACAAAAACAGAGCAGGCCATTTCTTTATCACAAAGGCAGTTAAATCACAATGCCAGCATTTTGTGCACAGATGGACAAAGTTAGAACAATTGAATACTGGCATATTTCCAACACAGTGCTGATATACTGACAGAAGTGCAGTACATGAGTGCGAGATTGCTGACCGGAGAAAATCTTTTGCTAACACATAATAAGACGCCACTACATTAGCATATCCAGAGCCGCCTCATTTGGGTAAATGTGATGAGTCTTACTTGTTGGCAGCACATGGGAGTTTAAGTAAAAACTGCTGCAGTGTGCTATGGGACTTGTCAATCACACAGGGGGTCAGAACAAAGTACAGCCCAAAGGGGATGGAGATTTATGATAGTTTCAGATGCCTCCATCTTGAACATAAATTTGACTGTAATAACTGTTTTTAAGCTTGCTGTTACAGCGTGTTAGGAGACTTGAGTTGTGTGTGGTGGGAGTGTTTTTTTCTAATGGTAATGCAATGGAACAATGTAGTCATTTTGAATATTTGGGTTGTTGAAGTTAGTGACGCTGCTATGTAAGGGTACCAAATTAATTGGAGATCCTTCTTCAATTATTTAAACTATCATTTTAGCATTCAACTAAATAAAAAAAACCCAAAGAGTCTTCAATTAAATGTGTTATTGTTCGTTCACTGCAAAAGGGCATCTCACCATCTCTCAACAATGAAGTCCTTTCAGTCAAGTGACGTGAAAAGAACAGTTCCATAACTTAGATGTTTGTTATGATGCCAGTTTAAAACCAGGATATTACAGCTATGAATTAAAGCGCGCAGCGGAGGGAGGTGGCAGAGAATTTTTGGGGAGCCTTCCTCCTACTTTGCTGCATCTCTGCACCAAACAGGCGTGGGACAAAACACAGATTACGAAGGCATCTGTTAGAAAAGAAAGCGAAGAAGCTAGAAAGGGACTTCATCCCATTGGTGGTGGGTTAAAGATAAGGAGGGGGATGGGGCTGCTGGGATTACCTCATCCGGCGCAAATTTTATTATTGTAACCCAGAGACCAGGGTGGTTTTGAATTGTATTTACCGTCAGCTCTGCCCACGTTTGTCCCTAAGAAACTGAGATTATGTCACAGTCGTACAATATACGCGGTTTGTATTATACACGAATTTACCGTTGTTTAACTGGTTTCACACCCTGTTTACATTTTGCTCTCCAGTCGTTCAATGAGAAGTGCTTACTTGTTGTTGCTGAGAGAATGTTTTCCTCCATTTCGGCGGCAATATCCTCCTTTTCTGTACACCTCTTTTGTTCATTCAAACATGGGAGTTTCGGGTACTTCCTCTCGTGCCTCCTCCGGTGGGAAAAAAAAAAAAAAAACTTCAAGTCACTCCCGAAAAGAACGCTCCAAAGCACGTATAAAAACGGTCTGTGCCAGTCGGCAGTCACAGATACAAGTGGTCGCTCTGAGATATCTCTCAACGTTGAGCCGCTGGAGTCGATCTGTGGGCTGCAGCGGAGGAAGTTTCTCTCCCCGGCTCTGCACAGCTGATGCGCAGCAAGTGGGGAAGCAGCCGGAATGGGCTCGCGCTCGGACCGTACCATTATAAAGAGGGGTCCGCTCCTCCTGCTGTCTGATAAAGAAACGCATTCCACACATCGTCAATCAAATTCTATTGTCATGTCTCATACATTTGATGAATCGGTATTCACGATAACACCCAAACTGTGGACCAAAATAATTATCTTACCTAAATACATAAAAGCCCGAATTTAAAATGGACGGTTCCAGCACGCATCTGAAACGTGGTGCAGTTCAAATTCAGCTCTCCACCAGTTCAGATGGTTTTTTTCCCCACTTATAAATGTCAATGAAAATGTTTATATATGTTTTAAGAGCAATGCATTACTATGTAATATGTTAGGAAGCAAACTGCGATAACTGATTTTTAAACTGAACTCAAATAAAACAGTGGAATGCATCTACATTTATCTTTTATTTCTACTCCTTTCTTTATTTATTAAGTGGAAACCTAAAACAAGAATTCTGTTTGACAAAAAAAAGAACATTGCGTTCCTTTTTTTTTTTTTACCTGTGCACTGCTGGTACAAACAACTTTTGACCCAAGAAACGTTATTAACACTTCATTTAATTAAACAATAAGGCTGAATCAGCAGTTTTCAGTTTATCTTAAACAAAGAAGACTAGCTAATCCAGTCAGTCAGGCGCTGTTTTAATCATGAAGGATGTTTGATATGTTAAATAAGTCACTCCACCCAAGTGTGATCACACTGATGTAGCAAGATGTTTCTCTGTCAACGAAATGCCCCACGACGCAATTAAAATCTGAATGGATTGTGGTTGCATAAGAGTTTCAAGGTATTTCCTCATGCACCACCTGTGGATTGGCCAGAGCATCTGCCAAGATGTGGGGGGCAGGGCCAGCGGACGGTCGGCACGCTTGAGAGGGGACGTGATGTTGAAGGGACCCCAGTGGGGCTCTTTTGTGCAGCTGTTGAGTCGCTTTCACCCCAAAAACCCCCAGAGCCACCTGTCACTGCAACTGGAAAAGTGGGGGGATGTTGACGTAGATAGTGGTGGGGGGGTTGGGCCGAAAGACGGACAATACTTACAGATTATATATTTTAAAATGATATATATTTATGATACAATTTATGCATTGTCTACCTCTCTACTTCTGGATGCCACTCCTCCTTTCAATTCATTTTGACTGGTCCCGAAGCGAGGGGGATGCCTCTGAAAGGTCACACTTGTGAGGCAGAAAATCAATCGCATTTGATCTTAACTTGACACTGCGTGCTGATAAAGCTGTTGGAAGTTTCTGGTTCTTCTCCATGTCCAAGGAAGAAAGAGGGGAGAAGGAAATGATAATAATCAATCAATGACTTGGTAGATGAGACCATTAACATAAACACAATAGCTGACTTTACTTGGGGCTTTTGTCATGTTTAGGAAACAGTTTCTTTTCTATTCAGCAGATCTAGGATTGGTCACTGATGTCCTGAACTCATCAATGTGCTCTAGTTTGTTGGTCAGTCTGAAACACACGGAATAAACCACAGTATATCCACTAACTGTGACTCATGGCTTGATCTTTCCTCACAAATAGTTTGGAAACCATCTCACTATGAACATGTGACAGGACATTGGTCTCGAAATGATAATAGAAGACATTTTTTCCCCTTTTACCCACCGAAAGCTGTGCAGATGTGAGGGCAACGAACTTCACTGTTTCAGCCGTCAAGTCTTGGGGTCATCTGCTGAGAATGGTGATGCAAAACCTCAGCCTGGTAATGAAGCAACAATAGCAGGAATGTTCACAGTGTCCCCAGAGAACACAGAGCCAGACTAAGTTATAGACTCCCCACTTCACATGGCATCTTGGTTTTTAACTACTGGCTGGAGACGCATACGGCTCAGGTCTTTAATAGGCCATATACCATGTAGTGGTTACATCATGGCATTCAAGTCACGAGTCTTTACTGGGTGTGGAGTCATGTGGACATGCACACAGTGTTACTGAAGAATCAGCATGTACAGAGTGGACGGCATGGCACTCTGCGGACATACTGGGTTTAGTCTTAGCCTAAAGGATGAGGTACCAGCTTGTGTGTTCCGAACCAGATCACTCCTCCACTAAAATGTCCCATACTGCACTGCAACAGCTCAAACTCATACTGTATGACAAGTAATGTTAAAGGAATTGTCTTTATTCAGTTTTATCCTCTGGAGTATACAGGGACAACGAAATAAACATTATTGCAGTCAGCAGAAACTGTTTCCATGACTTGCTGCATGCGAATTCTTTGGAAGCAACTCAGCTTGTCATTGTCAGCTCTGAGCAGAGAGACAAGAAGATAAACTCACCCATTAAAAATATCACAGGTCGAGCCGTCCTCTCCTCCAGACTCTTTAGTTAAGTGGGCTTGATCATAGCCTTACAAATCATCTCATATTAAGGAGCCAAACACTAACCCAAGCGAGATCTCAAATGGTGCCCAATTCACTGCAAAAAATAAAATGATAAATAATAATAATACATTTTTATGTATATTATTCCTAGTTTTCTAAGCAGTTAAAGTAGAATTGTTATTATTGTTGTTATTATGATCAGTGCATATTTTATTTACATTTTTAGTCAGACTCCATACGGCTTTTACGCTGCGCACTTCTTTCACAGATTTGAACGTCTAAAGCAGATTATTAACCCTGTTCATAAATCTTTGTTTCACTATCTGCTTAACAGTTTTGAGTTGACTGTATAACCTCATATTTTGTCAAATATATATCTCATGCCTCATCCAGTCAGGAAACTAAGCAACGCATCAATATCTCAGCAAATTACTCTTCATTTTCCTATTAACAAACATTTTATATAAATAGTTTTGAGACTTGTCATGTAAAATCATCTTACCACGTTGACTAATCAATATTAAGCCCTTTTGAGTGAGAATATGTCTATAGTTTAGGCCACACTTTTTCGCGGTCACATGCCAGACAACACATACTTTAATACAGCAGGTGCCTTCACAGGCTCTGCCGTCTTTCTAGCATCAATATGATCGTGCTGCCATTTATGTCTGAAATAGCCCCAAGCTCAGCAGACGGTGATGTAATGTTCTAAAACGTGCCATCAGTTAGCGGCAGCACCAAAACACGTGGAGTTGGCTCCTCTCCTCCTGCCCCTAGGGGGGCCCCTCACTGTTCTTCTCTCTTCCATCTCACCCCCCTCCACCTCCCTTCTGCTCCACCGCACTCTCTGTTCATGAGTGCATGAACCGCTTCACTTCACAACGCCTGCCTCCCACTCCAGCCCCGCTACTTCGGCAATAATGGAAGCCAGAGTTCCCCCCCACCTGAATCAACTTGCTTTCATTTCCATGGCAACCCACATTGAGGAAACAGAGAGAGAGGAAAGAGGGAGACGTGAATGAGAGGGTGCTGGTGTCTTTCCTTGACCTCTGGTTTTATTTAGGAGGAAAAGTTTAGTTAAACTGCTCAGTCGAGAGAGCTACAACTGGCAAACACTATCAAGTAGCACCTTTGACGGAATGGAGGAAAACATTTGGGTTAAACCAATGAGAAAAAAAAACTGTGACACCATGAGGAGGACAAAGTTTGAGGGGTAAAAGGCACCAAACATTATCCAACCATAGATTTTAACACAGTTGTCTATCCTGTTTTGAAGGATTATGCTGCGTTCCAGTTACCCCTGAAGGTGGAAGTCCGAGCGTGGAAAGATGTCACAGCTGTGATGGTGATGTTCACGAAAGCTATTCACAAGCATGCACTGTCTGAAAACAAGCAACTTCTTGATAAATATTTGTTTACAACGAGAAAATCTATGGGATGTAGAGGAAATACAAAAGTGTTTGTTTCCCTCTGTGTATTTAATTTATAAACTTCTACCGTATGTCCTGTTTGGTTTTGCGGAAGCCATTTGGGATTGCGAACTCTACGTGGTGAAAATTCTCTCACCTTCCGACTCGGAAATCCAATGTTGTGACATCATTTGCAAGGCAGAGCTGGGAATTTCCCATTTCTGAGGACAACTTGAACGCAGCATTAACTCTGACAGACCTGAAGCACGACCATCTTTGCAAATGCTAGGTGTGATGAGGGAACAGTACTGCCCCCTGCTGTCCGACCAAGCTAGATGCTATCAATGATATGGTTAAAAGGTCTCAAATTATACAGAAAAAAAATCTACGGCGGTAATATTGGGTTAAAAACAATCACAAACTGATTGGAGGAGGTCTGCGCTCTCTGAGTGTGTTCAAAAATCACAAAAAAGCTTTGCTTTGATCAGTTATTATAAGTGTTACAAAATGTATTTTCACATCAAAAGCAGCAGGTTTGTTGTTGTGTGATGGAACGCAGGGTTCAACAATGACCAGTAAAATGCGTAATACGGGTTTAACACACATAAATAGATACTGGGAGATTAGACGTTTTAATTCAGACCAGTGGGTTACTGCAGGGATTAAAACGCCTCTCTTTAGTAATGAAGCAGCGGTTTTAATGTCAACAATCGAAGTGTATTTCAACGTAAGAAATCAGAAAATGCTGAGTTTTATTCTGAGGCTTTATAAGTGCCATTTTCATGTTTCTGTCACCTAAAATAAGGGACAAGTGAGACAGGAATGTGCTTATAATTTGTTGCCACTCGATCATGTTGTGTCGTGTGGAAGCTCCCCATAAGTCTTGGAGGACTATTCTAGTCATATCTTTGTTAAACTGGATGCATCTTTTAAAGCCACAAACCACACTGAAGGAGCAAATCTTAATGAATATTTTATTGAGTCCTGCACAGCAAGCTGGTGAGTGCAGGAGTGTTGCTCGACCAGGGCTGGGGAGGACAAGGGTGAGATCAGTAATCTCTAATGTTTCTGGGGCCCCTCGGTGAAGTGTCCTCAATCCCCCAAAGATCATGCCAATATCAGAGGTTTAGTCCGACCTTTAGACAAAGCGGAGGCGAAGGGATCTATGAAAGGTAGATGGACAAGAGTCGCATGAATTGGTGATAAATCATTCGGTGTTTAACAGCTAGCAGTTCAGCTACAAGCACATAGGCATTGAAGAGAGAAATCTACTAGGAAATCTCAGGGGTAAACAGTACGCAGTGAGACTGTGATGTGCAGCCATCTAAGGTAGTAAGAAATGAAGTTGCTCATGTAAATTTGCAGACAGACCTAAGGGGAAATAAGATTTCAAAATAAAAGCAAATATTTAAGGAAAAGATGGGAATGTTGGAAATTGTTATATTTATTAATTTACATGCTAAAAGGCAAAGAAAATATATTTTTCCGTTTAAGTTTTATACAGAAATAGTAAAATATTTACCAAAATTATCATGAACAATTATTTGTGTAGGTGTGGGTCAAATAAAATAACAAAAATAATTGTGGAAATTAGGTCAATATAGCAATATAATATCAAAACATGTTTACATGCTCAGTTTCACTGTCAAGGCTGGATAAGTAAACACAACGGGCCCCATGTGGCCTGCGGGCCGTACTTTGCAACAGGCATGACAAATAAGGAAATAAAAACAAATGGGTTCATAACAGACAATTATATAAACACTTTTTGGTGTCGTCGTTTGTTTTCTTTGGTCAAACATGAGAAGAGTGACGTGGTGTTCCATTTGCACAGTCATTTGTTTGCTTTTTCTCTGCTCGAGAAGAGTCATATGACCCGTTTCTGACAAGCAAGACGCCCTCGCTGTCGTATTATCAGTGCAAGAGCTGGAGCGGTGTACTCAGTAACTACCTGGATTACATGATAAAGATAGTGAAGTCCACATTGCTATGTCATTTTGGAGTGCGAGAGAGGTGTATTTAGTCGAACACCAACTAATTCTTCATTTAAATATTTTAATATTTCATAAAAACATGAAACATTTTAATAATGGATTTATTCTTTCATTGTATTTTTACAGTCCAATGAATTTATTTTGGAGGAGGTTGCATTGCGTATTCCTTCAGTAATGAACTAAAGATTGTGATCCATAAGTGAGTTCACGAACCTTTGACCCACAAAGAAGCAGATCTAAATATACGTATGCCCTGACAGACTGACGGTTCGCTTCATAAAATATGCTTCTTGGAACAGACGTTAACAGTCACATGCTCAAAACAAAGTCAGACGTGACTCATTCCATCAGCAGTTAGAGATTCCAGACCTGGCCAAGCCCAAAAGGAGGTGAAGTCATGACCGTCTACTGAGAACATTCCACATATCAAGAACTGTTTTTGTTTTTACCCTAATATATGCTCTTGTCTTATAGTAGTGGCAGCAGTCATTTCAAGCCATAATCAAAGTCTTTTGTGATGTTTCCACTGAGACATCATCGTATTAAAAACACATGAGGAAATTTTAAGACTTCACACTTCTGCCAACCGACTTCACGCCCTCTCAACAATCCTCACTGACAGCTACGCTCACGTGACATCCTGAGAGGCAGCTGGTCGGAACCATTTAGAGTTTTTATTGTTGGAATCAAAACAGGATGTCAGGAAGAATAAGTCACCAGATGCATTTAAGAAAAACAAACATGAACTGCTGCACAGCCTTGATGCTATCATTGTGTCTTTGATCTCAACATATATTATATATATATATATATATATATATATATATATATATATATATATATATATACACCTCATATGATGTAAAAAAAAATTCACCGCACCTTTTATTTAACATATTCGTTTTTTCCTTCTCTCAAATTTGGAGCACGGTTCTGTCTTTCAACAAATATGTATTTCATTTTCAACAAAAACAACTCAGATTTGGTGAGTTTTACTTTTTCATGGAACATGTACATGACGTACATGAAAGAATGTACCCAAGATACTGCATATACTACAACAACAATGTCTACTACCAATAATAATAATAATTAAAACAAACATTTTTGACAGTTATTTCTCCAGAGATTGCTTATTTTGGTTTACAGTTTTTTAAAAACAATTTCTGTCCTATGTTTGTAAAAATCACATTTTTTTTAACATTTATTCAATAGTTGTACATTTACATTCCATCGAATATTTTTTTTAAACCTTCAAAAATGCAGTTATGAAAGAAATGTATGTGCCTACAAATGTATGACCTTTTAAGAATATAAATGAATACATTTCATTTATGCCCTTTTTCAGAACCTCTATATTTGCATAATGTATGACATAACATATGCACATACATTCTCTTTAATTTGTCTGATAATTATTTTGCATTTTTGTCCAAAAAGTGCTTGTTTATACAGTTTCATTGAATGCTACAGCCTTGTTAATAATAAGTCAACAGCATAGACCTTCACACCCTTTTTTATTGAATATTTTATTTGTCTTGGCTGAGGCTGTTTCTTAACATTTTTATTAAAAATAATAATAGTAGTTACAACTAGTGTTTGCAATACAGATGATGAAATGTTCTAATTCGTCGGCATTCTCATATTAAACACATTGCATAAAGGTTTCCACATGGTCTCCCTGAGAACGTTTATACAACAGAAACTCAACTGAAAATTAATATTTACATGAATGAACAAGGAGGTGGTGGAGTCAAGTTTAAATGAGTGGAGATTGTCTTCAGTTTTTGTGCAGTTCATCCATCTGTCTATAGGAAGGTTATAGAGGAGTGTCCTCACTGTCCTTGTTAGCATTCCTGTGAGCCGTAATGGCCGCCCAGATTCTACACAGCATTCCTGCTCTGTAAAAGGAAAACAAAAGAATCAGTGGAAAGAAACACAGAAGGGAATATTTTATTCTATAGCGTGTGAATACTTTTTCACAGATTTGAACATAGCTTATAAACTAACATTGCTGTTTAGCTGAACAAAAGACACATGGACGTGGTGCTAAATTTACTTTTTCCAGAATTCTTTTTTTTTTTTTTACTCAACCTGAAGTGCCCTTAGTGGTTTTTCATGGAAACAGTGGGAACAGGAGCTCACCTCAGTCCACAGTACATCAAGTCATCTCTGCAGGCCATGTCCAGCAGACAGTCCAGGGTGAACCCATGAGAGAGCAGCTGAGACACACCAAGCAGGCTCTGGTTAACAAACACCAAACTGCTTTTCAACCAGAGTGAAGTTGAACCAACCGTATTGGTCGTCTCCTGATCAACGGGAACATTCTTCAGCCAATCCACCAAGGACTTCACGTCAAGATTAGAGCTTTTCGGGGGCGCTGACTCATCATCTAGGAGGGAAAACAGATCAGAACGTGTTACATTATCATTCTAGCGTTAATCTAACAAGCATGTTTCAGACAGAAAAATCGTTCCTGAGAAAAAAAAAAAACAAGTTTGAGCCTGTCGAAGTTGAACCAAAAATCCAGGGCCTGAGGCAGAGGAGTGGTCAGTGACAATTCAGCCATGAAGAGGGTCACTTCCAACACTGCTTTTGTCATGAATCGAACAAGGTCTGATTTTTCTATTATATTAATAGCTTCCATTTAATTCAAGTTCATGTTTCAATGTAAGAATTCTAGTGACATCTTGTGGACAGTCTGCTGCAAAAAAAAACCCTTATTTAGCAAAGCAAATTTTAAGCATGAAAAATATGTTTTCAAAAATGTCACCTTCAGCGCATTTCTTCAGAGCGTCAATCTCACTCTGCTTCCTCCGGACACAGTTCCTCAGTAACTCCTGGTACTCCCGCTCTTTCTCACTCAGCTGACTCAGCAGTCTGAAACCAAAAGAGCTCGTGTGAAGTTGCATGTTGCCATGGTGCCGTATTGAGTTCAAGAAGAGAGATGTGAGACCGTTTCGTCTCCAGCTGTAGATCCTTTAGCGTCTCGGACAGCGGGCAGCTGTTGTCGAGGTCCGGGGCGACCGTCGGTTGGGACGCAGGTCGGCTATTTTGGTTTTCTTGAGAGGCAAAGAGCTCAAATTTTTGGTCGGGCACAGGGGCGACTGGGGTTTCTGGGTTTCCTGACTCCTCTGTGTTGCTCTCTTCCACCTCAAACGAGGACTGCAGCTGGAGCTTCAGCTCTGAGAGTCAGCGGGAGAAAACACAGAACAGTCAGGGATGTATCGAGGTATGTATATATTTGTACTTTTCACTTCAATTGGTCAGAATTCAGCAGTGATGTGCTCATGAAACAGTATCCGCCTTTTCAGAGGCAACTCTTTACTGCTGTCAAGTATGTGAATTTTAACATTTTTTAACGTATTAAGGCAAAAAACTGGCGCTTCTTCAGACCATCACTAGAATTCATCAGGATGATTTATTTAACCAGCACAACCTGGTAGAAGAATGGTGATGGCGTCCTGCACGGCCTGCCTCAGCAGGTTGTCCAGCGCAAACATCCAGTGAGGCTTCACCTGCTGCTGCTTCAACACCTTCTTTACCTGCAAGTGGAACAGATATATATATGGAATATGGCAGCCCAGTCATTGATCATTTATAGGACTAGTACAGACGATCTATTTACATCTAAAGTATCAAAACTCACCGCATCTTGGAAGCTGAACAGCACCGCCTGCAGGCGATTGAGCGACACTGCGCTTTTCAGCAGCGTGACTCGCAGCTCCAGCAGACCGTTGGTCAACTGCCTCTTGTCTGGGGATCTGATGTTTTCTCGCAAACAGCAGATGAGCTTCGTGATGTGTTCGGCAGTAAAGATCTCCCCACACTTAAAAAAAAAAGTTTCTGTTTTAGAATGTTTTCTAACTCGGAGCAGAATTCTGCAGGTGTCGTCCTCACACTGACCTGAGGCACAGACTCTTGAATATTAGAGACCACGTTGCCGATGTAGTCGGTCAAAACTCTGTGCAGTGTTGCCCTCCGCTCACTGTCCTTCCTCAACATGAATAGACCAATGTTCTCCTCTGTGGCCGCTGGACTGCTCAGATCTACAGAAGAATCTTCAGGTAGCCTGGAAGGCAGATGGAGGCAGAGACATCAAGTACAAGTCACAAAAACGGTGCATTCAGCGAAAAAAATTGTGTTTGTAGGATGTAGATTCACTAACAAGTCAGGCCTCATTGTGGTCAGCTACTGACGTAAACACATAGAACTCTGATGAGCAGACAGAAGTTTCACTCACGGCAGGAAACTGTTGGTGCTCGGTGGGCTCTCTGTCTCTATCTCATCCTCCATGATGCAGGACTGGGGCCTTCTCAGGTCCAGTGAACAGGACAGGTCGATGGAGTCGGAGTACGAGTCGGTGTCCTCCACAAAGATGGAGATGGGCACGGACAAACTGCGATGATAGTCACCTGCGGAAAGGAGGATGAGGACTGTAAACATGTCCTAAAAACGTCTGAAAAAGGAAATGCATAGACATCCCACCTGATGAAAGAAAGTCACAGTCTGTTTCTTTTGGAGCCTTGACCTTGACCTTTCTCGGCGATGACCTCAGGAAGGTGTCCTGCAGCAGCTGGGTGGCAGTGGCTCTATCATCGGGGTTCGGCTCGAAGCAGTTCATAATGAAGGCCTTGGCCTCATCTGACATGCACTCAGGGACTTTAGGGTGGATCTTGAACATGCCCACCTTTTGAATGAAGTAAGGACCACAGACTTCAACATGAAAGCTTGTTTTGTGAACATTCTGAGGAACTGGTTCCTACCTTAAACATAGCTGCCTGAGGACTTCCCAGCTCGTGAAAGGGTGTTTTACCAGTGGCCATTTCAATAATAGTGCACCCAAGGGACCAGATATCAGCCGGCTTCCCATAGCCACGAGGTCCCTGGTCGATGATCTCCGGGGCCATATACTGGAGAGTGCCTTAAAAAAGATAATCAAAAGTCAATCACAATTCGGTCCGCTCATGCTGCAGAGCCAAAATAGTAGTTTGGAACTTGAAAACTGCCCATTATTTTTTCACCTCCCACCTAAAAATGACCAGAGAGAAATGTCTCGATCACTTTAACCACCAGAACTGGTGAAGGTTGGAGTGTGCTGTACTGGTTTCAATTGAGGTGTGAGCCTAAAAGGAGGAGTTAATGTCCTGCAGAGGATGGAGCTGAGCCAATAGTTGTCCTTGAACTGAAAGAACAAGGTGGTGGATACGACTACAGAAGAAAACCTACAGAAGTTTCTCTGATTCATGTCTTATTTGTGAGAAAGGATGGAGATGAAGGGTAGAAGGGTCTGCAGTCACAAGATGAAATTCCACAGTAGAAGCAAGCTTAGCTCACTGCATCGCATGAATCATGATGGACTACGAAGTCATGGGTTCATATAAAATGCAACTACAAATTTTAAGTCATCCATTGAAAACAACTGCCCCAAGGATAAGAATCAGAATCAGAATCAGAATCAAATTTATTGCCATGGTCAGTGGGGAGCCCACTGACTAGGAAAGTGCCTTGGAATAAAGTGCAACAAAAAAACAAATAAAATAAAATAAATAGAATAACATAACAACAAGACTGTTCATGAATTTAACAGTGTGACGGCCGAGGGGAAGAAGCTGTTCCTGTGACGGGAGGTTCTGGTCTGGATGGACCGTAGCCTCCTGTATTAAATTAAATAAGTAATTTAATTCGATTTTAAAGTCATGATATTAAATTGCGGCCCATAGTTTGATAATCTTTTTATAAACCATTAACATGGCGCAGCTCACCCGCAAAGGTCTCGGTACAGGGGTTGATTCCTGCTAAGCGCTTGGACGTCCCAAAGTCCGAAATCTTTAAAACTCCACTGTAGGTGTTTATCAGCACGTTGTCGCCCTGCAGGGAGCAGAGAGGACGGCTGTAAAATGAGAACTTTTCAGGTGGGAAGAGGATGAGAAAAACAGACTGCCTCACCTTAATGTCTCTGTGGACGATCTGATGGTCATGAAGGTATTTGAGGCCCTCAAGTATCTGTTTGGTGTAGAAGATGATTGTGGTCTCGTTGTCCTTCAGAGGACCCCATTTGGAGCGCAGGAGCGACGACAGACTCCCTGCGAGGAGAAACAAGGATAAAAAGCTTGAATAAAATCCCCTCAGTTTTCATGAGCAGGGTATTTGTGGATATATTTCCACGCCTGGTTATGTATGGCGTACAGATGGCGACCAGTGTTGTTTGAATAGCTGCAGTATTTCTGTGTTTCACTCATTTATTTCTGCACCTTTGATTTGTACAGTCATTAAAAAGATGTTTGTCAAAGTAAGAGTTTCAAAGAAAAAAGTACCATTACAACTTTATCACATGGTACAACACATCTACAATACAAATATTTGTCTGTAATTCAGTTTTTCTATTAGTGCGATGTCCAGGAGTTTGGAAGAAGTTTTAAATGATAATCGCTTGCTCAGCTACTGTGAACCAACAGCCCAAAAAAACAACATAACTTTCAAACGGATTTTCCGACTCAGTGAACTTTAAACTTGGTTTCAACATCTTCTAACTGTCTGCAGTGGCCTGGGGTTTAATTCTAATCCTCAGATGTTGATGCATGTGTCATATTTAAACTGTCTCGATAAGATAATAGGGTCATTTTTCGCTAAATAAATATACACATATCAAATAAAAGGTTAATAAGCGCTTCAATGAAATGACACGAGAGTGAATAAAAACATAGGATGATGGATGATTCATCCCAATAATTTCCAACTGAACAAATTGACCTTGGTGACTGGCAACGGAACACACGACAGGAAGTCTATATTAGGACAGGGCTCTAGAGCACTACCTTCAAAGTCGGATGTGCAGTTGTGCAAGAAGTCGCTTCTGGGGAAGTGGGTGGTTCAAAACTCATCCGGCTCCGAGGAGAAATACAATGACATCACATCTTTTTTTTTAAACTCCACAAAAGGAAGCATGGACCTTTCCCATCTGTGTCCATTCAAAAACAAGCGAGACGGAGTTCAGCTGTAAATGTAGCCAACTTAAGTCCATTCTATGCAGGGTTTCCATGGATTTTTGGAAAGTCTGGAGGTGTTTCGATGTTGCAGCAGGGTGGCTGTTATTTAAGCCGTGGTGGTACACCACACTAGTTTATACGTGGCATTAGCCCTGCTATGCTAGGAGCTAAAATGTTTTAGGACGCATTTGTATGATGTTAAAAAGAAAGTGGAGGAAGGTCCAAAAAGTCTCATTTTGGTTACCCCACTTTACAGGTCACACGGCCAGCATTGTTGATGTCAGCAAAATGGCAGCTCAAATTGATATGTGACCAAAGTACCGCAAAATGTTATTGGATATTAAATCTCTTCAGATCAAAAAAGTAAACCTCACATTGTGAATTTTTCAGGTGCACATTCTTTTTCTGTTTTACTGAGAGTGCAGTTCATGACTGTGGATGCAATGCTTCGACATCCTGGTCAAGGAAGCCGCCTTATCTGATGGCATAACATCCGAGTCTCATCTCTCCTAAATGGATTACTTTTGATTTTGTGATAATATCACACATAGGGTCCCTCTCTTTGAATTACAGTGTGAACAGATCTGAGGAGAAGCATAATATGAACGTGTATTTTGTAAATTCAATATTAATCTTTAATTAATATTGAATTTACAAAATACACGTTCATATTATGCCAGTGCACACCAAATTTAATTCAATGGAAGAACAGAAGAAAATCTCATATTCTGACATTAAAACATACACAATTGCAGTCTATTGAATCTGCATTGTAATTTACGTAATTATAAAAATATTACAATTATAATAATAATTATTATTGTTGTTGTAAACATTTTAAGGATTCTTTTTGTTTTTGTTTGAATGCAAGAGTTCACTTCCAAAACCTGAAGCTCAGACATCTCCAAATAAAAATAAAAATAAAAAATAAAATAAATAAAAATAAAAATAAATAAATAAAAATATTATAGCAGACGTCTTTGATGTTTTCAGTTGTGAAAAATACATGTAACAAATGAATTTCAACTCATACCTCCTGGTACTTCTTCCATGAAGATCTTGATGAAGCCATCTTGACTCACAGATCCCAGGTACTGGACAATGTTCCGGTGCTTGAGTCTCTTGTGCAGGGCGATCTCTTCATGAAGTGGCTGAGAATACCTGAGAGAGCCAGACATAAGGCATAACTTTGAAACAGATTTACAATCTGAATTACACAGCATCAGTCAACATATTAACTGTCGTTAAAAACTCCTCAAGCAAAGTATTAGCATCAAGAAACGTGTATGAAGATGAAAAAGAACAAACACAAGAATGAAAAAATATTTATGAATGACACTAAAAAAACAAATATAATAAGCAAATAAATTAATAATAATTTAGCAAAGCTATTAAATACACAAATATGAGGGAAATATTTTCACATTTTAAAATATATTTAAATAAAATGAAACATATAGGCCTTACTTTCACACATATTTTTGCATCGTCTTAAGAAAATGATATTCTGGGAAACTCAGAAAACCTCCCCACGGATTCCGGGTAAGAGAGGAGCTTTCTCAGATAAAGCAAGCACAGCAGCGCCTGCCAAGTGATGTCCAAATTTGGGGATCATAGGGGGAATATCAACAGGAAGAATCACTGTGGTTTGTTGTCCCTCAGAAAAACAAGAGCGGAGTGAGTCATTCTCGTACGTGCTGTCCTTCTCTGGGATCTCCTTGATGGCGATGCGGACCTGGTTGCTCAGATCTCTTCCTGCATAAACCACCCCGTAGGTCCCCTTCCCCAGGATCACCTTGTTGCCGTTCTCATTGGTCTCGTAGATGAACTGCAGAATGAGAAGAAGGCCTTTGAGAAGTGACAGTCTTGGAGATATTGGTGAGATGGGATGTGGAATTTTTGAGATTACTTTTGGTCTCACCTCGAAGGTGAACTGTGATGTATATAAAATAAAGTATAGTAGAAGTAGAGGTTGTGGAAGATGATGCCATCATGGTATATTGTTTTAGACAGGACCTTGATTTGTTTTCCAAAACAACAAATGGTGTCACAGGCGGGATGCCAAACCGCTTCATACCACATGATTAAACTAAAATGAGGAACCTTCCGTGGCTAAAGCTATGATTTGAGCACGTGGATCAGGTTGTTTATCTGACTGTTTTAGGGACAGATTGATCAATTACACGGTTGTAACAGCAACTGAAGTTTTCCCTGTCGTGGGAAACTAGCATAAACACGGTTTATCAACTGAAATAAAAACCAAAACGTGTATTGTATACATTCATTGTACAACAAACAAACTCTACTGATGTTTTTCATTTTTGCCCCAACGTCTAGCATGCTAAGCTACGCCCTAAATAGCCACCAGTCTTAACTCCCAGGAATGAGGGCTGTAACTGACCTCCAGTATCCCCTTACTCTGGTGCTCCAGGTCCTTAGTGGGGTCTTCCACCTGCTGCACCAAAGAGTTCACCAGTTCACAGAACCTGGAAAGAGAAAGATGCACGGAAAGATCTGATGTTATTGATTCCTTTTGAAGCACCGAATCACTCTTTTAGCGGACGGCAATGATGCGCACGCACAAGGGTGCGGTCACTCACCCTTTGCAGTGAACCTCGGACGGGAAGCAGATCTGGAAGTCGTCCGAGTTGTAGTGGACATAGAGGAAGCAGCTTCGCTCATCAATCTTCGAAGCACTTCAGAGGAGAAAATGGACGTTAAGAGCCCTGCATCATCATTTGTCAGACAGCGTGTGATTGAGTATTATTTTTAGGCACAACACTGATGCTCGCTTATGTTCAGTCCTAAGTGGCAAAATGGTTTTGAGGAGAACAAACCATATATACATTCAAAATAAGCAAATTTTAAGAAAGAAATGGAGTGTACTGATAAGTAGGATATAACAAACACCTAATGTTGTTTTTACATTTCTGAATTTAAATGACATTTAATGAAACCAAGTCAGGTACTCTTCTTGAAATACGTCTGAATTTATTTATATATATATATATATATACTGGCCACAAAAGGGGCATGGCCACAAAAATCTGCATTTACTAGTAATTTCATGTAACATCTAATAATGGTATGGGACCTATGATTCAGCCTGTCGCACGTCTCTAACTCTTGGGGCAAACTAAATCTGTAGATGCCACTTTTCAGTCCATTAATCCAAATCCAAATTCTATTCTCATTTACTAATATTTCTTATGTCCCATAATCCTTTGCTTCAGACCACTTTGCTTCACCGCATCTCTATTGTGTTGTCACTCCTCTTAATTCACATGTTTGAAATGGGCGGAGCAAAGAAAAGAGGAAAGTGAATGCTCGCGAGTGGCTTCTGCAAATATTTGTATATTAGCCTTGAATATTTAAACACTCTTAAAGCTCGACTCATACCGCGCTGAAACACAGTCAACACTAAAGAAGAATTTCATTGAGTTTTGGTCTGAAGGCGACACAGCGGCCGCTTGGTTTGAAAGAAAAGTCGGTGATGACACAGCAGGTCAAAGTACAACGTCATTGATCGAGAGAGGGGAATCCGGAGTGAGAGGAAAAACAACGACTGCTCAGAAGAGCCGGTGTTTTGAGTCCCGCCGTTCCCCGGAGGTGCAAACACACCCACGACTGCGAGAAGATATTTAAAAGCTGTCAGCACTTGTTTCACTCTACCTCACTCCCCGAATTGCAGACGCCGGGAAAGTCCACTGATGCAAGCCTTTCTGTGGATTCAGAACACACCCGTTCAAATCAGCTTTAAAGTATGTAGAGCAACTTCAGCGCAGCCTTTGTATGTAAAACAGACAAGTCAAGAGCACGAAGGTTCTTTTCAGACACATCAAGCTCGCCCACACACTGATTAAATATTCACCAGAAATGCCTCTTCCTGGTTGGGTGCATACACAGGGCATACCTTCAGGGGGGTGATGTGCTTCAACTGGACAGTGCGACTTTCGTCCTCCTCGCTGACCGACACCAGGGACGGCTGAAGGACTTTGCTGGGCTCCAGAATTAGCACCTTAAATCACACATTATTTTAGACTGTTTACATTACACACTGGTGGAGGAGGGTCTGTTATAAGGTCAGTGGTGGTTCTCAACTGGTCTCCCACCTTCACCCTCTAAATCAAAAAACAATATAACTTTTTTTAAAATTATCGTTCCATTTTCTGCTGCTTATCTGAGTCACAGCAGGGAAGCTCAAAATGATATGAGGTTCAATTGAAATAGTCATCCAACGGTTACGGAACAGACAGTTCCATCTAGTGTCCTATGAAACGGAGGACAGTGTTTCGTGAAGCTTCATCAGGTCATCACTACTTGTGGACAAAGTTGACCATGGCCACTTGAATCCTGCCTGATCCTTTGGTCAATCACTTGATCCCACACATAAGACCCCTGATGCGTAAACTCCTCTTCTTGGGGCAAAGACTCCCTTCTGACCTGAGTGGGAAAACCACCTTTTCCCACCCTCAAACTTGGAGCTGGTGATCGGCATTTAATTTGAATAAAAATTGTTTTGTTTTTTTTTTCCCCAGGAGGAAGTCTGCATCTGACAGTATGTGCCCTCTTGTCCCACTTTTGTTCCCCACCGGCTGGACATATTGATCTTACTGGGCAGCGGCTGGTGGACACGGTTGGTTTACACGCCTGCAACAGCATCTCCATCCAGAAGTTCACTGTGTCTTGCTTCGGAGACCTGACCTCTGGAGGTTTAGCAAACTGACGGTAAAGAATATAAGTCTCCATGATGGATCCTAAATACCTGAAACACAGTTACAGTACAGTCAACATGAGCAGGTTTTTCACTTTGGATTGAATTATCCATTACCATATTGGGGCTTTCAGCTTGTAGAGTTTCTCTGAGGCTTCGATGACTTTCCTGTGTTCATTAGCCAGGATATTGGCCCCCAGATAAAATCCAACATCCCAGTATTGCTTCATTTTTTCCAAACTGCCTTTTCTTCCCAGCAGGGAGCTGATGGTGACACCTATATGTGAGGAGAACCAGACCAGGATGAATCATCAGAACTGATCTCACACTCACACAGGCATCTTTAACATGTGTTTTCTGGCATCCCACTGATGTGTTTATATCTGGAGCCAAAATACTACTCAAATCAGTTACACACGTGATCACGTCACCAGTGGATACTTCGAGTTTCGCTATTGGATTAGTAGCTAGGCATTTATTTATGTCTGTCTGTCCCAAATTACCGAAGCTCTGAACTGCCATGGTAAGTTATTTTTATTTATGTATTATCTTGTGCGTATGAGACAATTAATGTTTGCACGGGGAAAAGAACATGTTCTTACAAGATAATTATTACGTTCCTATGAGAAAAAAACATGTTGGTACAAGAAAAAAAAACGTGTTTGTATGAGATATTTATGACGTTCGTACGAGAAAAAAACACGTTTGTACATCAGATGTGGGATGAGCGGAGACCGTCGAGCAAATGCTCTGACAGCAGCTGCTTCTCAATGGACGGACACCATGGTATCGTGCGCAGCTTCTTGAGAAGCCGCGGACTGTCAGAAGACCATCTTAAGAAGCTCCAGGACGACAAAGAGACATACGACATACGAACGTGTTTTTTTCTCGCATGAACATGATAATTATCTCGTACAAACATGTTTTTTCACGTACGAACATAACAATTATCTCATATGAACTTGTTTTTTTCTCATAGGAACGTAATAATTATCTCATACGAATGTGTTTTCTTTCACGTACAAACGTGATAATTGTCTTGTACGAACATGTTTTTTCACGTACGAACATAACAATTATCTCATATGAACTTGTTTTTTTCTCATACGAGCATAATAATTATGTTGTATGAACGTGCTTTTTTCTCGTACAAACATAATAATTATATCGTATGAACGTGCTTTTTTCTCGTACGAACGTAATAGTTATCTCGTAAGAATGTTTTTTTTTCTCATACGAACGTAATAATAATCTCATACGAATGTGTTTTCTTTCACGTACGAATGTGATAACTATCTTGTACGAACATGTTTTTTTCTCGCACGAGCGTAATTATCTCATATGAACCTTCTTTTTTTCACACAAATATTTTTTTTTCTCGTACAAACATAATAATTATCTCACACAAACATGTTTTTTTTCTTGTATGAACGTGATAATTATCTCATACAAATGTGTTTTTTTCTCGTACGAACATAATAATTATCTCACACAAACATGTTTTTTTCTCATACGTACGTAACAATTATCTCATACGAATGTGTTTTCTTTCACGTACGAATGTGATACGAGCGTAATAATTATGTCGTATGAACGTGCTTTTTTCTCGTACGAACACAATAATGATCTCGTAAGAATATGTCTTTTTCTCGTACGAACGTAATAATTATCTCACACAAACATGTTTTTTTCTCATACGAACATAATAATTATCACACAAACATACACATTTTTTTCTTGTATGAACGTGATAATTATCTTGTACGAACATTTTTTTTTCTGTACGAATGTGATAATTATCTTGTACGAACATGTTTTTTTCTCATAAAACGTAATAATTATCTCATAAGAACGTGTTTTTTTCTCATACGAATGTAATAATTATCTTATACAAATGTGTTTTTTTCTTGTACGAATGTGATAATTATCTTGTACGAACATGTTTTTTTCTCATACGAATGTAATAATTATCTCATAAGAACGTGTTTTTTTCTCATACGAATGTAATAATTATCTTATACAAATGTGTTTTTTTCTTGTACGAATGTGATAATTATCTTGTACGAACATGTTTTTTTCTCATACGAATGTAATAATTATCTCATAAGAACGTGTTTTTTTCTCATACGAATGTAATAATTATCTCATACAAATGTGTTTTTTTCTTGTACGAATGTGATAATTATCTTGTACGAACATGTTTTTTTCTCATACGAATGCAGTAATTATCTCATAAGAACGTGTTTTTTTCTCATACGAATGTAATAATTATCTTATACAAATGTGTTTTTTTTCTTGTACGAACGTGATAATTATCTGGTACAAACATGTTTTTTTCTCGTACGAACGTAATAATTATCTCATAAGAATGTGTTTTTTTCTCGTACGAATGTAATAATTATGTTATACAAATGTGTTTTTTTCTTGTACTAACGTGATAATTATCTGGTACAAACATGTTTTTTCTCGTACGAACATAATAATTATCTCGTGCAAACGTGTTTTTTTTCTCGTACGAACGTAAGAATTATCTTGTACGAACAAGATAATACATAAATAAAAATAACATGGCAGTTCAGAGCTTTCGTACAAAATAACTGAAAAACAGGTGGAAAGATTTCAATAAAAATTAAGGGCAATATTCATAACGGAGCAAGAAACACAACATTACATCAGTAGTGTTCTAAATAACCGTCTGGATCCACGAATATTCGGAAGATTCATTGCTCTCAAGGCAGAGAGCTGTAGCACGAGCTCTGTTTCTTTGACGTGCCTTGTCATGCTGTTACAAGCAGCCGTCCCACAGAGCTCATTACTATAACTGATATCTCAATACTGAAAAAGATCATTGACTTATACAGCGAAATAAATAAAAATCATGACTGCTTTTCTCCTAAAGAATGTCGTGTATTCAAAATAATTTTTCTAATAAAATTTGTCTGTTTCTCTGTTTTGCCATGGTAGCTGCATTGTGAGGACGCGACTCCTTCTGTAGACGCAACAAACACCTCAACCCTTCATATGAGGGCATCACAATGTTTTCTCCCACAGTGTGACTATGCACCTATTTTGCGCAGTTCAATTGAAGTTTCAAACTCGTGACCTGCTGCCATCAGCAGCACCACGTTGTTGATACCAGAGTGAAGAGTCGGCTCGGTCTCAAAGGCTCGTCCATACCTGGAAGTGATACTTGGAATTACTCATCACTGAAAGGAGCAGAGAGGCGTCACCAGGTGTGGATACCAGTAGCAGGCCTGATCCCGGCTGTGCTGGTCAGTGAAGCCCGAGCTCATGAACATGTCCTTGTAGACCCGCCCACACAGACAGTACACGTCCGAGGCCACCTTCCCGCCGGACTCCACGATGGGAAGAATCTCCTTCAAAGCTTTGGCTCGGTCACCCGGATGATTCCTCCTGGTTAGAGGAACAAATACTGAATGAGGGTGAGAAAGAAAATATCCAAGGATTACATGACCTGAATCTAAATCGGTACCTATTGAGCGCAAATATGTAGTGAAACTTGATATTCTGATGCCTTGCTACCAGACACATCGGCAGCTCATTGAGAGTCTCCACCAGCTTGATCATGGAGTCATAGTCCTGCACACAAAAGAGGCTGAATTATTTACTTCATTTAAACAATAGTGACACCAGATATCGCTTTGAATCTGACCCTGCCTTTCACAGCAGCAATAACCCGACACTCAGATTTGAGATAACGATCGCACGTGTCACCCGTACGATTAGTATTTTAAAACTCATTTCATGTAAGTACACAGCAGTTTGCAGTCTTTCATTTGTATATTTATATCGACTTTCATTCACTGCAATTGTTGTTATGATGCAAAAGCTGGACAATCCTTTAAAAAAAATGAGTTTAAATGTGTTTTTTTATCTTTGAAACCGACTTTTAAGATAAAAAAAACTATTTTTATTCTGAATGATTATTTACATATTTTTTTGTTTTATTTAGTGCATCAATTACTTTTTCATTAACTGCATTATTTTAAACCTAAAACAAGTTTTTAAATCATAAATAAATTCAATATTAAGTTCAGTGTGATTATTTTAGTTGTTACTTTTAATCTCAAATGGCTTTTACTGTGACATAAGATCTAAATGTTGTTGCATCAATAACTCGATTTTATTTGTAAATGAGGGAATTTTCACTCAAAACATTTTGTTTCCTACTCTTAAAACTTTTTATCTCTATTTATGCAAACAGAAAATTAAGAGTTTTTTTAGTGAAACTTTTATTTTATTTTAATGGTCTTTTTTTAATGGTCTTGTGATGACAAAAAACAAAACTATCCAGGTGCCTTCAATCCTTTTGCCCCAAATAGCTGGGATAGACTCCAACACCAAGTGAAAAAGACGCATGAGAGTAAGTACAACAAAGAGGTAAAAAAAACAATGAAATCAATAATAAAAATGAAAGCCTTTAGGCAATATGATCAAAAATAAGATCTATGAAATGTATATGCACGACTCAAACAGGTTCAGCAGCACAGCACTCACCTGGATGTCTCTGTATGAGAGCATCAGGTTCATGACGATATCTGGGGTCAGCAGCTCCACGCTGTCCAGACGCTGCTGGATGCGACTCAGCTCGTCGCTCAGATCTTTCCCAGTCAGTCTCTCTCTCGCCATCCGGATCTCATGTCTGACAGACTCCCGGAAATACTCGCTGCCATGAACAGACCACAGTTGAATCGCCTTTGCGTTTACGAGGACGAGACCTGTGAGACCAAACCTGGACTGTACGTGCACGTTGTTGAACAGATGGACCAGCCTCTCCACCAGAGGGGTCAGCAGTGGCTCCAGCTGGAAACTGGGCTGCATTAACTCTTTGATGCCCGTCATCATGGAGGCATCACAGGCAAACACTTTGCCCTGAGGCGACACCACGTAGGGGATGAAGGTGTAGCTCCCACACTGCTCCTGTGCAGACAGAAATCTCAATGAACCACAAGATTACGACCACAAACAATTTATAGGAACTGCACTTACTTGGATTCGGAACGATTTGTCATTTTAATGTGGGTTATTACAGATTTATTAATTGTAAACATCATGTAAACAATCCTAATTTAATGTAAACATTTCATTCATGTATTAATTTTAATTTTATGAAGCTTTATGAAGATATTTTCTTTCCCAATTGATTTAGTTTCATTCAGTCTTAAACTGATATTTATAAACATTTATTTATTTTAATTTCTTAGACGTGTTTTAATTAATTTTGAAATCCACAACTGAAACTAATTTATGGAGATTTTTGAAGGCTATATCAGAAGCATTAATGTACTGACCTTGATGGCGTGAAGATCACTGTCCTGTTTGTAACAGTACAAAATGATATTGTTGGTCATGCTGAAACTTTCCCTCACTCCCAGATGGTAGAAGATGGAGGGCTGACAGAAAGAGTCGGTGATCTCCACCACTGCGACGTCTGAGGAGATGAGAAGAGGATCAGCCTGCGTGGAGCCTCGCGGGTCCTCGCATGCCTGCACTTGCCTGCGTTGTAGAATCCGTCCAGCACCTCCGTGGTGCCCATCGAGAGCCTCTCGAACGGGATGGTCTTCAGCGCGGCGTGGGCGTCCCCGCAGGCTTCACCGAGACTCTTCAGGGACAAGTTCTCCTCGGTGTGCGGCACGGACGCGTCCTGGCTGGTGATATAGGCCACGGACACGGGTCTGGTGCGACTCCGCGGAGAGACGGAATGTTTACCGGAGCTCATTTCGATCGCAGACGCGTCCTGCCACAAACTTCCCGCGGACACCCACACCGGGTCTCTGCGCTTCAGCTCGTGGCGGAGACTCATCCGCCGGCGCTCAGTCGTGTACATTTTTGCCACTCTGCTCAGTGCATGTCCCACGACACTTTCACACGAGTGGATCCACAAAATTCCCCAGGTGGATCCACGCCTCCGTCCGACTCCAGACTCCGGTCTGTCCCCTCCCTGCTGAGCTCCGCCCGCTGCTTCTGCAGACACCGAAACCGGCCTGCTCGACTCTCTCGTGACCTCTACCGAAGCTTCACTGACAGAACAACGTGATTCAAACCACGGATTCCATCGAACAAAATGCAGACTTAAAGTTTTCATGTCGTCATTGTGATAGTTTATAGTTCAAGACCTTGCAACTTGTTATTTTTCTTCAGGCCAAGTTGGCGCCTACTTTTGTAATTTAATCCTTTTTTAAATTCATTTCGATATTTTTTATATTTATTTACCTTGCTCTGTCTTGACTTTGTAATCTCTCTTTTCATGGCTTATTACAGTTTTGTTTATTTATATTTTCGACTTAAATCACGATTTATTAATTCAGATCAAACATTTTCTAACATAAGCATTTCAATGCCTTTTTAAAAATCAGGTAAATACGACTTTGAATCTGTAATACGTGTAATTTTCAACTTCATTAAACATTAAAACGGTTGCACTTTAGTCACATCAGTTATAATTCAACTTCAACTTTCATTTTTGAAACTCAGGCTCTTCTACAAGTTCATATCAACTATTGCAAATTAAATTCAAGTGGCCTTTATAGATTATACGATTTCATATATATATATATATATATCTTTTTTTTTTTTTTTATATAGATTTGTGTCACATGATTTGTCCAGTCTCTGCCTTTATTTCTTTCATTAAAGAGAGACGCAGTGAATGAATGGAAACCATTCTGACTTGTTTATTTACAAATATGAAAATCAAACATCAACGTTGTGTGGACAAAACAAAACAGCGGGTGTATATACAAAAAGCACTCACTGACTTTGTTCTCCTCCTCCGTAACAGAATAGAAGAGAGTTGTGTATGCATGACAGGAGGAACTGAGATTACATTCATTGAGGCCAATGACGAAAAGTTCAGCTGCATGTTTGGTTCTAATCGTTTGCTTGATCTAAAAATATACTGTGTAATAACATGACAATGTACAAACAACCTGAGTTTCAAAGTCTTTGAGAGGGTTGTGGCAGGGTTCAGCAATAATCAGCTAAATACAGAGAGCACAAATCATAACCTCCACTTCACCTACGAAGTAAAGTCAACCATATATCCAGACAGGTCAAACTACTCGTCCAGTCCCTCGTCATCCTCCTCCAGCTTGGCGTCCACCTCGCTGGTGTCGGAGAACTCGTGCAGGAGGACGTACTCGCGGCTGCTGAAGCCAAACTTCAGCACGTCTTTCTCTTTGAGCTCGTAGTAGCGCTGGGGCTCAATGCGGTTGTTGTTGAGGAAGGTGCCGTTGCCTGAGCCCAAGTCGATGATGTAGGGTTTCACCCTGCGGCCGGGGGTGCCGTCTGACCGGGTGAACTCCACCAGCCTGCAAGAAATAAGAAAAAACATGAAATCACACGAAATAAACAAAAATAAACAATATGAAGGGCGCACACAACTTGTTTTGATCTTTGAAGCTGGCTCTCAATTACATACCACATAGGTATTTCAAATGGCTCTTGCTCCGGAGCCAGTAAACTAGGATTAAATAATGAGGTGTGATACACCTCCTTGGAAGCTTGCCACCCAAAACAAGCAGAACATAATGTGTGCTCAAAAACTGCCTCTTACACGCATTAGAAGGCACTTCTAGTCTAATGAAAGGCCTGTTTTTACAGCCTTGTACAGGGTGCTGGATTAACAACATGGCTACAGGAAGCTCAAGCATGAGGTCACCATGAACACGCCGAAACAAAACACATTGCACATCCAGGTGTGTGTTTTACCTGTACTGAAACACGGCGTGTTGCTTGGAGCAAGACGGGTGATCAATGGGGATGTCGGCGATTTTCCTCTGCCGTCCCATCAAATAGGCGCTCTGTCTGTGGATGTACATGACAGGCAGTTGCTCGTCGTTCTTGAAGGGGTACAGGCGCCATCTTCTTTTCGGAATACGAGCCTCAGGTGGTTCGTTGTATTTGATCACCACCCCCCGGAATGTGTTGGTGTCTTCTGTGAGAGCGCCTGAAAGTCCAAAGTTTGGCTTCTCTTTCTCGGCGGGGGCAGCATTAGGGCTGTTGCTCTGGCCTTCAGGCTTTCCAAAGTCCTGCTCTCCGTCCGCCTCTCGCCTCTGTCGGTTCTCCCGCCGGCGTTCGTCGTGCTGCTGCCGCTCTTCTTGCTGCGAGGCCAGTGCGCGGCGCTCTCTGTGTCTCTCTCGGCTGCGATCCCTCTCCTGAGGTCGGTCTGACTCCCACCGGCTCCGTCTCTCCTCCGGCTGCTCGTTTCTTCTTCTGCGATCATCTCGATGCTCCTCCCGTTCCTTTCAGAAAGAACACATTCATTATTTGGTCATCGCGAGTCAACTTACATAATGATTTTGGGTTATAACCACATACAACATCACCCTTACAATATGTCAGATCGACAGTTCACATGTGACTGATGAAAGACTTGGTTTTAACCGGAAGTATTCAGAAACCTAATCACCCGCTTTATCCTGACTTCAGCTCCACGGTGAGGACTTCTACTTCTTGGTGAACGGCTGCCGCGCCTGGCCGGAGACGCTGCTCTTCGAGCTGGTGAGCGATCTCTTGCCCTCTGAGGTGAACTAAAAAAAAAAACACAACGTAACTACACTGTAAATGAATGTAACTGACTTCTCTCCCACCGCAACGGGCCCTGTTTCAACTTCTCGTCCAAAACTTAACGTCCTGCTTACGACACGCTCAATCGCACTAAAAGCAGGTCATGCAGTGAACTTGTCATTGTTTACTCAAATCGGATGACTTTAAGAGAAAATAAAATGTATAAATGCAAGGTTGTAAAAGCAAGTAGTGTTTGCAAATCTTATCTAAATCCGTTCCAAAGTGCTCGCACACGGCTTTATATAACCCATTCACAGCACACGTGTTCTTCACATGTCGTCTGGTATTTTGAGTATAACAAGAAAAACCGCATGTGGGGTGAGCTAAACTGAGTGTAAATACCGGTTCGCTCTTCTTCTCGGAGGACTCGCTGAGCGTCGTGAACTCTTCGGCCTAACTGGACTCAGCCTCTCTTCCTTAACCTTTACTCTCATTTCCGGCGAGTCACGTCTTCGGTGCTTCTTTTCTTTGGCCATCCTGCCTTTTGTTTCAGAGAGCGACGTTGATACGAACGATGTAAATCAAACGCAGATTCTCAAAACAACTCGAACAAAAGCGCATGAGACCATCACATCAGACGTTATGCGATCATGGACGACTTCCGGTGGTGACCGGAAAAATAATCCCGTGAGGACACATTGTGTGTGTGTTTGGTTCCGCTGCTCCAGCGACCGTACATTCCCCCCCAAAAGTATAAAACTAATGCTAAAAAAAGACAATATAAAATAAATACAATAATTTGAATACTATAAAAATACAGAAAAGACAGACTGTTTTTTGTTTTACATGTCTATCTTCAGAACAGCAGGGCAACACATCATTACACTACTCATGTGAAATAAACAATTTCACTCTAAACGCGATGGCAAACGTGATTATTGGGCTGAGATGTATATATAAATTAAACATTCTACATTTTGGCGAAACGGACACATTACAGTGAAACACCGGATCCACGTTCCCATAGCAACATAAACACTGCGCACCAGCTTCTGGAAACTGGATTAAACTTTTGCAGCACGATGATACCACCAGCTGATTCGCTGCTAAAATATGATACACCCATTTTAATCGCCAAAAACACACATGTCAAATCACCAAAGGTGAGTTTACTGGGGGGGAAAAAGCATTACACAACTTTAACCATCTCCTGTTACAGCTGTACTTGTAATAAAATATGTTTAATGTGAAGTTTGTGCTGTCTGTTAGTTTTTGCGTTTTCTTTGTGAACACAGGGACGTTCCCTAAAAATGAGCCCGCACCAGCAGTCTGACTTTTCTCCTGTTCCACCACCTCCTAAACCCAAATCCGGGGTGACGGAGTCCAGCTACAGGCAAAATGAAGAGATCCTGAACGCCATGCTTCCACCGAGGTACATGTTTGAAGTCCATTCAAATGCTGAAGGTTCGAGCTGTTAAGATGAGATTGATATTTCAGAGAATGGATGGAAGACAATCAGTTGTGGATGCAGTACGTGTCCACAGCACCGTGCACACGCTCAGACGTGATGAATCTGGAGGAACAGCTGGATCTGAAACTTCAGCATAAGCAAGCGAGAGAGACTGGACTGTGCCCGACCCGCAGAGAAATCTACTCACAGTGTTTCGGTAAAAAAGAGAAAAAGGCTTGTTTAGTTTGTTAAAGATGATAATGTGATCCAATGTTGTGTTGCAGATGAGCTGATCAGACAGGTGACCATCAACTGTGTGGAGAGAGGTCTGCTGCTGCTGAGGGTCAGAAATGAGATTCAACTGACCCTTGCTGCATATCAGACTCTGTACGAAAGCAGCATTGCTTTCGGCATCAGGAAAGCGCTGCAGGCCGAGCAAGACAAAGTCAACGTGGAGAAACGAGTAACGCTGTTGAATTACTTTCACTTCTGCTCTTTGAAAGACAGTCTCCTGCACATGTAATGCCTCTTGACTCTCGAGTCTAAACGTCTGCAACTTTGACTTTCCGTCTCCAGATTGTCGAGTTGGAAAGTGAGGCGAAGGAGCTGAGGAAGCAGCTGAATGAACAAAAAGCTAAATGTGATGCAATTGAAAAGAGGGAGAATGAAAAACGCCAGTTGGAAGAAAAAAAGCACATGGAAGAAATACAGTTCCTGAAAGCAGCAAACCAGGAGCTGAAGGTGAATTTCCTATTCAAAAAATGATGACTCAGATTCAGATGATCACTGCTGACCCTGCTGTCTTCACAGAACCAACTGGAGATGATCATTACTTTCAAGAAGTAACTCTCAATAGGCACATCTTTCTGGTTTCTCGACCAAAACATTCAAGCCATTAAACGTGTTAAAAGATAACATATTTCCAAATTTCCAGCTGCATTAGGCAAAAGGCAACACTGGGAAATATAATTAAATATAAGCTAATATTGAAACATTTCATTGCTAAAATATATATATATATATATATATATATATATATATATATATATAGTTTTTGCTTTTCCCCTTTATTGTTTCACTGTTAATAACCCATGATCGTTCCATTATATGATGAATAAAGTTTGCTTTTGTCTTTTCCTTGCGTTCCCCACATTTCACCTGCAGACGGCATATATTTATTAGAATATGTTCTCAATGGAACACAAATATTCATTTGTGTATACAGAGAGTAAACTATGCAAACAGAGAGGTACTGTCTATTCGTGCACCAGCATTTATTTTAATAACGACACATTATTAAAAGTAATAAGTAATAATAACATAGTATTATGTTTTACATCTGCTTGTGGAGCTGGTCACGGAGGATGTTGTGTACCCATATCAGGTAGTGGGAGGTGTACGTGGTACTGATCTCCGGGTTCACAGCTTAAATCATCAGGAAGCGAGTCAAATTATAGCAGGTTGATCACTTTGGAGAACAACCTTTGCAGTCCTTCAGAGTTGGAGGTTTCTGGAGGGATGGAAGCCTGGGCCTAGGAGCTCCTGCTGCCGCAGTGACTCAACCTTGGATTAAAAAAACAAACCAAAAACAAACACAAAAAACAAACAAACAAAAAAAAAAGCTGCCACTCCGACATCCACGTAAGTAGAAGTAGTTATGACTTTGTTTTAATTTTAAACGTTTTCAGTTTTTAGTTGCTCAAACAAAAATGATATTGTGGTTCATTGTCTTTCCCAATTCAACACACTTGTTCATGGTAATGCGTATGCGAGAGTTCAAACACTTATGTGACGCACCTTTGACCACTCACTTTGTTATAATTTAAGTGTCACCTTTCAATTTTATAGTATCTTTCATCATTAAAAAGTATTATTCACGTGGAGCCCACACTTTAAATGTATAACCGAGGTCACCATGATGTCATGGTGTCAAAATGTTTGTGCCTTATCTCAACTGTGACTGTCTTCACGGAGATGATGGCGAACGGTGGTGAGCAAATTCAGATCCAATGAGTCGCCTCACTGAGACAACAATGGCCTTCTCTGTCTTGTGGAGCTGCCTACATTTAAAGTGTAAAAGGACTCTACAGTCCTTTATTAGAGACTCCAGACTAAAGGGATCGGATCTGGTGACTTGGTTGCGACGAAATATTTGTCATTTATAACAAAGGAGGATGTGAGGTCATAAAGAAGCAAAACAAAAGTGACATAACAATAAAAAAAGTATTAAAATAAGGAGTTGGTTGGGCTTAATTTAAGCAGTTATTGTTTGCCACTTAGCAAGAGGACACAACACAAATTAGCTAGGCTACTTCCCGTGTTAGCTTAGCTAGCTACCCCTCTCTGCTATCCAGAGGTATGGAATCACATTTTAAATGTACTTGAACTTTTGAAATTCAAACACCTTCTCTTCACAAAAGTACGTTTGCCATGAACTATTGAAAGTGTATCTTGAATTGATAGTTGTTTTCATGCTTGAACGTGTGTTCAGACTGTTCTTGAAACAAGATGGCATCTATAACGCCGGGTGAGTCTCTCCTGAAATATGGCACGGCCATGTTGGTCACCAAGACCACAGATTTGAAGAGCCCAAAGGTAAGAAAAGCATTCTGAAGTTTGTTATTGGTCAGTCAATCTACATTACGTGTCATAAAATTCTAACGAAAAACTGAATCAGAGAAATGTAGAAGTGGACTATATGAGCAAACATTTCCCGGGGTAGTGTCATCTCTAGCCAGTGTTTAACAATGAATAGGTTCTGGTCACATGATAAAAGAAGTCAAAAGCATCAGTAAAACCTCATGAGTGCAGACATAAACCAAACACTGTCTGTCCAGGACTCTCGACGTCCTTCGAAAATGAAGCCCGACCCACCTTCTTCCACCCTCTCTCCCGTACCTCCGCCACCCAAACCCAAAACTGCCTCTGAAGGAGCCTTCAAGGAGAACGAGGAGATTCTCAATTACATCTTCCCGCCCAAGTAAACACAGACACCTCCACTCGCTGTTCAACCCCCGTTGTTGTTTTACTGAGCCTCTGTTAACGGCAGGGAATGGAAGGAAGGGAATCAGCTGTGGCTGCTCAAGGTTTCCACCACACCCTGCACCAGGCCAGACGTCATGAGTCTGGAGGAGCAGCTGAACGCTAAGCTGCAGCTGAGACAGGCGAAAGAGACGGGCTTGTGTCCGGCACGGAGGGATCTCTACACGCAGTGTTTTGGTGAGAACTCTATTTGAGTGATGGACTCCAAAAACAAGATCGCCTCCACTGATTGTTGATATCCTATTGTTTGCCTTTCAACAAGCCTGCTTAACTTTGATCTCACAGTCTGAAGACGCATTTATACTGTACCAAATGCAATATAGCGACTTGACGCATCACGAGTGGTTGCTAGTTCCCAAAACGATAAAAAATGTATCTTGACCACCTGGGGGAGAGTGGTGAAAGTCAACTGGCGGATCAGAAGTACGGTGGTACCTTGGTTCTTGACCACAATCTGTTCCAGACGGCCGTTCGAGAAGCGATTTGTTCGAAATTTGAATCGATTTTTCCCATTACAATTAATGGAAAAAGAAATAATGCGTTCCAAGCCTTAAAATAGGCTTTTGTAGGAGTGAATGTAGAGTGTCTGCTGCAGGTGCGCTGTTCCTCTATGTGTGTGGCCGCTGCATGTGGGAGGGGTTGCCCAGTGACTGACGTCTCTCCAGAAGTGAAGAGGTGCCCGGTGCGTGTCCAGCTCTGAATGTGCGCTTCTGTGCAGTTTGGCTGTGACAAAGTCATAAACCAAGTAACGCTCTGTCCCAGACTCGCCTCATCCCTGTCCCAGCTCCAGCCCACAACAGGACATCAAACCCTGGAGTGAGCGCTCCAGCCTCGGAGGTGTGGAGAGCGAGCACCTCCCCTGTGACACTGGTCCAGTGCGGAGGCAGGAAAGGTTTTACACCTCAATATGAAGAAAAAACAGTCAGGCGTCCGAGTTAGGGATTTTCGTTCGAAATCCGAAGCAAAAAAATCTTGAATTTTTTGTTCGAACTCCGATTTGTTCGAAATCCGGGATGTTCGAAAACCGAGGTTCCACTGTATATTAGAAATAAGAAAAGATTTGAGCATCGCCGTCTCTGGGTCCTTCTGAGTGAGTGAATAGCAGCAAGCAAGGTGGAATCGGGACTATGATTGACAAAACGTGTAACTTTTTCAACAGGAGAAGTGTTACTAGAAACGCTCTGAGACTACAAATGCTGTCGCACCGTTGACTTTAAAACAGTCACATAGTGTTTGGTGTGACGTACCTTTGAGAAGGACCCGAAACATTGTTCAACTTTAGATCCAAGAACAGCAACACAGATTCAATTATAGTAGCTTTCCGACATGTTGGCAATCGTGGGCACGATGTTTATTTTTTTTCTCTTCGATATTATTGTCTTAAGTTAACTTCATATTTGTAGTGACCTACTGTATATTCTTTATATCATCTATATGTTTATAAGAATATTCTTATTTAAGGTTTGATGATGATGTTCTATTCTCTTGTTTAGTAAATTGTTAATAAAAAAAAAAAAAAAGGTTGTGGTCAAGAGGCTCTGAGTAGAGCGAGCTGGGGTTCTGCATTTTAAAAAGCTGGCGATACAGACACCTTGTCTTCTTTTGATGTCAGATGAGCTGATCAGGCAGGTGACCATCAACTGTGCTGAGAGAGGGCTGCTCCTGTTGAGGGTCAGGAATGAGATCCAACTCACCATGGCTGCCTATCACACTCTCTACGAGAGCAGTGTTGCTTTTGCCGTCCGGAAAGCGCTGAAGGCCAAGAGGGACAAGACGGACGTCGAGCAAAGAGTAAGCAGCTTGTTTAGTTCATCTAGATGTGATGAGAGAATGGGTTCAGGTGATAAATATTTGTTCTCGGAAGCAGTGATTCAAACTATTTTTTTCCAATCAAAACAAAGCAAAAATACTATCTTGATGGGCAAATAGAACTACAGTCCAGCAGAGACCTCCGTTGTTTCATAAACAGGAAACGCTCATAGCTAACAAAATGACGAAAGATGCTGTTACCGCTGATATAACCAATAAAATGACCATTTCTAGGATATTTATGAAAACTTAGTTTGAAAGTTAATACTTTGAAAATAAATAACGGGATGTATATTTATTCCATTACTGTTTCTTCGGGTTGGGGGCCAGAAATACATCCTAAATTACACCGCACACAAACTTTTACTTAGTAAAGTAAGTGGAAATTCTTCAAAACAAATAGACTTTTATAAGTAGAGACAGCCTGACAAGTGTGAGCTCACACTCTGGGATTGTTTGTGCAACAATGATTCGCTTCTGATATGTCAGAAGTACAGCAATGACCATAAATGTACACCTCATCATATGTCCCACCGCTAGATCCTGGACTTGGAGAACGAGGTGAAGGAGCTGAAACAGAAGGTGAAGGAGCAAAAATTCAAATGTGAGGAAACGGAGAGGAAAGGGAAAGAGAGACGATACTTGAGGGAAAATAACCACAGAGATGAGATCCAGTTCTTGAAAACGGCCAAGGACGATCTCACGGTGAGTTTAATCGAATGCACCAATGTAACCAAAAACGAGTGCTGACGTTCTGATCGGTTTCACAGACTCAGCTGGAAATGATCGTCACACCAAAGACCTAATGGAAACACGGTTGCATTCTTTCTTGAGCATCATCACTGTGACGCTGTAATATTTTATTTCTCTTAATGGCCAGACAAATCCTCTCTTGAACATCAAGAGTCCAGATGAATGAATGCAAGCAGTTGGAGGTGGAGGCAGATATGGATGTGATTTCATTGCAACAACCTCCCGCTCTCCTGTGCTGTACTTTGAGTGTTATATTAAACAGTTTAGCCATGATGCTTGTCAGTGCTTCGCTCTCTTTGCTTTTCTTCGGTCGGCTGTTTGTGATTGGGCGTCTATCTTCTTATTTCTATTCTTGTTTTTCACATTATGTGTGTCATAATAGCGAACGCCGACTTTCTTGGTCCTCGCGGCCCGATCCAACGCCCTTTTCTGTAAACACAGAGCGAGGTTTTTAGACATTTATTGACGATGTTAGTTTGACCACTTTTGGCAGGTCCGAATCTTTTACCTCTTTGGATGAGAGTTTGTGGTTCTGGCTGGACCCCTCTTCTTCAGCTGCCCTCTTTTGAGCCTTCTGAGCTGAGACTAAGTGAAACAAATATCAGCAGTGAGTCATGACCCCATGTGGGATTGCTCCAGTGCTAGGGATGGGCGATAACTTATATAATATTGTATAATATTGTACACGATATAACAACAAAAACAATCTCTGCGATGACAATTCTGCATCTCATGCTAAATTCGATAAACACGTGGCACACTCGCTGCATTGGACCTTCACACATGAACATGACGAGACCACGACATGGGAGACAAACTCCACTCATAACTTTCATCATAAAACAGTTTCAAGAGAGACTGTGGTGTACAACACATGGAATAGAATGAAAATGTATTTATCATGATAATTGTCACCAAAATGTACATTTATCGTGATATCTTTTTTTTTGTCCATATCGCTCATCCCCATCCAGTACATCTGATCACCAGACAGTACAACTGATCTGAGAACAGGGAGAGCCAAATCTTTCTTTTGTCCACGGTAAGATTTTTTGCTATAAAATTGCCTGTGTAACACCTTTTTAATAAAGCTTGGATATCAGCTCAATTTTGTGTAATGAAAAGTTAGTTAGTAATCGACTTTAATAAGTCAATGTTGGGTTGATAAGTCCAAGAGTTGTGATGTTATCGCTCTCTTCCTAGTAAGCTGAGGCTTCAGGAACATCACCAAAATGTCAACAGCATGGGACCATTTCATAAAGAACACATTATTTACACCACAGTTTGAACAATTAAAATTCAAATGATGTTTCCAACACTAAGTTTTTTCAACAATTTACATACTATTTACAACACTATAATCAAGACAAGTTGCTGACTATTCAACTTATAGTTAAGTCGTAGTTGGTGACAGGTTGACTCGCTGCCGAATCGCCGCTAGTCGCAGCTCTAACGTCACTTGTTGTTGACTACCGTCTCCTGTCTGGTTTATTTAACACAAAATACTAGGCATTCAATCGACAACGCAACTGCCTTGAAGTTTAGTCCCTGCATAACAAAGTTGGTGGAGAAAGCACAAGACGAGAGCGAGACCCTGCCTTGTGATCAGGGTAGGCTGGAGAACAGATGGTACCATTCAACATGACAGACGAAGACAGATGTTTCTAATCACTCAAGTATTTACCTTTTCTGCACTGGTTCTTAGACTTATCCGCCAATATTTTGTCCGAAAACGCCTTTGGTATCCTGTGAAAAAGAAGGTCACCAGTGTAAGCGTAATAGTAACTTAAGCAGATTAGAAACTATGCACTGGATTTCACGGACCTGATTGTCGAGAAGCGCTTCAGCTTGGCCCGGTCCAAGAACTGCTTGTACTTGGCAATCTTGTCATCCAGCTCGCGGATCACTTCCCGCGAACTCTTCTTGGTGTTGCCATCGGTTGTGGCTTCAGGGTTTGGAGACTCTCCCTGGCTGTCTCCGGCTGTTCTCTCTGGCTCCTCGTCCTCGTCTTCTTCGGCGTCTCCCTCGGAGTCGGAGAAGTCGGACAAGTTCAGGTCGGGCATCTCCACAGGAACCATGTCCTCTTCGTTGAACTCCGGTGCCACGTTGATCTTGCCAAAGTTCTGGCGAACGTTGGACAGGATCTTCTGAACCTGCTCCTTCTGCCTCTGATTCTGGTCCTGGGATTCATCTAACTCAGTTGCTTCTTCCTGCATTTCCTCCACTTCCTCTGAAGACTGGTTTGGCACCAACTGCTTTTCCTACAACCAAATGCATGATCAGCACAACTAGAGGACCAGTATAGTAAACAGAACAGAGGAGCGAGCCTTACCTCCTGATCCCCCTCTGGCCCAGGAGGTTTCACAAAGAACGGTATTCGTCCTCGCTGCCAATCATTGAGCACCATTTTGGAGACTGTGGCCAGATCTGGTTCACCTCCCTGCACAGGGGCAGAAACAAGACGTTTAACAACACATGACTCTCATAAATGTCCTTTTACTTGATGTACCAAGATCAGATGTGTTAAACTATCACCCAACTCTCATGTGTTAAGCTCTGCAAAATACAGTCATTGATAGTTTTATTTAAATTTTTATCAAAGAATGTTTAAATAATTTTAGGCTTTTCTGTGACTAGCTTCAAAATATTTGTCCTCCTTCACCACAGACTAACACAGGAGACAGTCTGAATTTGGCTCTACCATCTTTCACTGGCTTCTCTCTAACTTACATCAATTTTAAGGAATTTTCCAGATTCAGTCTTGACATTTATAATCTCCACTAGCGAGCCAGATGAAGGGCAAAGTGTGGACACTGATCTTCGCAGTACACTATATCAACATGCCCTGTTGTCAATCTAGTTTATCAACAAAGTATTTGCAGTCCCCGTGGACTTCAGTTTGAAACATGACCGGGATGTAAACAGAAGTCTCACAAGTTGGAACTGAATGTCCACTGAGGACCAATAACAGACCTTTAGAAGCTTCCCACTGCGAAACGCCAGTTTCTCCAGAAAGTCTTCAGCGGAGCTCCAAGTGGGAATTCGGTACGTCTTTTGAATATACTCCGGTTTGGCGCGTTCCAGAACTGCTGCGATGTGCTCCTCTGGGTTTTTGATTTTCTCAACTTGAACCTTTATGAAGGGGAGAGCAGCAGTTACAGTACGTGTTGAGCAGATCCAGATCTAGCAGAAAACGTTTAGCGACGACTCACCACTCCTTTGAGGACGATATCAGTCTCACTGTCTTCTGAAGGATAGACCACACCGGGGCAGTCGATGAGGAAGATGCGTCTCATCAAGGTAATGTACTGCCAGACCTAAAATTTAAATCAGAATTAGTTTGAGTAGATATCCTCCATTCATCCCACAGTGGGAGAATTGGAAATGCCATGACTCTATGCTCTACCTTTGTTTCTCCAGCCAATGGCGCCACGTTGCAGACTTTCTTTGACCGCAGGGTGTTGATGACGGAGCTCTTGCCAACATTGGGGTACCCGATGAAACCAACGCTGATCTGTTTCTTGTCTGTGTGGAGCTGCAGGGTTTAAGAATTATTATTCATTCGGTCGAACTATACATCAAATCTAGGGCTGAGTATTGGCGACGAACCTGGCGATACGATGTGCATCACAATACTTGGGTCACGATACAATATTATCATGATATAACGCTATTACGATACAAAGAGATATTATACCCCACACATATAAAAATCTAAAGAAGAGAAGTAAAATCAAGTTGCTGCATATGCTCATCAGAAGATATTGATCATTCAGAGAATAAATTGAGTCAAAATTATTTGCTTCAAAACAACCCGGTTTTAGACCATTTTCTCAAAAAATAAAGATAAAATGTGTACACACACAAACACACAGCAATCATAAAGTGCAACGGGTTTCTTTTCACACTTCTGTTGTGTCCGTTTAAACAATGATCTGAGCATACAACATAAAACAAAATGGCAGTGTGTACAGCACATGTGATGAAGTGAGATGTTATGGTGACATACAACTCTGCGACCCTGGACGTCCATCCGTCACGCGTCAGGGCGACTCTGCCATCTGATGCGGTTTCGACGAGACTATAAGAGTGTAAATCTTTACATGTGATGCGTTGAGCTAGAGGTGATGTGGATGGCACCAAGTTGTTTGTTTTGGATCAGTACGACTCTGGGTATTTCTCTGTCAACACGTCAGCACGATGTCTCGCCAGGTGAGCTCAAACCCCTGGTTAGTCTACCTTTCCAAACTGTCGCAGCAGCTGAATCAGGGATCCTTTGCCGAATGAGTTGGTGAGACTGGCGTGGAAGGCCAGTGTGGGATACTCCTGGGAGAGAACTGCCACCCACCGTTTCTGGTTGAGAAATGCCACTTTAGCCACAGAAACAACTGACAGTCATTTCCAATACACGAGCAAAAAGTCTTACGGTGACCCATGTGGGGATCAGATCACACTTGTTCAGGACGAAGATCAGATGTTTCCAGGATTTCTCCTTCTTTATGTATTGCTCTATGCTCTTGGAACGGGTTCCCATGGGGTCACGAGCATCCAGGACTTGGATGACAACGTCAGATGAATCAATGACCTAGAGAGACACACCATAGCTGTCAGTTTCTTAATAAGGGATGATGATGATAAACAACAAATGTATACCTTGTAGAGTTCTCCCCAGATTCTCTTCGACTGACCCTTCTTGAAGATTTCTTCACGTGCTTCCTCCCTGTGGGATAAATCCCTTAGCTTTGCTGAAAAATCATACCGGATTTTGAAGAGTCTTACCGGACTCCGGTGTCCTCAGTCACAAGGTCTGTGTCTTTCTCTGCATTGTAACTCAATGCTGAGGCCTCGGCCTGCTCCAGCAGGTCCTTCACATCCTCCACCATCAGATTGGGCCTTTTCCGCTGCGCTTTCGGTCCAAATGTGGTCTCAAAGCCTTCAGTGTCCAGAATGTGAACCTTGGAGTTCTGGAAGAAATTGTGTTGCCAAGAAATATGAATCTATTCTTTGTTAATAACTGTTCAGACCACATGCACTGATAAGCCATTGCTCACAGTCAGCCAGTCAAGATCACGGTTTACTGAGAAAAATAACATTTTAAATAGATGCTTTCCCTCAATTTATATATTATTCAAGACCAGTTCAAAGATTGGAATTTGTTAAGCTGCTGTTTTTTGTATTTTAATAAAATTAAAGCACAACACCTGTCAATTCACTGCTTTGAACATCAGTAATATCTGCGCAGATTGTTCTTGGAAGATTTGAAAAAGAGCAAGCAGCTATTGAGACTGAGACTTTTACCAACACACAGTCATTGGTAAAGCTTGCTGTCATTGCAAGTTGTGCAGTGGGGAGCCAACATCAGCTACTCCACAGACAAAGACGGGGATTTCTATTTCTGAAACTACTCACATGAGCTTTAACTTTATCATGCAAGAGGGACATGGGGAGTTTGCTTTGCCTCATCACGACACGATAGGGATCCTTCTGCACGGCATTCATCTCATCCTGGAACTTCTGGAGGGACGACTGCTTGATCACACGAGTATTTGCTAGAAGGTTTGAAACACTTCCCGTTATCCACACTCATCAATCAACCAATCGCTGCACAAATATAACAATGTTACCTACCGAACCATTTGATATTGGGTTCAACTCTGGCTACCGTGCCTGAAGCAACCGTTGACTGGTACTGTAGTGGTCTGATGACCTTTCCTCGTTTATCGCTGGGAAAGAACACAGAAACATAAGTACCACTTGAAATTAAATAATACTAACAAATAACCCAAGCAGAAAAAGTTATGACGGTACCATCTCTGCTTTTGTCTGTACATATTCAGACGCTTTATCGTGGCTCGGTCCCTCATGTTTTGACCACCAGCTCCCTTGACACGATCTGTTGGAGTAAAAGAAATGCACATACTGAACAATTCACGCCTGAAAACCTACGTTATTACACTGCCCGGGTTAGTTTTCCTGGACGACACTAACATTGCCATTGAATTGCTTTACAGGTACATTAATGTGAATTAGTTATGTGTCTATAATGCCATAGATTGTCATATTTAATCTCAATTCAACGTTACGATACAACTACTGTCACGTACGGGGAACAACCACGTATAAACAAACTGTGAGGCTAACGGCGATTAGCTCACCGGGGTTGGAACTGGATGTCGAGGGGTTTATGGAGCTTTTCCCCTTATACTTTGGCTTCACCATGATGGCTGTTTAGTCGGCTTTGGGTTCGCCGGTAAAAGAAGGAGAAACGCGACAGGAGCGAGAGCCAAAGCCTTTGTTTTTCTTGCTGGTTTTCTGCCTTCTGCTCGGAACCACACAGCGCACGTGTCTACGCTGGAAACAGGAAGCCCGTCAGACCACGAGCGACAGTCGAGGAAGTCCCGCCCCCTGTCAGAGCGAGCGAGTGGCCGACAACCAAAGATGATATTATTAGTTTGTATTTTAATGTGTTACACCTTGGAACATGCAGTATAGTACTATATTCATCCATAATAACTAATAGTAATATCCTATATGTCTCCACAAGGGCGCAACACCAGCAGACTGTACATTTCATACCTGTGTTTGCGTTAATAATTATAGAATTTGCGTCAATTTACCCCCCACTTTTGTCGTTTTATCTTGTCCGCATTGAAATAGCTGCCGCCCGCACTTACACAGCTCTGCCAGTAGATGGCAGCAAGCAAGGACTAACGCAAGAGGACAATAAAGGTATAAGTCATCGTTTAAAGCTGACGTTGCATTTCCATGAATATGGATTGGTATGAATTCGTTGAATAAAATGATTCGTTTGTTTGTTTTCAGTGCGTTTTGATGGAGCAAAATTCCTTAAACAAATAAAAACACCACGCTCATGAGCAATTTGATTGTTTACAGAAGGAGAAGTCCATTCTTCGTTCTGCATCTGAATTTTTTCTTTTCTGAAAATGGATTGTCGCAGACCATAACTCCTCAGGTGTCAGTCATTGGGCACAAAATAAAGTGCTTGGTGTGCAGCTCTGCTAGTAGATTGCCGCCATTTACTGGCAGATCTGTGTAACTCCCAGGTCAAGAGCAATGGTTCACCTGAGAACTGAAACACCAGACCTGATAAAGCGCATCTATTTTTTACGTGTCGAGTAACCACTTCCTGTGCAGACCGCGACTGAGACTGAGGTTTTCCAGTGACAGCAACAGTTTTGTGAGATGTAAATTGAAAATGATGCATGAGGAACAACACTATTGCTATGATCTACAAGTGTGCTACAATCTGTGCATATATTGGATGCAGCACAGCAAGAGAAACAGTTAAATGAAGACATAAAGAGGAGATGCTGGTGGAAAAAGAATTCAAACAGTTCCATTCTAAACATGGACGAGCGCTTCAGAACATTTAAAAAAATAAATATTAAGTATGAGCTTGAGAATTTCTACATCTCTACACAGACGCACACACAATTAAAAAATAAATAAATTAAAAAGTCATTGCACAATGACAATGTTATTACAGTACTAGAAGTTAGGTGGTGCTTCACCACATTAGTCTGAACATATTAAGCGAATTTAGTCCCTCTTTGTGATGTGCACTCAGACAATTGACAATGCTTGTTTCATAATAAATAAACATAGAATAATCACAGCTCATCGTGGTGAAAGGCAGCAGCGTGCAACGTTGCAGCTCAACTTAATAATCAGCGCAAAGTCTGGTTGAATATTAACTTTGTATCTTTGCATAAACAAATTATGTCTGCAGAAACAGATTGTTTGAGCTGCTTGTTGGCTGGTATTTACTCCTGCAGATCAAGCCAACTAGCAGACAGAACACAATGTCCTGCAAAAAGATTACAGCTTCCCTTGTCCTGGTGTGTAAAACACAAGTGGGTCACTGTCATTGAGACAAGACTTGGATCAAATCCTGGCACGTGAAGGTTGGGAACATAGCGGCCTCTTTGGTACATTAATGACAACAGCAACATCAACATGTTTAACCTCACGTGACTTAGATTAAACTGCTGACTGATCATCTACTTGCATGTCAGGCAATGTTCTGAACCTGGCGAAGGCATTCGATATACATTTATATGCATGGAAAACATGACATAAAAAACAACGACAAACCTTTCACTGTCATATTACTTTTCTTTCTTTTTTCTAACTTTTATTTCTTTATTTATTATTACAATTTTTGAATTTAAAAACGTGCTGTAAATTGTATCATTTTAATTGTGTGTGTGGATTTATTTTTTTGAGGGAGTCCCTCAAGTGTAAAATTAAAACAAACAAAAAAATCTTTGCACTGAACTGTGTGTAGATTCATATATCCAATGGATCAAATATCCAAAATGCAACGAACTTCGCAGCTATGTTCATGAATGTGTGCACAGGGATTATTATTATTAAGATTATTATAATTCATATTATTTTCAATAATAATAATAATAATAATAATAATAATAATAATAATAATAATATTTTCAAACTGAAATTAAAGACAAGCAGTGAAATAATAATATTTAAATACAATTTCAAATTGCCAAACAGCCTGTGGAACAGTCAACTGAAAACAATATCTTTACATGGTCAGCTTCTGAGCGAGTCTCACTGTCCTCAAGGGTCCGATTATGGCTCCCAGGATGCCCATTTGTCGGTTCTGATCTGAACTACGTCAATAAATAACTTGGTTTCTCATCTTTTGCTCCAATGCATCGTACAATATCCCACTTAAGCTCTGTAAACAGACTATCTCCACACCTGAAGGTATCTTATCTGGGAAAGTCATTATTACTTTTCTCTGTTCTGTGGCATGTGCAGCCACTGATAAATGGACACGTGGACACAGAGAGGTCTACTCTGGGAACGTGCTGAGCAGAGGACTCACTTTGTTGACGCACACATTTGTCAATATGTGCCAGCGCTGAAGACAGATCTGCTCCAGTGTGATTTCACTTTCTCACCTTCTCTGCAAACATCTGCAAGGACAGCACCGACCTCAGGCCTGCGTGACCTGTACGGCAAACATAGGGAAAAAGACAGAATGGAATGACAAAATAAACATATTTCCATGCTTGCATGCAAGAAACTTATCAGGGCATTTTGTCTTTCTACATATCTTTGTTTTATTATTATAGTTTATTTTCCTCGTAACTGTAGCTTTGTATTATGTTTATTTAATTATTTTTCATTTTCCTTATTTTTTTCCCCTTTTATTTGTCTTAATTCTTTTTTATTTTCCTTTTATTTCCTTAATTCTTTTTTAGTTTCAATTATGAAAAGGTGCAGGTCAGGTTCATGTCGAAGACGACTTGAAGTGTCTGGTTCCATAGTGTAGTGGTTATCACGTCTGCTTTACACGCAGTAGGTCCTGGGTTCGATCCCCAGTGGAACCAGTAAGACTTTTAAAGCTGTGGACATTCATCTTTGTAAGATCTCCCTGGACTGGTGTTTCCTGCTACAAATCAAATATGCACACAGGCTGACTGATGTCTTTCAATTCTCTGCAGGTGTAAATGCCTGTTTCTGAGCTCAGTAGGTGGCGCTCATGCTTTCACAATTATGTGCAGTTTCAGAGAAATAGTTGGTAAAAGAGAAAGATTACAGCAAAGAGTGCCATCGGGTGGCCACTGAAAATTAGAACATGGTTTCATGAAACCTTATAAATCACCAGTTTTGCTATTAGGCATGGATGCTTCACTACGCCAGGCTCCAGACATGCACCCTTGTCGGTGTAAATTCTAGAATATGAATGTGTGAATTGTTGTATTTTTCGGCCCATGTCCTCACAATTTCTTCAATACTTACCTCAGCTGTGTGTAGTCCACAAAAATGATGCATCCACCCGCCATTACGAGAGGCAAACAGAAGATTTGTTTTGCCGTCTGACTTTTCAAAGTTCACACTGTTGCAATTCATTTATTCACCTTTGTGTAGCCAAAACAACAAACTAAGTTATAGCTATATTTTCACCATTACTGAAAATGCGACTGAATTTCAAATGTTTGCGCTTGTATTTGTGAAACAAGCAATTATTATTATTATTATTATTATTATATTTTTTATGCTATTTTGACAGATTTTTCTCTCCTTGAATTGTAATGCTTTTTTGCCATGGCCTTGTCTTTACAGTATGTTACTATATACATTAAGCCTGAATACATTTCATACTTATTTAATACAATGAATTTTGAAGATGTCGGGAAACCATCTATTTTTCACTACAATATTTCCCCTGATCTATAATTTGGGCTGGAGGACCGATAGAAGTTTATTTGAAATCAAAATTCCTGCTGCTAAAGAGCTGTTCCGATGTTGCCCTCCAGTTTACATGCTGGTAATTTTTTCTCGTCATTTTGTCGATCTTTTGCCCATTGTGTCTTCTCACCTTGATGCTCACCCTTCTTTAAATCCCCTTCACTACAAGTAGTTCAACACACATGTAAAAATACCGTCCCTGTACAAACATGCATTTGTAAAACTGTGAGGTTTCAATGATGCAGGAATATTTGCAGCACTGTTCAAAAGGGGAAAGTTGCTCATTCAGAAATTGTTCAGAAAATATACCAACTTATGACATTGATGGACATATCCCATAATGCACTGCAACTCTCAAGGTGCCATCTCAGAATTTCTTTTTCTTGTATTATTTGCAGTTTTGACCTTTTTTCTTGACTCCTTGCCGTCCCAGTCTGTCTCACCCCCCTCCTCCACCCTCCTCCACAGAGTTGTTGCGTAATCGTGACCCTCACCTCCAACAGAGAAGAGAATAGAGGACGTTTGAAAAAAAATGTGTCTAACTGCTCTGATGTTCTGGTGAAGCTTCTACTGGAACAGGAATGACTCGCGTCGTAGATCAGCAATCCTTCACCTGACGACGTGAAGAGAAATTTGACATTATTATGTAATCCCATCTAAATGCCGTGTCGGCAAAACTCCTGCAAGCACGTAGCACGTAGCAGTGTAGGAAGGAAGGAAGCGTGCGCCTCAAAGATGTGACCTCCTCTGCGCTCTCACATCCACAACCCCTGAACCTCTCAGTGTCAAAATGTGGTATTGATTTTCAGAGAGGAAAAGGACATTTGTGCCCTATGGTGTCTTTCAAATGTCTTCTAGTCTTTTATTTTAGGAACTACCAAGGGTGTAATGTGCGTGATGCCGAGCGAGAAAGACACGCTAAAATGGGGTAAAAAAAAGGCAAATTACATCACTTCACTACACACACCCTGAATATGGTAATGTGCTCTTTATATCTGAGCAATTTTGTGGGTACAAGCTAGGCAGTACAAATCTGTAAATAACTGCACATGGATGCAATGATTGCTGCATGATATTTTAAAGATAGAAGTACTGTAAAACGCTGAGGGTGTTGGCTCCACCTGCTTGATCTAGATCTGAGTACATCTGCCCCTCAAGACTCATCTCACGTGTAGGTGGACCTCTCTTCCTGGTCACTTCTCCAGCTGTCATATCGGAACAAGCTCGACGATGTAGTACTGTGACATGATCTTTGCCGACACATCCTCCACTCAGGAGCAGGAGACTGGCGCGGCTGATGCGAAGCCTCAGTTCGACTGGACTCTGGCGAAGGTGCAGACATACGATACTGCACCAACATAATGAACTTGCTAGAGGCGTTCATGTGTTCACAAAGTAGAATCTACATTGAAAGGCAACAATGCGTTTTCCTCATCTGCCACATTGTCTTGTGTTCATTTTGTTGACTGAGATAAAAAGAAAAAATATTTGTCAACGTTCCTTTTTCATGGAGGTAAACAAAGCTTAGAACGTCACTAGGTGTATTACAGAAAAAACAAATGAACAAACAAAACCTGTGAAAAAACAACACTGCATTTTCAACTTCAGACGTGGCATCCTGACATTCATTCTCAGGTAAGGCAGCAATATTTTATCAGATATTGTGTGTGTGTGTCGCCTCAAAAGTTTATGTTAATTATTCACAGAAATTGACGCAAGGGGGTTTGTGTACCTAAAAGGGGAAGTGTGTAAGAGGTCTCGTAGTGTTGAACTGATAGATGCAGAGGACCTGTGATGATGGAGATAATCCACGGGCAACTTGAAAACAAGGGACTTCTACTCATGCAACGCAGCAGACCGGCAAATATTTTTTATTCACAGGCTTTATTTTTATTCAGTTTATTAGAGCTATTTTCCTATATAGCTCTAAAATAATAATCCAATAATGGTGTCACAGTGCACTTGTTTTGACCTTCTCTCTTTTAGTTGTTTGCCCAAAAAACATTTATTTTTCTGTATTATAAAGTATGCAATTTCAACTACTTTTATAACTTAAATGTTTAGTTGAGAAAGATCACCGTGGATTTAGTGATTTACTGGACTGAAACTTAGATTTTAGGTGATTTTTTTTCTCATTTTATAGTATTGTTTCAGGTTGTTCTTTGGTTCTGTTCATGTGTTTCTTTCTCTCTCTCTCTCTCTCTCTCTCTCTCTCTCTCTCTATATATATATATATATATATATATATATATATATATATATATATATATATATATATATATTCTTCCCTCACCCTCTCCCAGGTGGGGTGGGTGGTTGTTACTCCTCTTCAGCTCGGGTCCTCTAGGCCTGGGAGCTTGAGGGTCCTGCGTTGTATCTTAGCTGTTCCTTTGGACTGCACTCTTCTGGAGTGACAAGTCTGATGTTTCTCCAGGGAGCCACTTTTCCAGTGTGGGGGTCACTGCCCCGAGTGCTCCGATCACCACAAGCAATACCTTCACCTTCCAGGATTTCTCTAGCTCTTCTTTGAGCCCCCGGTATTTCTCTAGTTAGTACGCTACACTACACTACACTACACTACACAGCATTTGTATCGCATGTGGGTCAGTGGAAGAGTTCTCTCTCCTGAGATTCACTCATTAACCCCGGCTGACACAGCACAGTTAACGTCATCAAGCCTAAAACTGCCGTTTACAACCTGCTGATTCCCTCATTATATAAACGTCACAGACGGTTTTTAAAGTTTAACATCCCTGAGTCAGCAGGTCCTGCCTTCAATAGTAGAGAAGGTGACCTGAGGCGCTTTCATCATGTCAAGTAAAGAACGCAACATTCACCAGACCAGTTTAGTTTACGATAAAAATAATATCTCTTTTCTGATTCAAGTTTCGGGTTTCACTTTTCTTCAGAAAACCCTTAAAGCTTTAAAAAGAAGCTTTAAAAAAACTGAAAACAATACAGGAAATAGTGACAAACCACACATTGAGCTCAGGAAAGCCCCTTGTCAAAATTCATGTGACATCATAGAATCCAACATTATTCAAAAGAAGTGGATGGCAAACACAGCTTTGGTGTAATTTGCTCAGTCAAAACTTGAGTGGAGATTTGCTCACATGAGAAACAAAACTGCTAACCCACTTTAGGTGGGCTAATCCCACTAAATGAGCAACTTGCTAGAGGCTTAGTTCGAGACTGTCAGAATGAGTATAAAAATAGAATTTTAGAAAGGTTTATTAATTTAGACGAATCCAGAAGTGAATTTTTTTCATTCATCGTATGGCATCTTCCTCATTCGCATAAATAAAAAGTGTCTATTTAACAAAAGACACAAAGTTTGCTTGATTTAGTTCCCACTTATGGTACTTCCGAGGTCCATCTTAAGCAACTATCTAATGCTTTACACTGTCGCACACCTGTGTCTGTGATGCAACATGAGTGCAGATCCATCAGAATCAAGCCATGGCTCCACACATTGACACAAGCGTATCATGAGTAGGGAATCAAACCAGCAACCTTCCAGTCACAAGACGACCGCTCCACCATGTGAGCGATGCCTGTGCTGTGTATGTTGTTGTTCCTGGGAATTTCATTGTCAAGTAGTTGTATGTGTTATTCAATTGTTATTCAATTTATTATTGTATTGTACTGTACCAGATAAGCAACTTTCACCACCAGACACATACTGAACTCAGAAGCCGTCAGGAGCATCGATCAACAGGTGCTCAGTCCTGTTTCATTATCTTTATAACACAGCTATTGTTGACTTTCACCCGAATCGAATGATCTCTGGGACGTACATGTTCAGGCTGAAATGTTTAATCCATAACTGAAAACTTCTGTCTCTCTCCAAACCACATAGACACACACACACACACACAAAGGTTGTGAAAATGTCCTCAAGCGTTCATAGTTTTACCAGCGACCACAACTGGACTTTTGGATTGTTAAAATCAATAGTATGGGTTCACACATGGTTGAGTCACTTTTAAATGACCTGTGCTGCCTGTTTGAACTCCAGCATGAACTTGCTTCTTATCGTTTGCATTTCATACATGATATTATCTTAACTAGAGAAATAGTCTGGGCAAATTAAATCTTCTGTATTCATCCTTCCAACCTGTTGTGGTGACGTACTTTAGAAAGCATATGTTAAAAAAACATTAAGATGTTTAAAAATGTTCAGGAAAAGTCAAAGGCAGTATTTCAAAGAATGCCTTGTCAAAAGTAAAGTTTCTTCTGGTTTGAGTGGGTTTTGACTCACAGATTTAGTCGAGAGAAGAGGTGCCAAATTGAAAATAACAGTCAAACAGGATGAATTTTTATTGAATTGTCTGAAGTCGAACAGAAAAAAAACCAATTAAATTGAATCATTTACTGTAACGTCAACACCTACAACTGCTGCAGTGCAGCCTGGGTGTCTCATGAAAGTGGCATTTCTGCTGTGGCTCAATGCCTATCAAAGCTTAATGACATGTGTTTGACATGTTTGGACTTGATGATACAACCTTGCAAATCTGGACGTTTCTAACCACACACCATGTTCTTGTTGCCTCCGGCTGCCATCACACGCCCTTTGAGAAATAACTGACATGAGGAGAAAACAATAGGTGGCAGGGCAAAGCAAACACATGTTTGTCTGAACAGAGTGCAGTTGTGCACAACAGTGATCCTCTTCAGCATTTGGTTTTTCAACACCTGACTGAATTTGTCTGGGAACTGATGAATAGGACACGGACAAGAGGTAAATCTCACAGTCAGCAGCAACTGTTCCCACAATTTTGGTGCCATATTTTTTTTATGGAGGATTAGCCATTTTGAATAAACGTGTTATTCATGTGTCAAACTTAAAGACTGCCCCATGATGAAATGGCACAACTGCTGCCAAAACTTTACTGTATATCTTTCTTCAAATGTTGCAGTGCATTGAATCATCTGCTTGAATTAGTGGAGGTCATACTTTTTAAAGTTGGCATCTAAGTGTGTAGCAGTGGAGCAGGAGGCCCATTTTGCAGCCTGTTAACCTGCGACTAGTTGAAGCAACACATTCTCACTCTGAAGGCGTCAGGTAGTGACTATTTTCAAGAGGACTTTTGCATCCCACGGTGAAGCGAAAGTTTGTTGCATTAGGTTTTCAATTGAGGCACATGTTCGGCCATCTATCCTCGTCCGCTTATCCATTGCCAGATTGCGGAGGCAGCAGCTTCAAAAGGCTGCGCCAGACGCCCTTCTCCTGGGCGACATTTAGCTGCTCCGACTGGGGGATCCCGAGATGCTTTCTTTGTTTCTGTCGTGTTGAATATACCTGTATTGTAGCTTTGTCTATATCTTGAATTTTCAATGCTTGTTGCTGTAACCCAAATTTCCCCATTGTGGGAAGAACAAAGTCATTCTATTGTATTGTATTGTATTGTATTCTATGTTCTTTCTGCCACAGCGTATGACCATAGGTGAGGGTCGGGACAAAGATAGATCTGTAAATGTCTGCAGCAAATCCTGGCATTATAGGCAGTGTGGCAGAGTTAAGATTAAACCCACACTGAATGTCAAAGAAGAGAGAATTTTTTTTTACTCCATTGAAACACCTATGCGCAACATGGAAGGCCGACATCTTACAAAAAGTTCATTAAAAAAAGTGACTATTTGACACTTTGGAAGAGACAATGTGTTGCTTGGACCATAGACATCCACCGAGGTACAGCCTCACTATGAACCTCTGAACCTCTGAGAGTGAAAACACAACTATGTCCATGTTACAGCAGGACTCAGGAGAAGCCGAGCCAAACCAGTCCTGAACCAACCAACCAACAGGATTTCTTATTACCGATCGGGTGTCTGAAGGCTGCCATCACTTGATTATCAGTTTGGTGCTGGTTGTTTCAGCTGACACCTGATTGGTTAACCTCAATGTGCTTGCAGGGTTGGAACACAAACCTGCATCCACTGAGGACCTTTTGTGGGAAAGGGGATAGTTACTTCCATCCCTTTTGCTTTGTTGGGTTGTCAATGAACTTAGCTTTAATCTCCGTGACGGTTGATGCATTCATTCAAAGTACAATGAAGTACAGTGAGAAATAAATAAATAAATGTTTCATATTTCAATTTACCATAATGTATATATGAGGAACAGCACGACTTATTTTAGACCTTTCGCTCTTCTTCGTGACTCATTGACGCGCTACTTTTCTTTAATCCATACTGATCTCTTTAAATGAAGACTCCCAAGCAGGAAACATAAAGGCAAAAAGAGGCCCGAGCAGAGTGAGGGAGAACCGTGTGGCTGGGGATGAAGTGATAAGTGAGTTCAACACTGAACAGGAAGGGCCAGTAGAGCAGGCCAGCTGAAGAAAAAAAAGACCCAGAAGACAAAGAAAGCATGGAAAGCACATAAGATCAGGAGGTCGAGTTTGCAGAGCCCGAAGAGAAACGCAGAGTCAGGAAGGCGAACTGGGTCAAAAACAGGAATCACAGGGATGTGCCTGGAGAAGCCCAGCAGAAGAGGAAGTAGAGAAGCAGTTCTATCGGCCTTTGTGGGAGGTATTTAACTGCAGGTGCATGTCACCCAGCTCATTTTGGAGAGGGGCAAAGTGCAATTACAGATAGATCGAGCGCTGCACCCTTATTATATTAAGTATTAAGAACAAAACATATATGCAAAAGTTGAATAAATAATAAGTTGCTGAGGTGTGCTTGTTTTGCTTGTAATGTTACTCAACATTACTAGCAGTAATATAAACTATTTACTGTTTTAAATGTTAATAGAATTGCAAAAATCATAAATGAAGTGCTTTTTTTTCCTTTGTCCAAATTTTATGCCAGTTAAACGCACTTTTGAACCTAGTGGTTAAATATTTCTTAAAATGCATCAAAGTAGTTCATCAGTCTGCTATGTTTTATATCAGTCACTAACCACACAAAAGTTGGACATTAGTTTTGGAAGATTAATACCTGAGACGCCTGAACTTTTTCTCCCAGAATCTGCATCAGAGGCCGGTTGAAAAAAAAAGAGACTCCTGTCTGTACTTGAATATTTTTTTGATGACCTCATGGGAAACTGTTCCTCAATGGCATTTTCGTATACAGACTGTCTCAGGCCTGAAGATAGGTGAGGAGGATCCTTCGACAACACCTAAGAACCAATTTACCTATTTGAAAGTGCAGTAGATTGGAACGAGTGCAACATTTGGGTTTTGTTTAGGAATGTATTTCCGAGATAAAACTCTTCCCCGAGCGTCAGTCATGAAAAATACTTTCTGAACTAGATAGGAAGACCACCTCTGTTTGTGATAACCATTTCTGGCAACTTTGAACATGGTTCATCACTCAAAATTTCTCTGTATGCAGATGATGTTTTGATAGAATTTATAATGTGGCCAATTCGCCTCCACCGCTTAAGTTTTAACTATATTTGTATTCAAGTTATTTACTGTAAAGGTCTTTCCAGGCTCAACTTTCCTCCACTTGTCGCACTGCTGTGTAAGGACTGTGAATGCAGGCCCAAGTTAAACCTTTTCAATCAGTTTCCAAATTTCCCTGCATATTTCACAGATTTTTCTCACTGAAGTTTCTTCCCCACATTAAAACTCTGTTTGATCTTGGATTTTTGGACCACTGGCGGCAAGGATATTTAGTTACTATTTTTATTTATTTGTACGTAAGTTCTAAATATTGTTCAGAAGAAGTGATGGACACAGCAAAGTGGTCTCCCACTTGACAAAGTCTGAGTTGACTTCACAATGTGTCTTGCTGCTGTGCTTCTTCTAATTTGGGGCTCCTTGAATAAACAATATTAAAAGTCTTCACCTTTTAAAACAAACCGAAAAATGATTTTTGATTTTTTTAAATACATATCTAAAGATGGGAAATGCAATTTCAGTATCTGCTGCTGCTGGCAGGATTGTCTTTCTCAAGTGTTTGGTGAACAAAATTTCATTTCTGCCTCTTGTGATCACTTTTATTCCCCAGTTTGCAAACAGACCTAAAAAAAAGTGGAAAAAAAACAACGGCTTCATGTGCACATGACCCAAAAGCATGCTGGGTCCGTGCATGTATTTGTAAGAAGGATGAGAGCTCATATTGATCTCCTTCATATTCCTCCTGAGCCAGAGCCCCTCAGCTGACATCTGACCTGGCGGTGTCCTCTTTTGTAATCTTTTTAAGCTGATATCTAAACATGAACAAGCTTGAAAGCCACGACTGAAACAATGGAACTGCTTATGTAACTGCATATAGATTTGTTTTCAACAACTTCAACTTCCGTGAAGAAGCATCTAAGTGAAACTGAGTGGCCTGAAAATCCCATCAGCAGGACTTCCTGGTCGGAGCGGAGCGTTCCGATGATGTGATCCATTGTTCCTCACGTTCATTGTGTTTGCTCCGGTATCCACAGTCAGATAGACGGAACAGACGTGCCTGTGATCGTGTTTGAACATAAGCATAATGACAACAGTGAGCACTGACACGTGATAAAAGAAGAATGCCTGTTTATTGATCTCTGACCAGCGATAGCGGCTCTCATCTTTGATTAAATCTACACATTTGAGCTTAAACCTGAGCTAACACTTGATAAGTCTGTGTTCTGTCTTGGGTGAGCAAACAGCCAGAACTGAAATGTTTAATTTGGAATACAAGCTGCTGCATCATGGGACTTGTAGTCTGAACTATAAACAATAGCAGTTGTGTTTTTAAAGAAACCTGTTCTACCACGGAAAAGCTTCAGCTTGCATTTTCCATTCTGTGCAAAATTTGTTACACACTCACGCAAACAAATTTCAAAGTTTTCAATATGATTCTTTGTTTGGTGGGTTTGAATGAGGGAGACTAAATTAGCATTGGCTTGATAGTAATTCACACTAATGATGGCTTTCATGAGTGTAATCAACACCATTTCCTAAACCAATTTCTCGATGCATTTGAATGCAAATGTCTCTCAGGGAGACAAGTCGAAACCGAGCGTCAGCTTTGATCTTCACACAGATTAATCACTGCTGGCCACTGCCGCTTCAACATTCATCAATCCAGAGCATTTGAAATGTCATTTTCTGTTCTGAAAACAAAGAAAAACTGCTCTGGATTACTCAACTTTAACTGGCATCCTTTACTGTTTTATCGTGGTGTTGCATTATGTGTGTGTGTGGAACACTGAGCTATGTAACAGTTTATGTCTTTATGTCCTTATTGCAGACTGTGGTTTAGACAGTGTCAAGAAACTTATTATTCTTTGATCTATGTCTCAGTATTCTTTGTGTTTTACTGTTATGAACGGCCATAAAAGTGACTCTTAGCTAAGATCCTTTAAAAAAGACACCTCAAATCACAATATATTAATGAAAAAATTACATGGCAGTAGTATTGGAGTAAAATATTATTAAAACATTTTAATAGTCTTCATGAACATTTTTTTCCGATAATGAAAGAAGCAAAAAATGGAAGGAGAGAAATACAAGGAAAATGTTTGGAGACTAACTAACTAAAATATTTGTAGTGTAAAGAAATGCAATTGATTTAGTACTTTTGTGTCTAAGACTGTACAGTGGCGGAAAATAAAATAAAAGACCAAAAAATTTGACGCACTCATCATGTAGTAAAATGGTTTTTGTGTTCCAAAATTCCAAAATACGAATGTTTTTTTTTTTTTGTTTATTGTTTGTAAGACAAAGTAACAAAACTGAGTGATTTCAAATATGAACAAAAAATAAATCATCACCATCAGCACACAGAAGAAAGCATTGGGTGCCTGAAAACTTTCCACCACTGTATGTGTGAATGGTCCAAGTAAGGAGGAATGAAATTACATAATAAGCAAAAGCAGCCGTCGATTGGAATGATGAGGCGCGTGAGAGAGAGGTTGTGAAGAATTAAAAGCGATCCCTGCCATCCAGGCAGATTTCTTTATCTCTGTGTGCAGCCACTTCAATCGGTCAGCGAGCCACTGCCTTGACATAGTTACAGTCTGGACGAGGGCCAACGGGAGGGCAGCAGACTCCCAGCAGGTCAGGTTAATCACCAACTCTCATTGTGAAATGCTGAGAGTTGCTGTCGGGGGAGAAAGGGAGGGTTTACAGTCGACGGGGCTTATCTGACCCGGCCATTGATCCGAGGGTATAAAAGGCAGGAGGTGTCAGTGGCTCTTAGTGGACATGCAACAGCTGCACTGAGCCTCCTAACACCAGCTCTCTCTCCTTCACCTCTTACCATCCAGATTCATCTACAGCCATGGGAGTCGCATACAGCGTCGGAGAGTAAGTACAACTGAGAAGCATGTTTTCGTGGACTTTGCTTTAATGCCTTGATGCATGCATTTGAGTGAATCATGTGGTGATGTAGAGTCTCTGCACTATAATGCTAAATTTCAGCAGCTGTTTTTTTTGTAACTTTTTATAAAGAAGCTGGCTGCTCGAAACCATTTCTATTTTAGATCAGTTGTGATTTTTCATGCATTACAAATCAAATTGTGCAGAATCAGACCCTGCAATGAACAATGCGTGGCAAAGCGCCCGCACAGCTTCGCAGCGTTTCCTTCCTGTAGCCCCCTTGGTAGCTCTTTGTTGCGCAAGACTGGTCCACTGAGCTCCAAATATATTAACCTATTTTGACAATGAGCTTTTTCATTTTTAAAATCATGACGCTTTGCAAAACTGGCACCTAATTAATAATAGTTATCAGCAATATTATATGTCAAATGTGAAAAGTAACAAAAATAAAACAATATTCATTTCATTGCTTCAATGCATCTGTCTGTGCAACATTATCTTGAAATAAAAAAATAAGTAAACAACATTTTCAATTAAATAACAAAGTAATAATGCAGTAATAATAATAATTTCACCGTGATAGTTGGTCTGTTATTTTATCACCTAATAAATAGCCCAGCTGAGCCGGGTTAAAAGGTCACCTGACTATCACTGACAATTAAATGAACAATATTGTGTCACCAATTCAAATTGGACTCTTGACAAGTACAGTACACGCAGAATTCCTCTTCTTCACTTCTCTGTCATGATCATTTAGACTATTATTACCATGTATAACCATTTTTTAACAGTGACAGGCATGTGAAAAGTTTATATAAATATGGAATGAAAGCATTTCTTTCTGCTGATCTCTCTGTATTTGCTCTTCTGCAAATTTAATCCACTGCGATCAATGATCAACGCCCAAGACATTCACAGCAGTCACTCTCACTGAGGACGTCGTGCCACGACACGACTCCACATTCAATCACAGGGTGTTGTTTGTTGGAGCTGATCCTGGGAAAACACACTTGATGCAGCCAGCTCTCCGGAACTAACACCAAGTTTGTCTCGACAGAGTGGACCATCTCTACACCTTCTTCGTGCAGTGGTCACCAGAAATGTACAGCAGCGACAAGACGACAAAGAAGCACCGCCAATCCCGTTACCTCATCAAGGAGAAGAACCAGAGTCGGTACATGGTGGTGGAGGAGGGCAAGGCCACCGCCATCAGCAAACTATTCAGCAAGCCCCTGAACCCTGCCGTCCAGAACTGGAGGGTAAGACGATGAATGAAGGACACAGGGGATCTGTGCTTAGAAAGTGAATCACAAATAACAAACACGTATTCTAAACGAAAATGAAAATAAAATGTACTAGGTTGTTAGTAAAAGAAATATCACCACAAATATAAAAACATGGATTTCACCGATGCTCCCTATGATCGCAAAGGACAAAGACATTGTTAAAGGTGAATACAGTGAGATGCAAGAAAGGACTTCAAGACAACATGGAAGCTCAGCAACTGATGTTGCAAGAAAGGCAGAACAGAAAACACAAAACGGATGTGACACATTTAAGATGATCAAAATGACCATTAGCTAAAAAACGTGAGTGAAAAGGTCAGCTCTAATAATGAAATAACTTCTGCCAGACTGTAAGAAAAGATGGAGGAAAATTAAAAATTTTACCGTATTATATACACCATAGTATTTAGGTCAGCAGCATTAGACAATCCAGATCTAGGTGACTAAATCTGAAGGCATGCTGTGGACATTCCATGCTCTCCCTATTCCCAAACATCCCCACCTCATACATGAATTTGGCATGGTAGAGAGCAAATCTCGGCAGGCTTGGGCTTTTCTTCTCCTCAGTTTACCTTCTGTTTTTCAGTAAATGTTGCTGCACCCACTTTTGGAAAGTCTTTGCTCTTTATATGGGCAACACTTCCACACCCCCGTCAGTTGAGATTGCGCAACACTTTTCCTCTTTCCCGAAAATGAAAACCGTTCCCTGCAGGAGCAGACCAATCAGATTCTATCCATCCCTGCCAACAAACCAATGGCAGCACACTCAGAAAGAGGAAGTCATTTGAGGGTATAAAACTACATGAGGCCAGTCAGTTCATTCATCTAAACATGTGAGTCTGAAGAAGCGAGGAGATGAAGATAACAGGAAGGACCAGGGGGTTCCCCGAGAATATCAAGGTTTTTTATTATGCCAGTGATAGTGTGGAGCCGTATGTGAAGGTGGGGATTTAGGGACATTTGTGTCTTCATGCAAGAAATATGAACTGAGTCATTCAAACTTGAGGTGGAGATGTATTGTTTCTGACTTGACCTTCTTTTCTTCCAGATTATCACTGTGAAGGATGCCAAGCGTCGCCTGAGTCTGTGTAGCTCAGAAGAGTCAGAATCTGAGCATGAGTACCGCGAGGAAGTCGAGGATATTGTTCCCGTTCTCTGCGACCTCAGCCAGCTGCTGGAGGACCACCACATGGAGAACGTAAGTAGAACCACCACGGTCAAGTCCGGACGTAAATGGAGAAGTTCAGGAAATAATTTTGGTGTTCTCGACAGCTTGCTTCTCACATGCCAGCCAGGACTCAGGGGTACCCATGGCAACTGGTCTACAGCCTCGCCATCCACGGCAGCAGCCTGAAGACCCTCTACCGGAACATGGCGGGTCTGGACAGCCCGGTGCTGCTGGTCATCAAAGACATGAACAACAAGGTTTGCAACCTATTCAACTTCCGTCACAACAAGACCCGACGCAGTTTTCATGACCAACTCCGTTTTTCTCTTCAGGTGTTCGGGGCATTTTCTTCCGATCCATTCAGAGTCAGTACATCTTGCTATGGTACTGGAGAGACGTTCCTGTTCAGCTGCAACCCAGAATTCCAGGTCAGTGAAACATTGTCTTTTACTGGGTAACGAACGTATAGATATTGGAAATGTTTAACTGATGTACAGTGTCACTGTTTGAGTGAAGGGTCTTATGTTGTACTTTGCTTTTAAAGGCTTACAGGTGGAGCGGTGAGAACTCCTACTTTGTTAGCGGGAACATCGACTCCCTGCAGATCGGAGGAGGAGGGTGAGTAACAGCTTGATACAAATATGACACACCTGCCTCATTTATCCCATAGTAATATGATGCTTAACCTTTAAATTAAATATTTATACCCCTCCCAGAACACATAATGTATCCATTTAATTTGAATTGAATTTTTGCATTCTGTTTATACATTGCATATTGAATACACATATTACATATGTGTATTCAAATGATCTCTCACAGCAGTTGGGAAAAATATATGACATATAAAATAATTGGGACGTGAAAATAGAATAGAGAATGTTAGGTGGTTATAATGTTGTGTATTAACGTATAAGATGAACCATTGTACAAGCTTTTAAAAGTATTCAGGGGTCAACAAATATTTTTAGTTCTGGTTTATGAAAGCATATTCAATATGGATGAGCAGCACCAGAGCTTAAATTCTGTTTTTAATATTTGTTTTATTAACTTGTCAAATGGAATTAAGATGAAAATAAATAATAGTGAGTGTGCGTGTGAAATGGTGCTGCAGATCTGGGAAGATTCTATGTTAGTGCCACTGTTTGAGAACTGGGACGCTCAAGTGCTTCTTCTCTGTGTTTACAGCGGAGGATTTGGACTGTGGCTGGATGCCAACCTGTACCGCGGATCCAGTATCTCCTGCCCAACCTTCCACAACCCTCCTCTCTCCAGTGAGATGGACTTCATCGTGAAGGACTTGGAGGTCTGGTCGCTGCAGAAATAAACAATGTGAATGAGATTTTTAAAAAAGAAAAAAAAATGGGGAAAAAAAGTCAGTTATCTGAAGTGACGATACCGAAACTTGTGGTTGGTTTTTCCACCACTGGTGCAGTGGCTGCTGCCTCCCACGTCCTCCAGTCCTGCTCTGCTGGTTCACAGCACGTCTGTGAACCATATGGACCTGTTCCTACTTGAAGATGAGCAGCCACTTCGATTCTCACATTCCAGGGTCTTTCAGCTGTAAACTACTGGCTACTTATGAAGAGTATGCTCAGCTCTCTGACAAAGTTGTACAGAGCTTTCTTGCCCAAAGCTAACTAACTGTTTGGTTAAAAAGTTCAGAAAAAAAACTATATTTTTAAGATATTTTTGCGGCATGAGAAATGATTGTTACATTAAGTGAGGCTGATGTCAGAGGTCCATGGATTTACTCGATAAGAATGTTTGAACAAAATAGTACAGATTTGCACTATGTTTTATCTGCAATATGTCTTCGGGAGAAGGGACTTCAGCTGTTGCTTTATAGACCACCAGCCATGTTTGAATACTCTCCTGTTCTTTTTTTATTTTCAAAACAGTCGGTGTGGTTCACATGTTTTTATTTAAAATGTATTTAACTGTGTTTCCTAAGAAAAGAATTAAAGCGCAAAGCAAACAAAATCGCCTCCTTGTTCCTGTTTGTTTATTGGATGTTGAAGACTGAGACTGAAATCTTACACAAACCAGAAGAAGAATCTGATCACAGGGCTATAATAATAATAGTCATAATAATAATAATAAAAGAAAGAAGTGTGTAATAGGTAGTTGATTTGACATGTCAAGAATAAGGTCATTTACTACAACGATTGAACATACTGAAAAGAAAAGGCAGGCCACAATAAATAAATAAAGATGGCCGCCAAGCAACTGCGCAATAGGTCTTATGAAGTCAAAGGTGCAACAATGCGTAACATTTAGACATAAATAGATTATTTTCATATTTACTGAAATCACAATTATCAGTTTGAACAGTCAAAAATTGCGGAGACAGACTCTCCAGCTGTCTTTTAAACACTCCCTTTGACTGTGTAACATCTTCTGTTGACGTCAAAATAAGAAGTGGGACTTACCGTGTTTGAGACTGGCTCTGTGTTTATTCTGTGTGTTCAACAATACAACTCAATGACAGAATACAGAGGAAGACCTCTGTATTCTGTTTGTCTGTTGAATGAAAGATGTTTCTAGATTCCACTTGCAAACAAAAGCTGGACATATTCTTAAACTACACATTGCTGCTTTAGGACTTATCTACTTCTTCACTTGTGTCTTGTCATGCTTTATAACTTCATCAAGACAAGACACATTGGTGTTTTGGAAATGGCATCGGTTTCTATTTCAGTCATAGAGGGTCGGTATTAGTCCTGAGTAATGCTTCGATCATGACGTTCTTCCTCATTCTGTACTTTAGACAAAAAGAAAAAAAATCACTGAACAATTCAGAAATTTCAGTTGAAGTCCCTTTATATTGTTTTATATTGTGTTCTGATTAGTCATTATTTTATTTTTTTCTGTTCGGTTCCAGTCAGATAACACGTCACGTAGAGAAAATATGGCAACACGACTGCTTTCTCCTCATTAAAATAAGTAAAAAAAAATTTCCTCACTACTGTTACTACTACTGCTGCTGCTTCTCCCATTGCTTTAGTGCCCTCGGAATTCGTGCTCACCTCCGACCAGAACGTTACAGTCGGCGTGCTGACGTTCGATTAGCTTAGAGCTCGATTACTTTGGTCTCGTCGAGCGTCAACAATGGCTGGAACTGAAGAGGCACAAAATATCCCCGCAACCAACACTCCTCCGGAAGGATATGACAAGAAATGTATTTTTTGTAGAGTTGTTAACAACGAAATGGGAACTGAGCTTCTTCACTGTGTAAGAATGATGCTTTTATGTTGCGCACGGCATTAAAGTGAGCCTCAGCTACTTGCTTTAGCTGTAGCTTTGTGGCTAACGCCCCTGTAAAGGTGCACCTGTCTTTTTATAATCGTCATCTGACACGGCTTGTCATATAATTTGTCATGCTTGGAATTTCTATACATTTATTGATACTCGACTGTCATTTTTTTCTTTTCATAATATGACCAGTGCACCGACTTAATGGCCAGTCACACCCTGAACACCAGGATTGTTTTGACAATTGTTAATGGTAAAACTGTTCAGATAATCTGGTTTCAAACACTGCATACTGTTGACGGTCGCATTTTATGATGACTTTTCGAACGAATGTCTATTTTTCAGGATGAAGAGATTTCATGTTTCAGAGACATTAAACCGGGCGCCCCGCACCACTACCTCGTTGTTCCAACCAAACACGTTGGGAACTGTAAATCGCTCAACAAATCACACATACCATTGGGTAAATCTTTTAGTATTGTTCTTTATTATATTATATTCTTATATTCCACATAACGTGTTATAACGGATATGGCAGGAATCTGCTCTATAATATACTGTATAACCAGTGTTGAAACAATATTATGTACAAACAGGATATAAATCTTAGTATTTATGATAAACTACTTCAGAGTAAGCACTATTTTTCTCTCCAGTGAAACGCATGGTGGAAATGGGCAACGAGATCTTGCAAAAAAACGACTTCACAGACCTTGATGATGTGAGGTGAGCACTGCGCTGTCATTTGTAAATACAGTTGCACATAAGACAAATGGAGCTTGTGACCGATCCATTAAAGATTAGATCACTTTCGGCTACATTCATTTGTGGTGGGATGGTGTAACTTCACATTTCAATACTGTATTTCTAGATATAACAAAATATATTTACAATATATATTTTTTCTGCATTGCTTTCTGATTACTCGTAGCCAAATGTATCATCGTCATTGGACTGCTTAGTTTGGATTACATTGTCAGTTTCATAGTCGAAATCTTCAAAACCGTCACCTTGTACGACTCATGTGTTAGTGCTCTTAAAACAAAATAAATATATGGATAGTACAAGTTGCCCGGAGACACGTGTGAGAATAGTCAGTCTGTATGACAAATTCAAAATTAGCCATCAATGCATCAACATTGTAAGGCATTTACAATGCATTGGAGGTGATTGAAATGAACATTAATTCGTATTTTACTGCGCAAGTGAAATGTACATGTAATATATATTGCAATGTATTTATCTTTTCTGCTGTTGTTGTTTGTACCTGATTATTATTTTGAGAATTAACCAGATCTAATGAAAGATAATGCCAACTTTCTGGTTGTCAGTTGAGATGCAGTTGTTTTAAAAACACAGATTTATTCAAGTGTTTGTATAAAAAAATGATTGACCTAATTGTTTATATGATCCCCAGGTTTGGTTTCCATTGGCCCCCCTTCTGCTCCGTCACCCACCTGCACCTCCACGTCCTGGCGCCTGCCAGTCAGTTGGGCTTCATGTCTCGTTTCTTCTACAGACTGAACTCCTACTGGTTCGTCACTGTAAGTTAAATGTTGTGTACATGTGTACTTAATCACACAAAAAATAGATCAGGGAAATCTCTTTACAAGACCCTGGAATGGAAAACTAAAAGCAGTGCCAAGAATACTGCCCTATTTATAACTGTGTTTATAGTTGAGCGAGACTTCTCAGTTTGATATTTGTGCAGAGTCGACATTGTTTCTGTTTGTACCGGAGGAAGGAAGCTGTAATAGGAAAATATCGATCGATTGAACAACCCTGTCATTTTGTACGTCAGCATTTCTGGGTGTACAGTAGGTTGGGCTCAAGTCTGTTCCTTCCTGATATTGATAAAAATCTGCTTCTGTTTTCCAGGCTGACCAGCTGATTGAGCTTCTAAACTCCAAAGAAGAGAGTAACTGATTTATATTTATTGATGGTCTGCTCTTCTGTTTTGATGCCTCAATCCTTCTTGACAAATATAATATCTTTCTGAATGTATTTTTTTCTGTGATTGAAGGAATGGTGCCTGCATGTGACATTTTTTTTTACTTAGTGCATCAGTCATAATTGACAAATATGCGTGTACTTCGTGGACCAAGCAGGAGATGGCGCCAAAGAAGACGCTGAGCTTTAATGCGAAATATAACTACACTGTGAATCTTAGATAGAGATCCACTACACATCATAACAAGAGAGCAGATCATTGAAATGACACTTCTTTTATTCATATTTACCCATGTAACTTTAGATAAATTATGTATATTAATATGAAACATCACCGTACTATGTGCAAGTGTGTAGAAGAATGAATGAATACAAAAATCTAAGTGTGTCTAAAATACTGAAGCATCCTGCAGCATCATCCTTTCTTGGAGAATGTATTTAAAATGACTACTCAGTATTTGAAGTATGTGCCTATATGATAATTTTAATAATCTGTCAGTCAGATTCTCAGGGGCTTAAATGCAACCTTTTACTATATGTGATGTGTACTTGTATGTTACCTGATAAATATTCAGTTATAATAAAAGGGTTTTGCTGCTGAATTAAACACACAAGCTCTGTGTTTCCTTTGTTCAAAATCTTGTCTTCTCTCAGTTCAGTTTTTTTCTTCATGGAACATTGTATTAGCAGGAGATCAACCAATATATGCAGTTGTCCTGATGGAGGTCAGTCAGTAATGAAGGTACACTTGAAACATATACAGACACAGAAGCACCTGAGCCCAGAGAGATCATGTTCCCTTTTTACTGACAAGTCGCCTGCTCCATTCCCCTTGTCTTTCAGCGACTGAAGTATTGAAAATGTTACCAATAAATTGCCCAATGACTATGATCTCGGGAACATTGGTTGCGGTCTTCAGGTGGAGTCTAATCAATAATGGCTACCACTTGTTTTTAAAAGGGTTAAAAGTAATTTTAGAAAATCCAAACTACTAAATGAATGTGCGTGGTTACTGCAGTAGTGTGATGGCCACATGGTCATCCTTCCCCTGCCATAACATTTCCCCCTCAAAGTCCACCAACTTCTGCTTCCTGGCTCTTAGAAGTATCCCCACCAGCTTATTGGATATGTTCACATAATGTTCAAACAGTCTCCCAAATTCCACTGTCACTCCATCTCTGTCTTCCTTGTTCTGACTTCCAATGTTCCTGATCACCTGGCATAACTCCTGCACCTCCCTGCTGACGTGTGTGTGGGCGTCCTTTCCTCTTCGCTCCGTCAGGGAGCCCTGCTGAGGTCTGCCATAGTCGTCCTCTCCTCTCTGAAGAACCGCTGGGCTGGTCCTTGTGTCATTACTAAAGGGGTTGTTCTTCTGGTATTGCTGGTGCTCGCTGGACCACTTTTGCCAGTTATCCTTCAAGCCTTTGACTGACACTGTGTTCTTGGCAGAGACTTCAGAGAGCTTAGTTGCAGCTCCCCTTGCTCCATCACTCTGACTTGTACCGATCAGCTGCTTTGTCCTGGGAACCAAAACAAAACAAATGAACAACTTTAAGGGCATGTGTAAGAGGCGCTGCTAAGCAGCAGCTACTACATATAGAACAAAAATAAAATCAAAAGTATAAGACTGAATATAACGTGATTGGTTTACCGCGACTAAGGCTCTTTCAAACGTCTTTAAACCCCTTAAAAGTGAAGCAAACATAAAAAGACTCACAATAAACCCCGATCGTCGGTTGACATTGTTATTCATGCGCTTCTTGCTTCATATAAAGGTGTTTCAAAGTCCAGTAGCATCAGCGCTGACAGCAGCAGGAACGCTGTCAGACAGAAACGGCGTGATCGACCAATGGCATTCAGATATTATCTGATTAGCCAATGACAATGCAGAGAGGGCGGGACTATTTATGACTAAAATGAAAGCAGCTTACAAGACTTTATCCAGACACGCAACTGACCGCTTGGTTTAAACGCCAAAAATGAAAAATAAAAATAAACAAAGTTCATTTAGATCTAAAAATGTAATATATATAAAAATATGTACAAAAGGAGAGGAAACTATAGATTTTGAATTGTGCTGCGCGGACAATTATAAGTTTTTTACATTTAATAAAAATACACGTCCAATTTCAGATAGTAATTTCCTCATTATAGTTTTATTTTGTATGATTAGCGAGATGGTTTCTGAATGCGGTACTACTTTCACTGACACTTGTTTGTGCCGGACTTGTTTTGAGCGCAACAAAAATGGCGGCCCCCGGACGATCACGTTTACAGTATTTACTGCATCTTGCACAAGATAATTTAGACTTCAGGTTACCGGTATGCCTGGCATTTTGTGGCTTTTTCCTCAGTTTTAAAGAGTTTTACAGTCTTTGATAAATTTAAATGTATACGGTAATATGCAACTCAATCGAGAATGAATGGTGTTTTTATTTTGAAAATACATTGGTACAGTGATTTATTATGATACTGATATAAAAGTACCACAATTCGCAGCTATTTTTTAATTTGTATGTAACAGACGCCCTTAAGTTCTAATGTTTCCGTGTTATGTCTTTTAGGAAATCAAGTCTCTTCTGACCCTCAGAGGAAGACATTTCCATGCCACCGAGAAATTCGATGAAAAGGTTTTCATTTGACTTTTCCCTTTATTCTAATGATCTTTGCTTAATACTCACTTCCAAAGTTGCCTACGCATCTGACAATCTAAATTATAACCTGAAAAGATAAGCTGAAGGAGAGAGATGCACAGAGAGAAGAGATGCTGCCCTGAAGTAATGCCATTTGTTCTCTTTCTGATAGTCTCCCTTCTGGTGTCTGAATGATCTGTCTGAGGAGGATGTCTGTGGAGTAATGGCAAGATCTGTTTGTGCCAAGTGAGCCGTTCAATTTTATGTTTCCATTGTTCATTTTAGTCTTGTCACCAATGGTAATTGTATATACACAAAGAAGCCCCCACACTACTCGGTCTATAAACAAAAAACAAGTGTGTTCTGTTTGCTGTAATTTCCAGGTCTGCATTTGAACTGTGGGGTCATGGACACACACATAGTGAGCTTAAAGAATCCCTTCTCAAATATCCAACTGAAAACATGGTCAGTTGGGAAGGAAAATCATGTACAATTAATGAAACTCTGACTCAATATCTGCACATCTTTCTTTGGTTTGCAGTTACCGTACCTGCAGAAAGACTCATCATACAGAATTAATGTTTTCACCTTCAACAAAACCCTTGAGTTTGCAGAGAGAATTAAGAAAATTGATGTGAGTGTTCAAATATATTTGCATTACATTAATATTTATTTTTATTTATGGAAATTCCTGTTTTTTTTCTTCCCCAAGGCACTGGAATACCTTCCATTTGAAGGCACAGTGAGTTTGAAGAACCCACAGCATGTCTTCTGTTTACTGGAGGATTATGGCATTGATCCAAACAACATTCCAGATGACCCTTTCTACATATACTTTGGTCGTTGGGTAAGAGCCGCTGACCCCTTACAACTTCATCTGAAAGTCCAGTAAGCCAATGTCCCCCTGCACAGATAGCAGATGGACAACGGGAGCTGATCCGATCCCACAGCGTGAAGAACAGACACTTCATTGGAAACACTAGCATGGATGCTGGACTCTCTTTCATAATGACCAACCATGCAATGGTCAAAGAGAATGACCTTGTGTTTGACCCATTTGTGGGAACTGGTGAGTCCTTCAGAATGATATTCACAAGGACATGGGCCAGATATGCCACAAGTAGCAACGGCTTCAGTTAGACTTGATTTAGAAACTTAAAAAAAGTGAAAAGCTTTTATTTACAATGAGCACTAAACCACTCAGAGATACAATGTAATGGGATATAATGGGATATAATATGTTCCACGGAATTAACAAAATACTAATAAATGTACAGTATATGAAAAAAATTATATTTAGTTCCATACAAGACAAAAATTTGAAAAGGTTCTTCAATTTTTATCTCATACAATGAATTAAATTCTCATTTTGTTTTTCCATTTCCACCTTGCATATAAATACTTGGCTTATATAACTGATTTTTAAAAGCAACAATGTTTAATGTCCTGGACTGAATCCCATTTGTTTTCTCCTCACGCTTCAAAGGGAGCTTGCTGGTAGCGTGTTCCCATTTTGGGGCGTACGTCTGCGGCGCTGATATCGACTACAACACTATTCATGGCCGTGGTAGGTTTATTATTATATATTATAAACTTAAAATTACTTTCAATCACTTTCTTCATCAGATTTTTATATGATTTTTTTCTCTTCAGGAAGGTCGAGTCGTAAAGACCAGAAGTGGCGGGGGCCTGATGAAAACATCCGGGCCAACCTGCGACAGTATGGAACAGAGAAGATGTATGTTGATGTGATGGTGTCTGATGCTTCCAAACCTGTGTGGAAGAAGGGGCCTCTGTTCGATGCCATCATTACGGACCGTGAGTCCTGACTTCACTACTGTTTGCTTAACCAGGCGGCTTCCTTGTGATGTAAAGGGATTTTAGACCAAAATATTGTTTAGCAAATCCATCCTGCTGAAGACTGAGAAACAAGGTGCGTCGGATCAATCAAATTTTAACCTTGTTCATTTTTTCAGCTCCATACGGCGTTCGTGAGTCAACCAGAAGAACCGGCTCCCACAAGGACCATAACAAACCAGCCGACGGCATGTAAGTGCTCATGATTCCATTTATTTTTCCAATATGTTCTTTCATGTGTATCGGTTGGCCTGTTATGGTTTGCCAATGTCTTTTGTGCAGATATGCCGAGTCACACGTCCCTGTCTCACAGTCCTACCACTTGAGCGACATCTTCACTGACCTGCTCAACTTCTCTGCGGAGCACCTGGTCATGGGTGGAAGACTGGTTTACTGGCTGCCGATTTACAGACCGGAGTGAGTTGATCCAAACATCTCTGCTATCAAAACTGCCTCACTGCCTTTTAATAATGTCAGTTACTTCCTTCTACCTGCATTATTATTATTATTATTATTATTATTATTATTATTATTATTATTATTATTATTATTATTATTATTATTATTATTATTATTATTATTATTATTATCCAATATTGCATTGGACACTTCTGTTTGGAGACAATCTGCCTGGTTTTTGTATTTACTTTAAACTTTGAGAGTGGAGATATTTTTATTTATTGTAAACTACAGTTTGATGGCGCACAATTTAGCACCGTACGTAATTTAAACTTACGTCAGCAGGGGGCAGCAGCGCACCATAAACGATGAACAGATCAGTACAGCGTTAGCATTTTTACCATCAGCAGTGTATAGCGCTTCTGCCCAATGTAAAAATATCACTGTCTTTTTTTGGAAATCCATAATTTAAATCTGTGTAATGTTTGAAAGATAACACTATTTGCAACTGGATTTTTCTAAAAAGCAGTTTTATCATTTTAAGTCTCAGGTTGTTATTGCTAAACTACTCATCTTTTACATAAAGAGTCTGTAAATCCACATCTCACGTTTTCCATACGGTAAACTGTGTCATGAATAAGTAGACTCACTGACTCGAGGTTGTCAATGGAAAACTGAATTTCCCATCTTGAAGACAAGATGTCTTCCAAGTTGTGAAAAACTGTGTGTGTTCTCAGTCTGAAAACTGAATGACCAGAATGAACCATGAAACCAGAACCATTTGGACGTGTAAAAAGACAGGTGCAGTCTGTCCCCTTGTTTTCTCCTTTAGAAAAACACTATCTTTCAAACTGAAACAGCTGCTCCGTGTGTAACCACAAATGACAGTGGTGAGCACCTTTTTATGTGTCGGCTCATCCAACAAACCTGAAGCACAGTTGCCTTCGCGGAAACTGAAGTGCTGACTGGAAGGTTGTGTTTGAAGCAGCAGCACCTCCAGCTCCTGGAGGAAAGTGCTGCGGGGCCAAGAGTCTTTCAACTGTAAATCAGGAAGGGAGATGAGATCATCTTTCACCCTGCCGCTGTTTGCAGAGTGGTTGTTTTACTTTTACCTTTGCGTACATGAGTGTGTGTCACTGTATACATTAGGACGTACACACGCGTTCATCAGCACCTTCACACATTTGTCTTCGCTCATCTACTGTGTTCCTCTCGAGGTGATCTGCCAAAATAAACGTCTGGCTGCAGGCGAGTTGTGCGAAGGATCTGAACCGTGTACAGCTGTGTATAGAAGCAGGAGCGGCACCAGTCTCTCGGGCCTGATCTGCAGATTTTCTGTCACCCCTGTTTGTGTGTGTGTCGAGTGTAGTGTGCGGCTGAGATGACAAAATGAATCCTTGATCCTTGAACTTTCCTCCCCTTTTGCATGCAGAATCACAAACTGTTTCGGATCTGACATCACACTCCTGAAACCTAATTATAATCCAAACAGAGTAAGTGCTGGCGCAATTGTAACTGGGAATAGAAATATAATATATGTTGCGCCTCATGAAGAGAGCCATGTTGGGATAGTTTTTCAGAGGTTGATGCTTGAAGGTAGTTTAGAAAACATTTGTGTTTATGCCAAAGCAGCAGTAATGTGATACTGTGATTGACCAAATGAGAACGTTTTTTTTTTTATAAAACATGAGTGAATTCAGATAAAAACATGTTTGATACACATGAAACAGTTATTGAACTCTGCCAAGGTGGTTATTGCATTGTTAGTGTGTCAGTCAGTTAACAAACTGTCAGTTAATCTTTCAGGACGTATTGAGAAAGGTAGGAAGAGATGATAACATTCATACATCCAAGAATCTTTTGAAGGATTTGTATCTCAGGCTACTTTTCATCCTCTAAGCAGCGTTTTTTTGCGGCTCGACTGTCAGGTGCAGCGTGGGAAATGATCCAGTTTCATATGATGACATTAAACCATGGACAATTAGAACATGTTCACATGGATTCTTTCTATACACTTCAGACCATGTTGACTTTGGCATCACTCACAGCTGAACTCCGTCTCCATCTCATTCACAGCGAAGATGCCGGTGAAATGTCCAACTAAACCTGATGCACCTCTAACTTGACTACACACATTCATGCAAGAAAGAGTGTTCCTGCACTGCGACGGCAAAGATTGTCTGCACCGCAGAGATAACTGAGCTAACAGAGCTAATAGCTCACGCGACATCTCACTTCAAAACTTTACTGACGCTCATGATTTGCTAAAAGTTCACCAAAAACTAAATGCAGAACCAGGTAAATGCGCTCCAAAATGTGAAGAAATAAAGAAACGATGTTGTTATGAAGCAAATAATATTGAAGATTTTTCTGAAAATTCCCCAAACTAAAATTAAATCATGTAAAAGTAATAAGTGGAAGTGATAAAATCCAAAGTTATTAAGAATAAATGAATAAATAGATCATAAAATATTTTTGCCATATGGCCCACCCCTTGCTGGAGTCATTTGAAACAAGTACATTTTCTGTCAATATCATGCCAAGATACTCAAGTGTCAATAGCTACAGTTTTTCACAATTTAAAAGGGATTTTCTGCAGGACTTTCAATGAAGCACAATTGCGCTTTGCCCGAGGTTCCTCAGAATTCAACTACAATTGAATTGTAGTAAAAATAAATACATACTAAATGAGCATCTGCCTTCTCCTCATGGCTTGACGTCCATCCAGGTACACTGAGGAGATGATTCCTCTTCATCCCTGTCTGCGGCTGGTCAGCAACTGTGAGCAGACGCTGTCCAGCCATACGTCTCGACGCCTCATCACCATGGAGAAGATCAAGGAGCCAGAGGTCTGTGTGATGTTTATGTTTCTCTCTAGAAAGACAGATTTATATGACTCATTTATTTGCACTGAATCCTGTAAATGCGTGGCTTAGCAAGAGCTTCAATGAGGACTGAGGGTTGAGTTCACAAGCTGATGTGGACCTGTGTTCGGTGAGGACACCCAGCCAAAGATGGATGTCGCCTCAATGCAAAATAATTTTTCTACTCGAACGTAGGCGAGAGCGTTTGTAGACACTGTTGAAACGGCACATTAAAAAAAGAATAAATCCATGGTAAAATGCTGTTTAATCAATAACACGCTTGTGTTGGCTGGCCTCTCTGATTATTGTTTACTCAGATCTTTTCCTGAGAAAAAGGATTTATTTTTCGCACATGCGAATGATTTTGAAGCGCACCATGTAATCGGATGTTGGAGCCTCTCTTGATGTATATTTTCAAGAGTTGTTGAGGAAGTCTGCGTAATCACATCGCCCGTGGTTTCATCTGTGAGTGAGCCTGAACAGGAGCAGCGATGTAACTCGGCTTATGTCGAGCCAGAGTGTGTTGGCTGTTGCTCTCTGTGTAACCACTTGGCCGAACCAGCGACTGTCTCTTCTGCTGTCTCCGTACCGTCTCACTGTGAATCGTGAATTTCATGTGCATTTCACTTTTTATCAGTGTTTTTTCTTTAACCATGAGCAAACTTAACATGACACTTTTGTGTTGCTGAACCTTTTTATTTCCATTTCTTTTTTCTTTTCCACCCTGTCCAATCCTTAAGGCCCCCGGATCAGTGCAACCTCAGTCATGTTTGTGTCGTTTCTGTGTTTTCATAGCAAACAGATCCATAAAAATTGTTGCGCGTGTTACTTTTTTTATGACGGGGTTATTCAGGATGGCCCTGCTCATGGGTGACACTCAACTCGCCCAATTTAACAGAAAAGCATGTCGGCTCCATCTGTGCCTTGGCTGGCGTTTACCGCATTTATTCACAATAATCACACAGTCAGTGTTAAAAAATGAGACCTCTCCTTCTTATCCATGCTTCTTATTATTCCTCCACTAACAGAATCCTGCTTTCAAATCACATGTGCGCGCAGCTCTGCTCCAACAGGCAAAAACAATGAGGAACATTTACTTTGTTTATGTCAGACATTTTGCCTTATCACTAAGATACACAGGTATATTATTATTCCAATTTTATATAATGTATTTTGTCTGACCTGCCATGTTTTAGCCAATTTTTCACTGGTGTATAAAATATCATTTATTATTATTATTCATATACAAACATATAAACCTAAGCCTATCGTCGTATATTTCATTTATTATTTATTTAGATGTTAAACCTAATATCCCTCTGGCAGCTTCGCTTGTGTCTGTTGCTGAGGTTGTGTTGAGAATTTAGTTTGTGGTTCTGCATGGAAACAACATTTTTGTTCTATTGTTGTACTATTGTGGCTGTTTACAGATTCGATTTGCTTGTAGCTTGAAGGTAGTCTCCGTTGTTCATGCAAATTTGCTCTAAAAATAGTATTAAAATTATGACTTTTTGTGAGTTTTTGTGACTTCAAGGCTCCAAACACATAAAAGAAAATATCAGTATATGGGTTCTACTGAATATATTTTCCCTTTATCATAGGGGTCTGAACGTAAGCAAATCAAAGGAGTGCTGCATACCAGAACTAAATATATTTTTTGGACTCAAAATATTGACTCAATGTTGTACTGCGATATGTGTGTGGATCAATATTTTCTTTCAACCCTATTTCAACGAGTGTAATCTGACCGCTGGTGTATTTTGTTGACTGTAATAGATCTGTATTTTCACAGGACTCGGACAGTGTGGCTCATCTATCAGACCCTGGCTTCAAACCCTATCAGGCTCACAATGCTTTCAGGGAGAAGTATTTTAGTGGAGTCAACAAAAAGTTCGGCAAGGAAGACGTCAATGGAGAGTGATTGATCCAAGCTTTGCGAAGTTTGCTGATATTTTGTAATGATATTTTACACTCTTTTGAGAATCATTTTTATCCTGATCGTGTTTTGAAATAAATATTTCCACCTGCAAGATTGTCATTGATTTCATTCTGCTTGTTTCCTGAGGCCATCATTGTGTGGGAGGAAACCAGAGTGCCAAACATGGACACTCAATACTGTAAGGATTTATGTTCACTCAAAACCCTGCGTTGCTTCAAATGGGAATTGAACCCACGACCTAGCGAGATGGGGCGCTTTTGTCAAGAGTTCTCATGTTCCATGTCCACGAAGTATCTTGTCACACTGTGAAAACTATGGACTTTGATGCAGAATAATTGGCTTTAAATAAAATCCAGGCACGATCGACATACACTTGACTTGAGCGTTGGTGGATCGCTGTGTCAGCAAATTCTTCTACGCACTCATGACCCGACTCTGACTCAAGGATTAATGACTCAACAGTGTCAAAATCCGATCCGCAAAAACTGCAATTACAAGCAAACAAAGCTCGGCTTTTGACTCCGTTTCCAGTATATATTGGGATCCAGGCCCCCTCTGTGTTTTTGTTGAACAGTAGCTTGTTTAAACAGCGACAAATGTCTGCGCAGGCATGAACCTGAAGGACGGGTCATCTCCAGCTCACCGCACGCCGCAGCAGTCAGCAGCTTTTGTTGTTTTCCAACCGCAGTTTACATGCAGAGCTGCTCATTATTCTTCTCTGGAGAGCGACGCGGCAGACTCCCGTACACATCACTCTGTCACTTTGTTTATCAGCCGGGCCTCGGTCCTGCACCGCACTTCCCCGTTTGCCCTGTTTCACAGGAGCCCAGTTCCAGGTTCCATCACTTGATACCCGGCTCAGCATCATCTGCGGTCTGCTCTGTTTACAGTTCCCACAGTGGCCTTTTTGGTGGCCGAGCAAAGCCGATCAATATCTCAGCGCAGTTCAAAACCTTTATTTATAATTGTCACGTAAAACATCTTTAAAAAGTCGATTTCCTGCTGCGCAACTCTAGACGTGATGCAGCTGCTGTATATTGCTGTCAGAAACATGCTCTGTGTGTTTGTGCTTCCACAACTCAGTGATAAAATGTTCTAAAGAGCCCCCTGTTCAACGCAGACTATAATTAGAAGGGGGGTTCCACTCTGCGCCACCTAATGTTGTCCAGACGTTGAGGAAATTCTCTTTGTGTGTGTTTACATATGTGAGATGGGCTTCTGACTCATGCAACTGCGGTTTCTTGGCGAACTCCTGCAGCGATAAAAATGTTTTGGTGGCAACTAGCAAATATTTTCTCGCTGCCATCCGTTACATCTGCTGTTTATTTATTTATTTACTGAACTAAACATAATGGACGCGTTGCCCCTCTGCCCCCTGCTCTTCTTCATCATGTTCTCATCATGTTCATTTTTTAATTCCTAGTGCATTTTCCCCACTCACATCTTTGTGTTACACCTTCTTTACTTCTTTGTAATGTATAGTTTATGTTCATACATATTGAACATGCATATAATTTCATCATCAACTTGATTTATAATTTGTGCCCCTTTGTTTTTGGATTTTCTTTTCCCTGACAAGTTTCGGAGTCTATTATTGAAGTCCATTTTGATTTCCAAAGTCCCCTAAGTAAACATCAAGTGTAGATGGTTGGATACAGTCGTAGCACAAATGCTGTAATGTGTATGAATCATTAATCTATTTGACTGTGTTTTTACCCTTCTTATTCCTCTCTGACTATTTTTTATGACTCTTCCCTGAAATGTCAACATTCCTATTTCAATATTCCTAGATTATATAATGATACTTTTTAAGAAAAGGAACGTTTTTTTTTTTTTTTTTTTAATTTAGTCGTATAAACAGTAAATTTCTGTAGTTATTCTGTAAATTAATTTTAAAATTAAATTTAAAAAAATTAAGATATTTATAAATATTGCACTATTTCGCAGTAAAAGTTCTCCCCAAACAAAACAAAACAAATAAATAAATAAGCCAGTTCAAAACTTATTTATCAAACACAATTTGTATAGTTTCATGATACTATATATATATATATATATATATATATATATATATATATATATATATATATATATATATATATATATATATATATATAACACAAGCTATATATATATATATATATATATATATATATATATATATATATATATATATATATATAGCTTGTGTTAGGCTCATCTGACTCTCAAAACAGCTCACTCAGTGTCCGTGTCGCCCCCGGACCGAACAGCCGCTAGATGTCACTGTTAACACACACGGTTTCTTCCATCGTCCTTAATGATTATCAAGTGCTGTGGATCAGCCAGCGCGCTATAAGAATCACCTTCATGCACAAATGAAACTAGTTTCGCCGGAACAGCTCACTAACACAATTTTAAATCCAGGCATTTTTTTGTGGGAATGACGTATCATTCTTCCTCTCTTTCTTTCGCTGTGCTGCTGGTCAACTGTTTTTGGTTTAGGAAGCAGGACTAAGTGTAACTTGGTAGCTCACAGCTGTGGGCCAGTGTCCCATCTGAGCCCCACACCTGCAGAGGGGGGCGAGTGGACATATGTGACACAGGTGTAGCGCACCTGTCCATAGCCAGAGGAGCTGGGGACACCTGCAAGCCATCCGCTTCTTCTTGCCTGGCCCCTCCGCCCCTGCCCTCGGGTCGCTCTCCTGCCTTCGTCCACCCCGGGAAGCCTCTCACTTCTTGTTGATCGAGGTAAGGTGAGAGCTGTTATCTCAACGTCTGGGAGGAAGAGCCATCAACAAATCACTGGTGTCACATCCTCCGCTGCTCTGTGAAACTCTAACCAGAATAGGTGAAGTCGGCACCACTAGATGACAAACTTGAGCAGCGTTCACGTCGTGCTGCAGAGTGTTTGCCGATAACAAACGCTGCGCAGCTTCTAAACAAACAGTTGTGTCTCTTTGAGAAAGTGCAGAGCCGCTCCAAACACCCAAAACATCCTCTTCAAGACACTCTGGAAGTGGTAAGGGTTGTTGATCCAGGAAGTAAAGGGGGTGACTGAACTTCTTGTCACAGAACTTCCTTCTTCCACCTAGCCTCAAAGACATTTTTGGCTATTATATCACCAGTTTTATCGTCCCTCTAACCACTGAGGCTTTGCTTTAAACAAACCGCTGGGTGGTTCATGGATCTCCTTGTTTTCCTGTTATTCTTCTCTTAAATCCTTCAGAGGATTTCACAAATCCATTGTTGTTTTGGCAAAATTTATTGCTCGACTGTGTGTGAGTGTGCGAGTGAGAGTTTCATTTATTTATGGGCTCTTCATACTTAATACCACCGGCATGAAGCAGAAGTTTGGCTTCTAAGGCAAACAGTCGATGGATGTTTGTCCATATGCGCTTAATTTTGCGACTGTGGGTTCTGTGGTTGTCAGTGCTGTTCTTCATTAATGACATGAAACCGCTGGTTGGCTCCCTCACGCCCTCTTTTAATGACTCCAAACTGCCAAGTGGGAACACACACATTTAGCAGTGCAAACAGACACACAGTCCAAGATGGCAAACATGGTGGCTCTGACACATTTCCTCGGCTTCCCTGTCTTAAACCACTAATGCCTTAAATGTAAGACACTAGTGAGGAGGGAACTCATGGTAGCCTTCCTGATGCCTTCATGACAACCTGGACCGCCACACCCGCCCGCTGACATTCTTACTAATGTCCTTTACAAGTCTCACCGGCTGACGGGGGGAAATTGAGGGAGCCAAAGGAAATGAGGAGAGGAACAAGTTTAATTCTCTGAGCTCCCGTTTTAAAATGATCCTTCAGCGACCGCTTTTTTCACACCAATATATGAATGAATGTAAAGGTGACGGTTTCCGAGTCATACGCTGTGTTTCAGTTACCTTGAATGTGGCAAGTTGGAGCTGAGCCGTCCACCAAAGCGATTCCCACGGGTGCCGTGTCCGGACATAAGCCACTTCTTAACAAATACACGCTCTGTTTGCAACTAGGAAACACGAATTGGTGGAACATGTTTGTCTCTTTTCGGCATATTTTATTAACTCAAAACTTATTTTTCCCATTTACAAGCCATCTTGGATTGTGTACTTGGGGTGTTGAGGATTCTCCCACTTTCCAAGAGGGACATCACAGGGAGTTGCGTAACTGGGGATTTCCTAGGCCCTCGCACAGCTGGAACGCACCATTTGTAGAAGAGGGTAGCACGATCCCGATACCAAGTTATGGAATCACAATTCGATACAGTCTAAATTCTTGAAAACCTTTCCTTACCGCCTCATCTAGGATTGACGTGTCAGAATGACTTGACCTACCATCTCAACAAGGGGTTGCAAGACCAGTCTTAGCTGAGGCAGATCCAAATGAGGTGGAGAAGTAGCCGGCCAACCCTGCACCACCAGGTCTGCAGAATGCAGCCCAGGACTAGGAAATGGATGTGGACTTCAGCCAGAGGCAGTAAGAAGCATCCATTGGCTGTGGCTGAAGTGGAAGGACCACATGGGCTGCTATCAGTGGGACAGACACCCGTCTTCTTCTGAGCACCAACTGACTACCACCACAAGGATGCAGAAAACCTGGCCCAAGAGTGACTTCTTCCCGGAATCCAGGGGTGGACCAAGGTCTTCAAGAGCTGCAAGAATGCACCTCTATAGTGTGTCTTGGATCGCCACAATTTGGATGCCTCACCTGGGAGGCCTTCGAGTGGACTTCGAGTGTTGACTGGAGCCTTCTGGACTGGCTTCATCTCATGTGGAGGCGTAATGGATCTTCTTTGAGCGTCGCCGCTGACACTAATTTTTGCAGGTTCACACGTACGTGTAGTGTCTCCCAATACATCGATTGAAATGATCCCTTCAAACCGAGGAGGCTTGAAACGAAGTGGGAAGATGAAGTGTGGCTAGATTCCCTGGATACCCTGGAAGTGTGAGTTGTATAACATGAAACAGATGGAGACAGTGTGGGGTAGGACAACTGGGACATTTTAGTAACATGGGCTACTCTTCTGTTTACTGAGTTTCTTTCACACGTTAGTGACCAAAAGAGTCAACAGTGTCCGACAAAATTAATGTCGACATACATCGAATAGACGTATCACCGCAAAATAGCAGTGAGGCTGGCTTTGGCTCCACCCACTTCTTCTCCGTTGGTTCACCTTACCAAGTGAGATTATCAGTGCTGATGCGAGAGATTGCAAAATTACTGGAGCTGGCATTTCCACATCACCAACACAGAAAACAAAATGGCAGCCAATGACACTTACGTTGTCTTGATGCGTGTTGTAAGTGAAGCACGAAGGACATCCATCACTTCTCACTACGTCTTTGGAGGGCACTTCATAGTGGAGGCCACTCAAAACCAAGGGCTAGTTTTAAGGGTGTGACATGGGATTGAGCCTTACTTCTACCTGGATCAAAACATTACACCTTTTCCTACCAAGAGCCATGTTCTCTGACTGAGCTGCTCTTCTACCCAATGAGGCTCTCTCCACCTGATAAGGAAAACAGGATCACCTAACCTATGAAAACACCCTTACATGTGCTTCAACATGACACCTTCACCCTTAACTCAGAAGGGTTGCTTTCAGCTGCAGTCAAAACACTCAACCCGGAAACAAAGGGAGGCCCACAAATCCTCTGCGTGTTGAGGTAAAAACTTGTTTCCTGAATTGGATCAGTCTCAAAGACTAAATCACTCTGTTTAAAAATCACGACATCCTCTTCAAGGTCATCCTCTCCTGGTGGATTTTTACAAGACGTTCCGTTATGCTGGTTTTTATGGCGGTGAACTCCCACTATCTGTCATGCTGAAGGTTCTAGTCCTGTGTCCTCTAACGCGGCTGGTTGCGTACATCCCAGATGTTGTGCCTCACTTCTCTCCTGGACACTCGGATGAGTGGAATGTGTTATCGATGAATGTGTGTGTTAGTCAGGTCCGGATACTTGCAGGACAAATCTTCGGGTGATTCCTCCTCACTCCGCACCCCTCCCTTCAATGTTATCGCTGAACTGTGTTCTGAGGTTTCATCTGGCAAGCGTTCCACTCGCACCTGTTCTCGCATCAGAGGTGAGCACCAGCTGAGCCCAGATCACCTGCAGGTGTCTTCAACTGGCTGATACCCAGGTTATCAGTATGTTTCTTCCTGAGACTCACCTTGTCCAACGTGTGTCTGGATTTCACACAGGACTGGTACCAGCCTTAGCTGTCCCCACCCCGCAACAGATTTGGAATTTATTATTAAATAAAAATAAAAAAGTCTTTTTAATTCCTACATTTATGTCTTTATTGTCATTTACTTTTTACATACCGACCTAAATATCCTGATTTTTTGTGGATGAGGAACAACAGGCCTTTTTTCTGTACCAAAAATTCTTTTGGTAACCTGTTTTTACATCCTCCTCGCCCACACCTCTCTTTGTCATGTCTTCAATGCATCCACGGTTTCTCAGCCAAATATGGCCTCGCAACTATCTTGCCAATCGCTTGCTGGGTTTACAGGGACCATTCTCACTTTTTCTACTCGCCGAGCTATTTACGTTCGGTTTTACGGTACTGTCCATGAGTGATTCAGTTCAGGTCATATGGTGGCTGCAAGAGCACATGGACCTCAATCACATATCTAATGTATCATGTTAACAACAGCTAATGAAGCTTCATGAAACCATGTGTTCATTTTCAGAGCCCACTAGATGGCACCCTCTGCTCATAAATATTTGGTTTTCAACAACCGTTTTAATGAATCCTCACACTGTTTTTAAACCAAGAGTGCCTCCGACAGTACTGAGCTTTGAAATTGAAGACACTGTTTCATGAAGCTTCATCAAGATGGCTTAACCTCCAGTCACTCAGATAGTGTCTGTGTAGCTACCATAGCTGGAGGCACTCTCCTATGCCTGTTACTGTGTATGATCCAAAAATACTCTGTTGCTACCACTATTATCACTCTTCCTCCATCTCATTCTCACATACAGTATGTATTATGTTTTACTTCGGTTGACTTTCACTATCTTTCCTTCCAGCTCCACCTCTCCTCCATGTTCCCATGTCACTGCATCATCAACCAACATCATAGTCCAGGGAGACTCGTACTTCACCTCATCTGCCTGACCTCATCATACACTACATATAAATACATACAACATACATATCACACTGCCACTTGAGGAACTCTGTCATGGGCCTGAAAGTAGTACCTAAAGGTGCCTCGGAACCACTCACTGACCAAGTATTTCTGGGCAGCTGTGTCACTATTTATAATGAAGCAAAAGGCCGGACGAGCAAGATAAGAGGTCAGTTTTATTTGACCCCAAACTCTTCTTTTTAATATGATGAATGCATCAGTGTGGAGTGCAAAATTTTTTTCTCTCTCCCACTCAACCTGTGGTCCAAAGCGGCCCTGCCAGTATCTGACAGTGTGGAAATGTGACCAAATACACCAGAACGTTTGAGTCAGTGTTTGTTGTTACAGCTTTCAGCTTGGGCACAGTTTTGGCTCGACTCTCATGTCCACCCATGTACCTTGCATAAGATGCCCAGAACTGCTACATCAGCAAGAAGAAAAAAAACTCACGCTGCAGATGTTGTTTCAGTGAAGCAATAAAACGGACTGAAAGTGTTGAGGGGACTTTCCTAATACAGCGGGATAAACTAAAGCTGTATTAAACATCATTTTCCGCCAAATTGAAGACTGTTATTGATTGAATTATATGACATGTTGTCACTAGGAGAAGTGTTGAAGTGTCACCGGGCTTTGATTCCTCCCTCCTTATTTTTGTTTTAGAAGTTGTTGCCCCGCTACCTCGTCTAACCCTCATACATAAACAATTTTTAGAGACGGCAAAGCACCCTGGTGGTCCGTCGGACTTTGCTTGTTGCGTTGCCAGGTTTGCAGGAAACGTAAAATGCACATGTGATTTCTGCTGGGTTGTTCAGCGCTGGAGGACATCGCAGCCGTCCAAACCTTCAGTCATTCATCCTGACTTTGATGTGGATGTAGGTTGCGTGTCAGGATCTATAGTTTGTAACGTGATTCTGGTGGGAAGCTGGTCCCAGTTGTTTACTCAGTGTGTTTGGATCCTTCACCATGAAACGTTTGTCACTGTTGGATTTTTATGACATTCTTGCCTTGCTTTTGTTTCAGGGTTTTATGGCTTTAAATCAATAAAATGTGTGTTTGTATAAGCTTCTGCATGCAGAAACATTTAACAGTTAATGTGTGTAGGTGTATGCACACCCACAACAGCCGGTGTGTGTTCAGGCTGGAACGAAGCCCAAACCTGCCTCGCTCATGGGGGGCTTTCCATGTTGTCGCTCTATTAGCTTGGTTTTCCCCTTCCTGCCTCTTTCTTCTCCTCACCTGCCCTGACTTAGAGACAACCGGTCAACGACAACAGGCTTATGGGGTTCAAATTGGGTCAGATGCAATTTTACATGTATTTGATATTTAAATATTACAAAAGAAAAATAGTAAGCCATGATACTTTCTGCTCAAAATATGTTTTGTTCTAAGTGACATTTTTGTGATATAACATTGTCAAAGTAGATCATACATTTTGTATATATCTATATATGGAGAGGACATATACACTGTATATTTTATATATATATATATACATATATAAAATTGCAAATTGAATATTCTTATACCATTAAATTGTGGGAGTTTCTGTCATCTATATAGTGTCTAGAAGGCAGTTTTATTCCTGAGTAATGATTGAGATGTCAATGATATCTTGCATGCTTTCCTCTCTGACTGGTCCGTGTTGGTATTTCAAGCAATTTTCAGCCTGTGTGTTTTGCAAATGCCTCCAAAACATGACCTGCTGGCATCATATGTTCACGATAGCGTGTTATCTGAGAACCAATCTCGGATCTGTGGCTTGGGTCTGAGCTCCCGTATCTGTAGCCACGGAGTGGAGACAGATTCAAGGAGAAATTAGAAATGAGTCCTTGTCTCTTTAATACTCGAAGCGTGAAGCTTTTTCTGAGTGGTGATCTGTCTTTATATGTTCTGTGCAGCAACCTGTCCAGAGTGTCCCCATGACCCCATGGAGAAGGTTAGAAGGAGCCATAGATTTATTTTTATCCATTTGCTTTTTTGCCATTTTGTTTCAATGACTGATCAAATAGCTGTTTAAAATATCTGCATTCTCCAATGAAATAGTATTAATAAAGCTTTATGCCGATTGGAGGGAAAAATGAGTTCAAAACCATTTTCAAACTTGTATCAAATATTCACCCTTGGAATCTCCAGCCTGCCCAGAGTTGAGTCGAGCACACGGGGCTTATCTATAATTCAGCGTTAGATTAATGATACTCTTCTTCTGCACCTGCTTCCAATACTTCTGAAACATCTCAATCCAGCCCACTCTGATGTTTGAGGGGCATATAAAGCCAACGTGCAGACATGGATCATTTTTACTACATTTATCTGTCTGCCTGCGTAGCCTGAAGAAAATGGACTGAATTTAGTACAATCTATACATGAATAGAGGCGCTGCAAATATACCATATGCCACACACTGGTGCTGGCTTCATTTTATATATATATATATATATATATATATATATATATATATATATATATATATATATATATATATATATATATATGTCAATATTGAAATGAAACAGTGACAGTGACTTATGTCTAGTGCTTGGCGACAAAGTGACCACACGATGTTGGCATGCAAGGTCAATAAAAATGTATATACCTGTATATATATATAAATACTAAATGATCTTGAGGTTACTTTTGTCTCTGTTAAGGTTAGATTTTTTTCTGTCTAGGGTCCACATGCCTGGATTTATCGGGCGACTGTGAGGTCAGCACATCAGCCTGAAATGGTGAAATGGTGAAATTCCTCCAACCAGCACCCTACTGTCTTTAGTCTAAGGTCCCTGAAGTCTGTCACGGAGGAGGAGATAGATGATTTCCGATTATTATTTTTGACATTGTCTTTGCAAACTTCAGGTTCATGTTAAAATAGCATGTTGGAAATGGAAGAAGACATTTCCAGTACTGCAAGTATAGTATTAGGTGGTAGACCATGCTATGGTAAACAGGATGATTGCATTTCTAACAGATTTTAAAACATTAAAACCACCTTTCTTGATGTCAGCTTGACATGAAACACTCCTTTTACAGAGCTGGCTGCCCACCTCTTCACCAGCTCACAACTGTTACGTGTCCATGTGATACAAATGATGCGTGGAACTCCTGCTGTAGCAATTATTTTTCTTGAGCGCCTTATTGTGGTTTTGGATTGACCATCTGTGGAGAACCTTTGGCAAGTGATGAAGCGAGTGCCGGAGAGTGGATGGAACCATGACGCGTTTTTATCTCGCCCTTTACTACACACTTAGCACCTCATCAGAACGTTCCAGACGGACCTGCAGTAAAACGGGATGGCTGGAGGTTTGCCAAGCGGCAGCGGTGGCGAACATGAGTGGCAGGTGTTGGTAGGTGTTTGCACTTTATTCTTAATGTGGCTGAAAAGCGCATGGAGAATTAATGCGTCTCATATGAATCGGTATTTAAAGTATTCCTCTGAAGCCTCTCGAAACAAAGCAGCGTAGCACTGTGATTCATGTGGACAAATTAGCCCTGACGGCATATGCTAGCCACACGCTAGCGGGATGAAAGTATGCATCATAACCTGACGTAATTTTGCGCGCCTCTTATATTTACTTCTGCTCTTCTACAAAGAGGTAACTCACCTTTCGGTGAACTTTAAAGATTCTTACAAGGACACCATAGTCATTCATCATCGAATACTTGAAAAAAAGATCACAATCACTGAGGGGGAAAAGAAAAAAACAACCATAATAAAAAGCATACATGCCAAGTAGGAGGCTACCAAGGTGGCGGCGGCGTTGGAAACATCACATTGTAAGGAATGAATTAGGACCTGGATCCAAAAAGCGCTTAGATGTTCTCTGCTTTTATGAGGCGGCAAGATCAACCTGAGGTACCAACGTTGGGCCAGCGAGATGGCATCACCACCAACTGTGATGTTCCCAGATGTGAGGTATGTTTTTCCACTGTAAAGATGTCACCCAGCGTAAGTGGAGGATGTTTGCCCGCAGATGTCTCTGGAAAGTGACCTCATCGCGAATGTTCTTAGGTCATGTAGACTTTATGAGCTGGAGTGGGATGGCGATGGTGGGTCAGCATCCTGTTGTTGAGGGCAGCAGTCGTCTACAGTATCTCTCCATGTGCATCCAACCAGCCATGTCTTCCTGATCTCCGAACATCTAAGCCATAAAGCTCACAATGCACATGAGTCAGTGATCCTTCACAAAAGCAGCACTTAACAGATACATGTAAAATGTCCCACAAATCTTTTGATGATCCACATCCACAGATTTCCTTCTTAAAAAGTCACTCAAATGTTGCATTACTCACCCTTTCTAATTGTAATTCCTGAATTTCAGGTTTTAAATTGTAAGTCTGTCTCCACCAGATTTTGTGTGTGGTTCTATTTGTTCTCACAATTCAATGGCATTCATCCAGTTCCACCACTAAAGGCCCATTTATCCTCCCTTTATGTACGGAATTCAAACATTGCCGTCACTGATCACGTGCTTTCATGCGTTCTTTGCGTTGGCATTTCTGTTCACCAATGTATCCACTAGGGGGAGCAGACAGCAGTCAAAAGTTTATGACTACAACAAACTCCAAAACCAACATGGCGACTGTGGAAGGAGTATTGATAATATACCTCTTGCACTAAAGACGAAACGGAGGCAGTGTTGTCGGTGAGGCTGTTAAATATATCGCCAATGGAATTTCCACCTTTGTTATGTCTTCTTCATGTCTCATTAGAGCTACATATTGGAAGGAACAACACTGCCCCCACGGTTTCCAGTGGTACTGCACCATTCATGTCCATAAGCTTTGTGGAAACACGCAGAAATACGGACGAAATGGATGAAAAGTATAGACAGAAGCCTCTGTCCATATCCGGATCTGTACAGAAGACTGAGCATAAATAGGTGTTATAGGTTGTGGGGGCAGCAGCACAGGCACAGAGGCCTAGGCTTCCCTTATGTGAAACTTCTGGAAATTGTATTGATTTCTTCCCAGGCAAACAGGAGAGTCAATGGAAGCTATTCCAAAACAGTGAGGCGAAAGGTGGAGCTGTCCTACAGTCCAAATGCAATTTTCCATGGGGGTATTCATAGACTCACATCCTTACTGCTCAAAGGCCAACTAAAGAAAGCACTCAGCGAGCACACACCTCTGCCAAAAAAGGGTCCATTACAGAGCGAATACCTAATTTCCTGATCTAAAATCAAACCTTGTCCATGTAGGTGAGCACATTGAAGCCTTACACCTACGCACTCAGAGAGTATGAAGACCTTGAAAGTGTGTATATCTAAGGTTCCGAATGCCTGAATTGATGGTGAAAAAAACGTATCTTATAACTCCCACAATTTAATATTTCTTCCTTATCCAATTTCACTTAGACACACAAAGTTATTGTGAACAAAGACACAGAGACTGTCAAAAACACAACCTCCTGGGTGGAAGTAATAATTTTAGTGTGATCCTTGTGGTAGCAGACAAGGTTCCAAGGGAATTTCTACCGTCCCAGGGAGGCTTCAAAGACACTTAAAAGATGCCAGAGACACCACATTCAGCCTCTCACTGTGGAGGGGAAGCAGTGTTTCTACTGAGTCTCTCCTGGATGCCGGAGTGCCTGACACTGCACACAAGACATTCAATCTTTTCAATCCGATCTTGCTGCTTGCTGCCATGTTGCTCACTTGTTCCTCCACTTTAGAGGACCAGTTCACACTTCTGACTTCGGTCAGATTTGAGCAACATTATCGACAGTAGCTACACTTTATCACTGGACAGCTGTGAGTTTTCAATCATCCAACCATTGACTGTATATCAATTTCTAACACTGAAGCACTAAAACCTTCTAATTCCTTTAGCTTAACTTAAATCACTGGGATGTAAAGACGAATAAAACATCCTTATAGGAAACAGTCGGAGCACCTGTATAGGCGCTGCTTGTCTTCTGTTAATAAACATGGTGCTTGCCAGGTTGTAAAACACTTAAAAGTAACTGAAGTAATGTTTTCCACTTGGCTGCGAGCGCACTTTTGACAGCGCTTGGCGCTCTCCAAAACTTTGAAGTCAAGTCTGGATTTTCATCGGAGAATGTATCTGTGGCATCATCAGAACTCACATATGAATCACAGCCATTTGAACCGAGTCCAAACTGCTGATTTATTCACGTCCATTTACAATAAATAGTGCAATAGCTTGGTGCGATCATGTGTGATGAAATTTGGAAACTGGTTCATTCTCTCTGCTGCAGACTTGTATTTTCGTCTTTGTTCTGAAATAAGCTCTAAACTATGAAGGTTTTTTTTTAGGTCTTAACAACCAGAGAACAACAGACCACAATGTGGAAACTGTCGCTCCGGTTTACTGAAGCATTTAGAGTTCCATTTCCACTATGTCACAGAGACTTGAACTCTGTTTTAGTCTCCGTGATGACACTTGATAACCAGGTGAGCTGAATGTTAAGGACCAAGAGCATCCACATCTGTGTTCAAGATCGATGCTGGTCCTTTCTGGAGCTAGCGGACTGCTAACAGCTGGCTGCACTTGTATATGACAGACTGTGCGCTGAACTCCGTGATCTATAGTGCATCTGCGTGCTCTTTAGGACGAAAGTTATGCGCTGATATTCCTCCAAGCAGAACATGGAGGGGCTTGTGGTTGTTTTATTACTTGGTTGACTGACAAAATTCATGTTTTCATCGGGTGACTCATTGACAGAGCTGGTTGCTGACAAGAAAAATGGGAATGAATATGGAGCATATGTACTTTTGTTTCCAGGGCAGAACCATATGAAACTTTGTCCAAACTTTGGAACACCTGCAGAAAAAAACAATGACACATAATAATAATAATAATAATAATAATAATAATAATAATAATAATAATAATAATAATACAGACAGATCTCTTGTTCTTCAGGAGAAGTGAAGACACGGAAATAGCAAAATGACTTAGAAACAAAAAAAAGTATAAAAAATAATGAATGAATAAAAAGAACAAAAAATTAAATAAAAAAAACGAAGAAATTATTGCATTTAAAGTTTGTAGTAAGTGGTAACCATAAAGAGTGGCATGCTTTTTTTTGCCTTTTCTTACCAAAACACCTGACATACTGTACATACAGGTCCTTAAATAAAAAATAAAATAAATAAAAATAAAAAAAGACAAAGTCCATAAGCAAGTAGCAAAAATGCATAGTTAAGAAGACAACACTCTTTTAAGACTATTTGTACATTACAATGGTGTCGCTTTTCCTCTGGACAAATTGAAAATGGTCGCCTCCAAAACCCTGTGCTCTCTGCTGACACATTCAGTCGACATCTGCTGGCTGACCTACAGAACCGCTCCATTGCTTCACTGCGTCCTTTTCCAATTGTATTACCCTCCAAAATTATAATAACATTTAATTATGATAATGTTTCCCTTCCACGTTCAGCCACGAACCTTCATCTGGGCCCAACAAGTGATGTCATCTGAAATAGTGCTTTCCTAATGATGTCTGGACACACTTGCGTGTTTCCACACACAAAAATGTGAGCTGTCTGATGCCAATGTCGGCGTCTTGGCGCTGATGTGTCTTCAGTGTCTCGGCTAAATTCTTGTGCTCTCAGCCTTCAGGAGGGACAGCGGCTGACACGATCCAGGACTTGCTGGATGAAGTGAGATATAAACAGACCAGCTCCACAGTAGCACTTTCCTGCAATTTTTAACTTTATTTCACCTTTAGGCTCATCTTAAATAAAACAGTGCGTTTTTACTTCTCTGACAAATGTCTCTTTAACGTCTCCATCCTTTTTTGTATGTCTTGGATTCAGCCTTGACACCTTCATTCACACCAGACAGGAAGGTATGGGAGGCTTAGAATTACCAGACAGATTGTAAACGCAGTAAAGCCTGTTAGTATGTTCTATATACACAATTATATTGTATTATCATCTTGGTAAACAGTAGTTGTTGAAAAAGATTTTATAGTGTCCAACAAAGACTCTCCATTAGCAGACTATAGGCCCCTCAAGATGCTGGCGTTCACGTTATTTCTGTCATAGAAAGATAGAATGCATGTGGCATGGCATGGCATATGACAGCAGAAGCTGGGGAACAAGTGATTCTACATCCACAGATTTTTTTTTGAAGACCTCTACCCCCTTAACCAGTCACTAACACCAAGGGAGTAGCCCACAGCGTTTAAAAAAATAAAAAAATAAATGTAATAACCATGTAATAACAACATAATAACCATGTAATGACCACCTCATTTTGTTTGATTTTGTGATTGCATTTTTGGTTATACCAATTATTGTGAAAACTTGGCGATAAGACATGTATTTGAGAGGAATATCATTTATCATGCAGTAGCCAGTAGGGGTTGCTCACGGTTGCTAAAAGGTTGGTGACCCCTGCCTCATAGATTCGGGTCGTATGCGAGGCATATTGAACTTAATTGCGTAATATTTTTGACCGTGCCAGAACTAAATGGTGGATAATACAAGCAGCCCCCCCGACTCCAAACAGATGGCCGAGCTCTGTGGCTGACAGTAACCGAGCTGTAGCCCAGTCTGTGCAGTGCTTGCTGTGCTTTCCAGTGTTGCTTCCCTCTGTGCAATTTTCCCCAAACACACATCCCTCCTCCACACAAAAACAGTTTACCAACCACGTTATGTAAAGTTCTATTCGTTCTATTCCGTGTTCAGTCACAGCACCTGGGTCATCAGCAGAACTTCTCTCCAGTTCCAGTTCACCTCATCACTCCAGTGAAATGGACGTAGCCAAGAAGCAAACAGACTGAAAAACAATGAAGCTGGTTTGTTTGACATTTATTGCACCAATTACAGTAAAAAAATACTAGCAATATGCTAATACTAATGATGAGATGTAAATAATAAGTTCCCAGTGCAGTTCTCTGTATATTTTTGATGGCATGGGGGGGAACAAAAGTTACTTATAGGCTTGAAAAAACTGGCACTTCAGACGAACTCAGTGCAGAATGTTTTAGTGACCACTATTCTGTGACTTCAGGTGATTTGCTGTTGCATCTCCTTGTTGTTCAGGTGAAAGCTGCGGTGTTACCAATAATCAAAAAGGTTGCCTTATTTACATTTATCAATCTCTAAGCAAAATAACTGAAAAAATTGAACAGATTTAAATTCAATTTTACAGAAATGTTGCTCATGGCTCCAGGAACAAATAGTCTCCTTTGACTTCAGCCTCGATTTTGGAGCAGTGGGGATAACTATGACCATAAACTGGCACATAGCTGGTCCAACTAAGAGGAGGTTTAAAAAGTAAAAATTCAAAAATTATTAAATTGGACCAGTTGGAGGCGAGATATTGATATTGAACATGGTTTGATTTTAACATAATCGTCAGTGAACCGGGAGAGAACCAAAAAACAGAACATTTATCAGAACAGAAACACACAATGCACATGGCTGTCAGCACAGGTTCATGGAAAACACAAACATTCACCTAAAGTAATGGAACAGGACAATACCATAAAAGCAGAGCAGAAGATAAGGTGGATGTCACCAAACACAAATAGAAGAATCAAACAAGTGCAGCCGCAGAAAAATGCTTCAAAAAGCACAGGCACCAGAAGCCAGGTTGTAAGAGGACAGAAAGGAAGTGGATCTGGTGCCAGCAGGTGTTTCAGCAGCAGGTGGGAAGCTGGATTGCCGATTGGTTCCAAGTGTGTGCCAGTACCTGATGAAGGTCAGGGAGACACAGAGGGGAAGAACACTCTAGCCAATAGAAAACCAAAACAAAAGCGGGTCATGGCGAGGGCACCACGATTTTGAGGTTTGTGCAGTTGAATTGATGCTATGGTTTCAGTCTTCAGTTGCAGGACTTGTCCCATTTTACTGTATATTGAAGGCAGGTAAGGGCTACAGGAGAGTCAGAAGAGGGCTTTAGTCATGACGTGGGATGAGGAAAGCATGGTGGCGCCAGAGAACAGTGGGTGTGGCCAACTGAACTACTGTGCTTCCTGATTAGATGTGACAAAGCGAATACCCTTTTTTAACTTCACACAGTGCATTTGTCTATTATCTATTCATCATTTTTCTTAAAGAAAAGGAAAGGAAACCTAGCATTCAAGTTAGAGATTAGACAATCTAATATGGTTTCCCACCACTTTTTTTTAACTCACCTACTGTGAAGTGTGTGAGATGCTACTACAATGTAAATGTGTTTCTTACTGATGTATTTGGTTAAAAACCGAAGAGTGAACCATTTCATGAATTTGCTCCAGCAGTGAGTGTTTGTTTACATGTTTGATACATCTATCAGTTTATTTATTCAGGTTTATTTCCCTATCACATTTTCCATTGCACATTTTTAATTTGCGACGCTCATAAATAAGCCGTGTAATCAACCATTGTGGCCAATAAACTTGACAGTAAACCACAGCTGCTGCTCCTGGATCTGATTATGCGCCTAGGAGGGTGAGGAGGAGAAGACAATTTTGGACAGTAGTCCGTAACCTCCAGGCATGGAGTCAGGCTGAGCTGCTTAAGAGGGAACCCACATTGACTCTTTGTCTACAATAACCTGTTTAAAATAGATCAAAGATGATTTATTGCTCGTCCTATCTTCCATCACACGCTCCCTCATCATGTTCTAATCCGCTTGGAGCCACCATAGGGGTCCTCTAATAAACCCGCTCTGTGGTGGCGCTTGCAACACTTGAAGAGAGAGCAGCACTCACCTGTTCACTATTATTCAAGGTAATTGAGTTAAAAGTGCACGTAGACGAATGATACTTCCGCACATCTGTTTGCACTGACAGAACGGACTGTAAGTCACTTTTATGAGAATGACCCGCTCTTCCACCCGAGGCTTCTCTGCAACTCATCCCTGACCAGCATGGCTCACTTTCAAACTTCAGGTCCAAGTCCTCAGCAGCGCGCTGGACGTGAGCGTACACAGCGATTACACGCATGTCAGGCCTTTCGCAAAGAATTATTCCGGAATGTTCATTTTTGACTCGACGTTTTCATTCATTTGTAGCCCCTCTATCTGGGCCTGGACTCTGGTCTTCTTTGGGCTTAAAATTTTGTTGCCATTGTACAAACTTTTGAGCACTTCTGTTTGACTTTGATATTATAACTGTTATTTTATTGCACACCCTTTTCGACAGGTGACATGGAGCTGGAATCTTGACCTCATTTTTCTCAGCTATTTTTATATCTGGACTGGTTTTCTGGTGTGTTTGGGGGAACGGATGAATAATGAATGATAGAAAATAATAATAATTTAAATGTGATCACAAGACCATGTGATATGTGTTTATTATTTTCACTCATTACGTTCACATTGCCTTTGATCTCATAGGCAATAATCATGGATTATTGAATCAAACTTTTGTCTTTGTCTGACTAGTATTATTTGCAACTAAAATGCCAGGCCCAGAAATGGAATGAAACTTAATAAAAGCATGAGATCGCAATATGTGATTTGAGTTTTGATGCTCCCGATGCTTGGGAATTTTTTGAAGCATGAGCTGCAGCTCCCTCTGGGGCACCTGGAACCCTCCCACTGCCTCACCAACACCGCCCGACAGGTGTGCTTCATGCAGGTCGGGGGGACAAAAAAGGCACCGCGATAGGCCCAAAGACTTAACAGCTCATCGCTGGTATCTCTCCAAAATCATACTGGCCAACTTAAAACGGCAGCCGATACTTTTTAACCCCCCTACCCCAAACCCTGCTGATCTCACTGTCTGGTGAGGACACGTTTATGGTTGTGTGTGATGATGAAATGTGGTTGTCAATAAATGATGTTGCTGAAAATAAACCCTACAATAAGGCTAAATTCAAATGATCTTATGACACATAAGTCGTGCTGCCCCTTGACAAAGTGGGGTCTTTTTTAAACAAATTTTTGTGTGTTCCTGTGTGTGTGTGTGTGTGTGTGTCGTGTCTGTGCTCAGCCTGTACTTTGATGTGCCTCCCGAGTTGAAAGGGTAATGTGAGAACTCAGGACCCACAATGCAGCTCTCACCTGTGTGCTTTGATGATAGGACAGAGGCCAAGTAGTCCAAACTATGGATCTCTCTGTCATGACACATGTACGCGCGCGCACACACGCACGGACACATACTTATCCTCTGTGACCTTTTGTGTGGAGAGCGCGCCGCTCAAATGGTCCAGTACTCTTTGTTAGTCCCATCTGTGACGATGGTGGATGGATGAGTGTCACATAGAGGTGAAGGGGTAACTTGACGTAAAACTAGCACCCGAGTGGAGAGCCAGGATGTCCGTCATGTCTTACTGCCCGACGGTTTGATAAGCGCTCAGAACTGAGAAAGAAATATTCAACAGCACATTGTGATGAAGCAGCATCTGCTCCAACAAGCCGCACATCAAATGTTTTTGCTCATCTATTCCTGGTATTATGGTATAATAAAATAAAGTTTAGTCAAGTATATACTACTGCAATGCATGCTGGGAAATTCCAGCAAACAAAATTAATTTTAATTGAAAGAGGCCAAAAAGTTTGTTTCAAATCAACACTAAACCTTGAATAAAAAAAAAGAAAAACAGTTAAGATGTTTTATTAGTTAAGAATATCTTAGATGTTAATAATGTTAGTGTACTTTTTAAATTAATATATAAATGTATACATTTAATATAATAAAATAGTAGTAAAATGTGATTCATATTTTACTGAGAAACGTTTTATTATAATTATTATTATTACTATTATTAAAGTGAAGGCATTTCAAAGCAATATATATTTTATTAATTTTATTATTTATTTGCATTTTTTATGTAAAATATGTTATTTTAATAACAAATATGTCATTTTTATTTCATAATTTAAAATCATTTTATTGTATTATTTTACTTTATTGAGTGTCAATAAAATACAATAAATCAATATAATGAGGGTAACGTCTCATTTCATTCTGTTAAAATGACGTTCCAGCTTCTTGCAGCTCAATTGCTAAGGTGATCATCACAATCGCTTTCAAAGGTTCCCAATTCTGTTTGCTTGTGTTGCCCTGGATTTTAGCTCTTTGCTTCACAAATTCTAATTGTAGTTTGCTGAACTGTATTGTGTCCTTTTTATTGCCACTAAATTGTTGTACACATTCATATGAATATTACATCGCCCCAGGATTATTAACAGCATCAAGGAACAGTTCTATTGGAGGCAGTGCTGGACAGCAGAGAGTTTGACTTGCATCTACAGTCCGTGAGCTACAATGCAAGCTGAGAGTGATGAGCTGACAGCACACGTCCCCCCCGTGGACAGGTGAACCAGATACCGAGTGAGGTCAGCCTTAGGTCAGAGATGACATCTGTGTGTGCTGAGGTATTGACATGTCGGAAGGTTAGTGTGCACTCACACACACACAGTTTCAATCCTCCCTATTCACACACTCAGCCAGCGTTTGGCCGCGCAGAAGCCGCTATTGTCCAACCCAAAGAGGCGCTGAAGGGACCTGTCCTCCAGTCGCTTCATCCCTCTCTTCATACCTGCGCATCTCAGCGGGGGAGACAATGACCTCGGCCTGAAACAGAATAGGCGCTGCACCTGTGGACAGAGCAGGTCCAGTTTGATTTACTTCTCTCCTCTTAACCTGGATGTCACCTTTGAACGGGTCGGAACTCAAAAGTCAATCTGATCATGAGGGGTTCATTATATTATGCAAAACCACATTGGGATTTATTCCCATTACCCATTACTTTGATAATTTCTGTTTGAGAACCATGGTCTTGGATTCAATAATTAAAGGGTGAAACTGCAAAATAAAAACAAGGGGGAAAAGCTGTGCTTCTCATTTAAGACAAGAATCTGTTCTTTGACTCACCTCCAAAGAGCTTGACTCCCTGGTATACACTGAACATGCTGTTTCTCTTAAGCTCAATCTGAAGAGGATATCTGTTCAACGTCAAAGACCTTTTGGCACCTGATTATTATATTTCCATAACACACATTCCTGATGGGGTATCAAGCCCTTTTGGAAACCTATATTAGGCTCATGCTCAGACTCCGATCTCGGGGTTTTGCTCAGTAGCTCTGTGTCAAGACAAGATAAAACACAGCACATCTGTTCAGTGTCAGGGATTCAGCCTGAGTGAAGAAATGGGGGGAGCGTGAGGGGCAGCAGCAGCATTAGGAGCTAGTGCCGATGCCTAGCTCACCCTCACGCTCAGTGTTACCCAAATCTATTGACAATGCATGTAAGTTCTCATGCAGGCAGAGGAAGTTTAACGCCATTGCCTTTCCAAGAACATTCCAGGAGAGAGCAGGGTGTGTCTTCCTGAACAAGGCGTTTATGTCATTTGTATTGCTTTGTGTCGCAAACTGACCGAGAGCTGGATATGCACCGTAAAAGGTACATAAAAACTGTATGTTCTTTAAGGCAATTTTACTGTACTACAATGCTGATAAGTATCATTCCAATATATATGTTCGTGAAGTTTTTGGCAGTGGTATAAGTGCGGGAAAACACTGTAATGCTAACGTGATTAGCATTTGTAGCTTCAGTTGTCACATCTAAATTTATTATCCATAATAACCATGTAATAAAAATTTTGCTTGGCGAACTAAATATTTAGTTTGAAACTAGGTTTGAGGGTGAAAGAATCTGCCTTTCCCTCCTCACGCAAAGTGCCTGTCATCCTGAGACACCAGATCATCTTCCATCTTTCTTTCCTCCGTTCTATTCAACTTAACCTGTTAAACACAGTCTAAATGAATGTATTCTGATGGCTGTTTGAATGACACAATATGAACCAAACCACTCTGACATGTAAAAGTGGACATAAAATAACTATAAATAAGCGTAGAAGAAGAGACTCTTCCACCACGCTACGTCCGCTTTCATTTTGTAAACAAACTACATAACCTTGCAACACCCCCCGCAAAGATTAAAACATTGTTCCAGTTATCTGTATTTTGTTTTGTATTGTTTTGAAATTAACGTTCTCCCACTGCACACGCTTCTCCAACCGAATGATATTTTATTCGGAACATTCAAAAGGTATTTTTAACAACTACGGTGCTCAATGTAGATGCAACAGCTGAGTCAGAAACAGTGCACTCTAGTGGCAGGAGGTCGTTTGGTTAGATAATCCACATTTTTGGAGGTCTATTGTTTGGTCATTGTGCACTTTAAACCAACAGATCATTTTATTTCAATCACATTTCAAGTTCATATACAAAGACTGGATTTGGTACTTTAAAAAAAAAAAAAGGGTCAACATTATTGTGTTCAATTCAACCCAGGAGCCAATTTCGTCACATGAGTTGGTGTAAAAGAAAAACTGCATGAGAAAAGAAGTCCATAAGCACCATCCAGATGCGCCTCTTTTGTTCGCACGGAACCCTGAACACACTGCGAGTACATTCTTCAGCCATAAGTCCTGAAACATCATTAGAGATTAGCATTTTTATGAGCATCCCCTCTCTTGCCTTAAAAGGCTGGGCTCCGTGGCACTACACGTGTATTGATGTTCAAGTTTCTGCAACAAGGTTTTACTTTTGTGCAAATGTCTGCATGCATGTGTGTCTATACGTGTGTTACCCCGGGTCATAACTCTGTCTCGGACAGTTTTATAAAGTGCGGCGCAGCCAGCAAAGCAGCAGTAAATCAATTTTATTTGCTGTGCGTTGGGGGTCAGCTCTCTTGACACCCTCGGACCCCGACACCACAGGAATGGACCGGCTGCTTTTTGCTGTTGCAGCTGTGTTGTTGTGGACTGGTTGTTAAGGGAGGTTTGTTCCTTCATTCACCTGATGGAAAAGTTCAGTTTCCAACTTTCCTGAACGTTTCTTTTGTCATATAAAGATGATGGGAAAGACATTTTGCTACAATTGTTTTTCATTAAAGATGGGATAATATAAACATATTTGTGATTTATTATTATATACTATGATTATAGCACTGAAAAAGTGTGAACTCAGCTGAAAAAGTAAGCTGTAAAATATGCCTTCCTACATATATTAATGTGAGATGAAAGATTTTAAAGCACTAATGTTTATGTTAAGAGTAACACACTTCTACTTCTGTTACACTACAAAGTCACAACTGAAATTACAATAAATAAATAAAACCTGAATCTGGTTGCCTTCTCACTGAATTCCTTCTTTAAAAAAAAAAAAAGTGTCACGATTTGACAAATTTATGGAAATCTACGTTGCACAGCTCAACGTTCAAATAAACAGAAATCAGTAAAAACTTGTGCTTATATGTTGCGGTTTGGTGACGAACACAAAGGCTCACAATTCATTTTTGAGCAGTCAGTCAACTGCAAACAGTTCAAATGAATCGCTGCGGAGCTGAAACCAGAAACTCACAAGTCATTATCGACAGGCTTGCTTTAAACTCCCGTGACATTTTCAATCGTCTGTCCGACTCCGCTGCAGGTTGAGCTGGTCTGAATTTTGTGAATGAAATGTCATCAACCCGCTGCTTCTCTGTACTAATGGTTTCATTTAGCTGTCAGAGCCCTCCAACCCTCACCCCTCCAGAATCCTAGAAAGAATGATTCACACACACAGAGAGAGAGAGAGAGCGTGGGGCCGCGCTGCATGGCACACCAATGATACAGTATAAACACGACGTGGGAATGCAAACAAACTCCCTCACCCTGCTCCCCTTTCCCTTTTTAAAAAGACCACTTTCCATTACACTTTTCTCTTTTTTTTTCTTCAGTTGTGTGCTCCAAAAAGTACAGATTAAGAGGTTCCCAAACACAGAAATCGGACCCTGTTTAAATAAGCAAATATTGATGAATCGTTGACTCTAATGTATCGTGTTTGTGAGCAGGAAACCACAAGAGATTAATGCTGAGAGCGAAAGCCTCAATGAGTTCACACTTAAAGATGTGGGCATGAACGACTACTATAGATTTAACTGAGCTGTGAGTATAGCAGGTACTTCATTTGAGTGTGTGTTTGCTCGGGCGGGAGAAGCGTCCGCCATCACAACTGTCTGCCACAGTGACATTATGCCAAGACCAACTATGGTGGAGAGTGGAGAGGCGGCAGCTGGGGCTAAATGGTCTCAGTGACTCAGAGCGTTTGAGAGTCAACAGAGGAAAACAGAGTTTGAGCTGATGTTATTACGGTTTGCCATATTTGACCCTCAGTGACATCGGTGGGGTAAATAAACATACTGAAATTCTGTGTGTTATCAGTCAGAGGAAAAGAGGATTTGTACAATTTCACCGTATGTCAAACGTACTGGACCAGCTCTGGATCAGGATCCTGCAGTCTGCAAAGCTTCCTGTTATTGTGGAAAAAGTCACCAACAATTTCCAGTGAAATAAAAATTTGCCACAACTACTGAGGAAACACTTTCATCATGTAGAGTATATTATCTGATTGAAAAGTCGGCCATGAAATCTTTTTTTTTTTTTTTTAAACGAGTGGGTTCATTAAAATGCTTGCCTTGCTGTCTGACACCCTGCTGCTTTCGAAACCATGACAAATCACTAACCCAGATATCTGTAATAACATGTTACACACACTTGCAGTGGGGGAAGACACTGCTTCAGGCTTCTCCAGATAAGACCCATGGAACTGTTCTGAAGTTCTTCCTGAGATTTGCAATGGCTTTTTTTTTTATTAAAAAAGACATATATATATATCTTTACATGTCTTTACTGTATGTGTGACAAATAAACATCTTGAACTTGAACTTGAATCTATATATGTTTATATAATGACTACAACATGTCAGTAAAATGTCAGTAAATAGTTACAGTTACATAATTTAAGTGACCGTTTTACCGTGCAATTATTTTATTTACCATGATCAAATTAAGTACATGTAAGTAATAAACATCAGCTAGCTCTCAATAATCTACTGCAGTTTATTAATGTTGATGAAAATGATTATGAAGGAATAAAAATGTTTCAATGTATACATTTTAACTTAGAATGCTTCTGTTGGATTTCCATCTTATTGCTTTGTTAGCACGATTCAACATTTACACAACCATGCCTTTAAAAAATATGTTCTTAATTGTGAATATTTCTTCCTTCACCTTAAAATGTATGTTTTCTATTGAAAATAGACTGTACATTGTCCCAGCAGATCTAGTTCCGGGGTAAATGAAGTCAAAGGAATGATGGCTTAGGAAATCATGACTGTCAAATATAAATAACTTTAAAGTGAAACTATCCATCAAGAAGGTAGTGTATGAACGCTCAGGTTATTTTCTCATGGGGATTAAAAAGTCAGTGTGCAGGCTTCAATCCCAGCGTTCCAAAATGTAAATTCCAGGAAACCTGATCCACAAAAACTATAATGTATATGACCTGCTGGTCTGTTGCTGGATAATTGTTTGTCTGCAAAAACTACATCTGTCTTCCAGCAGACAGCATTACTAAATATTTATTTTCATTCATCTTTCAGCGTGCAGACATGGGGTCTCACTGATGCCCACTTTTGCACATGTGCGTCGGTGTTTAGAGAAGGAGATATTGATATTCAGCAGGACCTCTAAATCTCCCTCCGAACATACTGTCAAAATCTGGGGGCCATTTCCATCAGTGCTGGATGTGTGTGTGTGTGTGTGCGTGCACCTGTTTTATGTTTCTCAGCTATCAACTACGGAGGTCTAAGGAAGCAGGTTGCGGTCAACAGATGACATATCAGAGTTTCTTTTTCCTCCAGGCCCTGTGTGCGAGAGAGCAAAGACGAGAGGACGACCGCTTCAGAAGAGAGAGCCGGGACTCATGATCACATCTGAGCCTAATTGAAGGGGAAAAGAAACATGAATGTATGTGGACGGATGCAGCTCTGGGCACAGATGTTTTGTTGTACAGTGTTGTTTTTAGGCTTTAATCATTGTAGCGTTTACTAATCCTGGATGGAAGTGAGCAGCTTACAAGTGCGATTCGTCATCGGAGAGGCCCGAATTAGAGCTGACACAGCACTTGTCACACACTAGACTGATCTATTTTGAAAGGCCCCTGGCTTCCTCCAGCCTTGGTGCGTACGTTTATGTGTGTGTGGAAGCATGCGGTCGTGAGTGCTGTGCCCTCAGGTTGCCCAGTCTCCGTCCCAAAATGACATCCAGAAGTTCCAAATGAGGGGAAGCTTTTCCCCTCTGAGACTGGAGGAGTGTTGAGGAGCCATTCACCAGTAGAGGAACAAAACTGCACCATCCAACACAGTGTTTTAAAGTCAGCTTTTTTCATTTATTTTCAGAGCTGATGTTTATTATGCTTTTGTCTATTGGGTTTTCTCACCACATACAGTAGGCAGCATATACACAGGTGGGCAACTAAATCATGTGAGGATCAATGTCATATAGTGTGACTGTAGGAAAGGGCCGTTCAACCAAGAGACAGAAGGAACAATGAGAATGTCAGGGGGCTGAAAATAAGGACAAATGCATGAAATAAATGTGTCAGTAAGTGTGACGAGATCATGGCAATATAAACAACAAGCTAAAAAGTGTTCTTTGGCTGCATAGTCTTTTACAGTCAGTTCATTTGACTGAAATATTCATGGTAAAAATCGCTATTATGTCGCATTGTCTGAGGCAGGAAAAAGCTCAGTTGGGAGAGCATTAGACCGACCCATCCTCACTCTCACGGTGTAATGTATTAACGTTTGGAAAGAGGATTTTTGCCAAAAATCCGCTTTCAGCGTTGCATGTAGATAGGTGTTTCAATGGGGAGGGAGCATGAGGCACAAGGGGAGGCGTTCAGAAGTTCTCCTCACTGAATTATATTGGAGTACAGCTGCTATTTATTACCCCTTATGCGATTCTCCTCCTTCGTGCACAGCCGTTTGACAGGCTTTAAATAGCTATTGACACGTTGTTCTACTGTATGTAGAATGAAAAGAGGCGACATCCCATGGTTAACTCCAACCGGCCGCAGAATGCAGAACATGCACTTCAATTGAAAACCCAACGCAACACTAAGAGCTGTCTAGGTCGGCAGTATAGGACACAGAAGTCAACTTTGCTCACTCCATGGGAGTGAATATGTGTCGGTTAGACAGTAGATCAAGATAATGACCATATTCACCAGGTAGCCCACATAGACCAAATGAGTAGCCCACGGGCAATAATAATTTAAATTTTCATGTAATAACCATCTTATCTGATTTGAGTTTGTGATTCATTTTTTGTTGCATCATTGGTAATTATTGTATAATGTCATTTGTCATGCATTATATATCATAAATTCAGAGGTGTGTGCTGAACCGATGGTAGAAGTTCTGGTCACACAGTGACCTTGGAGTAGCTCACGGTTTCTTAAAAGTTGGTGACCCATGGTTTTTGGATTCTGAGTTTCGACAGTAAGAGCTTTCATTTGGGTCAGGAGAATTTTGCCATTAGCATTTAGAGGCACAGGTTGCTTGAAATGCACTCGAGCTGCAATCCTGTTTGTCAGGAGGGCTCTCCAAGGTCCTAAATATGGGTTCATTTCTTTCTTTTGTTATTTCTTTCTTTCCTTCTTCTCCTCCAGCTTCCTGAGCAACGCGACTGCCATTCATCTACTTATCAAGCTCTCCACGTTATCTACCGCTTGTTGCGATCTCATGTTGCCAGATGGTTACTTCGCGTTCCGACGGTAAATTCCCTTGCGACTCCGCTCTCTTGTGAGAATCTTGCTAAATTTTGTGCCTTTTTTTATTTTCTCCCGTTACCGTTATTTCCTTCTCTGAATGTGTTTTATTCCACCATGAGTGCTTTCTGTTTATTAGGTCTTGTGAGTTAAGTTAAGTGCGTTTGTCTCACCTTAGTCAGGCTTGAGTTATTTATTCACCTGTTTTCTGTTTCAGGTTTTTTTCCCTGCCCTTGTGTGTTCTCCTCGCTCCGCGTTTTGGTGCCGACGTTCTGGTTAGTGGCCTTGTTCCTGTTAGTCTTTGTGTTATTTGTCTATTGTTAATACATCAGTTAAATTGATCTCATTCTCCCAAACAATTCAGCAGCTGGGTCTGACTCCTAAGCAGCCATGACAGAATTAAGGTTAATGTAGTAGGTTTAGTGGAGTTGTGCTTCCCCAAAACTGTTGCCAATGTTGCCAGTCGTGAAATATAAAACCTCTGATACAAATCATCATCTCCATTACGCTTGTTTTAAGCAAATGACTCATGATCGGTCTTGACTTAATGGTAGTTAGTGCATGCAAATGTCGATCATGCTAACGTTGCCTCTTATGTGGATGAAGGACAGTCTCAGACAAAGCAGGAGAGGAAGCAGGAGAAACTTTGGTGCAGTTTTCTCTAACTGACTCCCCTTAGTCAGGAGAGAGATGAAGGACCAGTGAAGCCGAATAGAAAAAGTGTAACAGATGAGTTTGAGTTTGAGACAGATAAATGGTAAGTGACAGACAGAGGTGAAGAGGAGAGTGCAGGCAAGAAGTAGAGTTTGAAGGGGGCAGATATGAAGATGCTAGAGGAGAGACTGTAGATAATGTTGGACAGAAAATGTTGGAGACGGAGGAACCAGAAAGAAAGACTGGTGTGTCCGGAGGTGATGCTCATATAGGTTAAAGTGAAGGAGGAGGACTTGTTGTGGCAGCTGGTGATGGGAAATGCCGACAGAGAAGGAAGACGAAGAAACATGTGTGATGCTGACTGAAAGCATCTTGGGACTTGATTGAATAATGCATTTATTCGTAGACCATTCATAGTAATACCAGCTTTGTGTTTAACGTATATTTTATTGTGAATTTATAATGAAGTCTTCTTTTGACACTACGAGACACTGACTTCAAAATTCCCCAAATGATTTGAGTAATGTGTTGAAACTGAAAAGATTTTGTCTGGTGGGCGATGATCCAGGAAAACTCAAGAAGGGTGTGAAAACTGGCAACAGCTAGGAGTCGTTATAGCAGCACTTCCTGCTTAATGGTGTATGAAGGGGCTTTGATCGCAGTTCAAGGCTCTAAGCCTCCATCACTACCAACCATGGAGTCGGAAAAATGTGTGGAGGCCAGGAAATGACCCGCTAATTATCTGAAAAAAGGGAAAAAAAACTTCTTACTGTGGTAGAATTGTGTTTGTAATAGCATCTTTCAACACAATGAATGAATGCACAGGGAGAAAAAATGAAAGTTTGCTGTGATGATTTGAGTCGGTGTTTGATTGAACTTGCAGATAAAACGGCAGCTGCTACCAAGCTGCTCCTGTGTTTCTGACCAAACATGAAAACTATTTTTTAATCATGAAAGTATATACGGTACACGTGTGACTGAGAAGTTGCCCGTACTAAGTGTTGAGTCCCTTTATTTGATGGCAAGTGGCGTCCACATGAAACACAATAGGAAACATAAGTGAAATACGTGGAAAAGTCCACGTACATTTCAAATTTATGAAACCAAAAACGTCAAATCTTTTGATATAAACGGATAAATCACAGAGCATATACGCTAATATTCCTCACTAACCGTGAGTCTAAAAACCACAGTGAAAGTGAGAAAGTTTGGCTCGAAAATATTTTCCGCATTAGCGTCTTATCGTGTCTCTTATCATCCACAGCTGGCATGTAGAACATTATAATCACACTCGCATTCACCACTTACCAGGCACGGACGCATTTGCACTTCAGTGGGGATTATTATGTGTGTTTGTAAAACCAAACGAAAATAAAAAGCCTGACGCTCAAGTCCTTGTTAGTCAATATGATTTGCCCCTGGGCTCGTCGCTTTCATTCCGACCTGCTGCCTGAGAGCAGGGTAAATGAGCACGGACCAAGAAGCCACATGCTAGTAAAGTGGACCCGCAATCCTGGCAGCGCACCAAGGGCCCATTATTATTTATTAATTTATTTTTAATTTTGCAAATGCCTTGCAGATGTTTAAATTTTTTCTCTTTTTTGGGGGGGTGGTGTGTGTGTGGGGGGGAAACAACTTGAATGAACAATACCTACCACGTGTGCAATGCTGATCGTGGCGGCTGCTTTGGTTTATTTTCAGCTGCATCTGAAGTGACAACAACAACACTTTCTTTTTTTTTAAATTACTTTTCTATTTGATGTTGTTTTTCAAGATGCCAACAGTTCTCAATATTCACTAATGATGAGGCTTCATGAAACAGAGTCTTCAATTGCAAAGCTCAGTAGGAGGCGCTCATGGTTTAAAAACAGTGTAAGGTTTCATTGAAATGGTTGTTCAAATCCAAAAGGTTTATGAACGGAGAGTGCCATCGAGTGGGCTCTGAAAAGGAAGGCACTGTTTCGTGAAGCTTCATTAGCACTCACTAGTATTCACAAGCCATGAGCTCATTTTTCGGGTGGAAGTTGCTTCATTCAATGCATTGTATGATGCATCTTAGGTTAAGGAAGCTCATGGGTGAACGACTCCACTCTATTCACTTTTTTTTGTCATGTTTTTGTCATAATATAGTTGTTTATTTGTCGTGAATTAATATAAAAGAAATAGTGATGGGGCTGATGAGGCTTCGTGAAACAGTGTCTTCAATTTCAAAGCTCAGTAGGTGGCGCTTTTGGTTAGAAAACAGTGTGAGTTTTCATTGAAATGGTTGTCCAAGTCCAAAGAGAGCGCCACCTAGTGGGCTCTGAAATGGAAGACACTGAATCACAGAACAGAATCACAATCACATGTTGTTATACTCCAGCATTATTAATCATCGACACATTCATCATTAGAAGAAAGTGCAACTTACAAAATAGTTTTGACTGAGACATACAGCATGTTTATCACATTCAAATATTATGATTAGGTTCAGTCCAAAGGTCACTGAAACCCTGCAAAAGTCCTTCAGTGATGTGGGCTGTAACGCGCCCAGTCAGCACTTCCAGGTCCCTTTGAGTCATACAGTTCCTCCGTAAACACCGAGCTCTCCAGTGCCATCACAGTGACGAACTTTGACCACATTAATACAGTACAACACCAATCACTCCGCAACAGTCCAAACCAGAACTGTTTATAGAGACCGAGTGTTTTCCCCTAAACCCAGGCAAAAGAGCGCTTCTGCAACAGAGGCTGTTTGATGTCTTTAATCAGCTTTTAATGGTACAGACTGAAGTGGATATGACCTACTACACGTGTGGTTTTATGGTGACTTGCCAATGCAGTAGCTTGCGTGCTATAATAAGCCGTGCCAGATGCACTCAGCACACGACCCGCGTCTTGTCCAGACAGTCGGCTAATGATCGCAACAAACAGGTGGCTGAGGAATATCCTGTTCCTTCAGCAAATTCTCACAAGTTGTTTAAATTTGTTTCGGTTTTGTTTGTAACCGTAGATGTTTGGGCTGTGCCTTGCAGTGGGTCGATGTTCTCTTTGAAAACGTGGGTCAGCAGGAAATGATCAGTAATTGTCACATGAAGATTTCGGCTGTCTTATTTAAGCAATTGCCACTAAAGAGATGAGACAATTGAAAATCGCAAAACAGTGCATCAGAAACCATTTGTCTGTCACACACCTTGTGATTCCTTCCAGCCACCTGGACCCCAAATCCTCTGTTTGCTTCCAAAGGTTTGGGTCGCTGGACTGTCTTAACATGTATTTGACGCCCGATTCAAAGTGTGTATTGTGTGTTCTTTTGCCATTCCAACTTTATGGTATTGTTGGAAAGGTGAGCAAAATGTTCCTTATGTTCCTTTTATTTTCCCACATTAAAACTAAAGTCGAGGCAGCAGCAATGACCTGGTGAGTTCAAATGTGTTTATCCATTCAACAGTTATATTTAATATATTTTGTTGGTGACTTTCCATCTCGCAAATTCACGTTCCGTTATCCACTTTCATTTTGGTTTTATTTTATTGGTACATTTCCTGTTTTAGACCCTTTGTTTCTCCTGAGAGCTTCTGCTCTGCAGCAGCTTGTCTTTTCTCCCATGCAAGTACAGTATGTTGGATCTTTCTTAATTATTCTTTCCACTGTTCTTTCCGCGTATTGCACTGTTCACTTCCTGATCCTTTTGCTTCATATAGTTATATTGTCTGTGAGGCAGTTCTGTTTTCTCTCCCATTGTTGTCCCTGCTTCCTCAGCTTATTTTATTCTCATTTCCTTGTTGATCACCATATGACTTTCTTTTATATCTTACAACCAGTGTCTGTCATTCTCTATTCCCTTCTGTGTTCTCCGTTTCTCAATTTATTCCTCGGTTCTTCTCAAGTTTGTTTCTGGTTTGCTGATGTCTTTATTTCCCCCTAGAGTCTCCTTCATGTATGAATCAATTGTTTTAACTTTGTTCTCTTAGTCAAGTGTCTTTGCTGGTGGTTACCACTTGCACTTAGGTTCCATGCACACACAACCCCCCTGCAGTTTTATTTCCGATGGCTTGTTTGTGGAATCTCTCCATCCCTGTTATGGAGCTATATACTGTATGTGTATATTTCATCCGCTCTTATTGCCTGTGTATTCTGTTGATGCTCTTCAGTCTTCTTCAGTGTCCCAAAACATTTGAACAGTCGGTTTTTATTGCCCTACATTTATTTTATCTCTCTAATGCAGTGCCTTTTGTATCATGTTTTAAGCATTTTACATACCATTGGTAGCAGTAACTCGTGAGGACATCAGGAGGCAGCACCTTCTGCACAATGAAGACTATAAATCTTCAAATGATTCATGGATCCAGCAGGTAATTTCTTACATCCTTAACCCATTTCCCAAAGATTTCATCAAAATGTATGAAGTCTGTGATAATAAAATAGCTATTTTGCAAACTGAATGACTGACAAACGCCCACGATCCCAGGGCCTTTTCCTTTCCAGTCTTTGAGTGACGTGCACATCTGGCACAGAACACTGGATTGCTCAGCCATATTTATTTTTTCTTGTAAAATGTTCTGCAACTTTTAAATTGCATGTACAAATTAAAGAATATTTCAAATTAAATTTAACAGCTGTAAAATCCAATTTGGAGCCAGCTGGCAGAACTTTACGGGCTCCAGGTAAAGACCTGAGTTGCATATAAAATCAGACTGCGTCTACCCTTCTTTACAGGGGTCTAATCCTGCAGTAAAGACATGATCGCGTAGATTTCGGAGTGGAAGTGGTTGCCTTCCTCACATTGGCTTCCTTTCTTTCATTCTGGTTTGATCTTGCCCCCGGAGCTTTTGGTTAACCATATTTTTCCGTGGCTTAATTGGGATTTGTATTTTAAAGCTGCAGGTCAGTGAGTTTGTTTTAAAAAGTTCAGTATAAAAAGGCTCCAAACCAACACTTTGTCATGCTAGTAATGACAGAGGAGCGGTCCTGAGATTCTAGTGCGTAAGACACAAACCTGCGCACTCACAATTAAAGAGACTTACACCCTAAAGGTCATTTTAGACCACATCAGGCTGTAATTCCATAGTGTTTTCTCTTTACTGGCTCTTTTAAAATATGTACGGGTTAGTGCTTCACAGATGTCACAAACTGAGATGCAGCCTATCTGAGAGTACCATCAGTATTCATGGTGATCATGGGCAAATAATGTGTCCACTCATAACGTAGTGTTCTTCAGCTTCAGTTAATAAAACGCCAACATGCAGCTGTCTATTTCATATTGATATTTGATGTTGTTGGATGCCAATGGCATGTAAACACCTCTGATCAGATTTCTTGTCACTGACCTTAATGGAGAGAAGCAATGAAAGCATATAGGTCATGTGGGAGCATGAGTAACTCAGGAAACCCAGCTCCGCTGCGCCTATTTTTGCCTTTAATTTTTAATATCTGACATTTATGAGTCACACAAAGTAAGAGAAATCTCGTAAGTAGCCCCTGTACAGTTTATAATTCCGCAGATTTTCCACAGGGCTCACGCTGGAAATTGTTTTGTTACAGTTATACATAAACTGGTTGCGTTGGTAGCCGCGCAGATGGCGTGGAAAGGTGTTGACATTTACAAATGAGCAAATGTCACAAAGTATTTTACACCAAACTTTCATCTGGATCTTGCTGTTTATACGCAAAGGACTTTCAGGGTGGTACAAGCGGCTTTGGGCAGGGGCTGTTCTTTCCCCTGCACTGGCATGGCCTCTGCCACGGTTGATGGTTGGTTGAACACAAAAACTCTTGGCCGTGTTCTACAAGAAAGTTGTAAAAATGCTGGCTTTCTATTTCTCTCCGTGCTGTTCCGCTGGGACTCCGAGTGGCTGACAGACGGATGATCTTCCAGAGCTCGCCTCAGTCAAAACTTTGACCAATAACAAAGGTGTTGACTCGTATATTGGCTGGTTCGGGGAATTGCTTTGGGAATCAGGTTTGAAAAGACACAGCTGGAACTCATGATATTCATGTAATGAACCTTCAATAAATGCACTTATTTTAAGTTATAAATAAGTTATTTTAATAAATGCGATTTTAAAGTTTTGTCCCTGAGTCATTTTGTTTCATTCTTATGGGTTCATTGTGGAATGATTGTTTAGTGCTCACAAGAAACTTAAGAAGAAATTTGTTTGGTTTCAAAACACTGCAGTCTCATTTCTCTGCAGAGAAGTGAACCCTTGCGTTTCAAGTTTACAGTTGTCCTTCACGCAACCTCGCACGCTCGTACTGCAATATCTTTAGGGAACCTAATGCATCCCACGCTGAGAGTGCTTTAAATGCCCTCGTACGACAATCTTACATCTTGCACCATTTTTCAAAGAGATTGTGGCACACCTACATGGTCCTGGTCATCGTGAGAAGTCTACTGCGGAAGCTGGAGATTAAGCTTCCATTAAAACAATGGAAAGCTGTACATAACAACCTGTGGGGTGTTCGGACCAACCACTGTAGGACAAGGTGAGACCCGGTTTTGGAGGGGGGCGACAAATGTTTCAGGAGCTAGAGGAATGTTTACGGAGGTTGGTTCTGGTGTGGGAGTCGAACGTTCGTGGTTCGAGTCCTACACCAAAACCAACACATACTCAGACCCAAGGTGTCAAATAGTGACTATTTTCACATGGACTTTTGCGTCCCATGTTGAAGCAAAGGTTCTTCAATGCAGTAAAGCGCTCTCCTTCCCGCTGTTTCAAAAGGACAGTTGTAGGATGTGTGACATTCATCTTGACCACCACCACCACCAATTTTTGTGGGAGTTAGACACTAAAGGCGACCACAATATCCCAAAATGCTAAGAACTGCTTGTTTTGGCTAAGTCGCTCCCTGAGTTAGGGGCTAAGCTACGTAACACCCTATGGTAGCCTATGGGTGGATACACTATTATATACCGTGTATATGCAAGTACTATGGGTGGCATAAAGTTACCCATTCAGTGACTGTGAACAGTACTGAACTGTGCCAGTTTTTTCATTCAGGCATTACAATAGTGTTACACAGGTACATTGATAATGAAATGAGAATAAATAAAACATAAAATCCAGACTTTAATATTGAGGAATTTACTTAAATACATACGTATTTTGCTGCACATTCTGATGACTAGGGCCCTATGATTTCTGCGACCATGGAATCGCGACGGGAATCATGGAATTGTCTCATTAAACCGAATCTACTGTTTAATGTGGAATATTACTACAGTATACGATCATTTGCAGTGCTTTATATACCAAGTGACACACTTGAGTAGACAGACTTGGTTTACCTCTCAGCCCAACATGGGATGGCAAGTTGATGTGAGTGTCCCTTTGGAGTGAGAATAATAAGTGATAAGGACCTGACTTTTAAAATAGTCCTCTTAAATAACACGAGAGGGTTTTTGCATTTCCATGAAGAGGCTCTGGATGTTGGAAATATTTTTCATTATATTGCATACATTGCAATGACAAGACTGCCCCATGCTGCAATAGAGTCTTGTGAGAGATACAAGGGTGCTGCCCAAAACTGCCTGCTCTGAGAACTCAAAGCTGTCTCAGCGCATGCGGTCGCCTGACAAAGCCCCTCACGTGTATAATTTCACCCCACAATATTATTGGCAGAACATGACTGATACGAGTCGCCTCTGTGTTGCGCATTCAAAGCATAGTTGTACAGTGTCCATTTTGTTTTTACTTATCACTATCATCGTGTGAAAACCTGTAAACCGGCTCAGGAAACACAAAGCTTAAATCTATGGTCGAAGACTTGTTCACTCACATGAGCTTATGGCAACAAAGTTTGGGAGTTGCTTTTTCTCCCTCCTCCTGCCTCATGTTCTTTGTTCTCAACTCTGGAACAATGAATTTCTCCATTGTGAAATATATATATACGTATATACAATATTGTTATTTTTCCTAAAAACATGTTCAGAATGTCTCTGGATGATGACTTTGTTCTTTTGTGGTTAGTGGCACAGCGCAGCGCAGGTAGGATGAACACATCTATGTGGTATTCCAGACCTGCTGCAAGTAAATACTTAAATCAAACAAGTGCCGAAAATCACCTTTGATATAGTGTTTTAACTAGAACCAGACCCGATCTTGCAATATCTTCCTGGCCAGACTAAACTCTGTTTCAAACCAGCTGTTGGAGAAATACCCAGACACCCGTGAGATGACCCGGCAATTATGAAAATGAAGTATTAATAGCTGGAAATTGCACCCAAATGGCTATCAAGCAGGCACAGAAGGAAAAGCTGTTTGTTTTTTCTGTCCGTCCAAATCATTAGCAGAGTTGGGAAAATTTCCTTGGACGAAGTTCAGAGGTTTTCAGCGACCTTTGCGGTGCGTTACCAAGGTGGACGTGTGTTTGTGTGTGAGAAAGAGAAGGTAGCTATTCATACCCTTTTGGTATCAGAAACTTAAATCTGACATGCCGGATATCTGATAAATAAATCTGCTGCCAGAGGAAAGTCAGTTGTGAGTGATTAGCATGTGTGTGTGTGTGTGTGAATTTGTATGTGTGTGCACCTGCAGTTCCAGATAGAAATGCATCTTAGAATGTGTGTAAGGGTCAGAAAGTTTTCCATAAGATCTGAGTGAGAGAGTCAGTTATGCGTTTCTTCTTCACTGCCTTTGTTGGGTCTGGCCTGTGTCTGCTTCAGGACCTTTCACAGTTATGAGAAGAAATCCTCTATGAAAACACTGTTTTCATGCATTCAACCAGTATCTACTTCCACAACAGGGTTGCTAGAGTCTGGTGCCTTTCCCAGTTTCAGTAGTTAAAAGGCAAGGCACACGCTGGATAGGTCTTTAGTCAGACACTCAAACACGCTCACATTAACAGTCACTTTTTGTTTCTACTAACAATCCCCCTCCATCTGCAGCAATACTTTGTCATTTTCCAGATGAATTTGTTTTCATAATCATAGAAAACTGCTTGTTCCAAGCCTGAACATTGTCATCTTTACGTGTCATGATCAAGAGCTAGCTTACAGCACACTTGTTCTCACAAGTCAATTGATGTTTCAACACATTCTTAATCCCAACGAGTCATATTGACTGTGGTTGCGTGAACATTTGTGTCCAGTGTTGACGTAGAAGTCAGCCGGGTGTGTCGCATGCTGACCCACAGGCGTTTCAATGAGGTCCCCTCAGCCCGAGATGCTCAAGAGGATGGGGTGGTGAGCGTGATCGGTACTTCATGCTTAAAGCTACTTAGTATATAGAGAACCTTATGAGTATACAGAGGGAACCAAGGCAAGACCGTAAACCCACCCAGTGTCCTTTCTGTATAGGAAGCCTCAGAAACAAACGCAGGGGGCGAAATGAGATTCAATTGGAAGCCGAAAGAGGCGTATTTCTTTTCCTTTCTTTTTTTTTTTTTTTTAAGTTTGCTTGCATTCTGTGCCATGTCACAGTTCAAGTCAGGAGCACTCACTCTCTCCTCACACGAAAAGATGTTTGGCCAAAATATTGAACATTTTGAACATTTACGATCGTAGCTCTGGCTGGTTTCGGACCTCATTATGGGATAAACCCACTTTTAACACATCCTGGACATAAGGATTCTCTGACGAATGGCGGATAAGCTTGTCGAACATTTACGATTTATAGGTCAGATAGAAGCTCTATCCGGGCACAGCCCGACAGTTGTGTTCCGCGTCATTTTGGGACAATAAATATATAATGTGTGGTATGTGTGAATATTTCACCAACTGAATTTGAGATTGTTGCGGGCCACGTAAAATGACCCATATTTGACACCCGGGCCTCGTGTTTGAGACACGCTTTACATTCTTCTTTACCTTGCACACTCATCTGAGCCACAGTGAAAACATTATATGTTCTTGATCTGTTGGATTCGTAAAACGTATATTGCCGGTGGGTATAGACAGACAAAACAACTCCTGGTCAGTCACTAACTCAAGCCTGACTAAATGAAGTCCTTCACCTTCTCCGAGTGAACACGCAGGAGTAATGAGTCGAGGCTGTGCTGCGACGCTGTGAAATCACCTCATTGTGTTTCTCATTATTCTGTCTCATGATGTGGGGTTAAATCACAGTCACCCTTTGATGGATTCAGAATGCATTTGCTGAGAGGACTTGGGACCCTTCCTGTCCATATGTAATACAATAAACACGGTTGACACCAGCAGGATGCTGCTGTGCTTTCTTAGCCTTAGTCCAGCTCATGAGCTAATACCACAAACTAAAAAGAGGAAAATAAATGCCACTAATGGCTGCAGCTCCTTTGTACTGCAAATTATTAACATATTGAAGTGTTCGGCAGAGAGGAACAATGATGATGAGTCTTTTGTCCTTCCAGTCAGTGAGGACTCTTTAGTCCAAGTGTTGGCGTTTTCTCGGCAAGGACTTGCTGAGGCAAAGGATGATGGAAAAAGTAATGTTCGATGGTGCCTTTTTCCCCCCATCATTGTTTGCTATGTGAGTATTTGTTTTGTTGAATTATATTGCTTATATTTAATGTACGTGGCCAATATTTGTAGCTTTTAAAAAGGGCTAGTAGTAATACACTTTCTGAAACATTAGGGAAATTGCCAGCCATTATATGCCAGTTGTTTTCACGCCACACAAAACTGTACATAGTAATCCAATTTACTTCCTATGAACCTAATAAGAGTGAGTGCCAGGTGCAATGACCAGGATGAATGGGAACCCAAACAGCAAGAGTGCAACGTGCCACTGAAATGACATGAAAAATCGGATGGAAAAACATGACTATAAATGAAGTTCTCCATCTAAAGTTTCCGGCCCTTTCTCTGACCAAATCAAACACAGTGAGTGAAAATGTTCGCATTTCTGCTAGTTTCAAGTAACATTTGTGATGTTTTCTTTTTTCTTTAATTCAATTTTTTTTTGTTTTTATGATGTGTTTATAATGGTATTGATCTTTTATCATTGCTCTGAATATTCTTCTGGAGAAATATTTATATTAAAAAAACAAAACAAAACCAAAAAACAAACCAAATATCAATTATAAATTATATAGATTTTTTAAACATATATATATATTTTTTTGTTAAGACTATTTCATTTTCTCACTTGTTTTATTTTTCCACATTCAATGTTTTTTAAACCGCAAATGTATCGATGCTTACTACATTTTGACCAATTTTTTAATCACATTTTTTTTATTATCTGTATTTTCGTAATTTTCACTGCAGCATGCTTATGATTTTAAACTAGTTGTATTCATTATAATGAAATGGTGAGCAACTTTATTCACACACTGACTCGATAAATGCATGAAATAACTGCATTGGAATCCGCCGCGGTTCTCACCATTAGCATGTAAGTTAGCTCCAGCTAAGGAAAGGAGGACAGATGACATGTCCTGGGCCCACGTTCATTTCATCACGCCGCAGCATTGTTAACAGATGTCACGGCGCGGCGCCTGCTCCATTGATCCTTCATCAGCATGTGTTAGTGCAATCAATACCCTCATTAGCCAGCGGCCGCCGCCAAGGAAACGCTGCGAGAAAAAGACCTTTTTCATGTTCAATTACACTTTAAGCTCTGAGCTGCTGTCGAGCTTGGCCGCTGGCGGAGGCCTCGGCGAATGTTTCACATCACAGGAGGGATTCCATATCAAAACAGCGAGTGTGATTTGACATTTTCTGTGGCGTCCGACCAACGTTCACGCCCATCCTGTGGCTGATTGTAATGATGTCTCTGGTGGCTGCCGAGGTCAAAGAACACCCCACATGGAGCCCAGCTCGCACACATGCACCACGGCCAGTTAGCCCACGCCTGGAGCACGACAGAAAATACTCGACTCACCAGAGACCACACAAATTCACACTCAATTCATCGCATTATTATTCAAAGAAAGACGAATAGTACGCTGACTACGTCATGGATTCGCAACCGTGATGTGGTCATACTTGGGGTTTTACCCGGTCCTTTTTCAAGATGTTTGTTCTTACATTGCCTTTAGATTCCATTTATTTTCAAATAACAACTTCAGACTCTTACAGTTGTTATAGACTGGCCACCTTTCCAGGGTGTCCCCATGTTCCGTGTGGATGGTGGAGATGCTTGGGAGCCACAGTCATCTACCAGAGTGGCATCAGTTTCCTGAAGGAGTGGATGGACATCAGCTACTTGTTTAGAAGGAGCGAAGTTAGGAAACACCATTTTCTGTGTCAGTGCTCCTCGATGCTTCCATTGTGGAGTCCAACATTGCTAAGGCCACATTCGGCCTGTACTACTCTGACAAACTCAAACACAATGGGTGAAAATGTCCCCCTTTCTGCTAGTTTCAAGTAATGTTTGTGATGTTTTCTTCTTATTTATTCATTTAATTTATTTGTTGTATCATGTCATCATGTCATTGTTTTGAATATTCTTCTGGAGAGATTTATTATTTATTTATTTATCACTTGTTTTATTTTTCCACATTCAAGGTTCTTTAAACCACGAATGTATCGATACTTACTATAGTTTGACCAATATGTATAATCACATTTTTTATTATCTGTATTTTAGTAATTTTCACTGATCCATGCTTATTATTTTAAACTAGTTGTATAAATTATAATTAAACGGTGAACAATTTTATTCACATACTGACTCCATATATATGAAATAACTGGATTTAAAATAAATTTTAAAAATGCATTTAATTGGATTTTTCCTCTCAAGTTTGGCACCTGAACGGCAAGTCTGCGTCAGTCCTCCGTGACCCCTGACCCATTTCCCAGCCAGAGAAATGTGGACCATCAGTTATTTGTTTAAAATAACGATGGCCTGCATTTCGTTGTTGGACCTCATAAGTTGCTACTCTCAGGAGACCAGTCTTATCTCAGATGTTTTGTGATTGTTTGCATCTAGCTGTTAAACACCTTCGGCAGCAACCTTTCACACACATCTGTCCATCTTCACCTCCCACATCAGGAAAAAAAACGTGTGTTTTTCCCAGATTTGCAAGGTTGATGTCTTAAAGACACACACATTAGAGCTGCTCGTGGCTCAATATCCTGGGACTCTGTGGCTGAATCTCTATAAATCCTTCACTTCAGGAGTGACGTCAGGCGAAGAAAACAGATGAGTGAATGAAACTTTCTAGCACAAACCAGTTCATGTCAGATGCTTTTAAACCAGTCAAAACCAGTGTGCGTGCTGTGGCGGTGTACGTGTGTGTACTATCACCTCCTGACATCGGATCTGTGTATCTTCTGGCTCCTGCACGTATTTGGACTTGACTATTACTTAATAGCTGCGAGTAAACAATTTATGCCACTTAACCGGGGTAATGCATTACACGCTGACACACGGTTGAGTAACCACCTTCACTTTCTCTCCCTCTCGTCCTCCGCTTGAAGAAAACAAAATAGTTGGCTGCGGGCCACCGACGAGACTGAGGCCCATTATCTGCTGCGTGCTGACTAAAGCAGCTCACACAAGTTCAGCTGAACCAGTCCAGGTCGACCAGCGGCGTTATGAGATATGGATATTCTGTTGCTAACCAAACATGAGTGAGGTTTGACGCCGGGGGGCACCTCTTTTCTCCAGAATTTTTTAAGACAAAAAAAAAAGTAACCAGAAGTTTTTTTGTGGCCCGGATCAAGAGACCTACAGTAGCTGTTGGCATGTTGGAATTCACAGTTGATAGAATGTTATGATAGATGCCATTGATACCATGATGGATTAGAGCGTAACTTAATACACCTAAAGGGGTCTTGCAGTTTTTGTTGAGAGGGTATTGTGGTGCGTTTTCCGGGTGCACACACACGTTACACACAAATGCTCTGCTACACAGCGCAGGAAAACAAATGTTTCTCTATACTCTTTATGGACGCGCACACACACACATGCTTCTCTTTGTGTTATCAGTCCCGTGCGTGTCTCCAGAGAGAGACTGTATCAACAGAGTTCACGTGACCCCGGGAGTCAGCCTTCCTTAATCCTACTGTCAACTCTAATTGGGCAGTCGGGGATAGGACCGTAGCGTGTGTGTGTCTCCCTCCATGTTTATTTATCCAGTCTGTACTCTATTAAAGAGGAGGATAAATCCTCTTCACACTCTTAAGTTACACAGCATGCAAGACTAAAACATGTCTTTGCAATGTGTTTGCAATGGAGGCATATAGTCATCATCTTAGGCAGCTCTATTTTTAAAGCCAGTAGAGGGCAGTGCTGCTGAAATCAAAGAGCACACTGACCCAGTCTCCGCGCGGGACACAAATCATGCTGTTTCTGGGAGGTTTGAGGAATCGTGCTTTCAGTGTACACATATATTAGCGGAGCAGAAGTGCGAACATTGAAGAATACGTCTCGGATGTGAGGGATAACTCACACGGCCCGTCACGGCACGGAGGATCTCACCCTTCATCTTCCTGCGCTTCACTTTAGGAAGGAAGTGGCCGTGCTCTGGTGTGAGTTATGCATCGAGCAGCTTAAGGAAAGACACCGTGGAAGATGGAATAAAGAGAAGGGGGTGATAGAGTGACCAGCTGTGTGAAGCTAGCCAGACTTGGCAAGGCTGCGCGCTGAGGCCATCCATCAGAAGGCAACAGACTCCGCCACATATGCCGCTCTTCCGCCTTTCATTCCCATATCAAAGTACCGCCTTCTAATAAAACCAACAAATATCTAGCAGATATACATCGGACTTGAAAAGAAAGCCTGCAAGTCAGCAGACTCCTTTGAATTATGGGAATTGGTCCAAGATGTTTTCACGCCCTCACTAGGTGGTTTTCAGCTGGATCTCCTGATATCCAATGGTGGAACAAGCCAGGAGTCATGTGCACTTATGGAGAGTTTGTTTTCTCATTTCTTGTCACAAACTATCGTCCCAGCAGGTAATAGAGCCTATATGACCATCCTTCCTTCACCAATATGGGGCCTCAGTTGTCAAATTTCTTCTTTGACAAAAGATGGAAAGAACAACTTATCTTCTTTCTACATAGTCAGCAGTGTCATTCCAGTGGATGCTGAAGATTTGGGATCCACTCCAGATCACGATTGTGGACATTCCCTGGCGTTCCTCTTTATGCTGCTGTTGAGAATGAAAATGAAATGTCAGAAATACGAACCCCGGGACGATGTTTTAAAAAGGTATCGCCTCTCATATCTCTTGCACCGCAGCGAAGGAAGGATCATGATTAAAACCTGTTTAATGCTCCTTTATGTACAAAATTGCACACATCCGTGTCAGAGATTGCTACCATTACAAAGCACGTGCTTCCATGCAGTCTTTGTGTTGGTGTTGTTGTTCAACAATATATCAACAAGGGAGAGCAGTCCAGAGTCAAAAGTTCATGACAATGAAAAACTCCAAAACCAACATGGCGACTGTGGCAGAAGTGTTGATAATGTATCTCTCGCACTAAAGATGAAACGGAGGCAGCATTGGCTGATACATATATCGCGACTGGAGGACGGAGAATTTCCGCCATTGTTATGTTTTCTCAGGTAGATTCTATAGAGCAGATGAAAAGAATGAAAAAAGAAGGACAAAATCAAGTTATATTTAGAATTGAAAAGTTAAAAATACGGACGAAATGAACACAGAACACAAAAGGCTCCGTCCGTATCCAGGTCCGAAGGTAACGTTGAGTATAAATGGGTCTTCAGAGCATATTGATGAAGATACGTACGTACAAAGATCACTGTGTTGTTAGATCACAGACTGAACGATTCTAAATATTATGTCATTGTCACAAGAAATACAATGATGAACATCAAGTAAAAACACGTTCAATATGTTCTTCAGTCTTCACATGCGAAGTTTGAAAGTATATATATTTTGTTTCAGTAGGACGTCACTGGCATTCATCTGAAAAGACTATGGAGGAGAGGAATTTCTTTATCAAGACTAAAAGCGAGAGATCATGAAAACCACTATTTTATGGAGATGTTGCCACCACTGCTCTTGACATGTACAGTATATGAGTGTATCTTTATATGCACAGTACGACACGCTGCTGGAAGACAATGGCAACCACTAGACCAGGGTCACGCTTCATCTGATGACGCTGCATGCGTGTGTCTGCGTGTGAGTATGTGTCCATCAACCATAACATAACAGCAGGTTTTGAGGCCTGAGTGACTGTGTTTATTTGTTTGCCAAGCAGATGCTCTTTTACAGTACAGGAGGCTCCACTTATGGATGACTTAACACATCCCCATGTTGACACAGCTGGAAATAAGCCGCTCGAGAGTCACTAGTCCTCCTTTAAAATAAAAGTGAGATGTAGATTGAAAACTTTTGGTTTCTTGCCGAGCTCTCTCTGACTCTTCCCCACACGTCCCTCTTGAAGAACACCAACTTTTCCAGCACTCATGTCAGGGCCTCCAAGTTACTGGAACAGGTTCAGTTTAGATGATAAAATGACACGATGGTCTGTGAACTATTACTGTCACTATTAAGTATGAATAAAGAGTGTAATCAAACCACCAGTATTCTTGCGAAAATCTGAAAGATCTGCCACGAATTAAGTCAGTCGACCTCAAAATTGGGCTAGTGTTCCACACTGGAACACTCAGGAGAAATTTGTCGCCACTGATATGGGATTCCCTCCGAAGAGGGCAGAAGGCTCCTGAAGAAAGGAAAACCTCGGCCTGTTTACTGACGCTGCGTCAGGCGACAATGGAGTTTTAAACATGTCTCCTAATAATTTACTGCCCCTCTATTGTTCTTTATGTTTTCAGTTTTTGTAGCAGCAAGAATTGGATCCTTATTGTTGAAGTCGTCACTTTCTTTTTTCAATCTTGTCATTCATCATTTCCGTTGGATGAAAATGTGAACAAGCGGTCGCCTATAGATGCCCCCCCTCCATGTTTCCCTTGCATCCCTCCGCCCGTCTCTTTTTTTTTTGCCATGAATTCGCCTCCTACTTGTCTTTTGTGGTCGCCATTCTCCATTCCTTGTCTCGCCTGTCTCCATCTCCTTGCCCACCACATCCACCACAGACCCCTTGTCTCACTTCTACCTTCGCGACCTCTGGAACTCCCTTTTCCCCTATACACAAAAAAAAAGCCACATGGAGGGTCTGCTTCTAATCTCCACCTGCGGGGGTCTCCATTTGTTTTGCCTGTCCCTCACAAGAGACCTCACAAAGGAGGTTTCCAGTGCCCAGGACCACTCAGTGCAAATTTAATTAGATCAAGCAAATGCTGGAAGGAGCTGGAGAATTGAAATTGGTTATGGGGGTTTTATAAGACGAGCAGGTTGTTTCTTGTCTCCGCAGGAGCTCGGACAACAATGCGCCTCACGCTGAGAGGAGCAATGAGAAAGTGGAAGAGAACAGAGTGAGAATGTGGGATGGAGATGGTCTGCTTAACTCTGGCCGAGTCGTCTCCGAGCGTCTGTGCGGCTTCTCTGGCTGAAGACTATTGGCCGCTGCTGCCACACCCACCGGAACCTTTGAGGCTCTGCAGATTAAAATGGATATAATACACTGACAAATTTAGGAACCAGAGCGCCACATGAAATGTGGGAACTGTTGTGTGGATTTATGTATTCAGTTTCCCCCAACACACTTTACTTATATCATTTCATAAAAAAGAAAAGTCATCGTAAAATCCAAGTAAACATGAAATTAAGTAGTAAAGATAAATTTAAGTGAAAACAGCTCTACCATAAACAACCATGTGTACGTATTGTTCCAACTCCATTCGTTTCCACTGGGCACTCTGGTTTCCTCCCACCACAGTCCAATGTTAATAGATGACTGTTTAACTCTATACATTAATCTTTTAATCCCAACAGTAAGGAGAATCAACGGCTATAAGATGAAACAAAAAACAAATGAAAAAAACATAAAATAAATGACTAAAATGTAATAAATAAATAAACTGTGGATCTGCCTCTCAACCCAAGAATATGTGGATTAAATGAATGAATGAATTCTATTTATTCTGCTTACAGTTGTTTAAGAAGTTCCTTTAACATCTTAACCAAAACCCTGAATCTTTTCCTTAATCATGACATTGACATTCAAAAACATGTTGTATTCCTCTACCCGTCTCTGCCGGAACCATGTGACCAGGGAGTCAAATTTTGTCCTCTGACCTGGCGAACACTTCTGTCCTCAGGTCTTTGGCCAGTGGTCTTCCTCCTTGAGCTGTCAGTCTTTTGCAGTCCGGCCTGGCAGTGAATAAAGGTCATGTTTGCAAGAACTCTTTTAATAATGGAATTAAAGCTACAAGTATTTGAGTTGAATTAAAGACTGACTGTTCTTTTACCCCCCAAAAAGATCCTGCTGACTCCAGGAAACTGAAAGGAATTACAATTCAAGAAACTATTGTTCTTGAGGGGAAACTTGTTTCTACCCTGTAATCCTTCAAATATTTTGGCCGAGCCAGAACTGGCTTGTGTTACTTTGTTTTTCTTTGGTTTTAAGTGTTTATTGTGGGTTGGCAGCGCTGGACTGTTTTTTTTTTGTGTAGTAATGGTAAGAGCAGCAACCTGTTCCAAATTAACTGCAGAAAAATACTTGTTAATTTAATCAGTGGAGTTTACCAGGTGCCTTCAGAATACACGAGACGATGGAGTTAAAATGACTGTTGGTTCTGAGCGTCCATGATCAGACCCGTGCCAGACTAATAAAGCGAGCAGTGTTTTAACAGCTTCTGTTGGGCTGAGCATTTAAAGGAGAAGACACGATGAAGTCAGAAAAAACCAACAGAGTCCGAGGTGTTTAGTGAGTGCAGTGACCCCGGGCAGCAGATCCTCATAACAGCCAAAACAGATTCAGCCTTTAAAAGCTCAGGTGGGATAGATTTGAGAGCAAAGGCTTCATCAAATAATCTGATGGATTATTGCTTCACATTCAGCCACTGAAACCTGTTTCTTATTTAGTATACTCGTCTCATCTGGAAGAAGTATTTGGGACAGGAAAAACCTTCTTCCCTTCCCAGAGTAAAGTCTTGCCATCATGTCAGACACGAATCAAATGAGGCTCCTCAAATATGTTTATTCAGTCCAATGCACCTAGGGGCTGATTCAAGCTTCCATGTACTAAATACAGTAACATGCAAAGTTCTATAATATTGTGGCGGTATTATGAAGATGGCTTGAACAATTTAAAATAGGCAATAAAACACATAAGAATGTTCAAAACAAAACCTTCTGAAGCAAGGATGGAAAACATGCTTCCTGGGTCTTCTTCCATTGGTGCAAGGAATCGCTGCAGCCACCTGTGCACAATTATGAATACTCCATGCAGCAAACATACTAACTGGGCTTGTATAGTCATTCGATCCCTCGATTAAATGTATGGGGACATTTATGCATTTTGTCTCCATGTGCCCACAGACAGAAAAATAGGCCAGTAGTTTACTTCTTTTCGGCAAAAAAATAGTGGAAAAAAGAAAATAAAAAAGAAATAAAAATTAATTCTAAACTCTAGTAATATTTACTAGTAATATTTCTACATGATATAATACAAAAAGTGTCTTCCTCTATTTATGGTCATCTATTTTTTTTCTTTTTAAAAAAAAGTTTTATTTTAGCGCTGGAATTTGTCAAAGCAATATATATTGGGTAATACTTAGGTAATGCGATTTATGAAGTTCATATATATTTTATGAACTATAAAAATATAAAATACTTCTTTCAGACTTTTGACTTTGAGGTATGTAAACTTAGCCTGCACCTGATGGAGACTACTTAACAGATGTTTTTTTTTATTATTTAATAATAACATTGAACCATCACTCACTCCCGAATTATACATATCATACAGATTATGAAATACAAACTTCTTATTTAATGACAGATTTCTTGTCTGTTTTTTTTTTTTTTATCAGAAGTCACGCACTGCATGAATTGTTTTCTGGTGTTTATTGGTACTCCAGATGACCTCTTGTCAAACATCTGCGTGCTGGGATGAAGTAGCAAGCAATCTGGATGAGAGTGGATGAGAACATGAACATCAAAGGCAACGAAAAAGAAAAAAAAAAGAAAAAAGAAAAAAAGGATTTTCAGAAGAAATACTTGCGTCAAAAAAAAATAGTATATTTTTATGAATAAAAAAAATCGCACCAATAATACAAAGATAAAAGGATAGATGTGACATTTTAGATTGGAGTTTTCCGTTATTCGGGCCATGTCGGGGTGCACAATGTATGACCTGTCCATTTCATTTCCTGGAAATGATGCACTTTTTGCGAACGCGGCATTGACAGCCAGAATCATTTTGAGTGTTTGGGATGAGATGGGACACCCGTTCACCACGAAGCATATTTCTAACACAGTTACTATATCAACAATCTGACACGGAGACAGTGACAGCGATCATTTTTAAACAAGCTTGAAGCTCTTTTTAGACATTTTCTTTTTCAGCCAAACTGGAGATGCCAAGCAGCCAGGTGTGATGACAGAGGTAACACAGAGGGACGGCTGTCCAGTTGATATTCACACTTCTGCATCATCATATTTTGAGACAGTCCAAGTCAAAACTAGTCCCACAGCATTGTTTTCATGTTCTCCATTTCCCCCCTGGAAGCAGCAGGTTTGTGTTTGGGCAGATGGACGGGAGTTGGCCGATGCTCCTCAGGGATGAAATCAACTCCGCCGTAGACTGAGGTCCTTGTTTATCTTGGGGCTTTATTAGATGTTGATGTTGGCAGACGTACAGAACCACTATTTTTATTTAAGGGGGCGAAAGTAAAGAGAGAAAGCGATCGTCAGTCAAGATTAAGGGAAAGAATGCCAGTTCACATACAGATACAGACAGAACCATGAAGTTTTCACGTTTGGTCTGAATGTATAGTTTACAATCTGAAAATATATAAATGTCACAGGGATTTATGAAAAGAAACTAGAGATCAGAGCCTCTGCCCATTACCTGCATACCCAAGTTCCACTAGCGCTTTTAACTGCGCATCTGTGTGGAGGGAATTATATCAGCAATATTCTCAATGCAAGCATGAATAATGTTGCCTTCTGAGACCTTCTTGGAACTCTCTGCTGAAGTGCACCTGTCCATGGCATGTTGGATTCTTGCACACAGTGTGGTTTGGGATTTGACCCGCGTCTTGCCCATGTGCTATTTTCCACTCATGCAAGTACAGTGTATTGCGCTGTGTAAGCTGTGGTAGCAACTGAAAAAACACCGGTCTGTTCTTTACCGACAGCATGATGTTTGCGGTCACGTTCCATCGGAGCAGGCATCAGTCAGGTGTTGAAAGAGATTTAATTTAGCAGAGAAGGACATTTTTGACCTTATTTTGCTTCGAAACCAAGGATTTTATCATTCCGCGACTAACGCTCGTCTTCGCAGCAGGTCATAGTTTCATGTTTTGAGAACAGGTTACGCACAAGAAAAGTGGCATTTTCAGGTACATTTGAAATGAGATTTAAGTCTGTAATTACTGTGGAACACTAGGTCCATTTATGCTCCATTTACGTACAAAATTGCGGCCGTCCATTTCAGACATTGTTACTGCGATTGATCACATGCTTCCATGCGTTCTTTACGTTGGTGTTGCTGTTCGCCAATATATCCACCAGAGGGAGCAGCCCACAGTCAAAAATTTACGACAAACTCAAAACCCATGGAACATGGCAGAAGTACTGATACTGTACTTCTCGCACAAAAGACAAAGCGGAGGCAGCATTGTAGGAGGTGGTGGTCAGATGGAGGATGGAGAATTTCCGCCATTGTCCTTTGTGTCTCATCAGAGCTGCATATCAGGTAGTCACAGCAACACTTCCCCCATGGTTTCCAGTGGCACTGCTCCTAGATACTTTTTTTTTCCATCTTTTCTTTCAAAACATATTTTTGGGACAAAAAAATTAGAAGAAAAGAAGGAAAAAAGGAGGGCATAATCTAGTTATATTTCAAGTTGTGCCACAAATGAATCCTAAAAAACATTTATACATGATATATATCAGACCTGGGCAAAGTGGGGCCACATGCAGCCCTTTGCATGTATTTTCGTGGCCCTTTAGAAGTCAGACTGAAACTATACAACTATAACTGATATGTTATAATTTTCCTGCCTTTTTTTTTGTTCTTTATTTTAGTCACCACCACCACTTCAGCATTATTATTGTTTTGGATTTCACTGGCTATTTTTGTGTTTTTCTTGTTCCTCAAAATACATTAAAGGAATATTGAAAATATATTTTGAAATAAACTGTTTATTTATATTTTTTTAAATCTGGAACCACTGGTCCATAGTTATGTTGATTTAGATTTAAATTAAATGCATATGAAATGAAATATTTTTAGGTTCATTTTGTCCTAGTTACTTCAGTATGTATTTTGGATATTTTCCCATCATGTTTTGTAGTCATTGCTGAGTTTCTTTCGATGATGGCCCCCAACAGTCACAGTTTCTAATGTGGCCCTTCAGGAAATTGAATTCCCCACCTCTGATATAGATATAGATGATCTCGAAAGTCACCATTATGATTCTCTCATTAACATAATTTTAGACGCTGCATTGTAGCTATTTTTGCAAATTATTTACTGGCTATAAATTAAATAATCTTTGAAGCACATAAGCTGGGAGACAGAAAGGTTCTGTGTACTGCCGTCTGTATAGTGGCCGGACAAAAGTGTTTGCACATGGACTGCCGTATTGATTTGTTGTGTTATTCTGCGTCCAAGTTTTCAAGCAGCCGACCACAGTGAGAGGCCCGTGGGGGCTGATAACTGCACTCTTCCAAGAGAACACACTCCAAGATAAACGTGAATCAGCTGTCAATGTATTCTCCTGAGCCTCATCACTACATGACAGTAAATGAATTTGAATATGCTCATCATAGCAAATGGATAGCTTGATTCCACAGCTGTCCAGTGTGTCCCCTGTGTCTTGCCCTGCCCAGCCGGGATTGTGTCAACAGGTGGAAGATAACTGTCCATATAGCTTGATAATTCAGTAATTCTGCTGGTTTCTGGTAGGTTTGTATTTGGATATATACACACACTATGCCTAACCATCCAAAACAAATGACTAACCTTAACCAGGAGTCAAACTTAAAGCTTAATGTAATGACCCAGTTATTTTGACGTCCTCATCCTAAAATTGAGCCTTGAATTTGTCCCCACAAAGGTGTGAGGTCCTCACAAGGAGGTGTTTTGTCAAGAATCGGTCCGCATAAGTAAGGATAAACCAAGTACACACACACACACTCAGTAGAGGAAGAGTCTAGAGTCTCACAAAAAGCTGAAACACAAAGTTAATGCAGAGACTTGAAAACCGCTGGGTAGGATGCCCTTGCCTGTCTCTCTCTCTATTGGAGTATTGCAGCAAACTGTATAATATGTTTTTGATCTATTGAGGGACAAAAGTCACTGTTAAAGATTATTTCAGGACTTTCTATGTTTCCTTTACCGTACTGTCATTATTATTCATCTAAAAGGATTTTGTTTCAAATCCATTTAAACAACACTGCAGACACTGCGCTCAGCCAGTGTGTCACCTGTCCAGCAGCTGGAGTTTGGATGCAATATGTCAGGCTGAATTAGGACAACACGTGTGTAAGAGCAGATGTGTGTAAAATATATCCATGTCATCGTGTGTACAAGTAGGTTTTTCCTGCCTTTTTGCTCCAAGAGGGAACATGTTTGGCAGCAGACGGAGGTGAAGTCCGGTGCCAAACTAAATACAGAGGTGTATCTGCTTTCCACACCAGGGGAAAAAAAAGCTGGCATCCCGCTGGTGTCTACTGGATTTAGTTAAAACATCCTCTGTTTTTGTAGAGCAGTTAACTCTGGGGTGTTGTTGAGTGGCGATCTATTAAGTCTGAGTTGGAGTATATGTTGAGACTGAATAGAGATGTTTGGCTGTTGTAAAAGCAAATAGACGACAGCACATCTTTATCTTGAGCTCCTCACATTTGCCATGTCCCAAATAATATTTACTACTTTGTTGCTACTTTGTTTTGAAGCCTCTCCAGAGGTAGAGAATCCTGCCGTCACGTGTTGATATCAGTTGGGGAATATACGCTAACTAAACTCATTCACTCTTGCTGGCTATATTGCATTTTGGTGTTTAGTTTTAAGCCATTCATTTTATCATTGCTGAACTAAATTTATCACGATCTCTTCTTTCAGTACGCAATGTCTTGAAGTCATCAAGTTCTTTCGGCAACTACAACAATCAAAACAATATGGAGTCCACGTCAACATGGCTTGGACAGTTTTGACACCCGAAAATCTAAAGCACCACACACTATTCTTCAGCAAATTCCAATTTCATTTTGCTTAAAACCCACTTCTATAATGAATTATTTGCTCATTCATAAACTTAGACTTTCTTTATTGTCATTGCACAAAAACATATCACTATATCATGGCAACGAAATTTTGGTCTCCGGTTTCCAAAAACAAAAACTGGATGTCCAAAAATAAATAAATATGAGATAAATACTTATCAGAAAAATGTACTACCAAAAAAATGTATATACTAACTATAAAGAAATAAACAGTATTGCAGCTATTATCCAACAAAAAACAATAAAAGCATCATAATGCATTTATAAAGCTCCATAGAAGATGTCATGAACGTTCATATCATCACATAACAACTTATTACAAAGTTCATTCGTATTACTTGTATTAGTTGGGTGCAAAATTGGAAACAAAAGTGTCATGTTATTTCCAATAATATTATACTGAGTGGTTAGTTTAAGGTTTAGGGTTATGGTTAAGTATCTAAATAGATTAAGTTAAATCCACTACTAATAATAATTTATAAACCTTGTCATAAATTACTACACATTATTATAAACATTCATAACATCGTCTATAAATCCTTATAAATCCATTATGATGCTTTATGACTGCTCTATACTGCTCTATGATACTGTATTAAGATATTATTTAAGGGTTTGATGAGATTAAAAGAACCATGTTTAGGCTCAAATGATCAATGTTTTTGTCTAGATGTAGCGTCTGTAGACAGGAGTGGCTTGGATGAAGCTGGCAGTTCAGATCCTACCCACCAAAAAAGAGCAGGAGAAGCAAGTTTCAAAGTTTATTTTCACTGAAGCGGACCACAGTGAAATGTTCGGACAGGTTAACTGCCTGTGGTGTCCTGGACAATCACACATTTACTTCTTGTTTAATAAATCAAGCTGCTTCCTGTGATGCCACCGCAGCTCTTTTCTAAATAGCGGTTTTAAAATATTGTTATGGAGTCCATTAAGAAGTCCAGAGTAACTATAGAACTCTCCGCTCACCTCCTCTGTGGCCCGTAGAATCAAGGTGCTGATGAGCAGGTCCTATCAGCAGATGCCATCTTGGCCTTGTCATCGGCAGCTTGCGCGCTCTCAGAGTAAGGGGCTTCACCTTTCAAAGGCTTCTTCTGCAGCCGCCGCCTCTCCAGAATTCCTTTGGGTTTCCTCTTTTTATGCTACATTTGTTGCTTAAGCAGGGATGAACCAGCAACTACTGCTTAAACTAGTAGTGTTGAAATCTGTGCTTTAACTTGATGGTGGGGAATCTGGTTTTCTTAGCCTTAGTATGAGACACAGATCAATAAAAAAAATCATAAATTCTTAGCAAAAAATAAAATAAAATAAAATAAAATAAAAATATATATATATATGTATTTATATATATATATATATATATATATATATATATATATTTTTTTTTTTTTTTTTTTTTTTAAATCACCATCTCTCTTTGTGAAAAATCTAAAAGCATTAATCCGAAATAATTCCTGAATCTGGCCTGCAGCGCCGCATCTCACAAAACAAAGACTATTGATTGTTTATTTACTATGGTGTTAACTGATCCCTGCGAATGTGTTGGTGAAATTTGAACATGTTTACCTGCTGTGTCAAACAGTGTGTCTGTGTCTGTCTGGTGAGCAGAGCTTCATCTGGTTGCTGTGAGAGTTTGTGGCACTCGTGCCGGCATCAGATGGTGAGGGCCGCGCCAGTCTTCTGCCTGTGCTCCATGAAAAACCACCTGGTACCTGTTTCCTTCTTGAGCACTGAGGAAAAACAAACACCTGAAGACTGGAAATATTTCGCCAGACCTCCGTGACGTCAATCAGGGTCTCTGGTCCTCATCTCCGAATTCAAAACTAAAAAACAGAAGGGAAGTTTCTGACTCTGAATTTGATGTGCTAATGGAGAATTTTTCAGGTCTTTTTCACAGCACGATTCTTTCTCTTCTATCGCACAGCAAGTCACGAAGCAGGTCGGGTTGAATAAGGACAAATCTGCTAATCGCAGGACGGGAGACTGTGGTTGTGCAACTCACAGTCTGTGACCAATCGCCAGCGAATGCATGTTAGAATTCACAAATCGAGTTTCAAGCATTCTTACTTTATAGTTCATTATTTCCAGCTGTAAACAAGTCCTGTGCTCACGATGTACAGCGACGGACCGAAGATCTGCTCAAATGGAGCGGCAGTCAGCTGAGAGGCCAGTGACTCCCCACGCGTGAGGCCGAAAACGCCATCATGAGCGAAGCACACATGGACACAAATGTCATCAATCAAAGGAGACACCGACTTTTTTGGGGTTTTTTTTTAAGCGCAAACACTGCTTCAGACGTTTGAGATGAACGGCCTGATAAATTCAAGGTTTAATTTCATTTTCTGCTTGGTTCACACCCAGCGACATGAAAGAGGAGCAGCTGAGGAACCAATGAGTTATCACGCTGGTGACAACCACAGGTCCACTGCTGCTTAAGATCTTTTCCGTTCACATGGGTGTCTTCAAACCACTGGGGAATGCCCCGTCTGCCTTTTAATATCCAGTCTACACGCGTCGGAGCACGTCTTTGCCTCGTAAATTTAAAAACAATAAAGTATTTCTGGGGTTTTGTTTGAAATAAAGAACTAAATACCAAACACTGGAAGACCCTAGCGGCCATTTTCAGCCTGGGTGTGCATTATAAATGAGAGGCGAGTAGGAAGACATTGAAACTCCATCTTCTTCGTGTTTCGGTGACTTGACCTCAATAAATCATTATAAACCTGAGGAACTGCTGAGTAATTCATTTTGTGGTCCGGGGTCAGGACAACACAAACTTCCCGTGTCTCTCTCTCCCTCTTAACACGCCCTTGGGAACCAATCTTCGTCACTTAAAACCCCCCCCAAGAGCTGCGAGAAGGATGAGCGGTTTTACGCCGCTCAACTCCTCGGCTGTCGTCCAGGAGGTGGATCCAGTGTCCAAAACCAAAACTGTAGAAAGAAAGGGTGTCTTAGCTACATTTCTTTTTCATGTTTTTTAACCCCTTGATATTTCCAGAATACACTGCAACGGTTTAAAAGCCCAGATCATTTCCCATCATTAAAGACCACAATGCTGTTTTAACAGCCCCATGATGCCGTATTGGATCTTCGGTCAACGTGGGTAGTCTGTTGTAAATGACTCTGTAAAGAGATATACGACGTTTTAAATTCATTAGTTCACACTCTGCTTGTGTGTCCGTGTGTGCTGCTTGAGAGGCCCATAAAAAAGCACTTCCCCTGTAATTGAGGAGGGTATCATCCCCTCCCCTCTCCTCATAAACAAACACACAGAATGAGCAAGCGAGCGAGGGAGGAAGCGATCTCCTACCACCTGAGGTCTGTGTGTGCGCGCTGGCCCGCTCAACCTGGGTAAACACACTATATGGTTGGACTGTAAAAGCTTAAGTCTGGCTGCACTTTCTCACGAGGAGGGGGCAGCCGAGCCCGACGCTTAAGAGCAGCCAACCATGACCCAGCCACACAAGCTTCGAGAAATTCCAATTCGATGAGGGATGGATCGGGATTATTAGGGATGCTTTCGCTGCTTCCACCGGCAACTTGACAGTGTTGTCAAGCTCCCCGAGTCCTCACTTCAACACCTTTTTCATAGATCATCTGGTAGAAAACAAATAGATGAGACCAGCTTGTGTTTTGGTATTCATGGCATAGAAAATCCAGGTTAGTGATGCCCTGTTTAATGACTCTGTTTCCACCAGTAATATTTAAAAATAATAATAAATGGCATTTTGAACTTAAATAAAGTAAACTTATGATGAAGTAAAAATAAAATGATCAATAACTAACCCCCGTACTTGGGTGCCGATTTGATTTATATCACGATTCTGGTTTATTACTTTTTAAATAAATTATAACAAAAAAATGCACATCATGGTGACCGAGGTTGTTTTTTGTGTATTTATGAAAAGTGTTATTCACTCTTTATGAATATACAAAGCAGTTTATGTGCAATAACAAGGTGCCAGAACAGGTTATGACAGTAATGTTTCAGTCCCGATATGTTCCAGTCTCGATAATGCTTTGGTCTCGGTTGGTGTGGTCTTGACGATACAACTACTTTCCCCACAGAATCCATCAACCAGTCCTTGATATACATTTGACAATAGTTGGTGTTTGAGAATATAAACTTGTCATGAGTCAACTTGTACTGTATGTTTGATCAGCTGCTCTGATGAGCAGGAGCTGTGCTTGAGCTCGGCTTCCCAACTGTTTACCAGGGAGCGGATATGAGGTCCCGTCTTGCTGCTGCCCGAAATTTATATTTAACATTGTCACGAAAGAAAATGGTGACATATTTGGGAATATTTTTTCCCTAGCCCTAACACTTATGGTTTAAAAGTAATTTTGACAAAAGGCCTGCACTTGTGTTATAACCATTAAATGAACATTCACCCAAAAACTACTTTGAACATACTTTGAAAAGTACACAACTTGAGGATTATTTCTTCTTTTCTTTATTGTAGATCAATAATTTCCTTATTTATTCAGAATTTGTCTATGAAGTGTAAATGGGGAATTACTTAATTGAAATTTAGATTATATATTTTCTTTCACTTACATTTTTTTTCCAACTTCCTAGAAGTAGTACAGGACATCGATTCAACATTACTGTGTGTAAAGCACAGCGCTAATGTGGAACGTGACAACTTGTCTCATGGCTGTGACCAAATTGGTTCGAGACATGCGTCGATGTGAATGACTTTATTGACATGAATGAGCAAAGCTGCTTCAGTGGGATCATGTGACAGTGACTGATGACCTCATGGGTCACGATTGATACTGCAACCTCACGAGGATGACAGCAGACAAGGGAGAATATTCACATGTATTGCTTCCTCTTAACACTTCACATTGACATTTACATTTTACATTTAGAACGACGAAAAATGATTTATAAAAAATAAATAAATAAAAAAGAGCATCAGGTTGATTGACTGTACTGTTCAACCATTTCAACCAGTATATTTGCATGTATATATATTTGTTTCTTAATCATCATGCCCCTCAAGTTTTCCCCTTATTCCCTCAAAGACGTTGCATCCTGGAGTCCTCAGTGTCGTTCCTGCAGGAATGGAAGTCGAAGGTGGACATGACAGCCACGGATGTCTCCTTTCGTGACAGGATGAGCTCAGTATCGTAAATAACTGTTTATCTCCAGCGAGCAGTGAGAGCTCTGAGAGCAGCTCTATCACTGCGGCACTCTTGACCCTGCATGACTCTCTTGGAGCACCAGTCCCTCCAGCCAGAAGCCCGCAGCACTTCATCCCATCAGAGGGGTAATGAAGGATCAAGGCGCTGTGACCTTCTATGGAGAGCACTTATTAAAAAACCAACATGGACCCACACCTTTTTTTCATTTTTGTGAATTCCAGTTTCTCATACGTGTGATGTATCTCTCTCTCCCAGCTCTATAAACAGACACCTCACCATCCAGCCGCTAATCTTTTTGACCTGACACATCCTCCACTGGCTCTTCCGCCAGTCAAGTAGGAGTTTGGCTACAGTGTGTTCGTGTTTGTGCATGTGTGCGATTGTTTGTCAGGGTCGTTGAGCTCTTGGTCAAGTAAGCAGAAGATCAGAGAGTTCTAATTTTAAAAACCGTGCACGGAGAGCATGATGACAGCCTCTGTAATTATTTGTAATGTGAACTCTCCGCTTCGAGCGCGCTGTGAACAATTCACACTTTGACGCATTGTTGGCATATTATAGGGAAAATAAGTATTAAGATAGTGGGCACGGTCCGGGAGGAAAAGTAGCGTGAGAAAGCAAGAAACAAGAGTATGTCAGGTTTCTTGTTGTTGAGACTGAATAACATCTTGTTTCACTTTGACCAAACAGACAAACCATTGCTTCTTGCTCCTTAATACTCCTGAACATGATATTTTTGATATCATTTTGGGATCTGTATTGTTTTTGTTTGAAGATTAAACAATTTAACATTTAGTCAGTTTTTTCCACACATAGAAGAGGTTTCTGAGCTCTGAAGAGAAGCTCTGAATTCTATTTTCAAGGGAACATTGCATTGAGAACATGGTGGAGACCCACGAGAAGAAATGTGTTCCGTCACTCACACATGTATCGCAAGTTCCAAAAGAGAGATGGTTAAGCAGAAGACAAAGAGGTGAGGCACGCTGGGATCAGGATCTTCAAATCTGGTCATGGTTGTCCAGCATCCACTCATTTACACATACACTGGTGGCAGTAGGCTGCAACCAATCCAGGTCCGATGCCTGGATCGAATCGGCAACCTCTCAGTGAGGCAGACCGCCCTACCAATCCAACCCATGTTGCTATGGAAAAAAAAAAAAAACAGACTGAAGACAGTATTCATGCAAAACTGATAAAGCACCAGTAAAAATAAATATAATGATTTTAATATTAATTACTAAATAAACCAACTTCCATGTGACTGTAGTAACAAATGTGTTTATTTGACAGCAAGTTTTAGAAGCCACCTAACCTGAGACCAGGCGGAGACCATGACCAATGATGGATGAGACCAAGATGGATAACAAAGTGACGACAGATCAAACTATAAAAAAAAACAAAATAGAAATTGTTTGTTCCAAAGAAACCAAAGTTTTTGCTAAAAGTTTATGGGGAAAATGGCTGCTGTGTCTTCTGCATGTGTGTGTCTCTGTGACTAATAGACTTACACTTTTGTATTCAGTTTGGTGCCAGTCTTGGTCACGACTCTGTCTTGGATTAGGTGGTCTTCTAGATACTTCTTTTGTTTTGCAGACATTTCTTGACTACTGAAAGTTGTCGTATTGATCTATCATGTGAAATGAGCTCTTTGGCTGAGGTGCTCCCAGTGGGACGGAAAAACAGGACCTAGGTGTCTGTGTCTGTGTGTGTGCGTTTGAAGGGGCAGGTCAACGCTGTGATTTATGAGCTGAGAGCAAATTCTATCTCTAACTGACTTTTACACTTTGTCAGACGTGATAAACGAGGGGGTCACACACTTTCACCCCCAAATGGGCCCGATCCCCCCCCACAAACACTGTTGTTATCTTATATTTACATACAGTACATAGACACGTGTGACAAAGACACAACGCTTACACACGGCCACCAATAAACACGTACGCAGGCACACACTTCTCACTCATTAGCCAGAACTCTCGTACCCCTCGAGCCACCGTCCACTGACAGACGCTGGCCCCGGCTTCTCTCTGACACGTCCCCTGAGGTCAAGGGTCACCTCAGTAGTGTGAACAGCAGGGGGGTGTTGAGGGGCCTGTGGTGCGATCAGACAGAGGAGCGCACTCATATTCCTCTGCCTCCTTGTGGAGCGCTGGGCCAAGAGGGACTGGAAGGGGGCACGCTGTTGAGAATGCTTGTGATAATGATGTTATTTGGGTACTCTGCGGGCCTGCTCGGCAGCTGTTGACAGTAATGATGTACTGCGTGTGTGTGTGTGTGTGTGTGTGTGTGTAATTAATGATTCTCGCAGCTCTCCTACATACCAGCTGCTGACTGAGGCAGGAAGCGGATGATTGATGGGAATTATTGATACCTTGCTGCTCAAACACACACGTCCTCGCAGCGGCAGCTCTCCGGTCAGACTTGCTGAATACTTGATCAAGCTTTCGGTTTGTTGCTTTTTCTTCACCTCATCATGAATGGACTCATCAGTCATGGCTGAAGGAATGTCAATACTTGCCGGTGTTTTAACTTACCATCTCCCATATGCTCTTTATTTATTTGCAAAGCTGAGGCGGAGGTTTTCCTTCAGAAGCATCTTTGGCACTTGATAGCAGCCAAGATCACAGGAAAAAGTTTGTTTAATCTTAGTATGACATCACTACTATACCTGAATAATAAAGTTTGAGTTCAATTATAGATCCCTTTTTCCGCCATAAAGTCATACTAAAATGTTGGCTCCTATCCCATTTAAAGAGCCAAAGACAGGAACACAAACTAACAATATGACTATAACAAAAACGTTACTTACTAGATTGACTTAGGAGGGGGTCCACTGATGACATTACAGTTTAATGTTTATTTAGATTTCTATTGATTCTCAAATAAGGGAAATTATTTCATTAGTTCAGGATGATGTTGAGATGGAAAATGAACAAGCATAATACACAAGGATGTTTTATTATCATGCCAGTTCAGTTAGAATTGAGTGAAATATGTTACTGAGTTCAGCTCATGAGTGCATGACATACACAACATAGCAATGTTTATCACTGCCTCCTATTTCTGGCTTGAAGTCAACCAAGACATAAGTCAAAACAAATATTGCTGTCAATCGGGATAAACAAAATATTTCACTAATATTGTGTTTCCATATACAACCGTGAAGTGCTCAGTCGTCATTACTGGCTCAAACACCGGTGTCACCTTGTGACGTAGCTGGATGTAGAAACTCTGTAAACAAGCACTGATGGTGGATGTCACAAGCAAAATCCTCAAAGATTTGAAAGGGCTATTTTAGGCAGAAGATCAGGTTCATGTAAACAAAAAAAACTATATATTTTTATTCAGTCCATGTCTTTTTGGAGAGTAGAGGGTCTGACACAGTGAATGGTCATATGGAAATAAAGACCAGAATCAGAATCTGAATCAGAAAACTTTATTAATCCCAAGGGAGATTATGTTCGTAACATGCTCTGTACACAACATATCACAATAAAATGAAAAAGAAATAGTAATGTATAATATAATATAATAAATATAATAAGATGAACTGGGTGTTATTCTGTCTTTAGAAGGGTTAAACGTATAAAATATATAGGCGATGTGTTGCGTTTTTTTTTTTTTTTTTCATTTGAAGACCATGGGTATTTCAACCAGTTTCATGTTTGAGGCAAACTTACAGATTTCTGCACAGCAGCGGCATGATCGCCGACAACGCTGCCAAAAACTATACGAGACAATTCATACTTCTTGTGTTAGTGATTTTCACTTCTGTTTCTGCTGCTATGTGGGATACACATTCCCCACATCCTGTTGATCAAATGACAGCGCCACAGTGATGTTGTGATGACACTGCATTTCCACAAGTCCTACAGCCAATATAAATAGAGGTGTGGTGCTTGGAGAGGATTTGTGACAGTTGGTGCAGCAGATGTTGACTGGTATAAAGTTGTGTTACATTACACACCAGAAGTGTGTGAACACAACCTGTCGCTGCACTGGCTCCCTGTCTGATTTAGGACTTTCTCGAAGATCATTTATTGTGTTTTTAACATCCGATTCTTATCTAGATCAACCACTCAAACCAAAACACACAATGAGGCTTTCTTTTAAATCTGAATATAGATCTCGGACCACACTGTGTGTGCTGTGAGTTGTGTCTCTAAGATTAGAGGCGCTTCCTCCGTCCTACGTGTTCTTGATCGAATAATTCCCAGACATTTGATCTGCATCCAAAGACTAAAATTAAACATGTACGAGTTCAAGAAAGATCTGGTTTGGTGTGATCACGGAGAAGCTCTGGGCTCGCATCCACACAGAACAAGGAAAGGATGGGAATTAAGACACGAGATAGAAAGATGGATGATAGACAATGGAACAAGAACAAGGGAAAGCAGCGCCGAAGAAAAATGAGTAGCCGACACGTGGTGCTCCATTAGTTCTCGTGCTGCTCTGCATGTGTTCGGGGTGCGCCTCGGTGTGCGTGTATTTACAGTAAAGCAGGTCCTGAAACATGTGGCTGCCATTATCACCATCGTCCATGGTCAGTGGAGAGGACCTGCTGCCTTTTCAGAGAGCATATGTGTTTGTGTAAGTCACATCTAAGCTGCCGTGTTTGAACTGCGGATCATGTGCTGGCTATTACAGCACATTAATACACCCGAGACCGTTATTAACTGCGGTAGTTCGTCTTATCCTCTGTTCTGCTGGTGAAAATTCTCAGATAAAAAGGGCTGCAGGACTTTTATTGACACACGCAAAGTAAAGATAATTCAAGAAATCCTCCCCATTAAAAAAACTAGACTGTGTTTACTCTGACACACTCAGCCTGTCCACTAGCAGGTCGTAAAGGGAGACATTTCTGGCAGGGACGTCTGGATCTGCAGCTTTTTAACAGTGCGGATTATTCCAAGTGATGCAATGCACCTGAGGACTTGGCAAAACTCCTCCACTATAGATCTGTCCAAGTTTTCTGTCCCCTTTTCTGATAGCAGAATAAGGTCAACTACATTTCTCTGAATACTCAGTGATGTCAGGTACAACTTTCACGTATAAATAAAATAACAAATATGCTATTACAGTGTAATTACAACGTGCAAATAGCAGTACTATATAGGAGGTGGGTTTGAGACTGTTGGTGAAACGGCTGCCTCCTGACATGTGCACCTTCTTCAGAACGGGAAAGGGTCACAATGACTGACAGGTCTCAGTCAAGTTTAATGTAAATTCTCGGTAAAATTCTATAGATACGGCATGCGAGAGCAGGTTTGAACTGCCTCAAAAACATGAGAATTAGGCAGCAATGTGGAGCCATGTCAATGTAGATATATCGCCGACAATCCGAGCACTTGTGGCTGAGGACATGATTAAAATTCAATTCCCCACAGATGTTAGCATTATTGACTACATCTTTAGTACAGGAAACTGCATTTGCAAGGACCACTCTGATGGAAACCGCTGCACGTAAACTCATTATTCTGAGTGAAATAATCTCATTTAGTTAGAGTCTGAAATGTATTTCAGAAATGTATTTCAGACACTGCACAAATTTAATCCAGATGACGTGTCTATTAAAAAGATTTTTCACAAGCCTGAGTCCACCTGCTCAGATGACTCTGTGACTTAAGCAGCAGCTGAGATTGAAAAAAAAATGGAGGTAAAAATAAGTAAAAAAAAAAGTTGACAAATGGACAGAGGAAGTAAGTAGCTTTTTTTTACGTCTAGTTTTGGTCAGTTTGACACTACCAATGTCAAACAGAGGCCTGTGTTATGGTAGTTCAGAATACATTAAATACTCTTGATACCGATGCTTTGGAGAGGAGGAAAGAAGCCTGATCTGAGTGTCGGGTTCTGGTTAGGGTTGAGGTTGTGTATAGGGGTATTAAGACATAATTGGGAAATGATGATAATATTCAAAATATTTTTACTGTTAAAGTTATGGACAGAGGAGAAAACCAAACCTGAACATCCAGAACCGCCTGACAGTGGCGGGCCACAGCAAAGGCTGATCACAGTCTACTACACTGACTACGAGGGAGGCATTGTAGGAGCCTACTGAGACGTACTTTATGAGTGAGTGATACACACTATGAAAACATCCATATCGGCTCAGTCACACAGTGATTTCATGGAACGTACAATTCAAATTTGACATTTTGGCTCTGCTGTCTCAAGAATACCTCGGCTGGATCTGGCAGATAAAGGAGAGTAAAAAATAATAAAACTGCTTTAAAAACACTGCGCAGATAAGGGTTTGTGATGAGATGAATCATAAATTAGAACATTCTTGGCCCTGCCCTTAAGCTTCTTCGGCTTCTGCAACTTCTCAAATAAGTAATCTTCTTTGTTTAATAAAAGCCTTAGAATACCTTTTTTCAATTCTCTTGGGCAGCAATGACAGAAACTGATTATATTCATCATTCCATGGTTAGTACATCATCCATCCATCATGTTTACCCCCTCTCATTCAGTCAAGTATTCAGAAAAAAAAACTATAGGACTTGACTCTTCAGTACAGAAGGGGGAATGTCCTCCGCAAAAAAAATAAATAAATGAAATGAAACTTTCAACCGCCAAAACTTTGAATGGTATCACAAATGTCTCCACACAGCCACCCACTAAGTGTATTAATATGAGACACAAGGACTAACAATGTTGCCCAAAATACAGATTTATAAACATCCACACTTGAGAAACACACAAAAACAAAACGGCACTCGAAAGATTTCCATCTCACACTCAAAGAGAGCCAACTGATGGTGTTTCCCCTCAAACACCGAGGGGTATTTTTTTATATTATTTTTATATTTAATTCAATTTATTTTTATTTAACTTAATTTAATTATAATTTAAATTTTCCTAATGCGAGCCCTCTGTGATTGCAATGTGCAAAACAGTGTGTCCCAGTTTGTTGCATAAATATGCAATTTGGCATTTTCTGTAAGGAGAAAATGTAGATGAACAAGATTGAGGATTGAGGCACCTCCCCTGTGACACTCTACCACGGTCCAGTGAGGAGACAGGAAAGGTTTTACACCTCAATATGAAGAAAAAACAGTCAGTAAATGTAGCTAACGGGACACGTCTGCATACAGAGGCTGCGTTATACACAATAACAAAGCGCCTCGTGGGTCAGCTGATCGGTCCGCGCACGCTATGTTTTGTCCAGCTTTTTTCAGGGGCGTTCGAGTTCTGGATTTTCATTCAAAGTCCGAAGCAAAAAAATCTCGAAATTTTCGTTAGAACTCCGATTTGTTCTACGTCTGGGACGTTCGAAAACCGATGTTCCATTGTACTTTATTTAACCGGGGGTTACATCCCATCGGGGGTGAAGAATTTTTCAATGCTCATCTTAGAGAGAGGTGTTCAGATCCCCTCAGGTTTGCCCTGGTTCTCCTCTCCATCTACTCTTCCACATCCTGGGTTTTCCATGACAGAGGACTTTAAAAGGCTTTAAAATGATGGACACATTTTTCATTCTTTATGAATCCAAACAACTTTTATGACACTTTATTGTTAAATTGCTTTCGCACAAGATCTCCCTCATCTTGAGATCAGAAAACATTCCTGGCCTGTCTAATCCCTGCAGGGATCATGCTCCCGTATGGTCCGGACGGCAGGTTCTAACTTTGATTTCCTCCTGATCTGCCTCTATCGGACTGCTCTCTTAAAACCATCATCCTTTGTGCCCTTTTATCTTTGACAGGGCTCTCCTTTCTTTCAGTAGCAATCGAGCTTCCACATCCCTGATTCACTTCGTGTAGCGCTGACTCACAGTTGGGAGAGTCCGACATCAAACATGGAGGCCTGATGTTCATCTGCTACATCCGTCTGCTCTGTGTTTATTGTTTCATCTCCACTTTATTTACTGTTGCCTTAATTATTTCCATGTCTGCTCCTCGGGGGGATACCAGGGCTTTTCTTGATGGATCCTCTCCGTGGCCCAGACACGCAGACTGTGCTCCAGTTCCAACAGCAGTACAGGTGACAGAGACCTCAACCACAAGATGGATGAGTGTCTGACTGCGACATCTTAAACCTGTTACCCCTGAGTGGATGTTTATTTGAATTCTCCTCCTCGCTGTATCACGTACAGAGGGGGAAATTCTCTTGAACTGCAGCAGCAGGAGTGTAAATATTATGGGGAAAGCCACTGAGACATGAAATGTAGCTTTAATTACAACACAGATATATCGAGGTCAGTCCCTGGGCGCTCGAGGAGGGAACTTGACCTTTCCTTTTTTTTTGCGTCTGTGATTGTTGGATTTGATTTAAACAATCATTAAACAAATGTATATAGTGTGCTATATATGGTGCCGTGTGTTTGTGTAAGAGCAAGATGTATGACAGAAGCTAAATGGGGCACTGACTTTACAGTCCGCAGTTGTGTAACTGGATTTAATGTCCTGCCGGTGGAAATGATTGTTTAAGTCAACGCCATTAAGGTGGTGTGCGGGTGAATTATGAGCCTTCAGGACAACAGCTATTACACAACAACAAGTTGATATTAGCTGTCGTGAAGCAGACAGAACAAAGTGGGGTCGTTTCCCACTCGGCATGTTTTATGAGGCAGTTTTACAGGGCTCCCTGGCTTTTTATTAGAATGAAGTAAATATGAAATGTGGTGTTTGTGGAGCTTCAGCGTCAGTGTTCATTCTCTGTCAAGTTGTTTGTCAAGAGGCTGTGGCGTGCATCTCTTGATCACATGGTCTTTGGCATGAACGCGTGAAGACAGTCGTCTGGTTTTTGATAAACAGGCTTGTGGTGTTTGGGTGTTCTCTGTATGCTCGCGTGGGTTTCCCCCTGCACTCTGGTTTCCTCCCACAGCCCCAAAACATGCAGAACTGTTCAGCAACCCATGACCCTCAAATGGAGCCAGAGGAAGATAATGCATTAATAAATGAATGAATGAATCGACACATATTTGTTTTGTTAATTTACAGAGCTAAAGTCAACAATCATGTTCAATAAAGTTTGGTTGGTTGGTTGGTTGGATGAATTGAAGATAGACAGATCGGTGAATGGATGGATGGATGATAGTTGGGTGGATGGATGGATGGGTGGATGGATGGGTGGATGGATGGATGGATGGATGATGGATGTATGTATGGAAGGGTTGGTGGATGCATGGATGGATGCATGGATGGATGGATGGATGGATGGATGGGTGAATGAATGGATCGATAGATGGATGGATGGATGGATGGATGGATGGATAGTTGGGTCGATGAATGTTCGATAGATGGATGGATAGATGAATGGATGGATGATAGTTGGGTGGATGAATGGATCGATAGAAGGATGAATGGATGATAAGATGGATGGATGGATGAATGTTCGATAGATGGGTGGATGAATGGATAGATGAATGGATGGATGGATGGATGGATGGATGTGCATATGGATGGTTGACATGTGCCATATACCTGTAAGAACCATCAACAATTTGGAGGTAAAACGCGGGCAGTGTGGGCTACATTGGCCTGTATTTCCTACTTTGTCTTCAGGGATAGTTGTAGACCACTTCACTGCTCGGCCAGCTGCACCAGTGGCTGATGAATTCCCTTACCTGCAATCTGATCTCCAAAACACAGCATCTGCGCTGGTAAACGCTGATCCACGTTATCCATTCTGAGCGGAGCTAAACATTCCAGGTATTCGGGGTCAGGACAGAACCCAGTGCACAGTTGAGTGAAACCTTCACACGCATGTGGATAAGCTGAACATTATTTTCAATAATAACAAATGCTAAATACTGAATAAAATAATAAATATGTAAATGTTTTTTTGGACCTCATATCTTTATGAGGTGAACTTGACAATACATTTTGCACGTCCGGATTTCATTATTTTCAACAATGTTGAAAAGTCATGCAGCAGAGTCCACACCTGTCAACTGTACACTAAATTAGATTTATTTATTTCCATCTGATCTCCATTCATCCTAATTTCCAACCGCCGACCGGCTGAGTTAAAAAACATTTCTCCCATTCTTGGATAAAAAACAGCTGCTCAGTGTGATCAGCGAAACGCTTGCATGCTCTGAAGCCATTTTAAATTAAATCTGCTCGGAATGAGGCTTAAGATCTTGGCTGGTGTTTTTATTACTGTGTTCATCAGGTCATTATTTGACATCCAGCGCCGTGATTTGCCACCGATTCAGCTGTGAGCCGATGTCTGACTGAAGCCTCTGAAAGCGTTCGGTGCTGTCTGTCAAACTAAGTGGAACAATCTGAGTGAAATTCATCTGAATTGCTTTTAAATGTTTGGATTTTGAGCAACACTCATTTAGCTAGAGACACTTCACGTCATATTGCGTGACGCTAGACACTGTTGGACCGTAGTTTGGCAGTGGATCAACCCGCTTTATTAAATATTCACGCACGTGCAAAACACTTTGGAACATATTGTTAACGCAGTAAACAAAGTGGGATCTAACTAATTATGCAGAACAGAAATTTTCATTAAGTTTTGTGTTGTCATAAAGTCCTCAGCCAGACGCCACAATCGTAAAAAAAAAACCTTGCAATATTAGAATGTGCGTTACAGCAGGGGGGAGGGAGGAGGAGGGGAATCCATAAATAACATTTAATTTCAACACGATGACATTTCCCACCAACGTTTTATCAATCGCACTGGACCTGCCTGCCTGTGGATTCCGTCTCTAAGGAGATGTGAACGTGCTGCCAAGTCTATTGTCTTGATGGACTTTCATCCCAATAGCATGGAGCCGCTGCGGTGCGCTGAGGAGATAAACAGTCACATAGTTGGGAAGCCACCACGACTGTTTTCTATAACGGAAACCGAAGCAAAGATCTCATTACAAAACAGATGGATTGAGAAACTGGGAGACCTGAGAAGAGAGAACAATCACAAAAAAGAGAGGTTTGGACAAAGAAGAAGAGAAACAGGATCTGAGCACTTAAAGGATTGACCTGTTGAGGACATAGATAAAAGGTATGATCTGATCTGAAGGTATGATCAGGCAGTGGTGCGCAACTGTGTGTATCATTCTGACCACACCTGGGGAAAAATTCCCTTCTCTTATAAGGGCAAAATATTATTTATTTATTTTAGTGTTCTCATGAGTATATTAACCTACTGCTTCATATATGTATCAAGCCTTTGCATGCAGAAATGTTGTCCTTGTCCATGAACAAGCATGACGATCAAGGCCATTTGGATTCATTCTAGTCTCACGCTGACACAAACTGTAGTGGAGGAGTTGCTGGACTAACCAGCAGCAAGGAGCAGCGAAGTCACTTCCTATTCAGGTTCTTTTTGTTTTTCATTCTGTTGTTTTCATGACCTAGCGCACAACAGTTCATGATGTCGGCTTCCTCGGCATGCCTCTCTCCAAACCCGCCGTGCAGCCATTCATGACAAACATCTATTTTAAAGGGGACCACACTTTGTAATTTGATTATTTTAAAATGATATTGGACCCCACTGAACACAGCAACAGGCTTCTGTTTGCTCATAACTCTCTATGTATTCAAATAGCTGCATTAGAAAATGAGCATAAGCCCTGTCCATTGAAAACACGCCCACTCTGCTGTGATCGATCAGGAGGAGCATTGGGCTTGACACTTGTATCCTCTTGTTCCAGCCAGGGGAGAACTTTATAAAGCTGTAACTTCAAAGGTACTTACTGCATCATGCAGGGGAAGACTTCACATCTGACGCATATGCACAAGTCAGGAAAGTTGGATCGCAGCCAGAGTGCTCCTCAAATAACAGGCATCACGAACATTTTGTGTCCGTTTTTTATTGCTCTTGCTGTCGATGAATTAAACATCTGAGATAAAGTCTAAACTGCACTTGTGTTTTAGGAAGCACAAACAGGGGTCTCGGTAAATTAGCCCCTCTGTCTTTTGTGTTTTTCTTGTGGTTATATACTAGGAAAAAGTGGATGAAAACAGAAGTGACCATGGGTATCAACAGTTTAAAGAGCTGATATGAATCCATGTTTGTGTTTTCTGGACTCATGAGGTGTCCTTGTAGAGTAAACGGCCATGAAAACAGCATCAGAACATGGTGGGAGTTGCGGCTTGCAGTCAAAATGAAGTTTCTTTTGGACTGTGATGACTTGACTTTGGCTGTCAGCCCACTCATTCTAAAATATGTATTAACATTTTACAAAACATTTTTGTCCGTGTTTTTTAAACTTCTACCTGTTGAGGGACGCAACAAAATTTAGCCAATATACAATACCGATGTCATGGTGGCTCAGGAGAACACATTCAAACGCCAAAATCGCTGCTGGTGACACAACAAGAATAAGGGAGGGATAATCGAGGGATACACACAGGGATGGGGAAGAACCAGTAACAGAAAATAGGCAAATAAAAGTCAAGCCTAAATAACAGGGACAACAAAAACGCACTTGGATAAACTCACAAGGCCTAAATAACGAAAAGCGTTCGGTGGTGGAATAAACATACACACACACATGAACAAGGAAGAAAGCCAACAAGAGAAAAATGTGAGTTACAGAAACACTCGCACGAAGCACACAGCTAATAGTCAAAGGCAGAAAACAAATGAGGAAGAAACCAAGATGGCGGCAGCAAAGACACGCACGCACAATCTAAGAGTTGTCGATCATGCTGGAGAACAAAGTCACTCAAGGGAGAGCTTTACCGGTGGACGCGAAGTAACCATCTGGCAACACAGACTGGAACCCAGGAGTTGAAATCGTGGAGCTTGATTCGTGGATAGGTTCCAGCTGCACTGCTGTGAAAGTGGACAGAAAACAGGAAACTGAAACAACACACAAGAAAAGCAGAAGTAACAAAATGAGAGCACGTGTAAACCGAACATAACAGCCGATGTCTTATTGAGTTTTGTATCGATAACTTCTATCTATCCTTGGTAGAAATCAAACACGGTGGGGAAGCTCCAAAACTCACCATAAAAGGTCATATAAAAATTGAGCTCGTTGTATGTAAACTATGACAAGAAGAGCCAAGTTGAAATTGATGTTATAGAGCGTTTGATATGTTGCTGGTGCCTGGTATGTCGCTCCTCCTCACCTGAAACCCCACCTCACTCCAGTCACTGACCTGCAGTCTCCACGGTGGATGAACCGCAAAAGACAGCAGAGGTTCGGGGTCACTGCTCCTGACAGGCAGCCTTCACTGATCAGTCTGTTGGCCTGACACATTCACTGGTATTTGGTTACTGTCATTGTTGGTCTTCAGACAACAAGATGACAAACTCACACAGTACGTTTTTCATCAGATAAGCACAAAGTCCAGCAGAACGATTGTAACATGTAACCACTTAGCTTCCATGTCATCACCGTTGAAATAGATGCTCGAACCTCATTCCAGTTGTATCCGTCAGTACCTTTCCCAGTAGCTGTGTCTGCTGCTGTTCTGTTGTTGCCAGCACTTCCAAGTATGTGGAGACTGTGAAAGCAAAAGTGACACATGGAAAAACACTGGCTGTGTTGAAGGTTTATATCACTGGATGTTATTGAAAGAAATAGCGCTGACACAATCCGAAATGTCTTCATTACGTAACATAAGTTGATGTCAAATGCATAGTTTGAAACTTGAATGTTTTCCAAAACATGCCAAGAGCTCTGAAATACTGGTCTTAGAAATGTATCCCATCCGTTTGAAAAATAGCCGTTCGAATTACTTAAACAACATGCTGTGAGCATTCAGAACTTTGGGCATCCAAAAGACGATTTTTAAGAAGAGCATGTCCTGCTCTCTCCCTGTGACGCTGTGAGGTTTGGCACCAAGCAAAATGGAAACTCTACACCCGCGAATCACCAGGTGATAAATGATCATTTCTTTCCAGCCAAGTACGGGTGGCTTGGTCTGACCCTGGAGCGAGACCTCACTCGCAAAAGAAGACTGACAGACAGGAGAACAACATGCTGCTGTTGTCCAACGGAGGCGGTGGAAACTGCCAGCTTTCTCCTCAAAACAACATCAACATCTGTCGAGCAAGCTTGTTCAACAGATGAGGCAGCAGGAACTAATACTTAAATCAGATTCATATGATACAAACTATAATTTAAAACTTCATCATTGTCACGTTTTTATACATCTTTTGTAGCATATAATTTTTTTGTCTTTTTTTTTTTAAATGTATGTACGTCTCTCCACCCCTAGATTTGGTTCCCGCGATTACCAATACTGAAGGCTGCCTTTGGCGTCAGTATAGGACGCAAAAGTCCACTCTCCCAACGACAATATCTGAAAAAGGGCAGATACAGAGGAATCTGCTCTGAAATGTCAGGCAAGCATGTGACCTCAGGGTGCTCTCACGATAGTTTATTCATCATTTTCAATCCTGTAATTCAGTTAAGTTCAGTTAACTATAATTTCTCAGAAATTCTCATGATCTTTAGAGCTCCCTCTATAGGGCCCTGACTAAAGTGAGAGCTTGTATAGGAGGACAGAAGAGGGTCTGGCTGGTGGATGTTTTTAGCACTGGAGCTTCAAGAGTGCACCTCGACCAGGTCTGAGTTTGCAATAGCAATAAAAGAAAATCTAGCACTGCTCAATTGTTAGAGAAAGGATTGGCTTCTTTTGAGTGTCCCCCCGTGTCTAATGCTTAATCCAGTTTTTTTTTCCCCTAATATCAACCATTCGAATTCCTCGCTGGTACACGCTGTGCATGTCAGCGAAATTAGATTTCGCCACAACATGCAGACCGCAGGGAAACAGACCTGGAAGTGCATGTGTGCACGACAATATCAGGATCTCCCATCTGCACTTTCAACACAGCACCGGTTTTCTAAATAAAAAAATAAACTCTGCGTCTCCTACACTTTGATGCACTGTGACTATACTGTAAATATACACCACTTCCATTCTGATAAACCCGATACGCTCCATTGAGTGTGACGCCATTTGATCCGGGGAGAACGTTTGAATCAGGAGTGACACGACGATATGCTGTACAACACGAGGAGTGTTCAAGTTAACACAAGATGGATCTAGAAAGTGATCTTCATGCTTTCACACTATAATTTCTGTGTCATGCTTCATGTTCTTGGATGCTTATGAAGCTCCTTTAGGGTCAAGGCCTTGTTCAAACTGCTGTAGAAATGAAAAAGCAGCAACAAGTCCTGAAATTAGCAGAACACGATACACAAGGCTTCTTTCTGCCTCAGTTCGGGTTTAGTTGTAGAGGGACGCCTTATAATGAGAGCTAGTGAGAACCTAGATCTTTATCTAAAAGATAGTTTGATATATGAACAAATGGTGTGAGAAGAATGAGTGATGTCAATGGAAGACGGCTTCCTCATCATGGATGAGAGCTTGTCTCCCAACACCTCTACTTGATCCCGTGAATAGTCAGGAGCGGAAATAGCATCCATCCATCCATCCATTAATTCAACCATCCATCCATCCACCCATCCACCCATCTAACCACATCTACCATCCATCCATCCATCTATCCATCCACCTACCCACATCTACCATCCATTCATCCATCCATCCATCTATCCATCCACCCACCCACATCTACCATCCATCTACCATCCATCCATCTATCCATCCACCCACCCACATCTACCATCCATCTACCATCCATCCATCATCATCTACCCATCCCATCCATCATCCTTCCATCATTCATCTACCCACATCTACCATCTATCTGCCACACATCCATCATCATCTACCATCCATTCATCCATCCATCTACCCACATTCAACATCGATCTACCCATCCACCATCATCATTTACCCATCCATCTCCCATCAATCCACCCATCATCCATCCATCCATCTACCACTATCTATCTATCCACAAACCACCAAAACTGACTTATCTCGATATGAGGTCTTCTCACCCTTCTAACACAACAAAAGAAGAGAGTAAGAACGTACAACCATTTCCTCCAGCAATGTTGCGATCATTTGATCGTGGGTCCAAAAAATCAATCATAAAATGAAACATCAAGACTTTGCAAGTTAAATGTGTGGTTGTGCTCTTGAAAAATAGTTTCAGCAAGCTCCAACTGACTTTGAAATCCAAGCCCTTTTCTTCACAGGCTCTCAGAAACCATGCCTCCAGAGTTGTACTGGATGGGTTTGATAACTTTAAAAACATTTCTCACTCCTAAGGGGAAACATACTGACAATTGACAATTGGACTTCTGCGTGTGTGAAGTTTGCGCCTGGCAGTGGCGATTCTTTAAATTTTATGAAAAAATGTGGGGAAAATCTGTGTGTTCATTGCATTAATTCACAACACCAGGGTCTCCAGCTCCCCTACCTTTACCTGGATGTAGCCTCACAGAGAGTAGTATTTATGACTTTATTTCAGATTTTGGGTGCGTGTGGACTTCTGCAATATAAGTGATGCAAAGCTTTTGGGATGGTTCTGTATATAAAGCTTGCCTGACAAAGGTCAGTTTTGGGTGCACCTGTAAGCTTCTTGAATGGGTCAGACACGGCTCACGGGTGGTTCACTCGTGGGAAGCGGCGGATCCTAGTCGGACACGCATTCCTGTCCTCCACACACACACAGACAAAAACATGAACTCCCCTCGCCCGCCCACCTGGGCTGGATGACCCGCTTAACAGCTCCAATTACGAGGCACTGACAGACAGACAGATTAGGTCTGAACACGGGTTCTGGAGCCTGCACACGAGCTGCGAGAAATGCGTCTCCCCAGTCTGGAGGATGAGCTGGAGAAAGAAGGATGGGAGAGAAACACTTCACCGGGGAATTCTGTCATGAATTAGAGGAAGCGTGTTTACGTGTGTCCCTCATCAGATCAGACCTAAGTGTCTGCATGAGCCTCCCACCAGCTCCTCCTGCACATGCTTCACCCACACACACACACACACACACACACACACACACACACACACACATTAGCACTGACAACCTCTCCCTGTCATGCCATCCACCTTCACCCATGACCTCGAGCGGACCATGACAAAACCGTTGATGTATTTCTGGGCACATGAATACACACACACACACACACACACACACACACACACACACACACACACACACAGCCTGGGCAACAACACTTTAAATCACTTTCTGGGGATTCTTCTGTCGAATGCCACGTTGCATGCAGGAAATATTTTGAGGTTGTAGTGAATACCAACACCAGAAAATTGACTCCTGACCACACTGACAGAGTCGTTTTGGATCACTTTTAGTATTTCAGCATGTCCACGCCACAAAAACATTGTTCTTCTCTGTCTTACCAAAAAGGAGTTCGGCATTTAGCGGGCGATCTTGAATAATTTTTCCAATTATGACAGAATTTATGGAGCTACGGATGATGTGATGACAGAGCACGCGGTGTGCTTAGACTTGAGGGAAACACTGGCTTCTAGTTGATGTTTTGGGAACCGGATTAAGACACTGGCTGGATTGTTTGTACTGCTTACATGTTATCACCGCAACCCCCCGAGATACAGAGGCTCCCAACCGCCACCTTTAATCACGGGGCCGACTCCAGATTAATCATGCTACTCTCTTTGAAAGGTGAAGATTAATGCTCCCAATAATCCGTCAGGATCACAGCAGCGGAAGATGTGAGCGCTATAACGGCGCCGCGTAAGAGGAAGAAGCAGTTGCTTTTATTTGTCATGGTTCATTGAACATACTTATATAAGCAAGATCATTGAATGGCACGTTGTTTTAGAGCATCTATGCTCCCACCCGAACTTTCAGGGGACTTTGAGCCGGAGGAAAATCCCCTGCAAGATCTTCCTCATACTTCAGCCTAATAAAGCTAACAACCAACGGCGTGAAGTAGACGCTGGACATGTATTAAGCTGCTTTACGACCAGACCACATATTCAGATAATGTCTCTTACTGCTTTATAAAGATAGATGATGGCATAAAAATGTGAAACCAGTTGATCAAGTCAAACAATGATCCGGCCAAACCAAACAGCCAGACATTGTTTTCTTATCACAGCGATACGGGACAACCTTCTGGAGGTGCTGAGGCTCGTGATGATTTCACTGTGACTTACCATTCTTTACCTCTGACAGTTCTACTGGACAATGGACTTTATTTATCTATGTTGAAGCAATGTATACATTTATGTTTATACTTAAAGGGGCCCTATTGTGCTTTCCCCTTCAGTTTCTTTCTCAAATACTAACAGCTTAGATGTTTGTAATTTCATAGTGATATTGGGTTAAAGTTTACAAAATGGCAAAATGAAGTGAAAAACATCACTGAAGCTTTTAATCTGTGGCACGATCTTTAGGAAGGGCAAATACATGTTCCTCTCATTCACAATCAAAACACACTTCTTTGTCATTGAAGACAATAGTAACAGTCGCAGTTAGAAAGATGAGGCAACGTTTACAGTGCACTGCATCATCGATTCCATGATCCCTTGAGGGTTACATGAAATTATTATTATTATTATTGTTGTTGTTGTTGTTGTTCGTTTTATTTTGTTAACATTGATTGATTCAGTATTATTAAACAATTTTTTTTTTTTAATTAAGTATTTTTTCTCACTTTGTATATTTTCAATGTCTGTTTCCTCCACATCTAGACATGCCGTTGCCATTATTAATTTGTTTTTGTTTATTTAAACATTTATTATCTAGTTACATTTATTACGATGACAATAAATGACAATACCTTCTCCATGTTCAACATCTTCAGTGTGTCGCCGCTTATAACAGTAGTCGTAGCAGTATTCATTTTGCTTATACTAAAGCAGTGAAGGTGAATGGGTTGAAAGAATAAATGATGAGTGAGTACTTAAACAATTTCACATAAACTCTGATGACATTTTTATGGGCCATGTCATTTTAAATCTGAATAAGATTTGAAAAAGAAATCTGAGAGGCAAAAAAAAAAGAAGAAATGACAGGAATAACCGGGTGGAAGAAATGGCAGGGATGACCATGAACAATGTCGAATGAAGAGGTACAGTGTGTAACTGATACATTTGACATGTATTCAAGAACATCCAGCCAGAACCGACTGGCACGGCAACATGTTTGATGAGAAACATATTTCTTCAGTTAAGCTGAGGGGTTGTTTGAGAATTCGATGATAAAGAAAGTAAAAGACAGGAAGCCATAATCTTGAGCGCTGTGGGAATAATTGAAGCGAGACTCAAAGCTCTTGTGTTCTTCCGTCAGGACAGTACTCAGAAGCCCTTTGCAGATCACTTGAGCCAGATGACCATTTCCACACGCTCGCAGCTCATACATTATTGATCAGGTTGGTCAGTTGCAAGCCGCCCACTGAAACCACTGGATGAGAAGTCTTTTGAGGAACGTAAATTTTGACATGTATCGGCCAAGTTCTGACTCATAGGTAGAGTGTGCTTTAAAGAAAGACATTTAATGACATAACAAAAGAGCTGACAAATTGCCTTGGACTGGACTATCATCTTTCTTTACGTAGACAATGTGTCACCGATCTGTTAGGGGCCAGCTCTTAACTTTGACCTATGATCATGCTCCAGTCAGGCAAACAACATCATGTCATTTTGTGTCAACAAACTAGCGTTGCCCTGAATACTCTTTATAGTATATGAGGAAACAACAGAACTTACAAAATAAGAGTGGCAGTTTCCCCTTTCTCTCCTGTTTCTTATTCTATGATTCTCTTCTCATCCGCACTGAGCACCAATAAATAGCTTCTTCACATCTTGCTGTGATGCTCCTGCCTCCAGTTTCACATTCCCTTTCCTCTGAGTTCCACAATATACTATGAGGTTTGATCTCGATTATTGCTTGCTAATAATAAGTGGGTGGACATCATTATCAAAGTATCAGAAAAAGTATCAAAGAAAAGTTTTTACTTGACTGAGTTCAGAGGCTCAGCCACACCATGACACCAACAGGACTCTGAGCTGCCAAAACTCATGTGTGTCATGTTGACAAAAATACGAAATTACAAAAATTTAGCTTTAAAACTTGTGTTAACTTTAAGAGCCAGAGTCAGAGCAAGAAGTCAGAAGGTGTTTACTGAACAAGCTGATGAGACACAGTCGTGTTTATTGTCCTCTCTGCTCAGTTATGAGCGTACTGCTATCATTACCTCTGCCAAGGAGGTTATGTGTTCGTTGTCTGTCTGTGTTCTTCGCAAAAAAATAACACGAAACAGAGGAACAGATTTTGGGACACATTGATCAGGGGACAGGGAACAGATTAAATTTTGTTTTTGTTCTGAATTACCATCTGGACCATTTCAAGATCCATCTCTGGCCTACTGTGCGTGTTATGCAAGCATGTTGGGGAACAACACCGCCACCTGCTGTCCCATTCTATTCATCGATTTCAATGATATTTCAAAGGCTAAAAAAGGTCTTTATTGATCTGATTTTTATTTCTTTTTTTATGCCATGGTAGGAAACCAAATAGCCTTGAGTGAAGCTAGGGAAGAACAGGGGGAACAAACTCCACCTGTCCAAACTCAGAGCGGACATAACCTGTGCAGTTGAACCTGTGCAGTTCTCAGTCTCAGGATACAGGTCTAACCCCTGTGCACTGGTCCGTTTAAAGATCGGGACCATTGACTTATATACAGTAGAACAGCCAGGTTATTTAGGATTATTAATCTTTATTTTTTTGCTCAACTGTTCCCATGCAAGATCCCGCTGAAGTGATTGAAATTGATGGGAAATTGCGCACTGTCATTCATGCAAGCAGTCGTCAAACCATAGCCAGGGTGAACAATACGATGAGATGATATTCAGGAGGCCAGATTCTGTCAGCTCATCTGATGGTGAGTTCTGCTATTTGGACTCGACCGTGCAGACACCAGCAGTCCTGGGAAATAACACCCAGTCCTTGGGGTTGGTTCTCGGCCGCGTTGCATGTCAAAAATCAACCACTACATCTGTTTTTGCTTTAGGTTTTGTTTGCCGATTAAAAGGGGGGAAAGGAACAAACATGTCTTCAGTAAAATCTAATTAGTTGGGTTTTATCCTCCTGCTCTGAGTGACACGGCAGTGATTGGAAGTAGAAGGTGAACACGACTGCGCTTAAGAACAAGGGAAGGAATGATAATAATACACGGCTTTGACACGCAAGACACAGACTGGTGCACGTTCACATGCACGCTCGGGTCCCCCCCTGTGAGTCTGCTTTTGTTTCTTGTGGGCAAAACCCTGGCCATCTATCACTTTAATATCAACATGGGTCTAAAAATTGAAAGTTTCTCATGCATTCCTCAGAGTATCTGTCCGACTGACAGAAAGAAACATTAACATTATCAGGTTTCCTGTATAGATTGATCATCTTGTTTCAGCCTCCATGGAGCCGGAGAGTTTAACGCGTTTCTTTTTTTATTATTATTACGTTGTACAATGACTTCGAAGGAAAGCATGTCTTCTGTGACATTAAAAACTATTGTCCCATTTCCTTCAAATACACAGCAGAAATACACATTAGAGCTGAATATTCCTGCGTTGTTATTGTCTTCAGTAGGAGCCGACAACCTGCTGTTCTGAGTTCACCGCGGACGCCATGTTGAATTCCATTCAAGGTCAATAAGTTCTGTCACAACAGTCTTTTTTTCTCTAAAATATACAATGAAATATCGCCCATAAATGACTCTAGTACCACCGCAAATACAAGTATTGTTTCACTCTTTAAAGGCAAAATGCAGCCCTAGGGGCCACATATGGCCCTGTCTGTGTAATTATACACTATTACTACCAAGTCAGAATAAAACTGTCAAACTGCTCATGTAGAAATGTTGGCAACATGTCCTGACCTTTTGTGTCTCTGTTTTCTTCATTTTGTGTCCAACTTCCTACATCTGCATGTCATTGAAGCCATCAATAGCTGTAATAAAATGTTGGTTTAGATTATATTTAATAACCAGTTCGTTCTTGGGAAAATAAATAAGTTACCCAACACATGAATAAAATATTAATATTTATTTAAAAAAAAAACACACATCTATCGGTTTATTCGTTACAAACATATGTTGCATATCAACTAGTAGCAGAAAATCACAGATTTTGATCTTCCAATTTATTTCTTTTTCCTCCTGAAATTTGGGAGTTTATTTGTGCGCTGGGCACCTTCATCACATGAGATGAAAGGTGTTAACATCATGAACTATACATTGTCATTGATGTTTATTTAGCAGTTTTGACTGAAGGAATTTTATTTGAAAACATTTTTCCAAACTCTCATGGTGAATTTTATTAATATATGTGTGGTAAAAAATGCCATCAAATCCTTCATTTCAATTTTCTCTGGCTCATTAATACATTCTAAAAAAAAAAAGAAAACCGGATCTTTGTGACGTCATCATCCCGCGGCAGGTAGGACACATTCAGTAAGCGACAGACTTGGTACCTACACCAGTGGCCGCAGCAGAATATGACCACGAGTAATGAGAATTTAACTGGTATTTTCTTTATTCATGCAAATCATTCAGTGCAAATTTATCAGTTGTCTGTTCGAAATGACGACATATTATCATGAGAACAGATTATTCACATTAAATGTGGGTCAAAAACCTTTTTACTGTGTAGGTTCTAATTTTGAAAAAGAGTGTGGATGTAACGATGCGCTTTCAGTTTAACAGTTGGCAAACATCTAAGGTCATCATGATCAAGGTATCATCTGAATTTGGAGACGTTTTACTGCAGTTTTTTCCAATGTAATTTGTTCTGTGCTTCACAGTAAATTGTAATGAAGGTAGCGCCACTGCTGGCCAGTCAATCCAAATGTACTTTATTGCACTCTTATGAAGTACAAATCCTCAAAATGAATCCTAGATTACAGTCCCATTTGAGTGAAATTGGGCTGTAGATTTAGGCAGAGATATTTATTTCGCCATTTATTTTAAGCCTGACTAAATCTGAGCCTTGAGTTTTCATGCCATTTATGTGCAAGAAAATAAACAGTACAATTGGTGAATTAAAGTTTGTTTTCATTATTTTTTATTTGCACAGAAAAACCGAACCAAAAATAGACACTTTTGTGATATTTCCTTTCAAATCTGTTCTTTCGTAAGTATCCCGTGTCATGGTCTTTGTTTCGTATCGTCTCCTGAGGTTGGTGTCTCTGCTTGAACACTCTCCAGGATCCCTGAGGGGCTAGTCTGTGCCCAGACTGAGACATTAAATATCTCTCTCTTTCACACACACACACACACACACACACTTGTTGACTCTGTCTTGCGTTAGTCTCATGAAGAACTTGTGTAAGCTGATGTTGGTTTCCGCTCCTCCACTCTTCACACCTGATAAAGCTAACAGGAAGTAGCGTGCTGCATCCTCCTGATTCAATTTTCAGCTCCGCGAAGCTGTTGATGGTGTTGAGATTGAGATCATGAAGCAGCAGTTGTAGTCGAGTCGCTCACAGACGACAACATGGCTGCAGAGGTGACGCCACTGCTGCTGCTTCTGCTGCTGCACATCTCCAACATCCGTGCTGAGGTCGTCAAGAAAGTGGGGGATTCTTATATTGTCATCCGGCAAAGAGGAGCTGACTTCTGCTCAGTGTCAAGATGGAGCGGTGAGGGGAAGGAGCTAATGTGGAACATGTCAGACTCTTATTATGCGGAATTCCCTCTGGATGTTTCCCACTCGGGTCAGCACCAGGAGCAGTGCTGGACTCGGGGTGAGGTGACCCGGGAGAGGAACTTCACTCTCCTCGTGTGTGACGACCAGAAGATGAAAGACCACAAGCCACTGCACCTGAATGCTGGACAGACAGTGGAGCTGACTTGTGACAATGTGGGACCAAACCAGAGTGTTCAATGGGCGTATATGGAATACAGAACATTCCATGAAGGATTGATTTTTATAGTCAATGAAGCTCCTCTGGGGTACGAACTCCACCTAGTGAAGAACAGACCTTCAGTTCTGCTCACAGTCGGCAAAGGTTCTTTTTCCTTTTACTGTCTGGAGAGGAAGCAGCAGCACAGGTGTGACCTCCACAGTCGTTTCCTTCTTACTGTGCCACAAGAGTACGTCCTGCGCTCAGTGGGAGAGAGTCTGGAGCTGAACTGTTCTCACGGCAGCCGAAACCAAACACACAAGTGGAAGATTCTCAATTCAGTGGGGTCAGAGCGCGAGAGTCTGAACTCCACACTGATGCTTCCATCCCTGACACTTGACCACACAGGTGCTTACATCTGTGAACTCAGTGCTTCTGGTCCTGAACATTATGTCTTGTATGTGTGTCCTGAGTCGGACCCGCCTACTGTGGAACTCTTCACTGCGGGGGAGAACCTCACTCTCCACTGTGGTTACTGGAACGAGACTGGGTATGCTCTCTGGTTAATGAGGTCCAACAGAACCGAGGGAAGTGTGACACAGGTTTATGAGAATCAATGGCCAGACAACATGTATTTCTCTGACATGAGCCTGGTGATCAGGAACGTCTCTTGGCAGGACAGTGGACAGTTCTGGTGCGTGGTGAGGAAAGACCTCCACTGTGTGTTCAGATCTGAGTTCCAGGTGATGTTCAGAGAGCCAGGGGTGGATCACCATCTGATAAGGTCTGTGCTGCTCAGTGTTGTGATGGTGATGATGCTGTGTGTTGTTGTGGCGGTGACGGTGTGGAGGAACAGGACTAGAGAGGTGCTCCCACCCCCTGTGGAGGAGCTGGAGATGTCCCAGCTGTCTCCAGAGTCAGACCTGCAGCACCAAACTCCGGACTGAGCCGGCAATGGAATGCATGTAAATAACTACCCTTGACCTCTTCGATGATGAAATGTTCGCTTTTGTTCGGCTTCAATAAATGTAACTCTCTCACCTCGTGGGACTTCTCATTGCCATTATGTTTTCCACAGCCTCTCACCCGAAACCTAACCATCCAAAACACAGTCCTATTCTTAACCAGGACTCTGAACCAAATTTAAACCTTTTCATTCTCCTACTGGGGCCTGAACTTGTGGAGACTGGTAAAAAAAATGTCCTGTCAACAGCATACCGTCCCCACAAGGACAGATAAACATGTACTGCTACACACACGCTTATAGTGCAGTTGGCATTTAAATTGACGGCTGAAAATAGAAACCCAAACACGCAACATGATGATGAGCAAGTGCTGAAAGTCGAGTCGGACAGTGAACACATTCTGGCCGCGAGCAAACACCCATCATGGCGAGTGTTTCTACCACTTTACAAACTGACAGCAGTGTCCTTTCGAGCAGGATGAGAACGTCACGTCAGTATGTTTCACTCATTCTACTTCAGAAGTCTAAAATAAATATGTTAAAAATGAGGTTCATCATAATAATAATCCTTTCAGACTGGGGGGAAACCCACGTCACCATGGCAGGAGCAGACCGTGTTTGCCTCCAAACCCCAAGGTAAGGAATCAACCTGGTGACCTTGTTGTTGCAGTACTGACCTCTACCCCACCATTCTGCTCGGAATAACCAATAGTCCGGTGGTAAAGTATCAGGTCTGAACAATTCGACAATGTCAGCAAAAAAATGCATTTCACGTAAAAACAAACAACAGACAATAAAACGCAGAAGGAAACAAATTGTTTTAAAATGTTCAACTGCATGCCGAAGAGTGCAAAACATCTCAGTAAAAGAGACTGCAGCTCATGAAACATATACGAGGTTGTTAAAAACCGCAAAAACGAATAATAGGGGGAAAAAAGAGATCAATTAAAAATGTCGGATGTAAACAGCAAGAAAAAGTAACATTTTTTCCACTTTTTTTTTCATAAATACATCTGTGCTGCATAGAATGCGCTTAAAGTATTGCATTGTCTTCTTCTACATTTCTCTTAAATAAATAAATATGTGAAAATAAGTGAAAAATAAAACGTATAATTTAGTTATTTTGCCAAAAGGGGTAGTGAAAGCAAATGCATATGTTGGTGAAAACTGCAAATGTAGGCATTGCACCAATGTTTTGATTGATTAAAAAAAAGTAATATTTTTGTTTATTCTATCTGATTCCAGAATATCTAATTCCAGAAATTTAAAAATCTATTCATTGTTGTACTTTTTTTTTTTCAAAGCCGCAGTGGGTTGGAGCAGTTGCTTCGAGCTCCAGAGTGGGTTTTTAGGGGTAATTCCATGGGCCTGTTTTCTTCATGTTCATCCAGGAACACAGGCTGTTGAGACAAACAGGAGAGTGTTTCCCCTCTTTTGCGAGAGAAAAAAAAGCAACCTTGAGCAATGGAACTGACTCAAATGGTTGTGGCATCACTGCAATTTGTCAGCTCAGAAGGAGAACAATGCCTTTGTGTCTCAGATAAGTTGGTGGTTTATTTCAGATTCAGTTGATTAAAATGTCAAAGCGACTTGAATCCCCTGCAGCTGTGGCACTGGGCTAAGAGATGTGGATTCAAATTCAGCGTCCAACATTTGTGAATAATAGAGGATAAATCTGATAAGCACTTTGTTATCATTATTTTTTTAACTTACTCACCTCAGACATCCCTTCTGCCAACTATCCACTCTTATCAACAGCCTTGTCCCGGCCTTGGCCCCGCCCTGCCTCACACCTTCTGGACGGAATATTTTCCTGATTTCACTCTTGGATAATGTGATGGAGACGGCGATAACCTGCTTGTACTTGCTTGCTTGGCAGAGAAAGTTAAACTCCTGTCATGAGTGATCTACCGGTTGCTGTAAACAAAAACTCTCACTTAAAACCTGTGTTTCATTTGTAGCACCTGGACGGCTGACGGATTTCTCATTCTGTGTGGCAACATGATGCTGACGGGGCGGGGAAACATCTTCATGAACATAAACACAACGTTTATAAGTAGACATGCAACGTGACTGGTTGGCTTTCATGATGCTCTCTCTTCAGCACAGATAATCAGCTTAGTTTAGTTTAGCTGCAGCTGAGTACCGCACAGTGATTGAGGAGGTTGAACTTCCATAGTTCTCCATAAGGTTGCCAATGCTCTTCGACCACATCAGGGCCGCCTCTAACAAGCAAGTGCTCTTGGAGATCACACTGTTGTTGACCATCGGCCAAGTGTTGAGTTGTTGTGCAGCGAGAAGAATGAGAGATGACAGTCAAACAACAATCTCCGTAAAAGAGACTGCCACTCATGTAACATATACGAGGTTGTTAAAAACCGCAAAAATGAATACAAGTAACATCCGACTTACATAGCAGCCTGGCAACGCGTACGGCAGCTCAGTATCCCAGCATCTCACTCTCACACAGTGATCTACCACTGCAGTGGCACCTATAACCCTCACATCAGCTATTTTGAATTGCATTCGACTTACATCCAATCCGACTTACGACCGGTTGGTCGGAACCGATCCCGGTAAGTCAGATGTTACTTGTAATAGGGGGCAAAGGGGGAAAAAGAGATCAATTAAAAAATGTCGGACGCGAACAGAAATAAGTTCTTCCCCTTTTTTCCCTCTTAATAAATAGATCTGTGCAGCATAGAATAAGCTGAAAGTATTGCGTTGTCTTCTTCTACATTTCTCTTAAATAAATATATATATTTGTAAATAAGGGAAAAATAAAATGTATAATTTAGTTATTTTGCCAAAAAGGGTAGTGAAAAAAATGCATATAATGATGAAAACAGCAAATGTAGGCATTGCAAGTGCAAGCAAGTGCACTTGCAACATTGATCAGATCACATTGTTGTTGACCATCAAGCAAGTGATTGAGGTGCAGCGAGAAGAACAGAGTGAGAGCTGACAGTCTCAAGATGAGCCAGAGCCAGGGTCGTTGGGGACTGACAACATCAGGGGCTGAGCAAACTGCCGAGATGCATTTCACAATGTGTCAAATTATATTATATTTATAGTTGGTGCTGGTTGATAACAGGAATTGAAGTAAAAAATGAATATCACTGAAGTCATATTCCTCCTCAGTTTAAAGAAAAATGTTACATGATTTGTAACTTTTATTTTTTATATTTATTTTATTTTTTTTGTTTTTACGCTAAATTTAGTTTTCATTATCTCTTCTGATCTCTGTCATCTAAACTTTTGGTGTCTTGGTAGTGTGGTAGTGGCAGGTTTGCAACCGGGTGCATAGTGGCTGTGGTGACTGCTGTAACAGTGAGCAACTTTTGAAAACATTACTCCTTTCTTAAACTGACATATAAAGCCCATGAATTCACCCAATATGGAATCGACTTTTTGTCTTCTTTAGGCCACCGTATTCTGAGATGGCTAGTGGAAGATTAGCATTGAACTACTAGTGATCCCTGCTCTGTTGACAGATTGAAACAAACATAGATTGAGGAATAACTTTCTTTCACATCCCACACTGTTCCCTTTTTCTCAATTCCTCATGTGACCAGTGTCACGCCTTTTTTGCCAACCATCATAATCAGTTATTTTCACTTGTATAGAAAATTCACTCACTCATGAACACATCATCCACTCGCATCCGAGATACGCAGATTTGCCCGAGAGAGAATGAGATAATGGTAAGCAGCGAAAGCAAAGCAGTGACGTGTGCGCTCCTGTGGCATCGTCCGTCACATGTGTAAGAAACATGTTACCTTGTTTATTTGCTGCTTCCTCATCTCAAGCAGGTAGCGTCAATCGATCTCCAGTGGTCTGAAGTGCACAAAAAATAGGACTCATTGTCTTGAGACGTGAAAAAAAGTGGTGAGTGAGTCGCAGATGCCTTTATAGCAGCCTAACCTCAAACAAAACCCATTATAATCCTTGGCACTAGCCAGAGCTGGCGACTAAAGAACCAGAGACTTGTGACTCCAGCCAAAAGTGGCCATCTCTGTCCTGTGGTCTCAATAATCTCCACCAGCACCTTTCACTTCCTCAGCTCAAGCTTTTGCTTTTGCGTCCATGCATGTGCATAGGTGACCCCATCTCAAGGATATTTGTTCATGTGGTCACGAATATTGAATCTATTGAATCGCGCATGGGCTCACGAAAAACACCTTTTTTTACGTTCTGAGGACCACGAAAAAAATGATTTCACCAATTTCACCGCTTTGATTTTGGTGCTTATTCACACTCCCGTTCCTGAATGCGCTCTGCTCGGTTTCCCGACAAATTAACAGAGAAAAACAAGTGCAGACTCTACATGTTGCTTCCTCTGTCGTGACTCTTGAAATCCAGTTACTCAGTTGTTTACCAGAATTTCACCTTATATTATGTCTCCATGTTTGTTGTCTTAATGTGACCCCATTGATGTCCTCTTGTGCTTCAGTGTAAAAACAAATCTTTTCTGGAAACACGTAGGAATATGTTTCAGAACACCATAACAAGTCAGCGGGTGTGTCGTGAACTTCCTCAAACGGGTCACAACCCCGACAAGTCGTTACAGCGGCAAACGGGGACTTGGGGTTATGACAACTTTTGCTTCCAGTTTCCAAGTCTGTGGATTGTGGCTAACTAACAGCGAGCACGGGACTGTGTTTCGGTCAAGGGCTCAAGGTCAAGAAAACACTTTAGTGTGTTTTTATAGCACTTTAATGTAGCGCTGACACGCACAAGACATTTGTTCTATTCCCCGGTCATAATATTCTTGGATGTGTGGCAGTGTGTGATTTTTCTTCTCTGGAAAAGAGCAGAATTCAGAAAATATTATGCCCATAACTCTTTGACACTAGACTAAACATAACCGTGGAGACTCAAAAATTGGACAAATTACTAGGTATAGAGAGATGAATCCAACCAAATGACTTCCAACCATTTTTTGTTTATTTCTTTGAACCCAAAAAGTTTGGTTGTGCTGATTACACCGGCTACCAATTTCCTGTCCTGATCTTCAATACGGTTCCATGCGCCAGTGTTTAGCAGTCGCATGCTGAGATTAAAACACACTGCTCTGTACGTTCCAGAGGACACAAACCGCAGCGTTACAGTACATGTAGCACTTAACGCATACCAAAAAAGAGGGTCCTCATGTGGTGGAAGTTCTGCTCTGGAATAGCTTAGCAGCTTTGTCCTGCCGACATACTGTTGGAATCTGAGTTTTCACAATTTATTAAGCAAACTGGAAAAGAAGTTGTTGGCAACTCACAATTACTCAGAGGAGTGAAAAGCCCCAAGCCAAGTTTTTTTTTTGTTTTTTTTTTTCCTCTGATTTTGGCTGACCCTGCTGACCGAGGAGCTGTGTTTCTAACATGTTCGGGGACAAAAGCATTTGTGTTTGACTGAAGGATGATGATCCCAGCCAGAAACAGTGAACACAATTTTGGATGTTATTAGTCAAGGTGAAATAATAAGGAGGTGTCACTGCTTTTGGGCTCCTTTCATGGGTCACTGACAATAATCCACGAGTGCAATGTAATATTCCTGTCAAAGCAACCACAGAGCACAACCCATCACCGTCATGTGTGATTCCTATTTACATCATTTACACCCAGTTTTCGTTCTTTCGTTTCAGTTTTAGAGGAACTGTGTGAGTGAATGTGATTGTGCCTCATTCAAAAGCTATTGCTGAAAATGTTTTTCCAGACTGGATTTGCTTTTTTTTTTGTCAACCAATGGGACTCAAGTATGGACTAATTTTCTACATCTCTGACTAATTTGGTGTGTAATGTCAAACAGAAGTATCAGGACACGAGCTGTCATAAAAATCTCCGCCAACCAAACTTCACATTCACTGTGGTCTCCATGGTCTGTTTGACTTGTGGGACCGACTTTCCCACAAGATAAGACCTATGTGGGATCAGAAATCGTCCAACAAACACCACCCTCAGGGCAAATGGAGCGCTTCAATTCCAGAGTCTTTTTTCTTTGTATGAATGTGTCTTGTAATGACAGTACATTTTCACCTTTATACAGTTTTTCTCTTCATTTCAGTCTTATTCATCCTTGATCTCTTTCTCACTGCAAATATTTTCATTAGCTCATGATACAGTAGTAGAGACACTTTTTAACATCCAATATTTAGAATGGAGGGATTAGATTTCCTAATTTTGTGTTTAGACATGTATTTGAGGATGTTCACAGTTGGTCAGGATCATTGAGTTGTGTAGCTACATCCATTGCATGAGAAGTACTTTGTTATGAAGTTTTCTTGAATGACTGAAAACAATAATACATTTCATTAATATAGTAGCAGAGTGTAGAAAAACCTCTCTAAGTATAAAATGAATATTTGTAGCTATATTAAAACCAATGGCCTAAAATGATATATAGATAGACCTGTAATTTTAGGAACTTTCTTAACTTAGTGTATGTTGGAATGGCGTTGTATTACTCAATAAAAAGTAGAAAATGTACAGCAGGACTTCCGCCACATATAAACTAGCCTGGCGGTGCGCCACGGCTTACATGAGAAAAGTGATCAAATGTATTAAAATCAAGTGGAAACATCCAAGTGGTGGTCTTGAACATGTCGCTTTTCGTGTGTTATTTGCCAAAAAGTCCCGGAACAAACATCACATAATGACTGTAGTCTGCTGCTGGCAAAAGTCGCGGATTCCGGCCGGACATGTGAGGAGATGGACCACTGCTGTTTGGACACAGATTTAGTTCTCAGGATTAAAAACTGGCGTTTTTTCTTTCTTTTTTTTTTCTTTTTTTATGGGGGGTAGCTCTCCTGCGGTGTGCCGGGTGGGACGAGATTAAACGTGTGAAATTCATCTGATTAATTACAGATTTTACAAGTAATTAATCATCATTAATCACATTTTAATATTTGATATTCAAATGATTAAATTAAAGGGTTAAATAAAAGTCTTCTTCATCATGCATGTTTCGGTTATAACACCATACTGTGTCAGGAGGGGCCTCACAGATTGGTGCACTGAAACACGAGATTGATCTTGTTATTTGCATCAATACTGTTGTCTACTCTTTAAGTTCCAGCCCTGCGAGATACATTTGAGTGTCTCCCTTCTTCTGAGCTGTAAGCTGGCATTGGTTGCTTCACACATCCAAAGTTCAGAGAGGTTTGTGGAATCCTGAGGGAAGTTTCCTCTCACTGTCAACAAAGCAGAATTCCACCACATTAACCGAGGTTTGCAACATACTGAGTCAATCCCATTCTATGATTTATTAAGAAAGTCACGCCAACCACTTTCGTCTCTCTTCACACATCACTCCGCAGCTTAATGAATGTGAATTCTTAATTCTTCCCAACCGTGCGTGCCACGGTGTCTGTCCAAACACCCCTGCGATGCTCTGCCGCAGCTCGCCGCCGTGCTAATGATGAGCCCTTCTACAGTTGCTCTTGATAGATTGATTCAGTTTGACATCATGGAGATTGATGTTTGCAACAACTCAACAGCTTGAATGGGGCTATGAAAACCGCAGACCTTAAAGCAGGACGTTCTGGGGCTGCGTTGCCCGACGAAGCTCACTTTTCAAACTCAGTGACTGGCTGGGATTTCTGCAGTTTTCTGCCTGTGGGATTCGTGATGGACTGTGATGCCACGAACAGACCCAACTGCCTCCATCATTAGAGGGAGACTCATGTTGGAGTTCACACACAGGGTTTGATTGCTCTAGAGCCTGTGGTGCCTTTGAATATACCAGTCTCCGTAAAACCACACAGAAATGGATAATTGGCAATTCCGACACTATTATGTTGGAAGGGGATTCAATTTCCGAGGCGTGAAAGCAATATGCTGTTAATTGATGCGATATGGAACAAGACTGGAGGCTGATGAACTTGTGGTTGTGCCAACCACTGCTTTTCTTCATCCTGTTGGTCCTATTGTTTTGAGTTTTTGTTTGTGTGTGTGTGTGGTTTTATTGGTAGATTTGCATCTATTTATAGATCAAGAAAAACGCATAGGAAATCCTTGACCTGAAATCTTATCGACCTACAGGAGAAGTGATGCTTCACCCTATGTTACGTTTGAAGCTTCTTCTTTGCACTGCATTCTTCGGAGAATGTGAGTTACAGTATGTAACTCTGTCATTCTCCTTCAGTGTGCAAAGACCTCTAGGGTGCTTCGCTATTGGAGATTATCCCACACGCGAACTACCTTACAGGGCATCACACACTTCTGAGAATGTGAGTTGCATTACGTAACTGCATCATTATCCTGCAGTGTGCTATTGGATTGTATAACAAAGGTGAAGCTAGCAAGGAGATATCCAATAGCAAAGGGACTTAGAGTGCTTCATACACTTTGGAGAATGTAAGTTACATTAGGTAACTCTGTCATTCAAGTGTTCTCCAGTTAACAAGCACCTAGCAATCTTCTTTGGCGGAACTAAATTATGACAATTGAACTCAAATTCATTTTGCCAGCACAGACATAGAGAAGTTGTTTTATTGTCTGCTGTGTCGTATTAGGTCTTGTGTGTTGTGTGTCCGAACTGAGTGAGCTGCATCAGTAGAACCTTAGAAGAATAAGGCACCAATAATTTGGGAAACTTTATGGAACAGGTGTTAACTCAGAACGCCACAAAATGTCAATCCTCTGCCTGAAAATGGGACGATTGCCGGGTGGACTTTTGCGTCCCAGATTAACGCGGAAGTTTGGCATCTGCATTGCATGTTGACTTATCAGGCTTTCAATTAAATGATACGAAAAACTCGATATCAATACAGAGGAATATACTAGATACTCAACACCATCTTCAATGCCACAGGGTTATAAAATATAATAAAATAAGTATTTTTGAAAAATAGAACCACAGATAACTCAAATAAATACTATAAAAAATGAATGAGAACATGGGAAAAAATAAAAAATAAATGTGTTATAATATACTTGATCCTCACAGATGAAGACTCAAGCACATATGTTTGCTGTTTTTAAAACAACAACGTTGGCTGAAACATCTTACTTTAGTTTAGTTGCTGCTCTGCTTCAGTCTGCATCTTTAATCGGAGAAAAGACATTTGAATCACATTAGCAAGCTCAAGGCAGCTAGCCATGGCTATTGGCGTTTATTGGGCTGCAAACAAAATGCAGCTAGCGCGGATTTTAGCCACAGCTAATGACAAAACAAACAATATAAATGCGCACCAGTGGGCAGACTGACGTCAGTTATCAGTTTAATACAGTGGGGTAAATCAGATGAGATTAGATTAGATGTCCTTTATTAGTCCCAGAGTGGGGAAATTCAACATGTCACAGCGGCCGTCGACAACAAAGACACATACCCAATACATCAAAGATACACAACAAACATCAAAGGCGTTCACAAAGGATCTGCATACATAAAAACACAAAGCTTAGAAAAAAGTGAAGTCACAAGCTAGCAACACATGACAATATAGATAGATAGATAGATAGATAGATGGACGGATGGACGGACGGACGGACGGACAGACAGACAGACAGACAGACAGACAGATAGATAGATAGATAGATAGATAGATGCTACTTGTTAACTGCTACTTTATGCTACTTTAATTTCTGTAGCAGAAACCAGGATCTTGGCAAATTAGCCCCTCAGATTGTTTTAATCCTTCTGGTCTTGGGGCTAAATTTGGGATGTAAGCCACATCAGTTTGTGTTTCGGTCACGTTTTCAATGTTATTACGCCAAAAACCACCTCAAGCGCTTCCTGTCGCAAAAATTAGTTAGCTGACGTTGGGTCGCAGCAGTTAGAGACTAAACCGTTCTTAGGGAGAAAATGAATGACTGAGAGCATTGGCAGTAAAACGCTCCAGATTGTCAGTGTTGCAAAACTTCAGAGATACCCGGTCCTGAGTGTACCTATTCTGGACAGCCGCAACCGAGAGGCGTACTTCTGTCAGAGGAAGTGGGTTTTGGGCCAGCAAGCTGGGGTTAATGCTTTTAAATCTCTACATGTGTCAGCGATTGTGGCTCATCGGGGTGACAGACACGCTGCCTTTGAACGAGAGTTCGAGCCTCCGATTTGATCAGACACGGAGGAAGTCAGCGGTTTATTAGCGGCCGTGAGCTAAATGAAGGAGTGAGTGTGGAAACTGTGTTTCATTAGTTTGATTTTTTCCTACTGTCCTCGGTATGAATAGTAGCAGCAGCGCATGAGCAAGTCTTTGGTCACAGTGGCAGTGAATACTCAAAGGTTCATGTGGCTACGGTGGGAAAACACGCACAGACCAAGCCCTGCACATAGCAAAGCCTTCATCCCTCGCAACACTATAGTCACTTCACACTTGTGCGTGACCACCTGGTGGGTTGGTATTCATTAATGAAGAACATTATACAGATCTCATGATGGGTTTAATGAACATATTCAAATCATAAAGTCGTCGGTTGTTTTTAAAGTTTGACATACGAGATGTGTTTTTAACTTGAGCTTTTTTATGGGCCTGCAAAAGAGCATGGTGCGTGCGGGAAAGAAGGTCAAAAGAAATCATTGTCATGCCTCAAGCGCTCAGATGAAAGTTGGACACGAGAAGAAAGATAGTTTATTGAATAAGTCTTAAAAAGAAAGTATCATGTTTATCAGATATTTGAGAACGTGAATGGACTCCAAGGTTAAAGTCGGATTCACTGAAAGTCACTGAACACTAGTCAGTTTAGGGGTGAATTAATTGAACAGGTCAGTCTGCTATTTAAAATGTCATGAGATTAACTAGCCAATAGTTGGAGTAGTCAGAGTTTGATATGCTCTTTGGGCTCCCAATGAAGTTTCTGGAAAACTGTTAGCCGCCTCAATCCACCTGAGTTTTAGCTCCATCAAGCGCCAGGTCTGGTCTCTGACACGCGTCTGTGCTCATAGCTTTCGGGATTCCGTCTGAAGCTAAGCCAGATGCTAAAGCTCAGATCTATCTCGCGTCCTTTTGTAACCCCCACAAAAACCCAGATACTGTTATTCAAAGCAACCACTTATTTCCTACTTGGAAACATTATTCTATTTATGCTGACACATTTGATGTATATCGCAAAGAGTTAAATCGATATGAGATGTGATGAGGCTTGGCAGCAAAACAAGAAGTTGACCCTAACAAATGTGAAACCCCCAGATCCCGATCTCAAGTAAAACACATGGCAGTGGTGTTTAAAACAAGGATGAAGAAAACAGAAGTAGAAGTCTTTGTTATTGTGAATGCTTCACATTTTTGTAAAATCGCTGGAAAGCAAATATCTCAGCTGGCAGAGGTTGGAAGGGAACTGTCGTCCTGAATTTCCTGGTCGGACAGCAGGAAGTGTACGTACGGCTACTCCACGGAACGTGAAGGCAACTGGTGTCCATTTAGGCCGAGCTGCTGCTGGACTTGATTGTTCTCAGAAGGAGAAGCAGAAGGACTTGATAAATGTGTGATGCACTTATAGGCACCTGTGTGTGTCCGTTTCTACTTTTATTGATAAGATTTTCTGTTTATTTGGCAACATGAGTGCACTGACATTATTGGTGAATAGCAGCTGCTGATTTTTGGAACACTGGTGATGTTTTAAAGTATAAGGTAAAAGTAAAAAGTCACAGTTCTTGTTCAATGCATCTATTGATGGATAATGGCAGTAAATCCATGATGTATAAAATACTTATTCTGCCTGGGAACGTAACTTAGGAGGACATAACTTACCTCTATTCTCTCACCTGATGCCAGGAGATGGTTGAATAAAATAGGATTCTCTAGCAGCACAGCAGTAAGGCTAAAGGTATTTTGGGGATAATAGGAAAAGTGGGGGGCGGGCGGGGAGGCTGTACGGCCATGTCAGACTTTGGTTAGATATTTCCAAAAACTAATTTAAATCAGAGAAGGATCCCATGTGTCTTGGCAAACATGCGCAGGACATTGCAATCCTTAAAAATCCGAAAAGCATAGAACCGTAGAATCTAATAAAATCCACAAATGTGGAATGTATGCCGAGCGGTCGGCAAATGAAAACCACCCACAATCGCACGTGTGCGTGTGAGCATCAACTCAACGTTGCTGTTTGCAACGTTTGCTGGTCGATCCTGGATTGTGGACATTAAACTGAACGTCCAAACGTAAGACAGTGTTGGCGGACTGTTTTTCATGTGTGACGAAGCACCAATGAGCAACAGCAAAACATCAGTGAAAGTAAGCGAATGGTGAGACGGCGAGTCGCAGATGGTGCAAGTTTTCCGATGATCTCAGGATGAAAAAGAATTCAAAACGGAGATGAGATAAAAGATTAGACGATAAAAGAAGCAAGGAAAACAAAGCTAGGACCTGGAATGGTTTGTCTTTTCACTTTCAGAGTGGCGGAGTGAGGAGCAATGTGTATTTTATTAGTCAATTTTGTTTTCATTTTAACATGGAAGTCAATTAATTTTCAGGGGTTATCAGGAGCCAATGGGGCCAATTCCATCAAAGGGAAAAGACAATTCCACTTTGAAGATTCAAAGAAAATTGCAACATCCAAAAAAACTGTGGAACTATTGCAGTATTGTGTGGATTTCTTTCCATTTTATTAACATGTTTGTTTCAATAAATGAATAGAAGACTTGAACTGCACGAGAAAGAGACCTAATCTTCAACTGAAAATCAAAACTGTAAATCATGAGCAGGATGATCAATCTATTTTCAAAGTTTAATAGCTTCTTTTTACAGATCTCTGCCCAACAAGGGCTTAATTAAAAAAATATCTGCAGTCGATTTAAGAAGAAAGCATCAAGGAAAACATTCAACATTTTGACACTGGAATAGAAAATCCTTTCTTCATTTCAGTGGTGAAAAAAAATGAATTAAACAAAATTCTGGTGCCCTTAAAAGAGCCACATACAGTAAAGATGCAACTCAAACTAGTGACAAAACATAAGCTAATGCTTTCCACTGCAAGTTCAAGAACATTTTCAATTCAGATTTCTGGATTTATTTATTGAATAACCTCTTAGGACCTTTGGTTCTAAGGTCCTCTAAGGCCCTCACATCAACACTATGTGTTTGTAATTCAACTCTTTGATACTGTGGTTGAAGTCAGGCCACAGGATGCACAAGCATCATCTTGTAGTAATAAAAAGGCTGGCAGGGGTGTCTGCAACAGACCAAAGCAACTCCTGAAAGTATCTATGTATGCAAATTCTACACCATCAAATGTCAACCTATACATTTTAGTTGTCATATGATAAAAGCAGTTTGAAAAAACAGCTTCCTGTACGACAGCAAGACTGTATGAAGTTAAGCTATAATCCCTCTTAGTGAAGATGGCAAAAGAAGAACTCCAAAGCTCTGGTTAAACAGGCTGACCTGAGCCCTGAGCGCGGTTTTTAGACTGTTGCCTCATAAACATGAACCTACCAAGATGTAAAGAACCATCAAATGAGGGTATTAATTGATGTAATTACAGTGGCTCCACGACTTTCAGTAAGGTAAATTCTGGACTACAGAGTGCAACGGAATATTCGTTGCAGCCGCTAAATTTAAAAAGGAAAATAGATCTTTTTCATACATAAGTCGCACCGGTCTTAAAAATGCATGAGGATCACTTGTAAATTAGTTTTGAAATCGGGGTTCAGCATGGAGACTGACTCATGAAACAAACTCAGCAATGTTCTGAACTTGAATCATGAACTCCTCACATCTTTTAGTCACATTAAAGTGCTCGAATTGGGCTGCTTTCGGGCACCTGTCCAAAGTTCCAACACCACAGTATCAGCTGCTGCTTCTCGTGTCCAGTCGTCCAGGAGATCCCCTCTGTTGGCAGAGCTGCAAACACACGGGAAAAACATTGCATTTTGAGTGCTTTAAGGTGAATATTTAGTCGGTTTGATGTGACAAGGCTCAATATTTTGGCAGCGTGAGGCTTTAACCTGTAAAAATCTATATATCAGCTGCATCATTGCATAAACTGCAGGGTTCAGACCATGAAAAAAAGTGGCGGCTTATAGTACGGAAATTACGGTAATGAGCATTTAGAAATCTATCTTCTTGTTCCTCTACAAAGGAAGCATAAATTGTCATGGCAACAGTTAAGACAGAACAATATGGGTGTTGTCATGTCCAACGTCTGTTTCATCCGTTGGATCATCACTGGTTATATTGCATGATGGAGGAACCTCAGAACAAAGACACTCATCACCATTCATATTCATTTCACATTTAACCATCTAAAATACATGCTAAATTATTACAAAACTTTTCTTCCTGTTTTCAAGGATGGACAGTTGGACTCTGGCACTTACGCGCTGAACTTTATTCACCTTGTTTGCTTAAATGTTGACTGCAGAGATTGTTTTTGTGTCAGGAAACTCATACTTTGGTGCCTTGTGATTGTCCCGCCACATACAGCATTTATAAGTCTGGCAGCTCTAATCCGTTGATATCAGCAGGGTAATGAAAAACAAGTTATTGCTGCACCTCATTGCCACAAAACACAAGGTCTCTCTTGAAGAACCTTGATCATTTGGGCGACCACAGAACCTCACTTGATTGAAATGTGATTTATTTCTCTGTTTGTCAAGCGCCGGTATTCGTCCTCCAACATTCAACTGGTTTGTTCCCACAGATTTATTTTCTCTGTTTAGCTTTTAATTAAACTTAAAAAGGTCTTTAGCTTGGTTTGTTCTCTTAGCTTTGCCAAAAAAGGGCGAGTTTCATGAGCACGTAGTATAAAGTCACATTTAGGAAACAGGTGACAGTTGCATTCGTATCCTCAGGTAAATCCTGTAGAGACATTAGAAATAAAAATCTTGCAAAACACATTGTCATAATTTCACATAAGAGAATCCATTAAGGAAAAGAGGAACACGTTTTTTTCTCAACTGCCTAAAGATGTTTTGTCACAATTAAACATGCTTAGCAATAGTTAAGAAATAAAGTTGGGGGTAAGCCTTCTTTAATTCTGACAAAGTCCACTTCTATTGCTCTCCAAGCAGAATCCCTGCGGTGTCCTCCTAAGCCAGGGATTTGTCTCCGACTTTTTAAAGTCAAAGGGAATTATATAGGAACAAAGTGAATCTGCATGTAAGTGCAGCCAAGAAGACGAATGAGACACAGCAATGAGTAAAGGAAGAGGGTGGATGGAGAGAAGAGGACTGGCTCATAAATGGCAAATAAAGCACTTACCGGACGTCTGAAGAATGAATTTCTTGCTTTGAGTGGACGGGTATCATCTTGGTGATGTGACAGCAGCAGGACGAAAGTTTGTGAGCGCTGGAGATTATTCATCAGCTTTTCTCTTCCCTGATCTCGAAGATTAGCTTTGACAGCGCAGACTCATAAATAGTGAACGCTTTTCGCTTTGTTTACAAGACGTGTGTTTCTGGAATGCTGACCTCTCCAGTCTGGTAGATTTAAAACCATGTGATCATCCCATCCCTATAGCTACAGTATCTATGGCAGAGGGTACCTCATGTCTCGGCGATGGTGCTCAAAGCCTCAGACAAAAACAAGCTGCAACCTCATCTACACATTGAAATCTGCTCCTAATATACACGACATTTAAATTCTTGTCTTGTCTTGTCTTCTTGTCTTTCTCCCTTTGCCTAGGTTCATCAGGTCATAGATGCCCCCACCCTGTGACTTCAAAATCACAGTCACATGATACAGCTGGACTCCACATCATGGCCATTTTTTTTTTTGGTCAGGACAAGGATTGTTGAAGTCTGTGGCACTGAGGCCAATGAGCTCAACAAAGTAACCAATGACAGGTTGCTCACTGGTTGTCTGTGATCTCAGAGTGAGTCTCGATGACTGAAGCGTCGCTTTAAACAAATCTGGTATTAGCTCAAACTAAATGAGCGATGAGCTCTCATTTTTTCATCTCACCAAATGAAAAAGGAGTGTTAACCATTTTCCTTGGCGGAGGACAGGCGGGACAGTTTGTGCCGTGTATTCATAGAACTGAAGTTACAATAGGTAACTGTGCATTTTTACAGCAGCAACAACAAAGACACTTAAGACATAAATGACCAAAAAAGAAAAACATCAGAGGCACACACCAAACAACAAAGACGCACACAGTTCAAGAGCACACATTAAAACACAATTCTGTCCCACGTTGGATATTTAAACAGATTCGACTTTGAAACACATATAAACTAGTAATAAACTACTTGTTTATTTGTAGTTAATATTTAGTAACTATGGCATTGTTTATTTATGGTGATAAAAGTAACTAATATGTAATGTAATAACTGTTTGACAGTGAACATGAGTCAAGGTAGAGGCCTTCTTTAAGAACTTCTCCTACTCCTTTAGTACACACCACTACTGTCATCCAAAAAGAATGCCTACTTATCTAAGTTTATGTTCACGGATTCATGGATGTTGCATGGTCCTTTTGTAGATCACATTTCCGATCTTTTGCCTTCCATTGTGGTTTGGGACGTTACCCATGGCCATCATGCGCCACTGAAGATACTTTCATATCTGTTTTAATCTGCAGTAAGGTTTTATTTTAGAGTAATCTTTTCTAATGCAGAACATTCTACTCTTTTCACAAACACTTGCAACATGACTCAATCGCAATCCTTTCTGGCACGTCAACCCATTCCACATTCTCTGGTGCTCTCTTTTCTCTCCACTCATTGTGTAAATTATACGGCCGATGATGTGAATATGACTTCCCACGTGTAAGAAGTGAGCATAAAACAAGACGGATCATAATCTTATTTCCTGTTAATCTTGGTCCGGTCAACGGCTCCGAAGCAGGAAGATTTTTCGGTACGCTGTGAACTTGTGTTGCTCCTTTACACGCATGAGAAGCCTGAGGAGTTATGGGGGTAGTGAGAGGAGAAAAAAAACAGAGACGGACACCTGCTTGCAATTTTGCAATGCAGCGAGGAAAAAAAAAAGAATCTTCAATTTTGGCTGGGATGGTTGGCATAAGAACACTGCGTCGTTTTTCAGATCAATCTGATATTAAACCTACATAAACGCCAACTTCTGAGCCGAGCAGGCCAAGTGTTGACAACTCTCACTGCAGGCCAGAAGTCCTTGTAGGTATGAGGAGGCTGAGGGACCAGAATTGAGATCAATGTATTCTGGTCTCACACTTTTGGAAGTTGGAATGTCCACATTTCAGCTGAGAGAATTAATGGTGAACATCCGCAGTGTAGTTTACATTTAATATATAAATTATTTGTATCAACTCTCAAACAAATAGTTTAACAACAATGATTTAATATGGCGACAATATGATTTCATTAATTCCTTTATTCGCCCTCTTTCATATTGGGGTCGGAGGTTTTGGACTCCACTGGGGGGGTGGAAGGGAGGGGCTGCCTAAACAGGTGACCACCACTCACACCGATGCTCAAGTTCAACTAACTTAACTTCTGTTCTTTTTTAGATTGTGGGAGGTGGAAACCCTTGAAAGCAGAAGAAGAACTCGACAGAGATTCACTTCAGATTTGCCTACAGCTGGATTTTATAAGCCTGTGTGGTGAGAACTTCAGTGCAGCAAGTGGGAATGTGGATTATTTATTGTATATTTATTAGTGGTGGGACTTAAATGAGTTATTTAATTTAACTTAATTTAATTCAATTCAATTTTGTTTAATTGAACAGTTTGCTCTCCAGACAACAGGGAACCTTTGTCAGTGCAGGAGTTCCTGGTCCACTGATCACACTGATACACGTCACAGCTAGGATGACATGACAACAACAACAAACATGGAGGAATCCCTGAACAAAAGCAAACAAAAGCATCTGTTCGCTTTTGTTCAGGGATGTTTTTCATTACACAATGGCCAGAGTTTCCACTACTCTGAATGGACTTGAAATTCTTATACAAATATTCTCAAGACATTAAAAGATCTTTAGTTTAAATAAGGTGGTATAAAAACTTGAATATTGCCACCATCATGATTTATTGTGTTGCTGTCAATCTGATGCAAAATAAACAATATTTTGTTGTTTAAATGTATGTATGGGTCCATCATTGGTTTCACTAATATACCAACTTCATTCAAATTGAAAAATTTGGCTTCTTGTGGCAAATATTCTTATACCTTATATCTTAAACATCAGTGAGGTCAGGTGCAGCTGAGAGTGCCAGGAATACGTGTGTCACTAAATGTAAAGCTCAGCGGAAGGGCGTGGTGGGGAAACAGCAAGTGCACATACGAATAAACAACAGTTTTGTGCTTCTAGCCAGACATTACATTTACATACAGACAGTACATTTTCAGTCCATCAGAGCAACTTCATCTCGGATGCTTTGGTTATGACATTGTATAATGCAGTGCACCTGGAATTAGACCAATAAAAATGTTCCATTTTTTTATATATAACGATTTTTTTATTAATTCCCTGTAGAATAAAACTGTATCTCAACACGAATAGGATGTAATGAAAGTCTACTCCAGTCTGTGTTGAAAATACACTGATGCACTACTGTTTGAAGTCATGTTTACACAATGCTAATGATCCACCAGCACAAATGAGCGTGCTCGCACATGAACACAAACAAACTAGAACAGATCTCATCTTCTCCTGCCTGCAGTTGCTCCGACATCCACAGGGTGAGAACTTTCACGGTCGCTGGGTTTAGTGTACATTTCTGCGGAGCTGAACCACGACCTGCAGAGGGGTGCGCCAGTCGCTGCACCTCACTTTTGTTCATTGTCAACTGATAAGCAGAGCAGAGCAGCGAGTTCAGCCGCGTATATAAGGGTCTGCGAGGTGACAGGAGAGCTGCGTGGACTCAAATGGCCCTAACATAATATGATATCACATCATCATTCAGCTTCTCATGCCGACAGTTTTGGTCGTAGCTACTTGGTTACTTCACATTAATTCAGCAGCAGCAGCAGCAGCAGTGGCTGACACTCATTAACTGTCAGGGAAATTAAAGGAATTTATTCAGCACCCTGGACAGTGGAAAATCATAACAGCCTCAGATCATAAACAAATGCATGAGAGTGGTGCGTGACACAAACTAATTCAGGTGTTGCTTTACGATTTATGCCGCTAAAACACATCTAATTCTGTTCAGTAGAACTGTTATTAATGACAGTAAAATGTGTTTCATATTTAAACATCATAAAATGAGAGAAACATCAAAAGAAATTCAGTGGAAAGTAAGAAAATACTGATCTTTTTAAAAACAGTTCAGGGTTTTTTTCTGTTTTCTTTGAATTCTATTTTAATTCCTACATATTGGGATGAACGGTAGCAGTCGTACATGGTAATATATTGAAGAAAACAAGTTGTGTCTTCTTTTGGAGATCATAAATCTATAAATCCAGACATTACATTTTGCTTGAATTTCTCTTTGTAAACTAGCCTCTCCTTGTGTAACAGCAGACACCAGCATGTGCTGAGATGGACGGATAATCTGTCACCGGTCAACGGAAACAAACTTGGTGCAGAGCCAAAGCAACTACTTGCACCCTCGCCACCCCTCCTCCCACTCCTCTCACCTCCTTCTCCCTCCTGTCCTACGTGCTGTCTCGCCATCACTCCACCTGACAGATGTTTACATGTTTGTCAAAGACGGTTTTTAAACCATTAGAAAAACATATTGAAACAAACTACTGTGTTTGTATTTTCTAGGTCAAATGATGAGGATTTTGTTTTCTTCAAGTCAGTGTTTGTGTATTTTCCGGTGTGGAAAAATTGGGATTCTTGATTCACATCCACCAATTTCTCTTCATGGAAGGATTTTATTTGTCACCATTTATAACTCGACCACATCCTCAGCTTCACATTTAAAACGTGGTACACATTAAAATCAGCGGCACACGGAACATATCTCAGGGTCAGGCATCTTTTCCCTCTTCCTGAAGCTGATGCGCATCCAAATAATTTCAGTCTAATCTAAACACATAGATTCAGATAATGAAGGGAAGCAGTGATGACACATAAAAAAAAAAGATTCCATTTTCCCGACTCATCACTTAGTCATCTTCATGGGAAGTTTTCTATTTGCTTAAAATGTGGTGTCGGCGGCTGGTGTGGATGGAACGAATGCTTTCCCAACATCAGCACCGCAAACCTAATGGAATGGAATTTCTTCAGTCTGTTTTGTCATTTTAAATTGTGCGTCTGCAGAGCCCAACAACAGAATTAAATAGTGATAAAACAGAAACATGTGTCCCAGCATTAACTAAGTGCAAACTGTGTGCCTTGCCATTACCAAAGCAGCACTCATTACACTGCATCCAACAGTCCCTTCCTTACACGTGGCGTCTCACTGGTTTTAAGAGACGACATCGCATCCCTCCATTTTTTCCTTCACTCCATTGGCTTCCTGTCCATTTGAGAGTCTGTTATTGGTTATTGGTTTGACATAGACATTGCACTGCTCATCACTGTTTGTCGTCATCAAGACATCTTAACTTTGGAAATATGAACTCATTTTTCATCTTTCTTTTTTAATATATTGCCTCAAGTGTGAAGCCTTTGTATTCTTGAATCCAACTGGTCCAAAACTTGGGAGCTTTTACTGGTTTTTAAAAGACAACAACAGTGGAACTGATGGGCAAATGACTCACAAAAGGCACAAAACCATAACTACTGACTAATTCAGCTTTTGGACTTTTGATTCTGAAACGTGACGTTTTTGTGATTGCATTTTCATAATTGTGATTCTGCTTTCATAACTGAGCTTTTATATTTGTGATTGTCATTTTGCTTTTGTCGTTATGATTGTTTTTATTGTGTTTTTGTTTTTCTATTTATGTTTCTGCTTTCACTGTTATGACTCTTTTGCTGTCATCATTGAAATCTGCTATTGTGTTTTTTAAATAGTGACTTTGTTTTTGTTTTTTATAACTGAGCTTATATTTTTGTATTTATGTTTCTGATTTTATAATTATGACTTTGTTTGTCCTTTTCTTATTTTATTTTATTTTATTTTATTTTTGTGACTTTATTCTTGTAAATGTGATTCAGATTTTGGCATTGAGTATCAGTATTTAAATTTAAGTTATTCTTTTAAAGTGCAAATAACAAACACGAGCGAATAGTACAATTATAAACAGCACTCAAAACTTCACCACGTTGGCGTGAAGGTCATTTTAGATCTGGCACATGATAGCTTTTCCATTGGAAAGCAAGGTGCACACATTCTCCATGATTCACGATGCTGCCTTCCTTTATCTTATTTTGTTGTGTGACATGATTCATATCCCAAAGTTTTGGTTTCATGTGAGTGTTTCATAAATTCTTATTGTTTAAGAGTGAAAGAAAAATTGGCTTCAGCCGTTTCAAATCCGCCGTTGGCCTGGTCAAACATAACACAGTGTTGTCCAGCGATTGGTGGTTGTACCTCAGCGATAGAGAGAATAGCAGGGTTTGCGGTGCTGCCAAGCTACTCTGCAGCAGTGGCCAGCTGGGAACACTCTACTGTTCACGACAGCTTCCAAAGCTTCTCTCTAAATCCTGTGCTGTTTCTACTTTTGTTCTCAGAATTGTAAATCATTTCCTTTGTATATAAAAAAGCTGGATGTCAAGAATGTGGTAGGTGATGGCCTCGGAGATCACAGAGCTTTGGATATGTTTTTGAAATTGATTTAAGTAAAAGCCTAAAAATGGAAAAATGCCTGGCAATTTTTTTTTTTACTCATATTAACAAATCACTCATATCTGTGAAGTATTGAACATAACACAGACACTTGAAAAAAAAGTGCTGCCAGCTTCCTTTCACCACCAGCTTTCATGTCACTGCAGGAGAAACGCATCCTCTCGTACCTCCTGTCATGCCCTCATTGTTCACTGGTGACCTCAAACGCATTCCTGCAACCTCAACTCTGACTTCATTCAGTGACTCAGGCTCTGAAAAACCCCCCATCACACGTCTTCTGGAAAGATTGCATAGGATGAAAGTGTCACATGTCATTCTTGAATGCACTCCAGATCGGTCGAGATCAAACATTTGCAGTCGAGCAGAACGTGACGCTTTCTTTCATCGCTTTTTGACCTAAAGATCCAAACATTTGGCTTTTAAGTGTTTGATTTTCACGCTGACTCATGAGAGTTAGGTCAGGCTCGCGCTGTCTGTGATCCACCCATTGAGTTGACTGACGAAGTTCTGCCTTAAAATACTGGCATAATATGAGTATTATCTTATCAATAATAAAAATCACCTATATCTATAAATTGAGTGAGCTTTCTGAGCATTTTTTAAGGTTAAACAGTCCCAAAAGTGTGCTTCTAGATCACAATATCCACGGTCTGATGGTAGTTTGCATATTTTCAGAGCATAATTTTAAGGTTTGAGACTCCAAAGACGTAAAATAAGCTGTTTATTGAATATGAAGGGCAAATAAATCTAGCTGTTTACTTCCATTTTCAACTATTTGTGCTGCTTTTAATCACAAAAACAGACTGGATCAGTCTTGGTTAAACAGACTTCTTTCCGTGCAACAATTTCAGATTTAATAGCTGTTTAGCAAAGTCTTGTTTTCAATCCCCGCCACCCTCACGTCCTCTGGCTGCCTGGCTCATATGTCCTTTTATTTTCCGCTGAACAGTTTTATATTGGGAAACCGCAAAGCAAGCGGGTTGATTTCAAGTGTTCTCTCCAATATGGGATTAATTTTGATTGTCACTTTTCTACAGGGCGAGGATATGCCCCGCTTTCACCTGCATGGAGGGTCACTGAGGATCAGAAAGCCCAGAGACATGGTGGTTTGCCTCGGTGGATGTTGTGTCTGCCAGAAGTGAAGTGAGCGCTCCACACTTGGATGCAGCCTTCTTTATCTGTGGATGTTAACCTCAAACTGAATATGAATCATAGAAATTATTTTCTATTTATAACTGTGTTTTGCAGATATATATATATATATATATATATATATATATATATATATATATATATATATATATATATATATATATATATATATATATACTTTTTTATTTATTTTATTACACGTGTGTTGATTTGTACTTAATATTAACTTTCATTGGTTAGGAGGAACACGTATTAACTAGTAATAAATCTTATTAACAGTCAATAACCTGTCATGATGTTGTTTACACTGAAATTTTGGTGACCATTCCTTTGTGAAATGTTGCCAGGCTTAACAACACACTAATAAAAACTTTAGAATGAATAATTATCGCCCAATATGCCACTAAAACACACACGTAATAAGTAGTTTATTTATAAGAATATGTGTCTACCAATCTGCAGAGTGACCCTTTCAGAATATTAGCCTCTAGTTTTACAGTTTCCACACACTGCTATTGCCCCAGATAAAAGGAATTTATTTCTGCTTTTGATTATTATGTATTCTTCACTTTTGGGCATCTTCTTTTTTCCTAATATCTTTAATGAATTCACGTTCCACACTTGTTTGGCTTATAATAAAAGGATCATTTCACTGTTTCTCATTGCATTCTATCTTTTCCTGGATATTTCCTACTTTTAAAGGATTGGTTTTTCCCTCATCTTTTCTTCATGCTTGACACTTTCTTTTTGGACTTGGTGCCAACTGAACTCAGCAACCCTTAGCACGAGGGCGGCGTTTGAGAAAATGAAAAATTTGCTGGTTATATTTTCATGTTTAAAGATTTCTCCAATCAATCAGTCCACGTCACATGACCCGAGGCAACTGAGTGCAGAGCGGGTTGAGACAAGTTCCATGGCGGGTTTTAATCCGGACCTTACGTCTGCCTGGCGAGGATTTGTTGATACATTTTGGTTTTAATCAAACTGCAACTGCAATAACAATGATCAATCGTCCCACCAGGAGAGCTGTCCTGAGCCGGTGAGTGAGTCGCGAGGGGGTCATACTGCTGATTCCACGCATGCCTTCCCTCCAGGACACCTCCCTTTCACATCGCACTAGCAACCACACGGTAACCGTCTCCCCGCCGCTAATTTAATGTCGTGTTTTGTTTTTCCATGCCGCCCCCCCACGACCAAAACGGCTGACGTTGATGAATGCATGTAAAGGATACGCTGCAGGTAGGATACAGTTACCGACTGAGCGGCGAGGAGAAGGGGATGGAGGGGTAAGAGGCAGAAAGAAATGGAGGGCAGGTTTGTGGACGAGGCTAGGGGCGTGTGGAGGGTCAGGATGTTTGTTTTCCAATGAGCCGTGACTCTGAGAGACAGAGGGGAGAGTGGGATGAGAGAGGAGTTGAAGGGAGCAAGATGCAACTCGATTGACAAGAGGAGAGCAACACAAACAGCCGATGCCCAAACCTGTGAGCGTGGTGGGAAAATGCAAGGTAGAAAGAGGCTTGTTTTGTGAACTTTTAAAACATAGCAGGAGCACATTAGCTAACAATAAATTGACTTCTGGTCTCGGAACTCTATTTTCCTCCCGCAGTTCAAAAACAAACAGACGTTAGTCATAGATGTGAGCGCTACTATGTCAAATGTGGCCTGCCACTGACTTGCTCACACTGTCAACTGGCAAAGCAACAGCCTCCCGTGACCCTACATGACGCCCTAAACCAGGAAAAGGAGGCGGAAAATGAGCCATTATTTGACACACTCACTGCCTGAGTATGATCGCTGCCAGTCACTGTATCACTTATGAAGCTACATCAAGTTGCTGCTAACAAAACTCAACTCTTTTTCACACCAGTGAAACCTTTGAAGTTGGTTGCTTCATTGCAGCAAAACAAGTGAAGTGACCGTCTCGCCATCTTCTCACCATCTTGTTATGGGATGCTCCTCAAGCTGGCTCATTCCAAACTGAGGTCACACTGACTGCCGGCCCTTCGTGTGCATTTTTCTGGCCCCTCTGAGGCGTAAAAAAATAACATTTTATATCAATATTTTTATTATTTTATATTATTGTTATTATTATTGTTGTTGTTGGGATTCACTTTTATTAGTTTAACTAATATTTTTATTCATTGTTTACATTATTTTCTTAGAATATTGCCTTTTATTTACATATATGGCTCATGGTCTTCCACTAAAAATATTCATCCTATTTAAGAAGTTATTTGACATAATCCTAAAAATCTCCCTGCTTCCTTCCATCAGATGACAGTGTCACCTTCTTTCCTTCTATTTGTATTTGTGGCCATGGGAAGCACAATATCCCACCCCCTATCTTGTATGATCATAAAAACCAGCAGTTTGAACCCAATATTTTAGGCTGAATAGTTGGGAGAAAAAGACAGTCCACAGCCTCTCCACATTAAGAGGCCCCCAACATCCTGTCTCACATGCGGTCAGCATTGCCTGCCAAACTGAGAAACACTAGAAATTTATGTGCTAATATTAACCGCTGTAAGATGTCACGGTGCAGCAGCTGTTTTGGGGGGACCAGTGATAGATGGACATCCAGACAGTACAAATCAAGAGTGGGACATCTTGAGTGACATAAAAAGATCCAGAGAGAGATGGATTTCACTCTAAGCTGTCAGTCTCATCCTCCCCAGGTTCACCTCAGCTATGTTCTTCTGTTCTCATGCAACACCCCCTCATACACATAAATCTAGAGAACTCAACCACCAGCACGGAAAACATCTCTGATTAACTAGCTGGAGGAGAATCCTGCACTTGAGCTGTTGAGAGCGTGTTCACAGTAATAACTGCAGTCATTCATCTCCACTGAGACTTTTGCAGTCACTTTTCAAACTGCTTTTCATGTCATTTTTCCTCCCCAGAAACCAGATTTGGTTTCTGTCAACGTCTCTAAATTGCAGAATCAAGAGTTTAGCAGAAATGTTGAAAGTAAACAACCGCGATATCAACGCAATAAAATGACCTTTATGACGCACGATCCAGTGGGATTTGTGTTTAAAAATTCCAGCAGCCCACTGACATGGTATTTCAAAACTAAAATAATACTCTGCCTCCCCACTTATTGGCAAAACTACATTTTTTCACAGAGTGGCTGACTGGTTCTGGTGTCAAAAAGTACTTTTTAATGGTGTAAGTTATAACAAATTCACAGACTTGTTGAAGGTAGAAGACCACAGAGGCCATAAATTCCTCTCACTGCAGATGTTTCGATCTCTGCGGACCGAAAACACACAGCAGCAGGGAATTGAGCTACAAGTTTCATCTTGTTAAAAATGATCACGGCCTACTAACCGTGATTTAACAACTTGCAACAAACACATGAATCAGAGGCGTCTGCTGGAAGTCATTTGTTTTTGCTTATTGATTGATGGCAACACAGAATATTCACTCCCCGAGTTATGGAATGGCACTGCAGCTGAGTCCAGCTGAAGTGTTAAGTGGATATGAATGAAGTCATATTCCTCTGTGAAATATTATTATTTCAACTGAACTTCTGGTTTTTGCTCTCTTCCTACCCGGGGCGGGGGGGCGGGGGGGCACTTCACTGTCCCGTGGGCAGCTTTTGTGAGCCAAGTGTCAATAAAAAAAGGATCCATTAGTTGTTAGGAGAAATCTGACATTATAAAGTCATATTTAAAAAAACAAGTGATAAGACTTTGACTTGGGACCATATTTTAGGGTGGAAAAAGTAACACAATGTTATGGGTGAACAGTGAAAATCATCGTGAGAAGGCGCCGTCAATTATGACTATTTTTATTCATTTATTTTCCCCTGTTAGAATCCAAAATCTAGATCCCCAGTCAAGTGAAACAAAGTGTTGCCACATCAACTGAAAAGAATCTTTTATTTTTCTACGAAAAGGAATCTCAAAATAGATTGGATTTACAAACAATGAGAAGTGCAACAAAATATCTCCAGGGTTAAATCCACATTGTTTTCATCCACATTAAAATAAAGTGAATGTTTTCCCCCGAAACCCCGTCCTGTTTTCATTTGAATGTAACACCCTCCACCTGCTAACGTTCCGCTGCTCCCCAGTCTTGATGATGAATGACATTGAAATGAATCCACGAGTCTTGCAACTAAGTGATTTCTGATCTTCGCAGTGCTTTTGCATTCGTATTTTAACCTTGTGATTTTTTATTTCAATTAGTCCAGGAATAGTTTGATAATGTCTAAAAACAGCCTTGTCTAAAAATGAAATGTGGTCCTCCAGAGATGTTTGTGTTTGAGCACTGAGGACGATAAAACCCCTCAGATACATATGTAAAGTATGATAAACCACCCATCCAATCACTTCCTTCTGTTGGCCACACACCTCTCCATTCCTCCACCTGCCCAGAGGTTTTCAGGGGCCCAGTTCACCCCCAGAATCCATAAAGTCCTCATTATCATTGTTGTAAATGTTGGATCAGTGTGTTTGGCTTTATGAATGTTCTGATGGTCTCTCCATTCATTTCTATTGCTTCCGGTCATGTGATCGACGACAACTGAAGACGAGGACAAGCTGGAAAACGTAGCTTTATAAAACACAATATTCAATTGAATCACTCAGCTCAAGTGGCTCACAGCTTGTCAACACCTTTGCTAAGATTGTTTCTGAAGTGCAGCTGTCAGCCGGGAAACACGAGAGGCCTTCAAATTTAAGGCATTTTAGTGTGATTTTTGCAACATATGACCACTGGCAACTTTGTTTTCAGTTTTGCTAATATAATGAAATTGACAGAGGAGTGGTTTTTGGATGCACAGCTCTGCATGAGGAGGAGTGGGAGGGGACACAGGAGGGGCTTGGGAGCACCGTAGTGGTTTCTCCCAGGAAAGAGACAAATGCCCCACCAGATGACAAATTTTGTTGAGAGGAATCAATACGAACAAGCAAGTAACTTTTTAACTTTTTTTTTTTTTTTAAATAAAAAAGGGGGGGAAATTTGCATCCACCGAAAAGCACCATTTCGGGCTTGATCTGTGCAACATGTCTATTGTAGACCTTCACAAGAGGGAAACTTTTGCCAAAAAAAAGTTACTTCCCAAGTACTTAAAGAAAACAAAAAAAACGTTGGGGGGCTTCTTTAAACCCTGTAAAACGTCCAGTGTCACTGAGTCACAAGTATAATTAGCCTACCGTTGCTTTTATATGGAGGCCATTATCACTGGCTATAAACAGCCACTGTAGTCAGTCGTCCCCCTTTTTTTCCCTAAAAATGCAGGCGCAGTCGTGCTTTAATGGCCTCATATGCACCACATACGTCCAACACGTGTGGCGTTTCGCCTCGGTGATGTGTGCTCTCACTCTGTGAATTTCATATTCATCTAAAGCCCCCGGCCAGGAGGAATTAAGAAATACCATGAGCAGAGAAACACAACAGCTTCCCCTGACAGGTTTTCACTTTGTCCATCCACTCGGTCGCGATACATATTGAACGCATTGAAAGTTTGATTAATTCTCGGTTGTTCAACGCCAAGAAAGGTGCAGCGCAGATCACATAGCGGAGTTTGTGTGCAGCACACATGTACCATTTCTGTGGAAGACTCCCACTTTTTGGTCATTAGCTGGAATAAGCGTCGGCTTTCATTATAAAAACACCCGCTCTTGAATCCCACTGTTTTATTGGGCCTAGGTATTTTAATATGACTGGTTCTTCGACTTGAAATGGAAGGCTGGTGTAAGAATAATCAACACCTGTTAGCATTAGAGCCTCTGGAAGGAGAGTTTTTCTACTCTGTAGTTGGAAGGACCAAAGTTAAACACCATGAGAGCTGCGACAAGGTAAATTCAATAAATGTGTATCCGATTCAGGCGGACCTCACAGTGAGCTAGGGGGGAAGGCGGGTTTTAATAAATGCTGGGACTGATGTTTAAATCAAAGTAAAAAAACAACTTTCATCAGTTAGCTCCCAAGTCAGGCTGAACTGCTACTGAAAGGTGGATTCACTGGCTCGTGCCGGGGGTTATTACACTATTGTTTAGTGGACAGATGACTAGCATCCCTGAAGAGCAAATAACAGCTGAGATTTTTCTCGGAAAAAAGATCCTTCTGTTTATGCTTTTTATTTATTATTTTAATCCTTAGTATGATTATGACCTTTGCTAAGATTGTTTCTGCTGCGTTGTGCGCGGTTTGGAACGCTACTGCTGAAAATCACGATCATGGCGGGAATGAGCTGGAGCTGGATTTTCTTTTGTACCTCCTGCTTGGAGGTCATGGGATCTTGGCATCAGTCTGTCTGTTAAAAAATACTCAAACAAAATGGTACAATGGATTTCACGACCTAGAGACCAGAAACAGACTATTAATATTCAATAGTGCTGCGTGCAAGTTCCACTGTGCTACTGCTACCGGCTGCCAGATTGACCTCATTTTAATTTGACAATTAATGATATCAATGAAATTTCAAAAGCCGAAAACTAAAAATAGTAAATGGCTCTTACTTATGTAGCGCCTTCCATGCTTATCCATCAACCAAAGTGCTTTACACTAAGTCACCCACTCTCTGACAGCAGTAGGCTGTGACACAGCGCGGCATCTGAACCATCAGGAGTAAACCAGGGTTAAGTGTTTTGCTCAAGGACACAACGACACAAACACATCAGGGATCGAACCGGCCACCTATCAGTCACAGGCCGACCACTCGACCATCTGAGCAATGTTGCCCTAGATCCAAGTCTTCAATTTCTAATGGGTATAACTGCACAATCTCTGTGCACTAGGGTCGAGGGGTGGGCGGAGCCTATCTCACCTACAATGAGCCAGACAGCAGAGGACACCCTGGACAGGTCACCGGTCCATCAACAGGCAGATATAGGGGGACAACCACTCACAGTTTTGAACTACTGCTTTACCACTACCTACTTTCAGGAGTACCCAGAGGAAACCCCCAATGTGTGACGAGGATACAGACTCAGTCTCAGTATTATTCATTTATTCACTCTTTCATTTTGTTGTGCTCGTTCCCTAACATGATCTAATTTTCACAAATAAATGTAATGCTCAATGACACTGCCAGTTTGTCTTCAACACTTTCAGTAATCGACTTATCAGTCTGAGTTTATGAATAAATAGTGTCCCACTCAACAGCTGCCATCTTTGTTTTGCTGCAGAATTGCTCTGTTTTTCTGTGTTTATGTCACACATTTATGGTTGGTAAGATTTAACTTGACAATAATAACTGAAGAATAAGCAAAAATAAATAGAAATACATAAGTACTTGACATGCATGACTGTGTGGGTCTTCACTTAAGTTGCCAAGCTAGCTGAAGATTGATATTGCTTCTGATAGGATTGATATCTAAACAAATCAAAAGCCAGGACTGCTGAAACTTAATGTTTGGAACATCTGTGATTTGACTGTCAAAACCACACTGTGGCAAGAGTTCTTGAATTTGGAATGCTAACATTAGCCATAGACAGGAATATGTGGCCAACACTGAGCTTTTCTTTTTTTTGTTCCTGGCTGGAAAGTGTCTGGATTAATTTACTTCATCAAAAGACAAATTCTCCGTTCGGTTTGGCTCACTGGGGTTGTTCTGCGTGAGTGAGAACCGAGAGCTAAATTGTGCTTTCACACATGTTTTAATTCAGAGCCTTTCCATTAGAAGCCCTTCGATTGAGAGGAAATTGTTCGCTAGAAAAATAAAGCTCAGGCCATCTGCCTTCTTTCAACTTTCTATGGAGAGTCATTTTGAAGTTTCTCCAGGGCTGTTTTCGGGACCATGTGTTGTGTAAGAAGTCAACACAGTCATTTACAATATTTGCATGATAAATCGGACTTCGCTGAGGTTCAGCTCGGGAAGGTTTCTGCGGGGGCTTCGAGTCTGATGCTTATCAACCTCCGTACGAAGTTGAGTGAAGCGGGCTGACATGGGCCCCTGCGGAGAGGAAAGATCGCGGGACAAAAGCAGAGGGCAGAGCGGCCGCCTGCGACAAAGAAAGGGTAAAGGGATTTTATCCAGGGAGGAGAGAAAAGACTCCCTGTGCAGATTAATAAAATAACCCTGCTTCTATACATGCCCTAATCTGGACCCTCAGAAGGAACACTTCAGAATACCTGTGGTCCGCCTCACCTGTTGCTCAGCAACAGCTGATGGGAAAAAAATCCGGTGATTAAAATTTCCTGGGTTGCAGTGTTTGACGCCCAGTATGTCCTCATTGTCTCCTCGGAGCTTCATGAAAGGGGGAGTGAGCGAGGGAGAGAACATGCAAACCTTCTCACTCCAGCCTGAGGGCGGCTGCTCTCACTCTTCTCCGATTGAAAGAAACGTGACGGACGCTCATTTGAAAACACGGACGTGGAATTTCACTTAAGCGCTCGGTTTACATAAAGTGTTGCTGTCAAACTCATCGAAGGAAGGAATGTGTAGCCGATGCTCGGCTAAATGAGTCATGGCTGCTGAGGGGATTCCGTCTGGGGTCTCAAATGGAAAAATGTGCAAAGAATGGAGTGTAAGAAATAAAGAAATAAAATAATAAAGTCAAACAGAACATTTAAAGGGGCCCCTCTAAGCATTTCCATGTTGTTGTTATCTACAGTGCTAGCAAGACGAGACGTCACCACAATGTTCGTCCAGTTCCGAGATATCACTTATAGATAACACAAAATGCTCTGTTTCGCTACAGTCCTCGTTCTGTCTTTAATCCTCCTTTAAATAACAGGTTTTAAATGCTTCAGTAGTTCATATTTTGGATCAGTTGAAACCATACCAGAGTCAAAATACCATTTTTGTAGTCCCTGTCACATTTTATAGGAGGCAGCCATTTTTTAAACTATAGGATGATAAACCTAAAACTATGTATACATATATAAATAATAATAATAATAACTAATAATAACAGAAACATTTAAGCACTGTAAAAATCAGTTATTTTTTCTTATCTATGCATGAGCCTTGAGGAAAAAGTCTGCGTATCAGAGTCACTCTGCGCTGGAGGGCGTGGCTTTGGGTTCGGTCTGAAAAAAGGGGGCTGGACTTTTGAATTCAAAATGTCGCTAATTTACACTGTTTTCCAAGATACGTACACCATTACATACTTTGAAATTTGGCAACTGACAACATACATTTCTATGAAATTGTTTTGCTGCTCAAGGTTTTTTCATTATTCAAGTAACATCCGACTTACGACCTGCTTGACTGTAGACCTCATTTTCGATCAGAATGCCTTTAAGATTGTCAGTTTAGTACCTCATTGTTTTAATACTCCTTTAAGACTCCTTGGCCTCGATATTCTCCAGTTTCGAAAATATTGTTACTTTAGCGAAACTCATCTTTATATGTTGGAAACCAGAGGACTCTTGCAGTCACTCGAAATCACAGAATCTCAACTGACTCTCATGTAGCTAGAATGAGACTCAAACCCAGCGTTGCCTGTACAGCACTGACCTTCTTTCCCTCTGTATGTTCAGCTGACAGCATTTGTCCTGACGCATTATTCGTCCCGCACTACAATCTCAATCCCCATTACAATGAAATGATCCCCTTGATCACAGCAGCCACACACACTCACCTTCTCCCCAGCGCTGTCTCATAACCTCCTCTATAGAAATCAAATAATCCCTGCTCATAGGTTTAAGAATTCCAATCGTTTATTTTTAGACCATTAATGCGTGTCTTTATGTGGCTTTACTCTGACAGCACGGCACGTGAGAATGGACCGTGGTTTTTATGATCTCAGCCACTGGTGATCTGTGTTGCTGCAACACTGCTGTGGATTACAGTAAAAGCTTGACTTTGAAAGTGCAAGCACATAGAGATTTGCGACTCCTGAAATGTTTGATCTGCAGAAATATTTCCAGGTCTGTTCCCCTTCTGCTGAATTTTTGGAAGCTTAGTTGACATGCTACTTTTGTGAACTGTTGGGGCCGTTCTCTTCTAAGGGAGTGTTGACAAAGTCACTCCAGAAAAAATGTTGAGGTCTGAATATGACATGTAGGAAACACGCACTGTGTATTATGATGTAAATGCAGATTGCAATTCTCTTCACTGTGGGGTTCCGCAAGGGTCAAACCCTGCCACATTCTAGTTTCTCCACAGAATTTAAAGTATTTCAGTTATTCCTTAGGGTTGGTGGGGCAAATACCAGCTCCATAACATGAAGATTTTGGTTCAATATTTTAGGCAACATAATGAAAATGTGTCATACAGTATATAGAGGGTCTCTTCCACCATAAAGAAATGTCAGTCGAAAACAGATGATGTTTATGTTGTAATTACCTATAATGAAATGTCTTAAAAAGCGAATCTCCCGCCATATTGATCCTCAGTTTTAGGCATTCAGTTGACAATAATAGGCGCTAAATGGCGCTGCATGACAGTTCTGCTTATCATCTCTGCACACTTTCCTGTGAAACTAACTACAGAGAAGGATGGTTTTGATCACTGATACCATGAGAGCTTCAAATGTTTAAAGTAATACACTATTAAGAGTCCCATTTGCTTAGCTTTTGTTTGTGTCAAGCAAGGCAGCAGGGGGCAGGACAGACCACCACCTACACACGGTCATAAATTACAATACAAATAAAACACAACTTCTATACATATTGAATATCAAGACAAGTTTAAATCTTGCTTTATTCTTGTTTTTGCTTCATTTGTTGCCCCCTCTGGTTATGTTCCAGTATTACACAAATATGGCTTTTCACCCGAATGAACCCTGAAACACTGCAACTGAGCAGCGCTTTTTATTCATGGCAGGAATATGACGAAGCATGATGTCAGGTGAACTACACGGTCTACCACGGGCGGGAGGGTTCATGCACCTGCCCGACTTCATTTACAGGCGCTGAGTGAATCTCTCACTGGACGGTCACAGGGACTGACCAAGTGACCTTAACCTTCCGCACCCCAGCCCCTCGTGCACACCGCACACGCACCCAAACACACAGTCCTCGCCACAGGGGACGATGGGTCTGGTTCGGGGTGGGACACAAAGAGCCGCATTATTCTTCTATATCACTTACACCAGACTGTGACACAGACCCGACGGGAAGGGGGGATGAAGGGGGATCTCGTGGGGCGGATCAGAACTTCACCAGAAATCTTCTTTATAATTATCGTCTTTTGATGAATAATAAATTGTGACCCAAAAAGAAGTCTCTTTATTCGAGACTCGAAGGCTTTGAGGCTGGAACTCATTTGACTCTCACTTTAAACATTTTCACGCATCCTCATATCAAATCATTTATTTTGTTCATGCGGCTGCTCAAGGGAGGACACACGTTCAGGAACCAAAAAAAGGGAGGGGGGTATGTTTCAGCCGCACATTCTATCTCAGGATGTAAACTCATGTTCACTCATACGCCTTCATTGGTCATAAAAGTGGTGGCTCTACTCTGAGTGGCAAAAAAAGCAATAATAATAATATTATCATTATAATATTTAAAAACAACTTGTTCACAGGAGTTTTTGGCTTACAGCAGAGAACTGTAGCCTCCGATTTCAAATAGAGGGGTCACTTTTATTAGTTGTTTTTTTTATTGTTATTATTATTAACTGAAGTCTGTAATACATGTAATAACAACAAGTTGCCGGTTTCCACCCCCAATGTGATTTTACAACTCAATATTGTCAATGTCTTTACATTTAATTTCTCAATCCCTTTTGTTGGCATTTGAAAAATGATTGATAGCATTTTGCTATCAGGCTGCAGGTGGCAGCAGTTGTGCATCAATTGTTTAAATATTTAAAAAAGATTTGTGGTCTATACCGACAGACTAACGTGTCTGACATGCGAGGTTTTGACTTCATGGAGTTCGTGTCATGTGACTGTCAGAAGTGCTATACCGATGCGGGGTTTACTGCAGCCCTACACGGCCACAAGATGCCTTGACTACATTCTTCTAAAAAAAAAATTGCAACAGGTTATTGGAAAGCAGCTCTACTCTGAGTCTACAAGGGATGACTTCCTATAAGGAAAATGATGAACACCTTTGATTTTAATACGCTTCTTCTTGGCTTAACTAAAAGCAGGCCTTATTGCGATCCAAGTACAACAGTGGAACTTGGACTTCAGCTCCATAGATTAGTACTGTTGTAAGTATTGAAACACAAACCTCGTGTTGTTTCAAGTAAATATCTCTGAGCTCATGATCTGGCTAAAAGACGAGGCATTCGTTTCAAGTTAGTGTCGAATGTGGGCTTGGTCTCACTCCTTTATTTCCCTGTTCCACACGTGGCAACGAAGCGATGGCCAGCAGCGCGCTCCCCGCAGCAGGGAAGGGTCAAGTGCTACAGTAGGTCATAATTTACTGGTGCTAATGCTTGTCTGCTTGGAAAGAGCTTCAATGGAGCTAACTCCCTCTAGAGGAGACCACAGTGTTTTTTCTTTTCATGAACGTGAAATGCAAGGCTTTCTGTCCGTCACTTTCACCAAAGTATCAGTCCCAAATGAGTCCAAAACAAGCAGGCAGCGAGGGGTTATGTCTGCTAACTTCACATCATGGTGGATGCTTAATAGCGGCACGTGGAACAGAATGCATGACAATGAACTGGCAGGTGGATCTCATGTTGAGTTCAGAAAGGTACTCGGTATTTTGACCGTTGAGCAAGGATCGTGCACAAGAGCAGCTGCACTGAGCTGAAGTGAAAGTGTAGTGGCTGTTTGCACTGGAGGGGCTGGTCGACTTGTTTGTGCAGAGGTCAGCATCATTTCAGTTGGCTGTGAGTGATGATCAGGGTGGTTTCCGGGGCTTTTAAAAATGCCCTCCAAAAAACTCCTGATATTATTCAAGCACTTACCAAAAAAACTCTGTTTTTTGTTTTACAAAGTATGTTTCCTGAATTATCCGGCTACTTTGAAATCCCCAAGAACCACCAACTTCCAGGCGACGCTCATGGCTGCGTGGTGACTCCTTTCTCCTGCGCCACTGCTCTTAACAAAAAAGTAAATTGTACTGGGAGAAAAAAAGCTGGAAAATCACAAATAAACCTTCAAAAACACAATTTCATCTTAGGTATATAATAATTTACTTTATCCTTTCTATCAGGTTGCAAAACCAAGGTAAGCAGCAATGAAGAATTAAACTATACTCTTATAAGAGTCTCCTTTGAAACATCATTTCTTGACTCAGAAACTTAAGGCATGACTTTTATGTATTATGACTTCTATGTATATTAGACTAATTGCCTTTTAGATAAAAATTTGTTTACATTATAAAGCGTTTCTACGTTGTTGATTAGAATAAATAATAATAAAAAATAATTTAAATCAAGTAAAATGTGGGAGTGCTGCTAAAAACGCATGCATCCGTATAATTCAATTTTTTTTCTTCTTTTTTTATGTCTGTCTCCCACGGCAATGAACTTTAAATCTTAAGTCAACTCTGTCGACATTTGCTGGAGGAACAATGTCAGAGAGCGTTGAAATAACTCCAGCGTCTCTCTCTCTCTCTCTCTCTCTCGCTCTGTAACGCGGGGGGTTTCGCTCTAAATAAACTAACATAGGACAGAAACGGGTTGGGGGTGCAGGGAGGTGAAGTCATCAGCGGGTCGGCAGGAGGGAGTGAATGAGTTTCAGTGCGTAAAAGCGCACTTGAGTTTCAGGCAGAGGAGTGAAACGTCGCGCGCTCCACGCTCGGGCAAACTTTTAACTTGTGCCATTTTTAAAATTGTATTTCTTTGCTCCTCTGGTGCCTTTTCTTCTTCTTCTTCTGATGTAATTCTTGCTCTGGTGGGCTTCTGTGGATGCTAGAGGGAAGCGGACAACTGGATCCACGGCGCAGCAGAGGAGCAGGACCGGTGGCGTGAAAGCTCTGGAGGAATTTTACGCAACGTTTTTTGCCTTATTTGAGAGATCATATCGGAGGGAATGGTCATATTTGCATCACGGATAAAGGAGTCCTGACTCGGTCTGACGCGAACACAGACCTTCTGAAGGATGATTATACAAACGAGTTTCATCAATCAATGGCCCGATGTGTATCACCACAGCATGTCACCCGGGTCCGGCACGTTTTAGGAAGCATCCATCCCCAGCCATCTGCCTCAGTGAGAGGCAGCGCGTCAGGAGACTCTGAGTGGAGAAGTGTTTCGGTGAACATTGGCGGCTTCATCCGTGGGCTACTATGCAATTACAACTGATCTCCTTTGTTTTGATCATCTTGCACGGCATGGAATACACTGGATGTCAGCAGCACAGCAGCTCCAGACACCGGCAACATAAACGTGAGTAAAGTCTGGCGCTAACACGCAGCAGAGCGCGCTGCTGAGATAACGCAGAAGCGCGCAAGCTCCCGTTTAAACCAAAACTTTGAAGCGATTTGTCTTGGTGTGGATATTTACGCGACGATGTCGCTTCATTTGGGGCTTTATTCTCATACTCCCCCGCATTAAAATCGTCTATTTTATTGCTTTACTTTGCGTTTTTAATACGGCTACCAGGTCAGCTGACATGGACCTGAGCTCCAGTTTCACTGTGCGCCGCTCCGTTAATTGGAGATCGAATTGAACTGGCGGACACCTGAAGCCTCCGTTCTGTCGCCTGCGCTGCCCGCTAGTGGCCAAAGGAGGGATTACACCTCCGTTGAAATAACGTCAATTCCGCGCCGCTATAAACCGAAAATCGAAGACCGAGACCTCGATCCTCGCTGATGTGCATCGAACAACTGTCAGTGACAATTGACGGAATTCCGACTTAAGAATATTCCACTCTGTGCAGTACAAGTTCATGGAGTTCAATCTGACGTTTGTAGAGATTTAATAGATCTGTTTTGTAATTCATAGGAATATTTAGCTTTTTTGTGTGCGTACTTCACAAATGGAAAACGAGAACTCAAACGCAAGTCAGTAGAAATGCAAGTCTGTGTCCTAAAATAAAATAGTTAACAGCCATTTTAGCTCAAAAACATGCTGGAGAAATCCAAATCTTGATAAAGAGAACATATTGTCTCGCCTTAATAAATACATCACAATAGTTAACGCTGCAATCTTCTGGAATGATTCTTTCAATTTCGTCATGAAACTGTCTGGCACTCCCACAAATGCAAATACCAGGGTCTTATCTCCACTGTACGATCCATTTAAATCACATTTATTGTTCAGCAGAAACAGTCTTAGGCAGAATACTCGGCGGGGAAAACATTCTCCAGTTGTATTTCTATCCTCCATCTTATCTCTGACGACGTGAAATATGTATCAATAAAGTCTTCTTTCTCATTTCTCCTCCACACGCTTTATCTCCGAGGGTCTCCAGATGTGTCCTGTGACTAAGAGGAGCGGTGATAAGTGGAATATTCCGTGTATCTCCTGCCAGCGTGGCAGCAGACTGTCTGTGATCAACAATAATAGAGCGGAGGAGTGATGTTTTTATCCCTGCCACCTGTGGCCGAAACCTCCCTCCGCTCACTTTTATTCCTCTCGCATATCTGCTCTCATCTGCTCTCCAGAATGTGGAAAGAACCTTAAATATGTAGGAGAATTTCTTCTTTTTTTTAATCATATTCATTTCATCTGGTTAATGTCGAAGATTCAAGAGTTGTTCATTCCTGGTTTGTGTTCTGAAGCTCAAGTGAAGCTAAATGCTAAATGCTAGCATAGAAATACGGCAAAACAAGGCACTTGTTGTACAGAGATTTTTATCATTTCTGGTGATATTTAGGTGATTTTCTTCCAGTGTTTTGGGATCTGTTTTAACAAATATTGTCATGATGGTTTTAAGCGTATCATTTTATTTTTCGAAAGCCAAGACAGTAATTATTTTTTAATAATAACAGATTCTGCAACTCCTTTGTAAATACTATATTATTATTAATATTATGTTTTTCGCATAGTAGAGCGAGCACTGACGTACAACCTCGGCCAAAAGTTGCTGAATATGGAAAATAAAAATACCTTATGCAACAAGAAATGATTAAATAATAAGAAAATATACTGTCAGAATGAGTCAGTTTTGCTTAACAGATGTAATAATATTTAAAAGGAGGAATCCAAAAGACATGTTTACAAAATTAATATGACTAAATGTCATGAAGAAAGTGGCCAACATTTCCTTAAAGCATGATGGGAAAAAAATTCTGTGCAGGATTTGTAAATATTAGATTTAATTTCAATATAAATAACAGATGATGATGATTATTGTTGTTGTTGTTGTTGTTGTTGTTGCTATGCTGAAGTGGCTGAAGAGAAACAATATAAATAACAATGAGGCTAGAAAAACAAAAGACGAAAAGCATAGGAAAACATTCACATCTCCTCCCGAATTTGAAATATTTTACCCTTTAACGTCATGTCGACATTTCATTCTTCGATATCCATGTTTGTTCCCATGTTATATGGGTCTGTAATTAGATTTCAGTCATCCGTTTCGAAGGAAAGTATAATGAAATTGTGGGCAGGTACATGCAATGGGATACATAGATGAAAATGCATGTCTATATAAATGTACCATGAAATGTCTCTGTTTATTTATGTGGATCAATGAAAGCATCAGACTTTGAAGTCAGAACATTCTGACAATTATTACATGATCCCGGCTTTACATAGTAATAAGAATGAAAACAAAACATTGTAGATACTGCAGTGTTGTAATAAGAATAATGTTTGATTGAATGATTGAAGAATAAGATGCAATGAGACATCAAAACCAGAAGGTTCCAAACCCGTCTCAAGATTGGGTGGCATTTTGTAGTTATCTCTTGTTATAGCGATGTGTAGCCCTCTACGGTCCAAAACCTAGAAGTAGCAGAACTGATGTGACGGACTGGAGACCCCTGTTTCTGTGCTTTTCAAAAAGAATCCGAAAGTATGTTAAATCAACATAAAAGTAAAGGAATTCACACAAAGATAGGAAGTGGTGATGCCAGCATTTTGACGTATTAATATGAGAGACACAATGAATATCCATATTCGATCAGGCAAACATGAATTCAAATAATTTTCTACAATTTCAACAATTTCCATCTCACAGTTGTTGCAGCAACTGAGTTACAATGTTGACCAGATATTGACACGGTATGTCAGATGTTACATATGTCCGGCTAAGATCATGTAAAACATGACCATTGAATTTGAGTCTGATAAAATGGTTGAGTCACATGATGAAGACAGTGTCTGTTGAATGAATGAGAACACAGAGAGGAGAAGGACACAGAGATGGCTGGAGGTCGTTGACCAGTCAGTCGACCGGGCGAAGCCTGAGGCCAGGATTCTTGCTTCCTGTCGGCGATGATGTAAAGAGGACTTCAGGGTGTGAAGTGCAGAAGTTGCTGTGAGTCACGCTACAAGACCGATGAAGCCGTACGACAGAGATGGATGGATTTCCATCTGTATTTACGTCAGAGTGAGAAGAAAGCGCTCACGCCAACGCTGAACTCATGCACGGCTCAGACAAGATGAATTAGCAGCTCGGATGAAATTCCAGATCACATCGCTTTTATTGCATATTTCTGCCGCAAAACATCTGCCTGCGTGATTCCAGGCTTGTGCGTATGTTTATTCATATCTCACTTTGTTGGTGTGATATGCAAGACGGGGTGCAAGAGCGAGTCTTCCGCCAAAATTCCTGCTTCTGACTACTGTGAATCAGGGCAGCTTGGCAGGATCCAGCGCGGGCAAATGGACAGCAGTTGTAAAGAGTGTCAAGATATTTCAAACACCATTTTAATGATCTATTGTCCGCTGGCAGCTATATTGGCTCAGGAGAGGAGGAATTAGGGCAGTTTGAAGCCCTGGCATAAAAGGCTATTCCAGTTGGAATAGCAGCTCGTCTGGAAGGGGCCGTGGATTATTTGGTCGACATGGTTCATGTATTTAGAGAAGGCTGTACGTCTGTGTTCCCTGGAAGCGTTGGTGTGGCATCCTGCCGCATGGCCGAGAGGCCCTCATCCGAGGCTCAGGTTCTCAGTATACATGTAACTCTTCGAAGCCTGACATCGATCCTGTTTGGAGTTTGGTTGTGGAGGAGTTCCAGTCGTCAGATGCGGCAAAGTTTGCTGATAAAATGTCATTTTCTTGGGTGAATCTACGTCAGGTAGCCTCACACGGTCAGGTAACATCTGTTCTTGAGGTCATTTGGAGGGCAGAGCATGCAGGGAAACACTGCCACCTGTTGGGTGGCTAGTACATTGTCTTTTCTCATGCCACAACAAGAGCTTCAGCACGTAAAATATAAAAAGATTCTAGAATGGTTAAAGTAAAGGGGCGGTGCTCCTTAACATTCGGCTGCTAATGTTCAGTGTCATGCTACTTGGTATATCTACTACCTCATATGATCATGAGCTTGTTTTCATGGTTTTTTCTCTGGATATACTTTGGTTGTGAAAGTCCACATTTCGATTGCCAGTTTACTACGCCATCAACGTGAGAATGTCTTGATCATTCACAATTTAGCAATGTCAGCACCTTGAAAAAAGCTCATGGTCATATAGGTATTCTGTACATAGCAAGCAGCAACATGTGAAGTGAGTCACCCAACCCATCCTCACACCCATGGCATTGGGAAAGTACACTTTTATGTCATGATTTCGGAAGGATGGACCCAAGTGCAGGAAGTACCAGTCAACCGAAGGCACTGTAGACGAGATTAAATTAAAGAGATTTAATCGAAGAATAGATAATAAACAGACAGACAAGTAATGATAACAAAAGACGCGAGAACGCGGACCAGGAACAACACGTAGGGACTGGGGAAGAATCTGAGAACACAAGAGAGGCGAATTAGAATTCAAGCCTAAAACTGGGAGAACGCAAAACACCCTTGGAGTTAAGCTCACGAGGCGGCAATAAACAGAAGGCGCTCGGTGGTGGAGAAAGACACACACAGGAATAAACTACGTCGGAGAGAGAAATGAAAAGTGAGACTATAAAACTGCTCACATGCGGGCTGAACGGCAAAGTGGAGATACAGAAACGGAGCAAGGAGGAACGAGGAACTAAAGGAGGCGGCTGAACAGGGAATCGAGCGCACAGAGAAAATCTACAAAAAGGTCAGGGAGGAAATCGAGAGCATGGAAGCATTGATCGAGTTACCGTAACGGAACGAGAAGCAACCATCTGGCAACAGGAACTGGCGTTGATGGGTTCATATTCTTGGAAGGCTTGATCAGGGAATGAATGCCAGATGTGTTGCCCGTGAAGCTGGAGAGAAAGGAGGAACAGGAAACAAGAACAACCGAGAGTAGCAAAATAAAAGCACGACATAGAACACGGAGGAAATACAAGAATGAACGGAACAGTGCGGACGTGACATTTTACATACTATACTGACAACAAAGGCAGCCTTCTTCAGCATAGGTGTTTCGGGGGATGGTTCAATGGATACCTAACTCAAACCTCCATCTTTTTACGTGTTAAATTGGTAATCTAATGCATCAACATGCAATGCTGAAGGCTGCCTTTGTCATCAGTATTGAATGCAAAAGTCTACTTTCCCTAAGTCAATATATTATGCCATGGGAGTGACGATGGGTTGCATGTGTCGCCTCCTCACACATCGTAACCCCAACCATTGTTTTTGTCAACATGTAACTTGTGCTGTGTTGGTTGGCTTGGGCCAGCGAGTGAGTCTTCAGGTGAATGAAGGCTTCAATCATAAGGGCTTTTTGTTCACACGCACGGGAGCAGGACAGCAAGCTTGATTCAAGGACTAGTGATGGGCTAATGGGGCTTCATGAAACAGTTTCAAAGCTCAGTTGGTGACACCCTTGGTGTGAAATCTGAGGTTTCATTAAAATGGTTGTTCAAATCTAAACATTTATGAGCAGAGTGCAGCATCTAGTGGGCTCTGTATATGAGGACACTTGTTTCATGAAGCGTCATTAGCCCATCACTATGAAGAACCACTGTTGGGGAGGAGAGATGACTCGAGACGCAGCTCTCAATATATATATGTTATATATATATATATACATGTATATATGCCATTCAGTGTTGTCTGCGAGTAAATGGTACCGCAAAATGGATTGTCGTCTTGTGTGTGGCTACCTTTGTCTCTCCACTTATAGTAAGAGACAGGGACTTCAGAAGATCTTCATTCACCTTGTGTAAGGATCATGAGTGCAGTGGGAAGAATAACTGGTGTTTTGGTTCTTGATGTTGACTTTTCAATAGTGGATGATGGTCATTATTAGGTGTGAGCTACTTCAGTATGTGGCACTGGATGTGTGGAGACGACCTCCAAGTCTGAGGCTGTGTTCCTCCACAGGAGCCTGCTGGATCCATGTATGAGAGGCAGTGTTAGCTTCAGGTCAGAGAACTGACCAGAGGATCTGTTAGTGTTGAAATACAAAAAAGGATGCTCTATTGTTGGTGTCTGTCACATCCGTGTTCTGGAATTGTCTTGCATTTGCAAACACAGACGTAATCTAACATACATGATTATTTAATTATATATTTAATCCCAGTCTGAAAGGGCTAAATATGTATCATGTGACAGCAGGGCTTCAATGCTGCACAAATAAATAATTTTAAATACCCCACTTTTTCCTTTTATCGGGGAGGTGAGTTTAGGGCGTGTGAGTGCAACCTGTTTCGAGACGTCCAAGACGTGGTGCCGAAATGAAATGAAACGCGTCTTGCATCCAACTGATGGTTTTATAAAGTAATATAGACACTTCTTGCTCTGCAAATGAGAAATCACCATGTTTAAGCATGAATTGTTCTATTAAATGGTAGAAATATTTGTGTTGGAAGAGCAGAAATTTGGATGGATTTGGCAAATGGTTCAACGTTAAATATTTATTCATTATAAGTGGTCCATAAAAACAGAAGTATCATGAGTCAAATATGATTCTTACCCCGTCTCCTGCTTTGAATTTGGTGTGTGATTCATGCAGAGCGTATGTGTTCTTTCTGGCATTTTGTTATCCACCATGTAGTCATCCAGTTCAACTGCACTTTGGTTTGACAGCACTCTGTGTATAAGCAAAAATCCACTGCTCTAACAGACTTCTTTGTGTTAACAGAGATCTCTGGTGTGAGCTCGGGGTGCCAGCAGGGCGGCTGTCTGACCTGCTCTGACTACAATGGGTGCCTGTCCTGCAGGCCGCGCTTCTTCATGCACCTGGAGAGGATCGGGATGAAGCAGATCGGGGTGTGCATGACGTCCTGCCCTCCAGGCTTCTACGGCACTCGCTCTCCAGACAGAAACACCTGCACAAGTAAGCACCCGGATGCTCCCACACGTTGTATATTTAAAACACACACTGTTAGGAACAATTTAACACTGGTTGTCTGGTTCTCTGTCAGAGTGCAGGTCGGAGTGTGACTCCTGTTTCAACAAGAACTTCTGCACGCGCTGTCGACCGGGGTTCTACCTTCACCTGGGTAAATGCCAGGAGAGCTGCCCTGACGGGCTGGTCCGCAGCGACGCACACAGAGAGTGTGTTCTCAGTAAGTGTGGAGAGGCTTCACTTGCTTGTTGTTCAAATCAGACTGAATGAACTTCTTTCTGCAGGTAAACCACTTGAGATTTTTGGCTCAAAACCTGATTTAAAACAACCTACTGTCACTGTATGAGGACCTTAAAATCATATGTAATAAGTTCCCATTTGGTATAAGCAAGTTAGACGCTATTTTGGAATGCTCTTCGTGCACCTCCAGTTGCAGCTCTCCCTCAGGAGGACATAAGGCGAATCTCACAACACCTATACAATATAAACTTGAGCTATGAACAAGCACATCATTGGCCACAACTCATGAATGTACTAAGTACAAGTAGACTCCAGCACTGCATAACAGTGTGTGGATGAAGAGACAGAGCTATTTCCAGATTCCGAGAAGAAAGATGTGTTGGATTTAACTCATAAATTCATTTTTTACTCACAACAAGAGATTGTGGAATGAATTGTTTAACTTGTGTGTCTGCAGAGTGTCCTGCCGACTGTGAATCTTGCGTGAATAGTGAGACGTGTACAAGGTGCCGGGCGGGCCTGTACCAGCTCAATGGAAGGTGCCACCACGTGTGTCCAGACGACTTTGAGCCCAGCGACAAACTCATGGAGTGCACCCCTCAAGGTCAGTCAGTACAGACTTAAGAGACCTTTTCTTGTTTAAGCCAGAAACCGATGATCCTATCCCGAATCTGCACGACAGTTCACTGTGAGGTGGGGGAGTGGAGCGAGTGGAGTCCCTGCTCTCGCTCCGGCAGAACCTGTGGCTTCAAGCGGGGTCAGGAGACCCGCACGAGGCAGGTCCAGCAGTACCCATCTCCGTTTGGCAAGCCGTGCCCCGACATCTCTGAGATCAAGGAGTGTCTGGTGAAGAGAAGAAAATGTCCAGGTAAATACACACACTGAGAAGAAGAACGCGAGGAAGCAGTCCCCGCGGTTCGCATTTATCTGTGCCAAGCTCTGTCCCTAAATCCTCGTGATCCATCATCAGAGCTTAAGTTGTCAAAACTTCAATTAGAAAAGTGGATACAGGGCAGATTTCCCCGTGTCCTCGCTGCTGACCCATCACACTCTCTCCCAACTTTGTATCTGCGACACATGGCACAAATTGAACCCTCTATGAATTCCAGACGTCGCTGCTTGTACAATCAGAGCGAGTCATTCTTCCGCTGAGGACTGTTTACTCAGAGGATTGTCATTGTGGTTAGAGTGTGGATAGTGGGGGGAACACACATGTGCGATGTTGCAATGGTTTTTGTTGTGTGTTTTCCCATGTGGCCTCTTTGGATTTTTAAACAGTAAAAAAGGTTTTTCTCTGCTCCTAGTAAACGGGCAATAGCGTGATCATTGTCTAATGAACAAAGTGAAAACTGCTTTCAGTCACTCTTGTCTCTGCGTAAAAGCCCACAGTGCGGTGTGGCTATTTACCATGGCTTTGTGCGATGTGTACACTGCGAGCGTGTGGTTACCGAGGTGGTCGGCGGCTACGGCTGGATGTTTTTTCGCCTAGGCTTCGTAGTGTTAAATGACAGATCGCAGACGGGGTATGAGGGGAGGCTGAGATCCAGCCCCTCGGGGCCTCACATTTACAGAACAAACACAGTGTGTGTCTGTGTTTCCGTACGTGTGTGATGCAGCAGAAAAGCTCTGGAACAGAAACAGCCAGCTCAACATCAACATCCTCCCCCTGGGAGGCACGCGGCGACCAGGGGATCAGTATTGGTTTATCCCCACAGCTGCCAACACACACACTCACCCATGTACAATCTCAACTTCAGACACACTTTCTGTAAAGTTACCCACACACACACACTAAGCAGTTGTCACAAGTCAGGAACTTTTGAATTCCTCAGTGTGCCCTCCGTTACCACTGTTATCTTGGTGTTTCAATTTCTGTATCTCTCCGCTGATCCATTCCCCTGTCCTCATCCTCTACACACACTCCCTCACCCACCAAAGAAAACAGTGTCCCCCCCCTCACCACCCCCATGTAAGCTCTCTGTCGGCGCATCCCAGTCAGTCAAGTCGGTGCCGAGACTTTAGTATGGTCGACAGCTCTGCTGATGGGTGAGACATAGGGGCTGCGATATTAAGAAGGAAAGGAGACGGTGACAAAAATAACAGTGAGTGAGTGTCCATTATGACCACGTGCAGCAGGTTATGTGATCGTCTGCCTTTAACTGTCAATCATGTTGGACGAAGTAACTAAAAACAATGGGCTTCATTGAAAGAACAGGTGATTTGGGTATGGTTTTCAGAGTTACCATATGGATCAGGGGTGGGCAAACTTTTTGATTCGTGGGCCACAATGGGTTCTAACATTTGACAAAGGGGCCGGACCAGGAGCAGCTGGACGGAGTGCTTTGGTAAACCCACCTCATTGGAAAAAAAAATACACATCTTGGGATGGTGATGTTGACAAGCTTACTCCAAGGAAGCTTCGCATTTTCGATGACAGCTGACACCTGGTCAAACAAGTCCTCTTCTCGTGTTCGTCCATTCAGGGACTCCATTGTCAAAAACTCCTCCGTTATTTCAAAAGTGTCGTTGCTACCTGGGATAAAAATGAGGAGCTGAGAAGTGTCTTAGATGCCATTGTTTTCATCCAGTGCTAAAGAGTACAATGTGAATGTGTGGTGATATCTTCATCTATTAGTTCTGCACGTCAAGTCACAGTCCGTCGTGTTAAGCTGATTTTCTCAAATTTGTCTTTGCTCTCCGGGCACAAAATACCTGTTGTCTCCACCATATTTTCTTTTATAAACTCGCCCCCAGGCAGATGTTTCCTGGCCTTTGCTATTATGAACAAAATCAATTTTCCTCCTTAATATTAGTGGGTGCTGCTTATATTCCAGTGCGGTTTATAGTGCGTAAAATACGGTGATAGGCCAACGCTTCACCTCAACCAAGCCAATGTATCGACAGTACGCCGTCTAGTGGGAAAACATCAGTATTGTATGGAAAATACAACATTAACAAGGTTTATTCATTTAATTTTTTCAAGTTCGGTGGCCGTGATTAAAACATTTAACGGGCCGCATGTGGCCCCCGGGCCATAGTTTGCCCATGCCTGATCTGGATCCACGAAACACTTGAAGCTAAATAGAGGGGAATCGTATTCTTTGCTCTGCAAGTGAGTGCAGAGAAGTTACAGCTATCCTCAGTACCAATGAGCTCATTGATATCAACAACATTTTAAAAGCCAAAAGAGTTACATACCATATGTAAGGGAATAATATTGAGGAAAGAAAAACACAATATGGGCATAAAAGAGCAGCACATTCAAGGTCTTGACAAGTGCGTCCAATGTTGACACTCCAAATGCCGCCAAAAACGTGGCACCATGAGTCAAGCACATGATCACATGAGGTACTATTTATACCCAGTGACATGGACTAGGATTCCAAGCGCTGAAAGTAATGGAGTGCCACCCATTTTTTTCTGGGGAACAGTAAGGTGACGTGCTGTCTGTGGCGTGAGGGAAATCCCACAGGTGGCCGCCATTTTGATCCAATGAAATCCTATCATGCAGCATGGACTTCTGTGTGACTCTGTGGGACCATTGTCAATATGTTTCGCCCTGGCAGTGAGAATATATGGCCCGGGGATTCTAGTTTGTTTTGCAATATATTACGGTATCATACACATGTAATAAGAGGGAGAGAGGGAAAAGAAGAAAGCAGGCTCTACCTGTTTATCTAGTTTGGCCTGTGAGTGATTACCCAGTGGCCCCTGCTCTGGGAGCCTCTGCGGTGAATGAGAGCTAATTATCTGTTTTGGCGCATCCTCTCATGGTTGTTTACGTTCTGCACACGCTAGGGGGTCAGTGGTCCGACCTCGGAGAGCCCCCGGTAATCCTCTTGCAGCCCTCTGACACTGATACATCCTCCTCCTCTTCCTTCCCTCCTCTTTTGCACTGCCCTCTCCTCCCCCTCTCCTCTCCTCGCTACATCACTTTCCTCCTCCGCAGTGCTTATGCAGGTATTTGCTCACTTTTCACACTTCTGTTTCTCCTTCATTTCTTTAACGTTTTTCCCCTCTTCTGACGCATTTACTCGCTTCAGGTCATGGAGAAGTATGAGTTGGACAGTGTGGAGCTGAGAAGGTCCAGAGAGAGGGGTGCACTGTGCTGATCCTGTTTTGAGGAAATAAGATTCTAGTCGCCAGATTTACAGCGCCAATCGTCCGGCTACGTAACTGCAGTGGCAACAAGCTACTTTTGGGTCAAATTTAGTCGCCCATTCCAAAGACGGCTTCTGATCATTCAAGTAGGAGGCAGTAATCGAGATTTTCTGGTTACATAACTCCATTTTTGCTCCAATGATTTGTGTAAAAAAAATAACTTTTAAAAAATATACCAACTTATTTTAAAGCTTTTTGTTTGTAGGAATTCTGCCCGCTAGCAAATTAAACCCGACAAAGCTAGTGGAAAATAGAAGCTACACTGAAGTCCTCAGTCCCGATCTGTTACATTCATAGTATTACAATGGATCAGATGAGTTCATTTTATGTTGGCAGACGATTACTAGTGGTGTGATTGGTTGGAAAAGAATTATAACACCTCATTCTTGATACTTCATAGTAGTTCTACTTGTATACAAAAGCTCTACCTGACTGCAGTGTCTCGGCACTAGAACTATTTGACAAACATAAGCCTGAGGCTAGACCAAGACTGCACAGTCAATTTATCTGGACCACAAGAGCTTTGTATAAATAGGTGTCATTCACTACTGAATTAAATAGCACCAAATATTAGACGTGTTGACATCAAAACACATAGATTTAGTAGTTTTGCACACGACAGGCTGTTTTCCTGGGCTTATAAATGTCAAGAACTTGACTTAAAACCTGACACAACTGGAAAAGTGACACAGATGGGAGAGAATTTGATAAGAGTGGATTCGTGTTTGCACTTCAAAGTCAGTACATCTTGTGTTGTGTCGGTCAATAAACAGATTTTTACTAGTAGAGTTTTTAGGAGAACCTTTATGGAAATAGTGTCACTGAGAATGCTAATGCATATTTTTCAAAAGTTCTCTGTATGATGCATGTGGCTAATTGTGTCCGCTAAGACCTTGAAAGAAACACATATTTTCAGAGTCAGAGACTTGGCAGCCTCTGCATTGTTATCTCCAGCTTCAGGATTGCGAATGTTTACACACACGTTCTCATTCGCCGAATTCTCTCTCAAGTTAACGCAGGCTAATTTGTCCTTCCATCGACCTGCAGTTCACCCCTCTATCTATGGAGCCGGATATACTGAGCGCCCCCTGCAAAGCTAAGCTGCCTCTAACTCCTTCACACACACACACACACACACACACACGCCCCCACACACAGGCACTTGATTCACTTACAGTATTGACTTCCTCAGATGTAAGTGTGGCCTCTTTAGACTTGTTTGCCAGTACAAGGAAAACATTTGAATCATAAAAATACTAGCGTATGTCTCCAGTTGTTCAGTAAAAGAATCATTACAGTCACACACCCACGCTCTCAGTGTACCCCCATCATGACATCCTGGAGCTATGAGACATGCATTCCATTTGTAGGACAGTTCATAGCCTTTAATCCCAGCATGGCTCCCGCCAAAAGCTCTCCGGACGACATAACACCCGCCACTGAGGATGTGCCACCATAAAAAACACAAAAGGATGGACGCGTGCACCCACACAATTAAACACACTTCCCCTTACCCTCAGTGCCCTCGCTCTCGCGTTTGATTGGCTTACACCATAATGTTGCCGGCGTAGTTTGGTTTAGACTCGCGTTCATCCACTGACATCCTGGATCTTTTAATGTGATGTTAGTATTGAAATCAGTGACATCATCTTTTCACACCATTGCTTTGTGAGTGGTGCGTACACAGTACAAGAAGCTAGATTTGCTGAATTGATATTTATTTAGTTAAACAGTGCCTTCATGAGAAACATGAAACATTCTTGGAGTTCGTTTTTTTAGTCTGAATCGGAAAGATGTAGCTGTAGAGATGATGAAGCTGGAGATGACGCTTCATGAAGTCCATATTTTTGCTAGATGGTGCGCTGGTCTATAATCTTCAGCTTTGGGAAACCTACTTTCATGAACCAACATCTTTTTTTTTAACTGAGGGTGCCACCTACTGGACGCAGAAAAAGATTGCCAACCTTCATGAAGCTTCATGAAGCTTTATCATTCCATCACAAACAGATTATGCCACCATGGGAAGAAAAAACATGGTCATCATTTAGAAATATCTCAGGTTTAATAAGTAGAAGTAGAATTTTTAAAAATGAGAATGACAAATAGAGAATTTTACTACTGCAGTAAAAAATTATTTTTCTGTGTAATTTTGTATGAGGAAAGTGAATAGACCTCTTTGCAAGGCAAGAATAATGAAGTTATGCAGCAGTTAGCAGGTGTAGATATGATCCCTTCAAAAAAAATAAATAAATAAATAAAATGAAGGCGAATTCGAAGGTGAATTTGGAAGCTGGAGTGTATGCGCAAAAAGTGGCAAAAAGGGCAAAAAGGGCAAATACATTTCACAAGGGGCCATATTATATAACTGTTGTGATGGGGAATGAATTAGAATATATTTATTTATATTTTCATTGTATTTATTTGTCGACAATATCAAAGAACTGAACTTATTTCAGGATAATTTTTTTTTAAATGTTTTCTTTTTTTTAAAGAAGAGCTCAAAAAACATGTAAATATGTGCCACATTGTTTTAAAAGAAAGTTAAAAAATAAATTAAAGAAAGAGATCCACATTTAAGACTGATAACAAAGAAATGGACTCAGTCATATTAAGAATCTAAATGATGAATCAGAAATCAGAAATTCTTAAAATAGAGTGACTAAATTCAACAAAAATGTGGGATTTTTACAGACCATTCTAGGGCCGGATAACTACAGGCAAAGGGCAGCATGTGGCCCCTCGGCCAGACATGAAAGTATAAGCAAAGTTGACACTCTTACTCATAGTGTATAAGACAAAACACAAACGGAAATACTCATTAAATGCAGTAACCGACATCGGTTTCACAACAGAGTTTGCTCTTACTAATGGTGCTCTGCTATGATGAGTGGAGATGCAGCGCATCCATGGACGATGTGTCACATCAGCCTCTCTAGTTCCTGTAATTTTCCCTGGCAGACATTATTCATTAAAACTTGGCCTGGAGTTTAACATCGACTGGCTGTTCCAGAACTGGCAGAGGTGTCTCTGTGGAGGTCCATTAAACACTTGTCAACACAGTTTACGCTGCGGCTGTCAGACTCATCTCCAACGTAGACACGTCCAGCGCTTTGTTAAACACTCTCCTAATCGTCTGACCTCTGCATGGATTAGGTTTCTCCTGTCTTTACAACTACAGTATGACTAATACGCTCAACTTGTAAATAGTCATGGTGTCTGCAGCGAGGCAACAATGAGAGCAAAGGGGACTTCCTGTGTTTATAGAGGGCCGGGGGCCGACCTCCAGAGAGTCAGTGGACCAGAATACTCCATTCATCAGTCCATCACTCCTCTGTACAGGCTGCTTGCTTTTGTCTGTGGTCAAATCATATTCCTTATGTATCTGATGTATGCATTAATTCTTTAAAACATCCTCATTTGAGCGCCTGGTTCAGTAAAAGTTATTTCATAAGAACTGGCTGTGAAGGAGGCCTGGAACTCCGGAGCGGACGGGAGGGAGACAGATAGGACTCTTTCTTTTTCTGCCTTTATCTCTTTCCTCCTCCCTTGCTCGGCGTCTGTGCCTACTGTCTACTTCAGCAGTTTCACAATCCATGCTCAGCCACAGCCCAGCGGCCCGGCAGGTCTGTCCACACATGCGCCACAAGGAAGGGAAAAGTTTCTGACTTCACTAGCCGGACCTCCGTGAGGCAGATCTTGTTGTGTCGTCAATAACTGCCGCTCAAGGCGAGATAAACCTCCAGCATACCAACAACTCGTGGCTTTGTTTATGCTGTTGCTCAAGCTGATTAAACCCCGAAGCCATTCAAGGGTTTCACTTGTTGGATAAAACTGAAAACCCAAAACATTGGCAATAAGTAGCAAGTTGGAACCCTCAGGGGATGAACTAGGACTCTGGAGCTGCCGTTGTGCTGTTGAACACTGACCTCTAGCGTCAAAAATACAATATTGCATAAAACTAGAAATAATGTAACAACGATTTGATTTGGAAATTCAATACGTCAGAGCAGTCAATGACAACAAAGACAATGACACATATCAAAGAAATTAATCAACATTATAGTTGCATTTTTGAGAATTGATTTATTGTTCATTTAACACTTGACTGTTCGAAATATATGTTAATAAGTGTTTTAATTTATTTACATTTTTTCTCGTCTCTTATTTTTCAATTTTAATATCATGTTTCAGCATGCACTTGAGCAATTTCTGCAGAATAAAGGAACTGAAATGAAAGACTTAAATTGTATTTAAATAAATAAGTAGATGAGGGATGCAATACACCAAAACGTAATGAATAAATCCAATTAAAAACAGCATCTTCCTTTTTGTAACTTAACTACTAGGTGGCTACAACATAGTTACAGCATTGGCAATTATGAACATGGTTCAGTCACTGACCTATGCTAAACATAAGCTGTTCAACTCAAAGATTAACATTGTTGGCCGCTTATACAACAATACAATTGTCTGTGTGTGATTTTTACGGCACTCCAGTTAACAGCATAGCAACTACTGTTTTGTTTGCCAGTCAATTGTTGACCCTTGGTCCTTGCTGAAGGATCCACATGCATGCATTATTTTATTGTCTGCCCTTTGAGGACTTCTGATTTGTTAACAACTCACCCTCTTATCTGCAGGCATACGGCGGAAGACTGACCGAAGAGAAAGGAGGAATCGCAACAACCGTAAAGATAAGGAGAGCCAAGAGGGGAAGCGGGAGAGAAAGCGGGACAGGGAGAGAGACGCCAGTGACCGTGAGGAGAGCAGAAACAAAACAGAGCACAGGCATCGCAGAGGCCACGACACAGATCTACTCCTTCCCCAAGGAGACCTTTCGCAGTAGTGTCCTGGACACTCGCGAGTCAAAGACCTCCAACCCCCCCCTCCTCCAGGCCTTCTCCACCTAATGTTCTCCCCCTCTGCCCCTCGCTGCAGGGGTGATGCTGCTACCTGTATGATTTGAAGACTCTGTCAATGCACAAGTGGGACGTTGCCCATTCAGCCAAACGGCTCGGCGCCACCGCGGACTTCAAATGTTTTCTTCACTTCTGAAAGACTTTTGGAAAAGTGCAAGAGACGCTGCTGAGACTTTTGTTGGTACTGAAAAACAACAAGCAAAGGGGTGTCTTTGTGTGGAGGACAGAAGACACACAGACTGAGATGTTTAATGTTGAGTTATTTAATGGGACGCTGTGACAGCTTCGTGTCTTGGTTTTTTGAATGTAGACAAAATTATTTAGAGCAAGTGTTCATTATTGATGTTCCTGATGTTTTTTTTTTTTTTAGACCTCCTGATTTCTGGTGCAGATTTTCATAGGGACAGTAAGTTTGCCATTTCATTGCAATTTAAAACACAAGTGACTGAATTTTAAAACCCCTAACATGTGCCCTGTATGTCTGTGCTCTCAGTAACTAGAAACCAACAGCACCTGTATGTCAAATAAAACTATATTGGGTTTGTACCCGCGTCTGTTTTTATCTGCGACTTTGGTATCAAGCCTGTTATTTTTAGAAAGGTCAAAGGTCGTTAGGCATGCTTTCCCAGACACAATTACGCATGTCTGCATTGATCCAACTTGCTTACTTAACAACACAGAATACAGATCTGCGTAACTTTAAAGTAGACTAGATCCTGTTCATGTGATCTTAATTTCAAATTAAATGCCTAAACCGACTATTTTTTTTTTCTTATTTAGTGTCAAACATCCACTTAATTATTGTCAAAGAGGCATCCAAAGAAATCCATAATAAACCAAGGTCACTTCAGGAGCTCAGCTGTTTATTGATGGAGTGATGTTTTGTTCTCATCAGTAACATGGATTGTAATGGTGACAGCAGTTTCTTCTTTGTTCAGCACAAAAGTCCCCCAAAGTACAAACTGTACATGATCATATATGGCTCACCACAGTACAGGCCGTACATAAACCATGGGTATTATGACAGGAAGGAGACCAACTGTGATAAGAATACCTGAACCAAATCAGACTACTCCTAAAACCAAAGGAAACACAGACTGATGCTTTGCACCCAGAAGCATGTTTTAAGTTACTTTTTAAGCTATTGGCGAAGGCCTGACATTCACTTCATATTAGCAGCGAAGTTCTCGCCCTTCTTGATGGAGGCCTTCAGCTCATCCATGGCGTCAGCCACCAGCTTCTCCTCAAACGCAGACAGCTTGCCCAGTCCAAGGTTCTTCTCGATGCCGTTCTTGCCCAGAAGCAGGGGTGTGGAGAAGTACTTGCACTCTGTCTCCTCAGACCTGACATAAGCGCATTCTACCACACCCTCCTTTCCATTCATGGCGTCCAGGACGGAGAAGGTGAAGCGAGCACCAGCATATGCCATGGAGAGGGTTGCAGAACCGGCACCAGCCTTGGCCTTGACGACCTCGGTACCAGCTTCCTGGATCCTGCCGGTCAGTGCGGACAGCTGGTCGGCAGGGAACTCCACTTTAGGTGTGCACTGGGAGATGAGTGGAATGATGGTCTTCCCGGCGTGACCTCCAATGACCGGTACATTGACCCTTGCTGGGTCCAGGCCTTTTAGCTCCGCAACGAAGGTGTTTGCTCTGACAATGTCCAAGGTTGTGACACCAAACACTCTGTTGGGGTTGTAGACACCATGTTTCTTCATGACCTCTGCCGTAATCGGGATGGTGGAGTTGACCGGGTTAGCGATGATGCAGATCATAGCTCCGGGGCAGTTGCGCGCGCAGGCATCGGCCAAGGTGGCGACGATGGTGGCATTGGTGTTGAACAGGTCGTCACGGGTCATCCCGGGTTTTCTGGGCACCCCGGCGGGAATCACCACCACGTCACAGCCCTTGAGTGCGGCATCGAGCTGCTCGGGCCCCATGTGGCCGGTGACTTGGGCCCGGGTCTCGATGTGGCTGAGGTCCGCGGCCACCCCGGGCGTGTGGGCGATATCGTAGAGAGAGAGGTGGCTCACCAGCGGGCTGTTCTTGAGCAGCAGCGACAGCGGCTGGCCTATGCCGCCGGAAGCTCCGAGCACCGCCACCTTGGCGTTGTTCTGCGACGAGGTGGACAGGCTCCTGGCCAGGCTGACGGTGGGTCTCACGGCGCGGGAGAACATGGTTGTTTCTCTTCTTCTACTGACTCACTGAAAGTAACGAATACCCGAAGAGCCCCTCTCCTCTGTGACACCAACGTCCTCTAGCCGAGAGCGAACAGGAAGCGTCGCCAGCTGTCATGCGTAGAACATACGCCGTGCACGTCAGACCACGTTGATTTGCGTCATCACGCAGGCGTGCGTCGTTCTGATCCTATTCTTGCTGGGGAGGAAAACAAAGCCTGCTAACATTAGCCGCTTGCTACATCTCCCTCGGATATTGGAACCGTTACATGAACTGCCAAGGCGCTGCTTGTACCCACACCCTAATCTAAAGGTGCAGTATTAATATCCGCACAGTTTCCTTTCTTGTATAAACGCGTTTAAGAATAGAATAGCCCCGCTTAAGCAAGCCAGCGCAGTCCGTTGGACCCCGTCTATTTGCTGGAGCCAAAGTATCACAGTCAGCTGTAGCTACTGTAGGTCTTCATGTTACCAGCTTCATCTTATGTCTACATTTATTCTTTACTGTTAGACTCATTCGCGCGTTTTCATCACCAGCTTAGATTAGTAGCATCAATATATGACCGGGGTATTTCTAAGTATCTCGTATAAAGCCTGTTTTTAAGGTCCTGTTGCGGAACTGTTCGTGTTTTTGCCATTGTATTATGACAGACTGTCGCAATACCTTGAACCAAACAGGAACGTCTTGGCGTGTTCGAACCTAATAATGTCTGCAAGGTGCAGTAAAGTAGGTGCCGAGCCCATCCCAGCCCTGTGATATGCTCCTGAGTGGCTCAGGTGGCTACATATTCATTACATGTTTACTCGTCTGTCGCAGTTCGCCCTGGAGATAAACAACTCACTCCTCCGAATGGTGTTTGGCAACTGCACAAAGAGAATGGAACACTGCAAATATATTTCAGTGGTTGTTTAACCACTCAAACCTGATTGTTGTATTGTCATATTACTCGTCTGTACATCATTATTTCTACCAATTAATTCCCCTACAATTGTATAGACCCTGCAAGGAGACTCCCTGCTGTGCCGGAAGAAATGCTCCAAATAAACTACATATTAATTCAGTCAGAAATCAATAATCATTTCTGTTTAGGAGCCTTGGTGCAATGCTGCTGTGACATGAGCCTAGTAAAGATGTTGATGTTTGGTCTCCACCTGATATGGCTTTCTCCCCATGTTTGACGTGTAAATGAAGTGTCACTTCTTGAACTGTCACGAGATGTGATTCGGGGAGGTCAACTGCGTGGATGTTTACGTAAAAATCAAGTAGTTCGTCATTTAAGTTTCCTATGTATTGTTTGTGCTTTTATAATGCACTGACATTGTTGTTCCCTTTGTAGTATTTATTTGGGCACATGGGTCCATTTAGTGGGCTCTGAAAATGAGGACACTGTTTCGTGAAGCCTCATCAGCCCATCACTGGGTGTATCCCTTATTTTTCTGCATAGACGGTGGCAAGCCTAGTTGGGACTGTGCCAATGTGTCATCGAGCACCTCATCTGTTCTGGTGGCTACGAAAAATGAAACGTTTGTGGAACGTCTGAATAAGGAGTCAGCTGTTACGCCAACCTGCTGCCTAGATTTTTACACAAGACATAGCAGTTTGCATTGTATATTAGGCTGGTTTTATACGGTACAGTTTGAGTTCATCCTGTAGGTCTGTTCCTTAACTGTGGAGCATGGTTATATAGGTTGTTACATATAGTAGTTGTGATATATTTGTGGGTTGTAGAGACCAAAAAGCACTAAACAACATAATGACAATCAGCACAGATTACTTGTATTGTAAGGACGACCGCCACAATCATCCACAAGGAATTAAACTGACTGCAGGCTTTCAATCACAGTAATTGGGTCAAGCGGAACAGATTTCTTGCGCCACCACAAAATCTGAGGAAAAAAAATGTGATCTTGCCTTTGCTATAAATGATATAAATTGTAAACTTGAATATTAAGTCAACACCAACAGCCATTGAATAACATGAAGGTGAGTTTAGCTTTTGAGCCTACTCTACTCTATTACTTTGTAAGACTTTTGTCCCCAATGCACAAAGGAATTCAACATCAAAAATGAAAAAAAAGGTTTATTGAAATTCATGTTTTTCCTCTTGCTGTGTTCACTTTAGAGTCCACAACACTACCAATGATTTAAGAGCACTAGAGGAACTTACAGTAAGTATTCTTTGCAATTTATACAATAAAGATCTTTCTCACAAATATTCAATATTTCGATGTAGCAATTAGAAATCTGTCTGTTTTTTAGGATTCAGGATGGCCAGCTGTGGGGAGGTGGACCACTCTGTTGGCTCCTTGCCATCCAGTAAAAAAGGTGGCGGCAGCAGTGGTGGTGGCAGTGGGAACAACGCAGACGCATGTTCTGGTTCCAGCAACCCATCTCCAGCGCTCTCCGTCCCAGAGTGTGCCATATGTCTCCAAAGCTGCGTGCACCCGGTTCAGTTGCCCTGCCACCATGTCTTCTGCTTCCTGTGTGTGAAGGGAGCGTCCTGGCAGAGCAAGCGCTGCGCTCTCTGCAGACAGGAAGTGCCGGATGACTTTCTGGAGCGGCCGACACTCCTGTCTCCGGAGGAACTGAAAGCTTCAGCCGGGGGCAGAGGAGGGGCGGCAAGTGACCACGCGTGGTACTACGAGGGCCGAAATGGTTGGTGGCAGTACGACGAGAGAACCAGCCGCGAGCTGGAGGATGCTTTCTCCAAAGGCAAGAAGACGGCAGAAATGCTCATCGCCGGGTTTTTGTATGTGGCCGATTTGGAGAACATGGTTCAGTACCGGCGCAACGAACACGGCCGTAGACGCAAGATGAAGAGGGACGTTTTGGACATCCCCAAGAAGGGTGTGGCTGGACTAAGACTAGACACCGAGGGTGTCAATGGGGCGCTTGGGGCTGCTGGCAGAGAAAACTCCGCCGATGGAGCCGATGCTGCTGGTGGACAACAGCTGGCCGCAACTACACTGCCATCCATTCCCACTATTGCCAGACCGCCTATCTCACTAGGTGGTCAGCCTGGAAACAGCAGGAGCCCATCTCTGGAGGATGCCCTTTCACAGCTTCAGATTAGCCCCAGACCCACCCCCCCTCAAGAGCGAGCTGGGGCAGGTGAGGGAGAGGAGGAGGAGGAGGATGAAGAGGCCTCACCTTCCAGGTCATCTGACCTCCACATCTCTATAGATGAGTCTGGATCCGGAGAGTGGAGCGATGACGAGGCGGATGAGGACGATGAGGATGGGGGAGATGGAGAGCAGGTGGAGCCTTGGGAGGACAGACCACGACGGCAAAGACTGAACCCAGAGGACAGAGCTCTCCCGGGAGCCGAGTCCAGCTCCCCCCCATCCTCCTCCGGCAGCAGCGGAAGGTCCAGAATGCCAGACGGTCAGTGTACAATGACTGAAGTGTAACGTCGTGGCAGATACAAACAAAGCCTGTCCTCCACAAGTGGCTGTGTTCCATTCTCTTAATTTATTCTTTACTTTGTGGTGATTTGACTGAGTCACGGAGCAGATGGTACCATAGCAGCGAAGCAACAAGCCCAGACAACTTGTTGCGGATTGGGATTTTGCAGATTTGCGTGGCTGAGACTTTCTCCTCTGGGTCAATAGGCGGCTATGTTCTTGTTTTGAGGCCAAAAGTGAAGTTTCTACAGCAGAATAAGTTGTTTTTGTACGAACTGAAGTCCTCTCTGTCCATGTGGACCGTCGTGTGGGTTGAAATGGTTCGGCTGGACATCTGACGTCGGTGTGTTCAGCATGTTTATTTTAGATTTGAGAAAAAGTAGCGGGGAGATGAGATAAATCAGTGATGGGCTCCATTTTTGTCTTCGATCTAACAATCCTTGACTCTCTCAGCTAACACAGGCCGTGTTATTGAGTATGACTGAAGAAATATTCTCAGAAAGGACTTCATTTGGCAGGTGAGCTAACCTCTGGCTTGGCAGTAAAATGTTGGAGCAAGCCTTGATCTTTTCTGTCTCAATTTGGACTGTTACGAAGATTTAATTCCCAGTCATTCAGAAGACTTTATAGGCTTTCGATTGCGACTCACCACGTTTCATGAAATTAGGTCGGTCATAGTGTCACTCAAGTGTTTGTGCATGAGAGTTCTTTTCAACGCTGCTGGTTGACAGATGTTCTATTTTGACTGGTAAGATGTCTTATTTTCTTTGCAGATGATTGTAAATCTGAGAACTACAGGAGTGTCCGTTTACTTTGAATTTCTTTTTGCGCTTACAATATCGGTTCACTTTTAGACTTTCCATCCTGAAGAATAAAATTTTAAAAACGGCAGACAATTGTTTCTTTGTGAAAAACACCCACAGCTGTTGATTATTTTGGAGCATTTTAAATGAAATATTAATGTTATAGTGCGACCCACGTGCTGTTTTAAGATACTTATGGTTGTTGCTGATGTATATCACATGCAACGTTTTTTTTGTGCGAATGACAGCACCAACTATACAACCAGTGGACGGAAAAGAGACAGGTGGAACCGATGGTTTGCTTCTGCTTGGAGCTGCTCAATATTCCAGTAGCGTCCTGCTGGGCGTCTGTCCAGCAAACACTGATCCCAGGTTGTGAAACAGAAGACACCGTCTGTCACCCTGCATGTCCAATTAGGATGGACTCCTTCACCAGGGCACATCAATGTTCCTCTTATTTACCTTCTGCAGCCCATTCTGTGACTCATAACCAGTGGTCACAATCATACGGGTTTATTAAGTCTGTGAAAAGTCACATAAATTTCTGACACCAGTGGGTTTCATTTATGTTTGGACTTCCTGGCCAGTGCTTCCAAGTTAGCGGCTCCTCCCCACACCGTTCCGAAAACATCCTTCTCAGTCCTGAGAGCGTCAGCTAGAGGGAGATCTCTGCCCGACAACACCACCTGCTTCACGGCCTGGCTCACCGCTGCAGGACCTTTGGTGTAGCGAGCCAGCCAAGTCTCCGCCTGGCTCAGCGGCGGCGCCTCTCCTTCCTCCAGGACTCCATCCGCCAGTTTGATCTGCAGCCCAAAATCAGGGTCTATTTTTAGGGCACCACCGAGCAGCTTAAGTGAATTCTGGCTTCCGACAATGTGGACCAGTCGTGCGGCGCCTCCCCATCCTGGGACAAGTCCCATGTGTTTGTGGACAAACTGGATCACACTGCCAGGTGCCATTAACCTGAAGGAGATAGAAGTAGAAACACAACCATGTGACTAGCAGCACCTATCAAATCAATAAGTCAAAGTTCATGTAGCACTCATTAATGTAGTGTTTTTCAACCTTTTTCTACCCACGCCACCATTGGTTCTTTGAAAAAAAAATCCCAAGGCATATCTCCAAAGTAATAAAGTCCTATAGAAAATCCCTATTCATTTGTGAAAAACTAGCTACTGACACTGGGTTGTTATTTTGCCAGGCTGTTTACCATACCATACCATATTTACTTATAAAGCCCTTAAAAGGTAATACACGTGGCAAAATATATCATGATTTTTTTTATTTATTTACTTACTTTAAATAACTGTTTCGATGTTATCACTTCTCTTTTGCATGTTTTTATAGTAGTTTTGAGTTTCCAGACTAATCCTTAGCATTCTTTGCCTGAACTTGCTTCATAAAAACAATTATTTCTCTCTTTACATTTTGGAGCGCATTTAGTTTTTCGGCAACTTTTAAAACACAGAGCAAACTTTGACAGTTCATGGGTATCAAAGTTTTGAAGTGAGACGTCACATTAGCTCTGTGGTGCAGACAGTCTTTGGCGTCGCGGGTCTGACAAGGATCCCTCCCTCCATGGTTCTGTGGTGAAAGTGTGTGGTCAAGTTAAAGGGGCATTAGGTTTAAAAACAGCTGGAAGTTGCGCATGTCAGCGGCTTCTTGTGGGAAGAGGAGCGCCGCGCACCACAGCAGCGCTGCTTCGACTGACGGACAAAGCGCCTCGACACACAGCAGCTCTACAGTATAGTGTATAGAAAGAATGTCAGTGAATCCATGTGATCGCCTCACGTCGGTTGCTCATCGACACATTCTAATTGTAATTTAATATCATATTGGCCACTTCTATCTCCGGACACACACAGCTGACAGTCTCTCGCGGCACACAAGTTGAAAAACACTGCTATAATGCACCTGAAATCACAGGCGGTGGTGAGTTCGGCTCCTCCTCCCAGAGCTCTTCCCTCAACAAGGGCAACTGAAATCAGCGGCAGCCTGCAGGGAGAGACGTGGTGGTTGACTTTTAGATCAACAACCTTAAGGTCAATTCCAGAGGCCTTCACACTGACCTGAGCAGCCGCATCAGAACGTTCTGCATGAACATACACATTTTCATCCCATCCTAGACCAAACCAAACGCTCATCACTCACTGACCTCAGGAAGTGTAAATCTGGTATCTCACCTGTGGGTTAGATATGGCTCTGACAGCGTTGAGGTCAGAACCGGAGCAGAAAGTTCCGGCGGCTCCCCGGACGATGAGGCCTTTACCTTCAGTCCAGCTCTCCAGCTGCGTCACCTTCTCCTCCAGCTCCACCATCATACCTCCTGCAGCCACAGACCACGGTGTTCTGATGTGCAGCTGCTTATGAAGGAGGCGTGGCTTTATTACCAGAGAAGGCATTCATGCGGGACGGGTTGTTGACCGTCAGCACAGCGATGCCTGACTCCTGCTGCAGGAGGTCGATGGAACCACCAGGAAAGGCCGACAGCTTCCCTCTGATCTCGTCCTGGTTGAAGCCATGACGGCTGGAGTAAACACAGCTCCTCCTCTGGCTCGAGTGCAGTCTGGTATATACCAGTGAAATAAGCTTTATTGTCAGTGAAGTTCCCACCAACTGGGAAAGTGCTTTGGTACATTGTGCAATAAGATAGAATAAGCAAAAAAAAAAGAATAAAAATAACAATAATAATAGAAGTAACTGATAAATAAATAGACCACAAACAACAAGGGCTGTTCACAAATTCTTTTCAACTATCATGACTCAGATTCTCAGTTACTTCACGAACCGGACTCCAATAAAAAGTGGTTTATTTTCTCATGAATATATTAGGCACAGGCACTAAGCCGTGCTTGGGAATCTTACCTGCTCCAGACTCCGCAGCTCTTCCGCAAGCACCGTTCAACCGCACACAGAACCATCCTGCTGAACCCAGTTCAGCAAAGCACCTGGATAACGATTTTAGTTGAAGAAAAACACATGAATACACTTCATAGTATCAATGCAATTTCAAGCGCGTAAAGTTACCAGCGCTCGATAAAACAAATCGGCAATATTAATACCCACACTTATGATACGTATATCGCAACAGTCCGGGCAATATTCATGGCTGACTGCAACACTTTTGGACAGAAAACACACTAACCTTGTAGGTCGGACTGTGTTACAGTAAAATAGTTCCGCCGAAAACAATGGCGCTTGAAAACGAGTCTGCGTGGACATCAATTTTTACTCTTACTTTACTTCAATCATTTGCAGAGGTGGAATTCAGTTTGGATCATTAATAGTCTTTATTCCTAAACCTTTTAGGACCCAAACGTAAGTCCGGATATTAAACGCACAAGCAACTGCAGTTCACTTGATCGACACCAGAGAGCGCCAACGATAACCTAGTGATACACTTGCGCTTAAGCAGACACACCACCTGTCAGGACCTCACGTTAATCCTCACTGGCATCGTAATATTGGTGATGGATTTGTTCATCGTTCTCTATAATAATTATCGGTTTGTTTTGGATCATCTTCTCAGGGCGACATACCATGAATAGGCACCATCATTGCAACAGTCAATAAACAGAACCATTCAAAGAGATGTATTACAAACACAAAACGGCATTTATATATTTTTGGTTTATTATTATTTAAACATCTTTACATTCAATAGATCCTCCTGGGCGAGTGCACTTTGGTGTGAACCACGAATTCACTGCTCTCATTTTGAATGGAAACAAACAACTCTCCGCCATAAATTGGTCATAACATTTCCCCATCCATGAGTTTAAACAAAGTTGAAATACACACAAAAAAAAAGAAATAAAAATACACAACATGAGCTATTTAAGTCGCTGTTCTTAAAATTCTGCGCAGTGTTTCAGTTTAATCCCTTGAAACACTCAAATAACATTTTATTGTGTATCACGCTTTTATTATGTATCAGTTATTGTGTATCACAATTTTAAACCAAACTGCTTTGCTTTCTTTGTAGCTCCCAAACATGCAGTGATCATATGCTGTATTATCTAAAGTTTGAAAACCCGGACAGCACACAGGTCAACTCGAAATACAATTCATAAAAAGATGGTAACAAATAAAATGACCACCAGTCTTGCAGTGTTCCTCAGCAACACCACACCGTGCTTGTAGCAGTTCCAATTTAGCGAGCTGGAGACTAAACAGGTGGTCATAATGTAAATGAATACAGTAAGAAATGACTCAGTGCTGTTTAAGGAGTATATAAGTGCTTTTAGAGAGTGAAACATTGCGACATCTCAATGAATTATCATTCGCTTTCCAATATCAAAAGAAAGCTCTGGTTTTGAAGCCTTCAGAAGATGTTTGCAAAACTATCAACTCAGATATTAATGCATTATGATGAGATTTTCATTTCACTAATGTTATGAACACAAGTTGAATGAAACTCCCTTTCCTTTTGATATCATCTTTAAATTAATATATTAAGACGTATATCACATTTCTAAGTAATACGTTATTATTGTGATATGATTATTTCAACATAAATGTGAGGGGGGTTTTTTTTCAAATTGATTGTATACATTTTAAAAATGTAAAAGGAGCTTTCCATAATTGGATCATGTTTTCTGGAGTCGGGAGTAACACATCAAATGTAAACAGGTTATTACTTTTTTCCTCAGCCCCAGTTGAAAACATGCACCCCATCTCTGTTCAAATATAAGAAAGACAGTCAGTCAGACATGAGGAGCGTAAAGAAATGAAGCCTTGTATGCAGAGTGGAAGAACCAATGATGTTGACTGAAATGTGGCTCACTTGTCGAGCAGATCGGTGAAAGTATTGAAGGTGGGTCACATTCCTCCATCTTTGGTGCTTGTGTTTTTCAACCAAAAAAAAAAAAATCACCCGTAAACAACATTCAGGTAAATAAGTGAAGCAGCAGGTAGCACCACAATATTGGTTGACGTGTTGCAGGGCACTGATCCTAACTGAAACATCATTTATGATATTGCTTCCAAATGGTTGCTAGTTTGTCTCATTATTAAAAATCAAAAGCAGCACAAAATGTTGCAAATTTAAATCAACTTTTTTTATTACATAATGTGACACTTTAATAAGAAACACAATGTCATCACATGTTAGGTCATCAAATATTGTGGTGCTGTTTCTCATTCAAAATGATTATTTTTTTGTTGGTTTTTTATTTGACTCCATAAGTCCGAGAAGAAAAAAGGGTAGGTGAGCGGAACCCACCGTGAAACCAGAGAGCAGTAGCCCGACCGGGCCTGGACTGAAACCAAGAAAGCAGACTCACATGTGAGAAAGAAAGCTGTCACACAGTGCAGAGTTCGTCGCAGTATTCAAGTGTCAAGGTCACATGGGTAACAAATGGTCGTCCCTTTCTTCCGTCTCCTCCCCAGAGGGCTCGGTAGCCACGCCGCTGTAGGCGTGAGGATCCGCCCGCTTCTCAGATCGGCAAACAAAGTCACACCCGTCCTGTGGAAGTCGAGTCATGTGTTTTACAACCCAGTTACTGGTGTCGACCCCGATAAGGGACTTACCGCGGCCAGATTGCCAACCTCGACCCAAAATGAGTAATTTGGCATCTGCTCCATCCCTTTAGCGCCCACGACCAGCCTCTGATACAGAAACCCTCCGACCAGGTAGACGGCCAGCAGGCAGACGCCGCTGAAAGTGGATCATGGGTGGTGTTGAGACAACATCACTGTGCTTGTGTCACAACAAACTTCTTACATGATGAGCACGATGGATCCGGCGCTCAGATGTGAATCTAACGGAGAACACACTGCACTAGAGTCCAGCTCGAAGAGGTAAAAGCAGTCCTGCTCTCGGTCTCTGTCCTCCAGAACCACCTTCAGTGGACCCTGGAGAGGAGGGGCATCGACATCAACACCACATTCTGAGGCAAACTTCAGTCCTTTCACATCTTATCGGCCCTCTTGACTCGCATGTTCTCAGTACATGAATTGCAAGTGTCCCAGACCCGATCAACGTGGCAAGGTTCATCACTATCTAAGAGCATGTCTTTACCACGTCGATGTTTCTCTTGCAGAAGATCATGATGATGGCCTTCCTGGACTCTTTGGAGCAGTGGTTATCATACTTGTCTCCATTTCTGTAGATCAACATCACCCAGTCAGCTGAAAGTGCAAAACAAGTGAAGGCAATACTTATTAGTTGTGATGTGGAAAGTGAAAAATAAAGATAAGGATTACAGCTGCACTAAATAATGCATGAATCTGGGGAACAATTGTTTGACTCATCAAGTGTCGCTTGTCTCTTTTCTTTCGCCAAAACTGAGCAAATTAATTGAACTGTTTTCGTCGACATTCTCAAAAAACAAGAACTGAATCTGACTCAGTGACTAACTGATTTTGAGACGCTCACTTCCTCCGATGGCCTGGGTGGAGTTGTACGAGCCAACCATAGTCTTCTCTCCTTTACTGTCCACCTGAATGGCCCCGGCTCCTGGAACGCCGCCGACGTCGCCACACACCTTCAGGGCGTACGTGTAATTCTGCCCTCCAACCGTTGTTTTGGCTGTAAAACTGAGAGCAAGGAACTTATTGAAATACAGCAAATGAAGTGCACACAGACGACACTTTAGCAGGGGTGTGCACCGCACAGGATGCAAGTTTTGACCTGAAGACGACAGGTCCTTTGTGTCCTTTAAAATGACATGTTTAGTGTCATGTTAAGTGGATAAGGGAAAGCAATGGAAGTCAAACTAGGTGGAAGTCAGAAGTGGGATCCAAATAACTTAAAGAATTACATGAAATGACTTCAGGTTTATAGACCAAAACTTCCAGACTGTAAGTCACTACTTTTTTCTCGCAGTCTGACCCTTGTGGCTTATACAACATGGCTCACATATGGATTTTTACTGACTGAAGAGCGTCACACTGCCAAAATGTTGAGCCTCGTCATATTAAACCAATGATATCACAAGTATTTTATTGTCCTTAAAGTGCTCAAAATGCATTGTTTTCACCCGCATGTCCGCACATCCGCCAACAGAGCCGATGACCAAAGACGAGAAGCAGCAGCTGAGACCAGCTGTGGTTTCGGGCGATAACAGCACATTTTGAGCACTTTAATGTAAATAAAACATGTGAGGAGTTCCTGATTCAAGTTCAGAACATTGTTTCATGAGTCAGTCTCGATGCTGGACCCTGTTTTCAAAACTAGTCTAGAAGTGATCCTCATGTATTTGAAAGCTCCACTGACCCTTCTCCAGTGCAGACAGCACCACTGCACCCGCAGCTTTTATGCCTGAACAAAATCTATTTCTGAACTTAGTGGGTGTGGCTAATACTCTGCTGCACTCTATAGTCCAGCAAGTAAGCTAATCGAATAAGCAACTTGAGTAATAGTTTTTGAACTAGCAGAAAATCGACATGAATACTACAGCTGAAGTACCTTTTTTTTTTTTAGAAGACAGAAGTTCAGTTCTTCAGGTTGAAACTTAATATTTCATTACATACAGTAACTAAACAATTTATGTTGTACCCATCTTCATAAAAATCCACCTTATTGTGCCATAAATAATAGGCGGAACTGAAACTTTGCAGTCATGCCAGTGTCTATGTCTCATATTTCTGCTGTTACCATGACGCTCGGTCTTAACCGACGACACCCTTTCAACATCACTGTAACAAAAACCGTATGATGTTGGGAAAGTGGAGTAAAAGATTGACTTACTTCCTATGAGCAAGCGGCTCCAACATGCTGAGGGCTTTTAGTTCTGGCTCAGACTTGGAAAAGAGTCTGCAGTTCTTTGTGCCATCACTTGCAAACACTGCAGTGCCACACAGGAGCAGCAAGATTTGCGTCCATACCAGGACACGCTCTGGTCTGTGTCGAATATACACCTGGGGAAAAAAAGGGATAGTTGAATAATTTTCTCCTGTAAATCAATATATTCATCCTATTCTGTAACAATTACAGCGCTGGAGTTAAACTAAATCAGATAATGTGACGTAGTCTTCAGATTATCAGGAGATGATTCCACATCCACGCATGGTTCCTCGCCAAAATGCTATAAAAGAAGTTGCACTTCTCTTTTATGATTGTGCGCGATTCCTGACTTCCTCATAGGAAACGTTTTTTTGCAAAGCATGATTCATTATATATGCTGAAAGATAGAACCTCTTTATTCCAGCCTCTCATTTGAAATATCAGTGTCTAGCAAAAGAGCTAAGGGCCCCATGACTCTCAGTGCAGAGCCTTCTGAATCTATGTGTTCTCTTATCGTAGGACAGAAAATAGATCAAAGGATTGTTGACGTACTGACAGGCAAGTATCTTCAGTTTCAAAGGTTGTTTTTTTATTCTCACCGGCGGCCATGATTTCAAGATATTGACCATAGGATCAAATTGTCTAAAAATGTTTTCCTCACATGGTAGAAATGAGCAAGAAGAAAAGAGATTTGGAATTGCTTGGTAACATCAGTCAAGAGTTCACTGTAGGGGTGGGATGTCTCATCCAACCAGGCAACAGAGCAATATTCTGTTGACATGTAAAACACTCACTTAACTCCAATTATTTTCGATTAAATGATTCAAGGGAAAGTTTGCATTTTCAATCCCCGACTTTCAAAGGACGTAGCTCAGATCCATCTTTTTCTGAGATATATTTATACAAATAAAGGTTGAACTTACTTATTTACACTGGTACATTTGTCAATGTTGGACTTCATCATTATCATATTCACTGATGTAGTGAAGAAAACGTGTAATGTACCAACGCTGAGCCATATTTATGATGATCTAGACCTCACAATAACCTTTATTAAGATCGCTAACCTCACAGTCATTAAACTCGGATCAACCAGTATTGCAGACTGAGCAACGACAAATATTTAAAATACATTTAAGTAAATAACAGACGGCGGAGGAGTCAACGTTTCGCTGCATGAGTTAACACGTTGTCCAGAACAAACAGGTCATGTAACGTAACATGTGAAACACACACAAAACATAGACGTCAGGAACAAAAGGCACAAAAGCATCGTGTTTATTGTGACACTCACCTGCATGACTTGTTGTAAGTACAGTTTTAGATACGTAGCTTCCTCGCGCTAACGTCGCTTCTGTGAACACTTTCTACAAAAAAATAATCGCTCAACACAGAGAAAGTAAATTTAAGAAACTACGCTAATCTTGTGGCATTTAGTGTGAACGTCCGTGATGCTGTCCGGGTCGCAAAAGGCGTTTTTACTCATGAAATACTCGGTGTCATCGCAGATGCTAACTGGCTACAGTTACAGAGTGCGGATGTGGGACGCAACACGACCCACGTGATGACAGGAGGCACGTGACCGATAAACGGAGGAAGTCAGGTAGGTTTGAGTGTCAGATGTCCCCAAAGGTAAACACCGAATAATGAGTATCAACATAGTAGATGAGAAAATGTACTGCATTGACAGTGCGGTCATATGAGTGTATATGGTAAACCAGAATCTGGATTGTTTTATTCATCTGGGGGAGTTAAAATATTTCATAATGCTTTATATACAGCATAATAATTCCACTTTATAAATATAAAATCACAAATACACAGCACAATGTTATATGAAACAACAACAAAGGGCAGGCTTTTCAACGCCAACAAAACCAGGAAAGCACAGCTGATGGCAGAAGATTTTTTTAAGTCTGACTTGGCCGGAAGACTTCATACAAGACATGTTCTTCATCTCAACCTTTGTTTAAAACCACAACAGGAAATGCAGGAAACCTCTTAGTCATGTGCCTGTGTTGTTCTCGCTCTCACGTAATTATCAATATTAATAAAGTAGTCTATATCGAAACAATTCCCATAGAGAGAGACACTTTTTTAGAGTTTGTTTCCTTTTCAAGTAGCATCATGATTTCTATGAATGTTTTTTATTGCCTCTCCATAACTGTCACTGGTAACTCCCTTGTTGACACCATGTTCCAGAATCAGAATCAGAATAGAATTTATTGCCATGATCAGTGGGGGTCTCACCAACTAGGAAAGTGCTTCGAAACAAAGTGATGTTAATAAAATAAAATAAAACCAAAGGCTGAACACAAATCTAAAACTAGTGGTATTTTCCGAGTGAATCAACTATACCATGATTTTCCGCAGGAGCATTATCTATCAATCTAATCTACAGTTGACTCCCTTTGTTGGTTTTGCATTAATGACATAAAGCGGTGATCTCACTGATACTGTTGTGATGCAGTTATTTGTCCGTAGTTCTACGGTACTGAATAGCCATTGATTTTCTCAATGGCTCCACTGTGTGGGCTCTGATTCTAATCTATGATCAACTCAGAATGAAACATTGCTGCACTGTGTTTGATGTACTGAATGACGCACAAAAACACCACATGATCTTTTAAGATATTCATGAGGGGTTGGGTTCATATTTATTTTGATGTACCTAATATTTCAGTAAGCAATTGTTGTATATGTTTAAACACACACCCTGCATTGCTATTTTTTTTCCCATAAGGTTAATGTCCGAAGCAAACGTAACATGAAACATAGATCTAAAATCTTTTAAATGGGTTTACTGTCTAAATGGGTTAAAATGCCATTCTGTAACTCCATTGATATTTTTCCAAGGCTATTATACACCCTTTAATAAGCAAATATTTAGAGCATCCCATCAGTCCCAAACCTAAAGAAATCGATTTTAAGATGTTGAATGGTCTGTATCCCCGTTTTGGGAGATAGTGAAAATATATTTTAGTGATCTCTCCGGAGCTACGGTTGGATATGCATGAGTAGCAACACACAGGTGTGAGACTGGAACCTGTTTTGCTGGAGGGCATTACTTAGTGTGGCTTAATAGTCAATAATATTCTCATCTTCAGTACATTTTTTTATTCACAGGTTAAAAAAGAGAGTGGTGAATCGTAGATTTAATGCATTTCATAATGACTTTCTTTTAGATTCCCCTAAAACCGGAACAGTAAACTAGCAATGAAATGAATCACTTTAATTAAAAAACTTAGTTTATTTTTTTCATTTGCTTTTTTAATTTATCTTTATTTATCCTTATTTCATATTTGTGTTTGAATGTCTGCTTGTCTTTGGCAACCTATCAGTAAAAAATAAAATAAAATAAACAAAACAAAGAGCTCACTTTCTTCTGGTCACTGTGTGTAGAACGTGAATCAACACCTAGCTAAAAGGGTGAAAAGCTTGTTCAGTGATGCGCTGTTTTTTTCACTGTAATTAAACTGTAAATAAAAGTTGTGCATATCAACAATGGATCATCAGACCAGGCCATGTTTTCCAAAAGACCTGCTGGATGAATATTGACCTTCCATTGAAATCTTCAGTGAAGTTTCATTTAATCAATAAAAGTCTTTTCTTATTCTTCCTTATTATTTAAGTCCATCTAAATGTATTTCATTTACTGCAAAGTACATCTCACCTTATCAAATTCCGCTGAAAAGTCTCCAGACAGTTGGGGCTCACAGCTATATCTCAAGAACCAGGAAAGGTGCAGCTACACTATGGCCACAGGAATGTCTCATCCCCATTACTTAAAGTGGCTCCCTAAAATAATAAAATAAAAATCACATGTATTATATAAACATAAGTGACAATATTTCTCTCCTCCATTTTTATAAATAGCTGACCTTTCAGTGATGAAAAGGACGACAGTTTGATACACATGTGAGAGCGTAGCAGGGTTTCACATTGATCATTCTATTTATTGATGGATATTTTCTTTTATAAAACACACTTGTCACCTTCATCTATCATCATAATTTAGATATAACTTTGTATGAAAGACAGAAGATTCGACATGCAACATCCAAAAATGCAGCATTCTTTGTCAGGAAACCCTTTATTTATTTTTGTTCAAAACCATAGCTCCATTTCGATGAATTATTACTATTATATCCTGACCTGAAGGCACTCCTAAGTAATAAGTGTGTCCAGAATGATGATGTCATCTGGTTTGCTGATTAAATTTGAGGGGTGGTTTATTTTCCCAGTTGCTCAAGAGGACAGAGAACGTTTGATAGGACTGTTCTTCCCCTCCCCCAACTCTCCTTTCTCTTATCACTTTACCTGGCTGAGTGTGAGTGTGAGACACACCCGGCTACTTCATGTCAGCCAATGGCAGCTCAGAGTCACAGACACCAAGGAGGTGTACTTCCTGTGTTTCCAGAAAGAAGAATGGGGCAGGACTCTTGATCGAGCCAAGTGGTTTCTCTAGATGAGTTTCATATGGTTTACTCACGCTGTGGACGGGAAGCAAACGGACAGCGGTAGTGGACACGTTGAGGAGTGATTTATTAGAGCTGTGGAGGAGCAGACAGGACAGGAGAGAGTAGGAGGAGGAGGAATAGAAGGAGGAGGAGGAGAGATAAGTGTCAATCTGTTGAGACTTGTTTGGGAATTTGAGGAAGGAGGAGACGTGTGGAGAGACTTAGTCAGGGCTGAAGGCGTAAACATTGTATTTTAACTTGGACTTAAGAGAAAAAAAACAGTGGACAAGTTTTCTTGGCAGCCATTATGATCGTGGTGTCAGCCGGACAATGCAAAAGCTACTTTCTGGTGTGTTGTGCAATCTCATGTTTCTGAGCTGAGCTGGCCCGGGGGAGACCAGCTCTCCCACAACTTAACATTCAGGTGAGTGCCTCTTATTTCCTTTATATTAACCTACATGAGAGTGAAAATGTTGGCGGCCTCTGGTTTGATCCAACCTGGTTTGAGTTGTGACTCACATGTTAAATATCGTGCCTATGTGTAACAGGCCTTCCCTCCCTGAAAGGTCTCTTCTTGGTATGTAGTTCTTTGCAGGTCTGTGCTGCATACTTACAAAACTGGAGGAGGGTGTCACCTTTGCTTTTGGCCTGCTGCTCCACTGTGTACTGTAAATCAGATTAAACTATAACACAGCTTTACGTCAAACCAGTGGAAATGACTAAACCGAAGTCTCAATGGTGAATACAGATTTAGCGGCATCAAATATTGTCGTTCTAAAGGCTTGTTTAAGGACATTAATCCATCGCTCTGGTCAAAGGTCGGGAGTGTTGATTACTCTGCTAAATTCCATTGACATAGATATGTGTTCTAAGCTTTACGTAATTACACTAGTTCAGCACGATTTTGCAAAGTGGGACTTCATAACGCTGTTTAATATGCCAGTTTTATGGGTTTAGACGGTGTTCCCTCTCACAATGTAAAAAGTGTATTCATGCTCTCTGAATTTAGTTTTACATTTAGATCATTTGTCCAGGGTCAGAAATGTTGACCGTTGACCTCAATCAATGAACCTGGGGGCCCTCGAATATAAAAAAAAAAAAAAAGAGTTTCTCTGTCAACTACAGTTGTTATTATTATTATTAGAAATGCTATATGATAATGGCAGTTAATTTGTGCTTTTTTTGTCAGGTCTAAAATTTACATTCACTCGTTGCTCTCAGAACTAGTTGTTTGTGTTTGTTAACCTACTTTCAATTGCGGGATTCCTACACTCATTGTCATGCATCACGTCAGCTCACTTACTAAATGCATTTCAGGTGGACAATTGTATGTGTTGTAAACAAAATTCTACTCCTGTTTTGCTCTAAATATTTAACCTCAATGCAGCACTGTTTGTCACTATACCTTTACCAATACAAGCAACATCCGACTTACGACCTGCTCAACTTACTTACGTCCACCCATATTTACGACCACGGCCAGTAGATGCGTTTTTTTTTTTTTTTTTATTCAATGTGTAGCACCGCAGCACTTTGCAGCTCGGCATCACGTACAACAGTTACGGCAGCACAGTATCCCAGCAGCTACCACTACAGTAGTAACTGTAACCCTTGCGTCGGCTATTTTGAGTGGCTTGGCTTGATCCCAGTCGTAAGTCGGATGCTACTTGTAATGTGAAAATTAACTGAAGAACAGAATAAGAGCCTTTTATTAAGTAGTTGCTGCTCATGCCTATTTTGCCATCCATTTTCCCCGATCCTTAAGAATGAATTCATCACTTCTGAAAAGTGCATTAATGATCTAATAAAAGTTAATTGACTGGCAAGTGTTTACGTGTTAAAAATGCACGTTTTATTAAAGTCCTTTTTTCTCCCAGACTGTGATCTCTTTCACTGACCTTTCTGAAAGTAAATGTCACTCAACACTGTGATGTTTTTTCTCTCCTTTAGGTGCTACAAATAATGGTACGATGGGAACCAAAAGACCCAGCGGCTCCATTTTTGACAGTCTATCTGGCATGATTATGTCAGATCGTAAACATCAGCCGACGGGAAAAACCTCCAGGGATCCAAGTCCTCGGTTAGGAATGACTGAGCGAGATCGCCGTCGAGAAGAAGAGTGGCAAAGGGATCAAGAAATGGACAAACGTAGAGATAAAGCCAGATACAAAGACTCATTGGATCCACGGGACAGAGCCTATGAAAGAGATGGAGCACCTGTACCCAGAATGAGAGAGGAAGACCCGGCAAGATTTCGTGAGGGAGAACGAAGCAGGAACGGGCGGCCGTGGTCAAACGTTGCAGTGGAACCTAACAGAGAACATGAGTTTAAAAAGTGTGATACTTTTCCGAGAATGAGAAAAAGCACCCCAGAGCGCAGGAGAGAAGCTAGAAATGAAGAAAGAAGGTATAAGACAGAGAGAAGATCGGAAATGGGTGACCAGGGGAGGGACTTCGGTCGGCCTAGAGAGACATATAGCGATAGACAAACAGATGAGCGACGAAGTCGAGCCAAAGAAGACGACAGAAACTTTGCTGGTCGCAATGACATGAGGAGAGACAAGGATTTCCAAGACAGAAGCGGACGCGATGCTCCCAGAAAGGGGGAGAAGCCAAGACCTGACTACGAAGGCAAAGTGGTGAAGAGGCCGTCACCTCAGAGACGAGATGACATGGATAGAAGGGATCGGGAAAGAAGGCACAGAGATACAAGGAGTGATGGCGACAGTGATGAGAGGAGGGAGCGAGTAAGAGATAAAGAACGGATTTACCAGCACAGCAGAAGTGAAGGGGACAGTGACTATAAAACATCGCGAAAGCCTGATTATGAGAGGCCAAGATATAGAGAAGAAGACGGGCTGGGGAGGGAAGACAGACGGAGGGATGGAGACAAGAGGAGTGAAAGAAGCAGGGAGGAGGACAGGAGAAGGGAAAGACAGGAATATGGACGAACTGAGCGCGTTCGAAGGGATGAGAGAGGGGACAGAAGAGAGGCTGACACATACAAAGTCCAGAGGCAAGACAGGGAAGCGCAAGCTCGAGACTCTGATCCAAGATGGGGAAATCAGTCCGGGAGAGTTCAGGAACAAGGTCCGAGGGTCCCACCGAGGGCTCAGAGCAGCAGTGAGTGGAGCAGTGACATGGATAGTGACATCAGGTTCAGACAGGGGAGGGACAGTTATGATGAAAGTCCAGAGAGAGCCGTAGAAAGAGGCCAAGAGCAGCAACGGAGGAGAGAGATACCAGCAGGAGAGAGGCGAGATGCACCGGGCAATGTGAATGAGCAGCGGAGGATGTGGTTAGAACCTAAGAGGGACAAAATGGAGAAAGAAGATTCGCGATTTAGAGACAGAGAAAGGCAGGAAGAGAGCATGCTAGAGGGGGGTAATCAACAGCAAGTCAACAAAGAACCAGATGAGAGTGATAAAGCTAGAGACACAGGTAGGGAAAGGAGGGCGAGAGGAAGCCAGACACAGGGTGTCAGTGTTGATGGGGAGGATGTGGAGGAGTTCTGCAGAGAGTTGGACAGCAGAGAGCATCATTCGGGCAGTGATGCAGGGATGGAGGGAAGTCAAGAGCAGATTGATAACTCAAAAGAAAGTGACAGAGAAGAGGGTGGAAGTGATTACTGGCCACGGTCTGAGAGTGAAGATGGAAGTGACTCTGACTGGAGGCAAGAGCGAGACAGAACGGTTTCGGGAGAGGACGGCTTCGTGACCATGTCCAGTGGAGGAGATGGAGAAGATGAAAAGGAGGAGGAGGAGGAGTTTGTCGACTGCCGAGACTCCTGGAACAGTAGAGATGATTCCCCTTCTTCTGCTGGTGACCAGAGAGCTGCCCAGATGGACGAGGGTGTAGAGAGGGACAGTCGCGAGAATAAGCAGAAATATATCTTCTGTGTTATCGGCCAAACACTGCCACGATCAAAATCTGGTCAGACCGATTTGGAAAATCCAGGAACAGATACTGACTACAACATGTCTTCAGAGCCTTCTGAGGACACAAGTGACAGACAAAAGCAAGACGCAAACCCCCATGCTGAAATTGGTTCCATGAAAAGAGACTCACAGACAGAGAGACTCCTGATAGAGTGGAGGGAGAAGAACATGGAGGCCCTTCCACCGAACCCTTACTCTGACTCTGAGCTGAACTTTGAGCAAATACTTCCTGCCTTAGAAGGGATTGATATTGAGGCCATGAGTCCAGAAGAAAAAGAGGCCATCAGGATCAGAATGAGTGGTGCGTGGAGCTTGTCTGAAGAGCCCAAACGTCATTCCCAAGCCCCTCACCTTAAGTGGGCCAAAGATGTGATAAAGGAGATTCTTGGGAAGTCTGAGGAGAAGACAGAGGATCCCAACGCAGACTCAGAAGCGAGCAATCGATCTGAGCAAGGCATGACCTCAGAGTCTAGTGCGGACAAGGCGGAATTAGGGCCAGAGGACAGCCACTCTTTATCTGATGATCTGCAAGAAGAGCTGGAGGACGAGGAATTGCTGGAGTTGGAGGGATTGAGAGGTATGGGTCAGAGCCTAGAAGACATGCATGGTAGCCAAGTCCAGGCCATGCATGGTGAGCGGTTCGGAGATGTGCGCGCAGACACACCCGGGTATTCTAATGATGACACACTCCCAGACAGAGGAACACCAGAGGTTCAGGTTCCTGCAACAACTGAACCTTCTAGCCATCAGGATTTGGTGAAAGTGGATATAGAGGTGACAGATAGCGATGAGGTCAAATCCTTTGACGAGAAAGAGAACGGCAGGCAGAAAGAGGTGGAAATGTATTTATCCGTGAGCAGCACATTGTATAAGCCTAATAGCTGCCCCATTCTTAATTACGAGTCAGAGTTCTCAGGTGACGAGTCGAGAGTCGAAGAAGAGCAGGAGGAATCAGAGGAGGAGCCGGTGGTGGAGAGTGACCTTGGTTTAGAAGATGGCACTGAGCTTGATGGTGGAGAGAACACAGAGCAGGAGGGGGAGGCTATGACAAGGAGCCACTTCAGTTTCCGTGATCTAGGTCCTGAAGCTCGGTTCAGACGGAGGGGGATCCGTAAAACCGAACGAAGGAGTGAATCACTTGTTGAGGATGAAGATGGTGTGGGAAGGGACCGCAGAACCAGAATATTCCTTCCAACAGGTAAAGAATGTGGACGCACCACACACAAAACCCCCACACTTGAGTCGTCTTTCAGTGAGGTCACTTCTGCTTCCTGGTCACCATTTATTCATTACACATTACAGTCTGAGTGTTGTAAACATCTTATCATGTCAAAAAAAAAAAATCTGACATGGTGACTTGAAGACACACATGAAAAGTCCAAAGGTCTAGATGTTGTAGGAGAATGAAAATGAACACACAAAACTAATTATTTTTCTAATAAGGGATGAGACTGAAAGTAAGAAGTAGGCTGTCACGGATGCGTCAAAAAAGGAACCGGAAGAGAGATGCAGTGGAAAGTCCAGAGACATAGTCAAGAAAAGGAGGGCGAGCGCAAGGTGTCAAGGTTGATCATGGTGCAGAATTCACCCCCCATTATGGTTCAAAGTCTTAAAGTGTTTTTTTAATAAATCAAATTGATTGCATCATATGGATAAGGATCGCGTGCTTTAGACATGTTTATAAGCCATTTACTCTTCAAATGGAACTTCCCCGCTGTGTAGTTGAGTCATCCCTGTGGATCAAAACAATGCTAGTCGAATCAAAAATAGTTTATCCCCACAGAGCAACTATAATTCCATGCATTGGTTCAGTTTTCACAGAAGACTCTGGTGTTGTCTGTATTTGATCAGTGGATGTCCACGTTTATGGATATGTTTTCTCAGTAAATAATACATATATTTCAGCGCACAAGGTCATGTTGTGTTTCGAAACTGCTGCTGAAGGATTTATCTTTATAGTTCTGCTGGCATGTTGGGGCTTCTGCTAATCTTACCGATTGGTGAGAGTCCGTTTCTAGCTTTATTGAAAAAACAACAACTTTATTTTATGTCTGTGTGTATGTTAAAACAGAGGGTCATGGTTTAGAAAAAAAAACAAAAACCATGTTGTAACTCATTTATGGTTTTATGGTAAAGCAGCAGAGCATTGTAACTGAGGAGGGACTGTTTTGAAAGAACAGACTTCCCAACATAAATTAGGTGACCAAATTACTGGCATTAGGTTCTTGCCTCTTTATTTTTTGTCTTATATTTCGCCTGTTGGTTGCGACAACATGTCTTCAGAAACTTAAAAAGAAAGTACTTGTTTTGGCGAGCAGCGTTCTTGATTGAAGGAACGACAACAGCTGCCAGCTAATATGCGTCAGAATGCTGAGTAACCTGCTGTGGGAGGAGAATAGTCAATGGGAGGATGGGAAAACCCAGACTTAAGAAGTGTGTCTGCTCAGTCTGCGAGTCAGAATACTAGAGAAGCTGCTTAGAAGAAAAGACTATATTTTTATTTTTATTTAATATTTATTTATTTATTAACCAAGACAATAGAATCAACTCATAGGGATTTTAGTTTGTAAGAAATGTTGTTTTTCAACGCAAACACAAAGGAATACTTTCTGATTCCAGATGATGTTGAGCCGAGCAAAAGTTGGGGAGAAGTGGAACTGAGGTGAGTAAATCATGCTTTTATTGATGTGCTGTGGTGTCATGATAGTTGATGAGTTGAACTACATTTATCCAAAGCTCACTATTTGTGCTTACCTTCATGTTTCATCATTAAAACAATAACACTGCAAGGTGTCCAATAAGCATTTATTGCAAATGAAAATGAAAGTTTAAACTCCAATAAACACGACAAATTTTTTTTTAACACAACAGTAGTATTATGGAGTTGCTGCATGGTTAGTTTCCGACTTTATTTGTTTTATTTTTAAATAACTGCAACATGGTTGACGAGTGGAATGATCAATGTCTTATCAATTACTTTTTTAATACATTTATTATTGACACTTTGCATAGAAAATGATTCCTCTGCCTTGTTGAATTCTTTCTTCTTTTGATATTGTAAATTGCTATCCATGCGGCAAACATCCGAAAACTTTAAAAGTCTTTACTTCAACTTAATGAAAAATAATGGATCAAATGACAAAATGTTCCCTGAATATAAAATAAATGATGATGTGTGGAGGTCAGGTCCGGTTGGTGAAATATGATCATTGGAAAAATGTGTACTTAAATGTGAACGTGAATTGATGTATGTTGTTTTGTTTGTTTTGCAGGAATGTTTTGGACACCATCGGACGCAAAAAGAGAAACTCAAGGTTTTTCAGTGAGTCCCTTTTGCTGTATGCCAATATCTCATTTTCTGAATGCTGTGTTTAAAGACATGCTACCACCTGTTTTCGTCTCAGTCACGTGATTCATGGAAACACTTGAGGGCTTATCAATAATTCCTCCGTATTCAGTTTGAATCACTGATTTCAAAGAACTGATGCCATCAGTTCAAACTTCAGTGGCAGTGACGCTCTTGAGTAATTGCTAAAATGGAAAGCCTGTGACAGGTTCGTGTGGGTGTATGTGCGTGCTCCAGACAGGTTCCTGCAGGCTCTCATATCTTCCGGGGTAGGGGAAAACAGCTGCTGCTGCCACCATGTTGCACAAGTTCTTTCAAAGGAATGTCGGACTCAAGCACTTCTATCTATCTATCTATCTATCTATCTATCTATCTATCTATCTATCTATCTATCTATCTATCTATCTATCTATCTATCTATCTATCTATCTATCTATCTATCTATCTATCTATCTATCTATCTATCTATCTATCTATCTATCCATCCATCCATCCATCCATCCATCAATTGGAAGAGAACTGACAAAGCTATATCAGAATTGTAATGTTCTCTCCTCTGTGAATCCCTTTATCTTGTTTTAACTCATCTCCCTTCCATTTCAGACGCAGCCCAGCTCTACCAGCAGTACAGCGAAGCGGTCCAAAACTCTGAAATTCTACGGCAATCTCGATCTGACGTCGTCTCCATCAGCGAAGAAACAAGCCGTTCCCCTGCTCCGTCACCCCCTCCGGCCAACAGACCTCTCCCTCCTGTGCCGACCGCCCCACACCCCCAGTGGCTCCCCCATCATGGCTCTATCAGCAGCGTTAGAAGTTTGCCTTTGCCTGAACCACCAAGAGGTGAACGCAGACCTTCATCCCCCCGACTGTCCATCGTCTCCATCACGCAGTCGGCGACACTATGGAGAGACCTGCCAGGGGTCCGGAACAGCACGGAGCTGGAGGAGATCTCTGAAGATCAGAGACGCCTGCAAGAGGTAAAAGATTGTCTCAGCTCTTGCATCAATGTCATGAGGAAGTACTGTAAGTGATGAAATCTCCCATCTCCAAGGAGGTCGTATCAATGTCACTATTAAAGTCTGTAAGAAAACATCGCCCCAGAAAATATAACAATGGAATTTTGGGCAGTCAACAGGCAAATGCTTTATTAAATAACTTTCTGTATGAATCAGCTTGTGCCATTATCTTCTTAAATTTCACATTTCTGAGAAAGACAAATGGATTTCCCCAGATCACTTCTCTGGAAGCAGGAAATGCTATTGCACAATCAACATTTCCCCGTGCAGTGAAAATGTGCCTGAGGTGGACTTGGATGCTTCTCACTACACGAGGAAACCAGCTTCAGTTACATAGAGTTTGCTCGAATTACACTCAGTAAAATGCAGTACAGTGGCTTCCTGGCACCTGGAGTACCCACTGCCTTGCCGTCTGAGGGCACATCAGGTGTTTGCCAAGCCTGAAATGTGCAAGCAAAAAGTCCCTGGCAGAGGAAGTGTGTCACAGAACAACTGAGCTGTGGAGTCTTGGGGAGACCACAAGAAAAGGGTGGCGTCTTATGGGGATAAAACGTGATCTGGGTGACCACAGTTCTGAGTGAAACTGTTTCCTCTCGCACATTACAGAAGACACAGTTGGTTTACAAAGAAAAGCATCATTTTATAGCACAACACACACACACAAGTTTGTGTTTTTCACTCCTCATTCTTTTATATTTGAGATCTGTGATTATTATTTTGTATGTGCTACAACTCTGATGTTTTTTGAACTTCCGAATGTGATCTGTTATTTTGGTCACTTTTACACAGCGTTCCAAACACTAACCCTCTGCATACCTCACCCGCTGTCTTCCCCAGGTGAGGTTCGAGGTGGTGACCTCTGAAGCGTCCTACTGCCGCAGTCTGGACATCGTTGTGGAGCACTTTGTCAAGTCCAAACAGCTGGCGGCGCTGTTGAGCACACAAGATAAGAACTGGTTGTTTTCCAGAATGGCTGACGTCCGAGCTATCAGTCACAGGTGAGGGTTGTTTTTGCCGCCTCAGAAGTTCATCTTTGTCTTTCATAGTTTTGTGATTAAATCTAATGACACAACATACGAACCCCAACTTTATGACTCATTATTACTGAAACATTTTCATTCTGCAAAACAAACCTGACTTTAGTGGTTTAGTAAATGAAGTCGGTGTTGAGCAAAGGTAGCTGGTCGTTCATCTATTGCAAGTGAGGAAGCCTTTGGCAGCCATTAATCCCGTCACACATTTCCTGTTACTGCTGTGTAAGTTAATGCTTGTCCATTGCTGAACTGTTTTCCTGTGGTTGCAGTTTCCTATCGAAGCTGGAGGAGCGCCTCGAGTCCGACATCATGCATTTCAGCGTGTGTGACATCATCGCTCGGCACTGCAAACGCTTCAAAATGGTCTACGTGCCGTACCTTACCAACCAGTCGTACCAGGACGCCACCTACCAGAGACTCATGTGCGTCACACTCACTGTTACACCTCAGAAACGTTCATCATTGTTTATTCTGTTTTGGAACCATTTCTGTTTGAAGAGCGTCAGTTCAATACGTGCACGTTTAAAGTTCAACACCCGAATGAATCATCTAATACAGGATTGCGAAACTCGACGGCTCTGGGCTAGATTTGACAATATAATTACATTTGGTGTGACTATTATTTATGATGTAACGTAATATATCTGTCACCAGATATCACCAGAGCCAAAAAAAAACCACTGTCACCACTGCTATACGAAATGATTTAGATCCAGGCTGCTTCCAGATTACACATTTTGGAACATTTATTTTGGAGTTTAATGCCTGTTAACTGAAATATGATGATGGATTCTCTCACATTAATATTGCATTTTTTTATCAATCACAGGAATGAAAACCCAGGCTTCAAGAGGATTGTGGAGAAACTGGAGAGGAGTCCTGTCTGCCAGAGACTTCCATTACGTTCTTTTCTGGTTCTTCCGTTCCAGAGAATCACGAGAATCAAGCTGCTGGTCCAGGTGTGTAGATAACAGTGCAACAGTGACTGTTGTAGACTTCATTGACAGGGTACATGGATGTACACTGTTTAACAATATGAGAGATGAAGAGCGACCTTGTTTTGTTTTTGCCATTTTTTGGCTCAACTGTTGCATATCTGTTTGCAGAATATTGTGAAAAGAACAACTCCCGGCACGCCAGAAGCCATGCAGGCCATTATCGCTTTGAAGCAGCTTGAGAAGGTAAGATTCTTCACATTGTGCTGATGCTATTTAATATTTCCAGACATGTCATCATGCTGTTTGTCCTCAGCTGATTCAGGAGAGCAACGACAGCATCTCCCAAATGAAAAGCATCGAGTCGCTGGTGAATCTCAGTGCCAAAGTGGACTTTGAGTGCAGGGTGAGCATTTCTTTCACTGGCAATGTTAAAGTGAAACGTGTTTTGCTAGAGATACTTGATACAGTTGATCTGTTTCTATCAATACAGGATCGCTGCATGTGTGATAAGTCTGTTTTCCCTCTGTCTTTGTAGACCCTTCCGCTCATAAACCCGAACCGACGATTGGTCCGTGAGGGTCCGGTCACAGAGCTGATGGACTTCTCTCTAAAGGAAACTGAGAGAATTGTTTACTTGCACCTTTTCAATGACTACCTGCTTCTGTCACTACAAAAAGAGTGAGTGATTGATGAAACACTGAACCCATCACTATCATTGAATGGTCAGTTGTTCAGACTGACATGAACGTCGACTGATGTGCGGAGGTTTCAGTAGCTCTTCTCTCTGTCGAATCACAGAGGCGGGAGGTTCACCGTGATCGACCACGCTCCGGTGTCAGAGCTGCGCGTGGAGAACTGCCGTGTCAAGCTTCACTCTCTCCAGAAGAACCTCTTCAGACTCTACATGTCATCCAAAAGTCTGCTGCTGAGGACAGACACACAGTAAGATGACAAACAATTTTCTGTCCTTTGTTGAGCTCTTCCATCGCTGCTGAAGGGAAGGTGTGTTCACCTAGTTGCAGTACTGGTTCAACAATGGTTATTAGCCCAATCGTCACTTGGTCTGTTTTCAAATGAGTAATTCGTATGGAAATTTTTCACATGAGGGCAGAAACACGTGGGCTCATTGACTCATTCACACTTTGCTTTACTTCCCTATATATCAAATAGCTGAATTCATACTAGTTAATGTCATATTTAAAGTCTATCGCGTGAGTAATTTTGACTAATGTGGTCTAATCTGGCTTTAAAGTAAAGTAAGTTTGGGTTCAAAAAGTATTATGATTCATGAAATAAATTCCATGAGACTATTTTCTTATTTTCAAAATATTTGGAAATTCTATGCACTAGTCATCGACCTGCAACAAGTGGGAGACGACACTATGCTGTGGTAAACTCGGTGATTTGTCCTGAGCAATGGTCCACGTAGTCTAAATATTTTCATGTTTCCTGTCCAAATGTAAACTTCAGTCACTGAATCATGCTCATCCCGACCTTCCTCAGACAACTAACAAACCCCTAAACTACAGCGCTGGATTTGAATTTTTTTTAAATATATACTGTATATATACATTAGTCAAAAAAATAAATAAATTAAAAAAAAAAAAAAAAAAATATATATATATATATATATATATATATATATATATATATATATATATATATATATATATATATATATTTGAAGCATTTTGTGTTAAAAGCCAAGTACACATGAACAAACTCCTGAGTTAATAACTAAGATTGTAGAATTCAGAAGTGTCGCTGAATACACATCTATTTCTCTCCAGGAGCGATAAGCTACGGTGGATATCTGCACTATCCAGACCTCACCCTGAAGTGGATTTCTCATGTGCACAAGGTACAACATTTGAAATAAGCGTGCCATTTTCAGCTCAAGTTATTTGCATGATGCGCCGTGCTAAGTCATTGTCTGCGCTCTGTCCTCCAGATTTCACACAGATGCAGTGTATCAGAGCCTTTGTTGCTCAGCAGCCTGATGAGCTGAGTTTAGAAAAAGCTGACATCATCCTGGCGCACCAACAGAGCAGTGACCGTAAGTGCAACGTGCTATTTACATATTTGGGGGAGAAGTGTGCAATATTTTAATAGACTTGTGCCTCAAACACAATTTATGCAGACCACTCCAAATTCAAACTCTACTCTTTGCTACCCACAAAGTTTAATATCTGTCTCATCACTAGTGTTTAGACTCTCTGTAGACATCTGTAACACATTGTGGTTTGTCTGGTTGTGCTGCCAATGACTGCACTTTCTGTCGTGTTTGTGATGCGCACAAATCTTAAGTGTTCATGTTTTCTTTTTGGATTTATTTAATGTTGTGAGTACATTTTTCCCACAGAGGTGTTTATGGTGGGAGAAGTGCACTCACCTTTTTCATGAATTCATTATTATGAATAAATATTATTGTTATTGTTATTTGGTGATAACAAAAACCTGTGTGTTGTCTCCAGACTGGGTCGAAGGGACCAGGTTGTCGGACCGACACCGTGGCTGGGTACCTGAAGCACACTTAGAGACCATCACAAACGCCAGGGTACTGAAGCGCAACCTGGCAGACGCCCTCAAACTGACCACAGCCACGGCGGAAGCATAGAAGTGGATGAGCAGAAAACACGCTCCAGGCACACGAGCCAGCTGTTCAAAATATTCAGACACACTTCCATGCTGACATGACCTCTTCATTGGACACGACAGTTAGCGTCCAGTCTCAACTTTGGAAAACTTCAGTGCAATGCTAGTATTTCTGAGAGCTGCCTACACACATAGAATCACATGACTTTTTTTTTTTTTTTTTTTTAAACACTGTATGTATATTATGTAAGTGGAATGATTACTGTTTTGATTTTGGTTGTTTTGTTTTGTTTTTTTGCAACAATGACTGTATTTCACTGTAGCTGTGTATATTGAACAGAATGTTAAAGATGAGCTTATGACACGAATTGTTGCATAGTAAGTTGTACTTGTACAGAAGAAAAATAATGTGCTACGATTTCAATAAATTCTTCAGACACGATTCAAAGAAAGAACTATGTCAATGGCCTGTGTGTGAGTAAGGAGTACTTTGGAAAGCTTCTAAAAAGAAGAAATTCTGCAATATTTCCATGGCGTAATTAGTTGATGCAAAACTTTACCTGAAGGTCTCATTTCAGGTCACTTTCATATGGTTCAGTGGAAATTTCTTAGCTAAAAACGTGTCCCACTTTCAAGAATGACAGCAGTTGTCTCGTCATCAAAGCGCTGTCTCACACTAGTGGGAAAACACATGTCGAACCAGTTTTGTCAGACATCATTGCCCTTTTTTAACCTTATTCAATTGTATCATCTAATCTGAATAAGGTCATGTATTACTTGTAAGGTTTTGTCACAATAAAAAGGCCATGGCACATTTGACAGCAAAAATTAAAATAAATAAAAAATGACACCAGAAAGTCAATACAAATATGGATGCACATTGTATTACATATGGCTCTATAAAATACAGTTACTTATTTTAGAAGTGTAGGTACAATACAGTTACAGTTAAATGTTGACATGAATGAATGAATATTTCAAGATCCTCCAATATATTCTAATAACATTTGACATTTGCATGATTTTCTTTCCATTTTGTGACATCGCTTCCGATACATATAGTGTAGTCATTTGGTCAAACATTACACAGATATCGCAGTATATAGAACAGTCCTGATAATTTCTGCCGGAACATTGGTTTTTACTATTGGTTATTGCGAATATCGGTTATTACTGTTTGTTAACTGTTCTCGTATTTTTATAATATTTAATATTTGGAGAAAATCAAAAGTTTATTATCACCACAAAATGAGGAGTATTCTGAATACTCGAATATTTTACAATTAATCGGTATAGTGTAACGGCAACCTGACGCTAGATTGACAGCACGTTACAACCAGTCAGGAGTCCGTTGACACGCCTTTACTTCGCTCTAATTGGCCATCTACCTACCGTGACATCCAAATCCGCCTTCTCATTGGTTGGTACAAAAGTAGGCGGGTTCCTGCTGTGTTTGTTATTGTTTTTGTGGAGCAGTCCGACGCGAGCGGAAGACAGATTTGAAGTATTTCCAGAATCTTGATGGATTTTTGAGAAGGTCTGAGCTTTTATTGCATTATTCTGAAAGAGAACGAAACGAAGAAAGGTAATTTAAGTCGCGTCGTGTTGTGTACAGCTTGATTTGGTAGGTGCGGTTTCCAGAAATGTCAATGATGAGCATACACGTCATAAATAACAGTAGCTTGCCTTGGTATGTGTATAAAACACAAGGGTTTCAAGGAGAACCTGTCACCTAGAAGCGCTGCGGTGTGGGTTTCCAGCTGGCGGACCATGAGCCACCAGTGACGTGGCCTGGTCTGCTGGTGTAGGCCAGATATTGTATTGCTGAACTTGTAACCACGAACAGCGACAGCTGTTTCTGGTTTTATCTGCTGCTGTCTGTGTCGACAGCAGCAGTTTCAGTGAGGCTCGGTTGACGTGCATGCCTGAACAGAGCTTGTGCTCTTCACTGCTCCAGCTAGTAGCTGCTGGGCTGTCAACATCTCCTGAGGTGTGTGGGCTGGTGCCCCGTGACAGGAAGTGAGGCAACCCTGCCTCCAAATGTAGACTGTAGACGTGAAACTGGAGATAAAGTACAGCACAAGCGTGGACTTCGGCTCCAACCGCAGACTTGTCTCTGAGGCTGTGTCGCTTATTGTCATTTATTTTCATGCTTGTGAGGAATACTATGCTGTCATACTATCAACACAAACAAAAGTGAAGTAAACTATTTTATTATGACTTGGCTCCAACAGTCGGTCAATCTAAGTTCGTTGCTTGGCAGGTGTGATTATTTACAATTACAATTAGTAATCTAAAAATATGAATCATTTTTGGTTGGAAAAATAGGGACTCAATCCACTGTGTCAACTGTGTGATTTATATATTTATTATTTTTGTTATTTTAAACCCTGTCGCTGCGAAACGTAATATTTTGTCGAGGGGTAAGAAATATTACATGTTAGGTCAAACACACACTTAGGACTTAAAATAACATTTTATTTTTAAGGAACATATATTTAGTTATTATTTAGTTAAAAGTTGAAGTAAAAAGTAAAATGATGATTAGTTCCCATTAACTGGATCTTGTGGACATGAATCCCATGTGTATTTTCTTCTGAATAATGTCAGCATTTTGGTGACTTTTTGTCACGTGCTATTTATTTAATACAAGCTATGCTGTGCTTTTCAATTGGTAGTATTTTAAAATGTGTTTATTTTTTTCATAGACCTATATTGAAAACATTAATTTTTGGTGTCAACTTTAAGCTCAGAGGTAATAATTTTAAAAGTCTTTGTACATTAACATTTATTGCTTGAGAGATTTTCATTTTGACTACTAAGGGTTTGTGTTGCCAAGAACCCGACTGTATGACCGGCATCACAATACTTGAGCCACGATGCGAGAGTACGATACACGACACGCCGCAATGTCACAATGTTGTTGTGACCAAAATATTTGATTGAAAACTATTTTAAATATAGGTGTGTAAAATTGTGTTACCGTGTTACATACTGACACTTCACTTAAAGTGCGTCAACTTTGTGACATTAGATGCATTAAACCTTTTGTCGGCACAAAAATGAGTATGTTGCATTTTACTATTGTTTTTAAAATCTATTTTTATTAAAAAAAGAGCATTAGGAGATTGCCGTACAGATATTTCTTACACATATATTGATTACATAACTGTTTGGTTTTTTATGTAGTAACTGAGAAGAATACTAAAGAAATGTTAAGCTGCAGTAATGGCAAACAAGACCATGTTAAACTTAATTGATAACTTGTGACTGACTGCTCTTCAGATGGGGAGTCACTACCAGCGCTCTGTACCACTGGAGGTGAGGAGAGCAGAAGGAGAGAGAGTCCGAGCCAAGCATCCTGACAAAATACCAGTGAGTATGGCTGCTCAAATTATTATTATTTTTTTTTTAATCACGACATCAGCTTAGTTGTCTGTTCCTCACCAGATCATCGTGGAGAGGGCGCCGAGGTCACGCGCCCCTGAGTTGGACAAGAAGAAATACTTGGTGCCGTCTGACTTGACAGGTGAAAAATAGATGTGGAGAACTGCATTAAAGTTTACAAATCCCAAAAAACTTTTTTTTGTTTACAAATATGACAAAATGAATCATAAATTAAATTATTATTTGGCTTTATTATTTGTCTATACTAAAAGACTGCTCTTTTAGATGATAGTACAGTGGCGATTTGTTTTTACTTCATCCTCAAATACTACATTGCACAGGTGAAATTATTTTATAGCAGCGTATTGTTCAAACTAATTTATTGTCTGAATTATAATTTTTAAAAACATTTTTGCAGAGGAGCATCTGGGTATTAACCCTAAGCATTGTTTATTACATGTTTTGTAGTTAAATAACAATCACATTTAAATATTTGATATCAAAATACCATAAGAGTTGATCAAACTTAAACCTCCAAGTGGCGCAGCTCAGACAAGACTGTTTCAAAATAGGATGTTTCCAAAGACAAGAAAACCAGAAGGAGTATTTTGGTTTCGGCACCTCGTCTCAGTGTTTGTCTCCTGCTTGTTTTTTTTTTTCCTCATCTCATGAAACGAAACTGGGTGTTATGTCCTCTGACTTTCCTTGATTGTTCCTTTTTTTTATTTCAGTGGGGCAGTTGTGTTTCCTGATTCGTCAGCGAGTGTCTTTGAGACCAGAGGAAGCTCTCTTCTTCTTCGTCAACAACTCTCTGCCCCCGTCCAGCTCCCCACTCTCAGCTGTGTATGAGGTATCCAGCATCGCACCAGAAACACACACACTCGCCTCCATTCACACTCGTATACCACTATCTTTGTGGGGACCTTTCATTGCCTCTCACCCTAAAAGTTTTAATCTTAACTTCACGGGGACCGGCAAAAAAAGTCCAATTCAATTCTTGGAAACATACTGAAACATAGCTATACAAGTCTACACAAACACACACACACACACACTTGTATATCTATCCTTATGAGGACCTCTCATTGCTATAATGCTTTCCACAGCCTCTCACCCTTAACTTAACCATCCAAAACACATGGCTAACTGTAACCATGACTCTGAACCAAACTTAAAGCCAAATACAATGAACACATTTTACTGACATCATGTCCTCACAAGAAGATGGTTTGTCAAGACCTGGAACTAAGCATGGCAAAACATGCCCACACATACACAGTCAATATTCTTATGTTTTGTGAGGACCTCTCATTGACATAATGCTTTCCCCAGCCTCTCACCCTAAACCTCACCGTCCAAAACACATGGCTCACCTTAATCAGGACTCTGATCCAAACTTGAATTCAATTGTAATGACCCGGTTATTTCCAAGTTTTAATCCTCAACTTGTGGGGACTGGCTAAATGTTCCCCCAGATCCATAAGGCTTCATATAGGCTATACAATACAATTTCCCACAATATTTGTGGGAACAAGGATTGGTCCTCACAAGTATAGTAATCCTCAGCCTCTCACCATCAACTTTACCATCCAAAACAAATGGCTAACCTTAACCAGGACTCCTGGTAACCAGAGCCACACTTGAACCCAGTTACAATGATCTTGTTATTTTCAAGTATTTATCCTCAAACTGAGGCGCAACCACACGAGGACCCCACAAAGCAAAATGTCACCACAGTGTGTTTCCAGGTATTGGTCCCCACAAGTATAGCTAAATATCACACACATACACACACAAAAAATGGGCGCTTGAATGTGTATTTAGACACACTAACTCACACTAACAACCGATACACAGATCAAAAGCATTAATGCCATAACATTAACATTTGTATTAAAACATTGTTAAAAAACAGGCTAAATTCCTTGCAACATTGTGGAAGGATGATCTGAAGTGGGGCAGGTGCCAGCTGCGCAGTCATGATGTCATCATCTTTTTCAAGGTTGAAAGAGACACTGCACTTCAATAGCCTGATTGTTCTGCTCTCCAGCTCTGTGAAAGGTCAAGGAGGTTGGCATGGAAGGGCTTTTTTCCCAATGGTTCCATCCTCCAGCATGCAGCCTCATGTGTGGCAGGACTTAATCTATATAAGTTAGTAAACTATCAACACACAAGGAAGGACCACAGGCAGCGAGTGGAGTTCACTGCTCTTTCACCAGCCATATTTGGCTGCGTGTGGTGTGACAAGACTGATCTTCTGGCTCATTTCTGTGAACTCTGCTAACCACAAACAACTGTGCATCATGAAGGGCCTCTGCAGCCTTGCTTGAGTTGGTTGAAACATGGGACTGTTCAAGGCAGGTGGAGGCCACCACAATGATCATGTTAGTTGGAGCTCATCCACACTCCACAAGTGTTCCAGGTGTTTGTGTGAGATGATAGTGCTGTTTCACTTCATTCACATTGTGCAGTGATAGAGCAAAGACGCTCCAATGCAGTGAAGGATAATATTAAACCAGGGAATCGAAATGAGACAAAGAAGCAGTGTTTCATTGTGTTTTGTTGTGTTGCAGGAGCACCACGATGAGGACCTCTTCCTGTACATGACCTACAGCAACGAGAGCGTGTACGGCGCCTGAGGGGGAACCCAAAGGAGGAGAGCTAACAGCTTGTCAAATTTGAAAAGTTAAAGGCTGAGTTTTAATCCTGTATTATCCTTTAAGTTGTGTAACTTGGTGGAGGAAAAGCTTTGTTGGATTCCCTTTGTTGTGCTGGGATGTGAACGTGCTATTACACAGGATTTTTTTTTTTAAATTTTATGTTTGATTAATGCACAGAAATGGCAGTGAGAAAAGAAAAGGCTGGTAACAGGAAGTGATTTTAGATGAGCTCTTCTCCTTCATCTGTATTTAATGCAAATAGTTTTTTGTTTTTGTTTTGTTTTTTTTGTAAATTAATATCACCAACGTTTGTGGCAAATAAACACTAAAAATAATAACTTTTGGGTGTGACTTTTTTAAGGATGATGAAGTGAAAGTACCACATTTTGACAAACACTGGACTCGGAGGGAAGAAGGTGAAGTGATTACCAGACGACCAACTCGACCGCTCCCTTCCCAGTGAAGAAGGAGGTTCTACACTGAGTGTCAGGTGGTTCCATGGGCGGGGAGACTCCCTTATCGCCTGTGCCCATAGTTAGACTTTGAGAGGGGCCGTCAAACCGAAAGAAAGGAGAGCAAGAGAAAAATGAAAATAAAAAGGTAGAAAATTATGAAATTACACTTAGAAATGCACTGAAAATGTTGGTTTGTTGTGTTTTATTTATACAACATTCCATTTAAAGTGTCTCATCTACTTTCAATTCTGATGTATTTTAAGGGACAATAACTACTCCAAAAATAACCAGCAAAAAAGACGAATAATTAAAAAAATAATCATGCAAAAAGCTATGTTTCAGTTGCATCATAATGATCAATAAAACAATGCACAAGACAAAAATGACAATGTCTGTTTTATCGTTTTACTCCAGGAGGGCCACATAAATGCAGTCAAAGGGAAGCATTTGGCCGCACTGCCCAGGTCTGTTCTACAGGGTCACCATAAGTGTTTAACCATGTCAGCTAGTTTGCTATCTTCTAGTTGGATTCTGCTGTGACGTCGTACATGCGACACTTGATATGTAGTCCCAATCATTATGTGTTTTACAAGCAAATAAATGAGAAATGTAGTCGAAACTCGCATCATTTTTTGTCATTTAACTACTTTTCCGAGCTTAGGTCCAACGGACTGACAGGAAGGGGCGGAGACTTATGCTGTTGGGTGATGTAAGGTTATTAATAACATATTAAATGGTATTCTATAAAAGGAGTTTTACTTTTTTGTAAAAGGTGAAATGTGCTCTCTGTTTTGGGAGCTCCCAACACACACTGATCACATTGATGTACAAGACACGTGGCAGCTAGGATGATAACAACAACAACAAACATGGAGGAATCCCTGAACAAAAGCAAACAAAAGCATCTGTTTGTTTTTGTTCAGGGAGGTTTTTCGCAACACAATGACCAGCGTTTCCACTACTCTGAATGTACTTGAAATTCTTAGAAAATTGTGAAATTATCATAAAAATATTTTCAAAGAAGTGTGATTGCACCACAACACCAGCAATAAGTCAAGTGTTTCGAAAGAAGTCGCTCTAAATGTTGCTGAGTCATATTATTCAAAAATACAACCAAAAGAAAATAAGAAGCAAAAAAAAACAAAAACGTACTAATCGGGTGCGTGTGTCTTCCTTACTTTGACAGACACAACTTACCATTGAAATGAGCTCAACTCCAAACAAAGTATGAACTTACTTTGCACTTGATGTGCAACATCATGAGAAATATGTGGAAATAAAAAAAAATGTTGATGACTTGTTTTGCCACTTGACATTGCAGATCTAAATATGAATTACATTTAGCAGAAACACCTTTTGCCTCACCCTAATTTGATCGGTCATTTCTAGGAAGAGCAGACAGTAGAAACAGTTTGAGGAAGTCATCGGCCGTCTATAACTCTCAGACAGCAGAGGACAGCTGAGCGCGGGGCAGTTCTACTCAGAGGTTCGACTCAGGGACCAGATTTGGCATCAGGTGTGCAGCAGCAGAAACCTCGCATTCAACTTGTTATAATCCATTAATACAGACACCGGATAAGCAGGTTCTGTGCTTTTTCCCTGGAAACAGAAAGTTAGAGGAGCATGGAGATGGAGACAGTGACTGAGAAGACGGAGGAGAAGGAAGGAAGGAAGGAGGAGAAGGAGGGGAAGGAGGTCAGCAGTAAAGGTACGAAGTTTCGCGTGGATTTAAAAGCAATTCTAAATAAGAGAAGTTAACTTTTTAAAGCTTTCCCTGTTATTCTTTGGGGCAGTAGAGGAAGCAGAAACAGCTGAATACTCCCTTCTACGTCAGCCGACTGAAGACATCTACACTGAGACTTATTTTGGTAATTCAACTCACCAAAGTCAAGGTAAATCGACACTTAAAAACCTTGCATATGCGATGCTGAAACTCAAGTACAACAGAAATGTTTACTGAAGAGGAGAAAAATAATAATTGTCCCACTGATGTCTTAAGTATATCTAATAATTATAGTTTTGTAATTTTTCCACATCTATCGAGAGGAAGAAAGTCATAGTAAAATAGAAAAAAAGAAACAAAGTAGTGTCCGCCTCTTCAGTCCCTAGTTTCACTTTCTATAGTGGTAAGAAAAAGTCAAGGTCGTCAATGCTCGTCACTATCAGTAGAGAGCAGTGAACCGGCTCAATGCGTGTGCCAACTCGAACATAGAACAACAGTGTGTGATAAAAGCCATCTATTTATTCACTTTATATAGGTTTCAAATTCGATTAAAATTGAAATGTTGAGCATACAATTTAAAGCGGTTGGAGACACCTACACTGAAAACAGAAAAAAATGATGTCGATTACAAGAAAAAAAAACAATATAGCAGAAAAAAGTGTTCAGATAAATTTGACACAATGTCAAATATTATCTTGAAAAAAAATGTGTGTGTTTTGTGGCTGCGTTATACAGACACAAACATTTTTGTGTGTGTGTGTTAATTGCTCACAAGAAAACAGTTTTGAAAATAAATATATCATCACATCATCAAATTAATATATAGTTGAATCAACGAAGCGAAGCGATGTCCAGAATTCAGAAGAATTCAATGTCAAGTCCTCCAGTTGCCTAAATAAAAAGAAAACAAATCATAAACATCAGGTATTAAGTAAAGTGTGGCGCGTGTCACCGATATATTTCCATCAAAAGAAAGGAAAATAAAAAGCAGAATAAACAGGTTTTTTTTGTTTTGTAATCTATGAATTTCACTATCCCTCTCCCATAACACCCCGATTCTTTAGAATGCAGCTGCCGGACTGTGGTCCGTTTCACACACTGCTTCCCCCTGTTTGACCTGTTGCCCTCGACTTCTGGTCCATCGAGTCTCGCACCACCCGAACACAGTTTCTTCCCTTGGGCCGTTCAGACCGACTCACACCCGCCCTGTGTGTAGTCACTGGAATTCTAATGTGTTCTGCTGTGTTTGGAGGTCAGAGAAAGCTCCGTCTGCTCCAGGCTGCCTGTGTGATCCTGAGCTGCGTGTCACTGGTTCTGCTGCTGATCCTCATCATCAGCAGCCTGAGTAAGGGGCTCAGTGTGTGATCAAAATTGTGACACTGACTTCAGATCTCACATACAGCACTACTGCTTTCTATCTGTTTTTGTTTTTTAATCCTGATTTAGAAGAATCCAGCAGTTGTTCGCATTTGGAAATTGACTCCAGCACCTGCAACACCAACTGTGATAATGTGATGCCGCAAGACTGTGAGTGTAACAACTCTGAAACTGTTTTAAAAGTTTACATGACAAAATCAAATTGGTTCTGTATCTTAGCTTTTTTTTCCAAGGTAACAAATGGCACTTTATTTTTTCATTTTATTCCAATAAATAAAATGAAAAATGCTGCATCACTGATAACATATATAGTAACTCATTCAATTTAATCACACAAAACAATGTTTCAAAAATGCATACATTAATATTACATGATCCTTAAAAAAACAAAACCAATTGATGAAATAAAATGAAATAAAAACTATATTTAAAAATATGGATTTAAAATAAGTAGATCATTATGAAAACATTCATTACAAAGGCGTTGTAAAGTTGTTTTTTTTATTTTTATTTTATATTTACATATACTGCTCACTAGCGCAAAGTAAACAGCGGTTTTGTCAAATGTTTTATCATGAAATCCCTGAAACTTTTATTCGAAACACTTTTGAATGGCGAAAATGATGTAGGCGAAAGTTTAAGTGCAACATTTTGTCCCCAAATCCCGGATAATTCCCGTTATATATCATAACCTCGGATATTTTCAGTAGTAATAAAATTCCGACACTCATGAACGCATCACTCTTTCGCATCCGAGATGGGTAGATCATCCGACAGTGAGAAAGAAATGAAGAAATGCAGCGAAAACAAACACGCGCTCCGAAAAAGAAACATATTACGCGTTTATTCCAGTTTGTTCAAAAACTTAGTCTCACTAAAGCGCGATTCATGGGGAAGGATACATATTTAAAAGCTAGAAAGTAAGAACGAAAAGTGATACTTTTCTTAAAACATTTTAGAAAATAAATTTGTACTATTTATCCCAAAAGTTGATTTGAAGTACCAGTAATAAATAATACAATACAAGCAATTGTGATAACAAAAGCCTTCCAGCTACAGAATAAAGCAGAAATGTGCTACAGTTTACTGATATAAAATGTTGTTATCATTATGAGTGTTGTTTCTCTGTTTCTCCTGAAGGCCCCCATTGTCAGTACTGTCCCGACGACTGGCTGCAGCTAGACCGCTCCTGTTTCCACTTCTCCACAACAAGACTCAACTGGGACGACAGCCAGAGAAACTGCAGCGCGTTGGGAGCATCGCTGGTAGTGATCTCCAGTTCGAATGTCCAGGTACCGGCTGCTGTCACAGCAGGGTGTTCGACATGCTACTGATGACCCATACGACTTTCTGTCCTAGAATTATCTGGTTGACAAAGGGAGCCTCCCTTACTGGATCGGGCTGAGAAAGCGAAACGGCCGCTGGACCTGGGTTGACAACGCTAACCTGACCACGAGGTGAATCACTCAAGACCACTGTCGTGTCAGTAAACAGGAAGTAGGAGATGGGTCGTCTTGAAACAACTCGGATGTAAATTTGGTTTCACTTTATGAAAATACAATGATAATTGTTTATATTATTATTAAATGTATAGTTATTTATTTATTGTCTTCCTGTAAAAATACATATTGTCCAGGTTGTAAACAAATAAGGAATATATATATATATATATATACATTTAAGATGGGAGTAACACAGGGAGCAACTGCAGTGAGCTCCGCTTCACTCAGTGACATAAGTCAAACAGGTGACTCACAGGGCAGTGACCTATCCATCATTTCATAACAGATCTTCTTCAGAAAAAAACACCCAAAAATGCTTCCAATTTTGAACCATTTCTTCTTTTTTCCAAAATTGCCCAATCGTGGAAGTTCCCTGATGTAAGACTGAGGTGTGTCCAGTGACAATGATTCTTGTGAATACTCAACACCGTTATGCAACCCTGCAGAAAAATTGACAAGTTCAATGGTTCATTTTGATCTGGCGCCCGGAATCCTGACCGGAGCCAGTTTGCACTCGCAGTGAAGATCCTCCATCCTGTTTGTTCACGTTCACTTTACTTTGCTACAAGTGGATGTGTGACGTAAAGACGTGACCAAAGAGAGTTTATTGTGGAAAGAAGGTGACCAAACGGTTAAACTGAATTTGTATTGTGTGCAGATTCTGGTCCAGCAGCTCACCAACAGGCGCGTGTGCGTTCCTGAATGCAAAAACTAACGACAGTAAGAACTGGGAGACGGCAACCTGCACTGACAACGCCTACTTCATCTGCCAGCTGAGGATCTGACAAAGAAGCTTCGACTGGCTTGCGAAGATTCCACCATTTCTATTGCTGGCATGACTGTCGCTGTATTATTCTTTCACCACTCACCTGTGCGGTCATCACCCTCCATGGCTCTGGACAGAGTCTTTGCCAGATGGCTGAGCTCCTCGTGTATTCATCCACAGATGCCACCCAAATTGCAGGTTGTGTTTCTTATTCTTATATTATTTTTATTCATTGTGCCCTATTTTCTTTAATCTATTAAGATGGATATGATGAACTGAATGATTTGCTGAAAATATACATGTACATTCTTCAGAAAGAATATTGAATCATGGTAATTAAATGCTTTTCATACACAAGAAAAATGTTTTTTAATCTGCTCTTCAACAACAAGCAATGGAAAATGCACGAAACCATTCATACGCACTCATGCATGCACCGTTGGCCACAATTTAATTTTCATATATTTGCATAGTTAAAAACATAAAATATTCATATCTTGAGCTGGACATGTTCCACAGCGCTTCGTTGATTCACCATGAAACATACAAAGCTCCGTAATACTGAGGGAACAATTGCACCTTTGACCGAGTCCACAGAGTCGTCTTGTTCGTCGGCTTCACAGAGAGTCTCTAGACGTAGTTGATGTCCTGGTCGTCCTGTGGCTGCTCCGGCTCCAAGTCCAAACCTAAAGCGCTGTGGCGGATCACCTGCCATCCGGACATGGGTCGTCTCCTGGGTCTGAGCTTAGGGAATCCCACTGCGTCCGACTCCCGAGCCGTCGGATCGTTCTTCTCCTCTTCCTTCTCGTCCTCTTTGGAGAAAGCTTTGATGTAACGACGCATCTTCTGCATCATGGGGTCGTTTCGGTCCTCCACCCTGGAAGAGGAAGGTTTTGTTTCTATGTTTTTAACATACAAATATACACTTTTTATCGCATGGCTTAGCAACTTTTTGTTTTTATATTTGGGGGACACAGGTACATACTTCATCATTTAACCACTATATGCATCTGAAATAGACTCAGTCCAAGTCTTAAATAAATAAAAATAATTTTATAATTTATTCTCCCGCTACTGTTACACTATTAAGCTATTTACATCGGGTGGAAATAACATAAAGTTACTGCACTGTGCACAAGTAGCCTGCACTCTTTACTTTGAGGGTTGTCCCCTCTACTACTATTTTTTTTTAAACATGTCATCATGCAAGTAACAGCCATACAGTATATGTTGTTTATGTAGAATTTTTTGCATGGTATAACGTCGTAACTGTAACTACACAGGTTGCCCGGTATTGATATTTCAATCCCCTGTATCTAATACATATAGCAGTTGCCAATTGACAATAAAAGCTACCTACCTTAACTCACTCTAATCCAGACCCGAGCAAAGTGCGGCCCGGGGGCCATATGCGGCCCGATGCCAGTATTTCCGTGGCCCTTTTCACGTCAGACTAAAACTATATCTCTGATGTCTCGCAATTTGTCTGTCTTTCTTGTTCTTGCTCTTTCAGTCACCACCACTTCAGTAGTAAATATAGCATGTTCTTGTTACATTTTTCTTCTTTATATTGGCCATTTTTGTGTTTTTCTTGTTCCGCAAAATATATTGAAGAAATATTGAAAATACATTTTGAAATAAATTGCCTTTTTATCTTGAATGTCAAGTCTACAGTTATGCTGATTCATATTAAAATTAAGTACATTTCAAATGATGTATTTCAATAGGTTTTATGGCATATTCACACTTCTAAATATCCTTAATAACATTTCATCTTCTTAGATTCATTTTGTCCTTTTTTGTACTTAAGTATATATTTTCAGTATTTTTCCATCATGTTTTGTCATATAGTCATCGCTGTCTTTCTTTTGGCATGTTGGCCCCTCACAACCATTACAGTTTCTAATGTGGCCCTTTGGGAAATTCAATTGCCCACCTCTGCTCTAATCCATCAAAAATAATCCATGGGATAGATCCAGGGGCCACAAAGAGCTCTCATGACTAAACTTTAAAAAGTTTGTGCGTTGCTGTTGGTTTTATTTTTCTGTTTGGTTTATTTTTGAACAAGCAAAAACTTTCACTTCGTCATAACTAAAATAGCTTCATCTTTATTTCCTGTCGATCATCAGTCTTACCGTAGATACCAGCGCTCTCTCAGGCCGTAGCTGAGTCCACACACACCAAGTCGAGGCCAAAGGCAGCGCGGCAGCCTCCTCTCCAGCATCAGGGTGGTAGCCACAACCTGCAAAGTCATTCACGACCCGCATGACATCACCGACACGGCTGCTGCGGCGCCTGTCTGTGTGCAGTACCTGAGTCCTCCAGAGCTCGTCTCTCTCCTGAGCCACCCTCCAGTGTGTGTCGCTCATCATGGCGATCAGGAGGTTCAGCAGCAGGATGTAGGAGACCACAGAGAAGGCGCAGTGGAGCACGTGGACGATGGGAGGCGTGATGAAGGTGTGGTCCACCGGCAGGTCGATGAGGCCCACACTGAGCTCGAACTGGGAGAAGAGGGTGATGGGGAAGGAGCGGTACGCAGGGATGGAGTCTGGGTCCTGGGTCATGTAGACCATCCACAGAGCTGGACGGGTGCAGAGGACATCTTTTAATCCCTTTCACTGCAGACGCCTTTTGTTGCCGATGAACAGCAAAGACTCACATGTGGAGAATCCCAGGAGGACAATGAAACTCAGCCACATGAACTTGGTCAAGTCACCGAATATAATCTAGAGGAAGTTGCAAAGGTGTCACATTAAGTTCATGCACACAAGTCATGATGACTAATATTTCTGTAAGTACGCCAGTCGCAACTTGTGCTCACATGCTCGGAACCCTACGGCTTAACACAGGCGCAAATGATATGCAGGTTTTTGCAGGCAAACATACAGCCAAGATATGGAGGCCATGAAATTATGAGCATTTTATTGACATTAAAGCACTGAATGCGCAGCAGTGAGGAGCTCCAGGAGCAAGGCGGCAAGTTCTGGGAAAACACTGGGGCAAAAACAGTGCATTATGCTCTTTAATGTCTGTAAAACTCCTGTCACTTCATTGGCCTGGTGTGACATGTCCAATTTTATTGCCATCGTGGCATGCGTTCGGAACATTGTTGAGTTTGTTTTCATCACTACAATTAAAAACTAGCTCATAACTGATGTTTGGACTGATGTATCCTCACACACTTGTAAGCCGGTACACAGAAATCACCACCATTTTTACAGTGTACACCGCTCAGCTGCACCTGTGGCGTTTGGACCAGTGCAGCTTATGTGTTGACAAAATCTTTTTTCTTTGTAAATTTCGTGGGTGTGGCCAGATACACTCTGTAGTTGGGAAATAATAGTTCAGTTCATTTGGAAACTAGTTAACTACCGTGTCTATTTCTCTTTATTAGAGTTGTTATAGTAATAGCAGTAGTCGAAGTAGTAGTAGCTGCAGTCGCAATAGTCATAGTAGAAGCAGTAGGAGTACCTCTAGCATTAATAGTAGTAATAACATTAGGACCTTGTGGTCAAAGTACTGGTCATAGTACGTGGCTGAATTTGTAGAAGCTGTGGTTGTAGCAGTAATATTAGTAATACTGGTCGAACAAGCAGTAGTGCTAGTGGTAGAAGTAGAAGTAGTGTATTCATAGTAGTAGTGACAGATGTTGTAGATGTAGAAGACGTCAAATAAGTTGTAGTAGTGATAATAGTAGTGACAGCAGTAGCTTAAATGTAAATAATTGTAGTTGCAATGGCAATAGTAATAAAGTAGTAGTGAGCATAGTAATGGTAGGTAATGGTAAGGTAAATGGTATTCAAAGTAGGAGTGGTAGTAATTGTTTGAGTAGCTGTGGGTTCATGAGTCCAGCTAGTTCAGCTGGGTTCAGTACCTTCTGTATCATGATGACGTAAGGACCCAGCATCTCAAAGCCGCGGGCAAAAAACATGACGTTGCTCCAGCCCAGCACTAAACACAGAGCCATCAGCTCGGCTTCCCCTTGCAGCCCACAGCCTCTGAAGATGCACAGCAGCACCACCAGACAAGCGTAGCTGATGCTGTCGGGAAGGATGAGCACACCGGTTAAAAACAACCACCGTTCATGTCATCTTAACTGGCTGGAGCATGACAGCTGGGCACTGACAGGATCACGTGGAACGGGCCTCCCAGTGCTGTCTGGCCGAAGTGACCCTTCGCCCCCACTCTCAGGATGTCGGGGATCTGTGGAGAGGACCCAGCAGAAGGTGTTACGGGCAGCTCCGGGAGGCTGAAAGATGGAAAACACACCTCCAGCAGCAGGATGATGAGAGCTCCTAAGAGGCTGATGACCTCTCCTGCCAGTCGCAGAGTGTCTTCATAGGTCACGTAGCTCTCCTGCAGCACCAAGATCAATGTTTGAACATGAAAACTGTCAAATACAATTTAATAAGAGGCGCTCACAGCGTCTTTAATGTCATGAAAACTCACCTGAAGTGTTTTTTGGACCCTAATCGTTTTGTCCAAGTCAGAGTTGGTGTAGTTCTCCGGAGCGTCCTTCAGGGGGCGGTATGAACAACACAGAGTGAAGATCCCAATGTACAACAGGTAGAGGAGCATCAGCAGCCTGATGGATGGTGAGACATAAAGCTACTTGAGTCACAACAAAGTACTACTTTAAGAGTTGCATACTGATATCACTTATGTCCTGACTGACCTGAAGTAATGTTTTCCATACAGGTTCCACTTGAGACTCACCAGCTGTCTCACAGGTGTCACCTCCAAAATCCTCCGAGCCTGGTGAAGGGTTTGGGTTTGTCAGCACTGCTCACGTGGAGCGCTGAAGCTTTGCACCCACCTCTCTCTGCGGGCTCGCTACGATCAGCTCCAGCACGGACATATTGTCCGCCCACGAATCAATCTCAGTCAGATCGTAGAGGTGAGAGGTCAAAGGACCTAGACTCCACTGGACTAGACGCCGCTTGTTCACCAGGTGCTGGAAAGCCTGTGAGAGATTTAAGGAGGAATGAAAGAATGTCTCTTCATACAAGAACTCACTCACTGCGGCAACCTCGACGTACCACGATGTTCCCTTCTTTGGCGGCAAGCTTAAAAGGTGTGAGCGCTCTGAAGTTTGGGACCATGTCCAGCGGCACCGACTGGTCCAGCTCGGCGTCACGTGACATGATCAGGTCGATAGCTTGACATGCTGTTGACTTGTTGGGCTGCAGAACCAGAACGTGGAGCACTGTGTTACCTGGAGAGAGAGGGGAGAAACCGTGTTAGATGAGAGGTCAGATTTCTCTTCTATGAATGGGAAATGAGCTGAGCTAGAGGGCCCTTTTATTATCTGCACCATTTACCCCGATAATCCTGGACCCGGGTACTGGCCCCTGCGTCAATCACCATGGAGATGATTTCTTCATTCCCAGCACAAGCAGCAAAAGACAGGATGTGCTCACCTGTTCACAATAAATAAAGTAAAAACACAGCCATTAGTTATTATTATTATTTATTTTCTACAATATTTAGATAAAACCAGAAGCCGCTGTTTATAAATAAACAGCTCGTGAATGCACTGTGCGCGACCACAATACACATGCAGTTAGTGGAGGTCTGCAGCTACTGTTTGGCCAGGATGGCGAGGTGAAAATGAGTAACTTTGCTGCGATTTTCACACAGCAGCCTCTCCTCGCCAATGCATTTTCAATGGAGGGCAGATTCGCGCTTGTCGCATCTCCGCGACACGCAAGCAAATTCGGAAAGTGTTACAGTAATTCTGAGCACATTTTATGAGAGAGGACAAGTGTGACTACAATACTGGAGATTTTCATGTTTCTGCACCCCACCGTTTGGCTACATTTGCAGTTTAGAAATGCAAAACCAGCTTTTTTTCTCCTGTGCTCCAGCTTAACTGCTCAATCTAACTTTTCGATTTTTGCCAAATCTCGGGTCTTTTGACGCCGATTTGTGGGCTAACGATACAACTTGGCTGTGATCATTTTTTAAGGGTGAGAGAGGACAAGTGAGGCTGCATTTTGAGCTTTTTGCTGAGTTTCTAGGCCAAGGTTTGGGGGATCTGTGAGCCATTGAAGTAGTAGCAAATTTCTGAAATGGTGAATCCTCTTTCCATTCATTTTCAATGGGAAAAATTGGTCACAAAACCTGGAATATCTCAGAAAATCTTGCTCCTAGGTCAGAGAAAAGTAATAGCAGGCGATTCCTGGTCGGGCCACAGGTTTTGGCTTTCGAACCACGTCTCTATGGCAAAATCTCTAGGAGCACCAATTTTAGGTGGATCTAGGTTACGTCTCTGTTCTGTTATAGAATAGTGAAACATGAGATGCAGTGTATGCAGGGAAGTTAAAATGAGATTTTTGACTTGCCATAGTAGATCAGCCCACCAATCCGCTTGCGGAAGTAGAGTCCAGTGACCCGCGGTGAAGCCACATCGGCCCCACGAGTGATGAGGTGATGGACCAGGCTGATGTTCTGATTGACCACGGCGATGTGGAGGGGTGTGACGCCTAAGGTGGGTGAGATAGCATCATGTCACAAGCTTTTTGTAGCTTAAACCATTGAGGATAAGGACCATAGTTGCTGTTTGGATTGCTTACCGTGGAAGAGGTCAGAGGTCATGGGCTCGTTGATGAGCTCCGGAGCTCCGTCCATCAAGGCCACAGCTGCGTCCAGGTTTTCACTCATCACCGCGACATGAAGTGCTGTCTCCCCTAGAGCACCTGAGGAACAACAACAGACCCAAGATAAACAATGGAAAATACAGATGACGGTTTCAAGCATTGACAACAATGAAATTCGTCCAAGCTCTTTCCAAGTGGAATGAATGAAAGAATCTGGTAAAACCTCATCTGCACTCAAGCACTTCTGCAGACTTCAGTCAAAATGTCACTTTAAGAGTCCGGAGCAGAACAACTGGTTCACCTCTCTCGAAGATATTTGTGGACGAGCAGCTGAGCAGTTTCTTGATGCAGCCGACGCTGTTGTTGTTTGCCGCGTAGAAGAGAGGAATGTCGTTGATGCTGAAAGATATCCGGAAAGAAGCAGGTCAGAAATCTTCGTCTGAGGAGTGAATCCAGTGTGGATGAAGGACAAACATCCTACTGTTTGGTGTGGAGCATGAACGTCTCGTCCAGCATCTCGTTCCATCCTTTCTTGTTCTGGAGCCGGAACCGCAGCTGACTCCACCAGTGGTTGAGCTCGCTGGGAGCAGATCGAGCCAGAGATGGGGACATAGCCAACTGTGGCGCTGGTGGAAGATGAAGTGTGGATTATCGTGTCTGTTTCCCACAATGTTTTTCCTTCCTGTGGCATTGACAGCTGTTAATACCGTACTGTAGTGTTGCCGTCGAGAACCCCTCACCCAAGACCCAGGTCGAGTCAAGACCAGAGCACACAGGTGGTCGAGACCAAGACCAAGACCAAGAGGACTGGAGACCACTGAGGAGGGCGAGACTAAGACAGCACCAAACTGAATACAGAACAAACTCATGGTTTGTTCCATGAAAGAATTTCAGTTCTTGATTTATGTTGCAAAAATGACTAGTGTTTCTTTTGCGGTTATTAATAAATGAATGTGTTTATATGGATAACAGATTTCTGTATTCAGTTTGGTCTCGACTCAGTCTGAGCTAAGGGGATCTTGACCACACATATACATATAAACAGCAACATATAAAACTACCTCTAACCATTCTTTATTACAGCACACGTCTCTTTTGAAGCACTTATTTCATGTGACATAACATACCTACATACCATAAATTCCTCATCATACCTTTAAATTTGAGAGTAACATGCTCATGTCAAAAACAAAAACATGGCTGTCAACACGCATCACAATGACACTGTTCCCATTTCATCCTAAGATAAATGGAAATATCCGACCTCTTTATTCCTAGCATATTATGTGACCTAGCGACAAAATCAAATTGTAGCAAAACATAGTGGATCGTAACAAAGCAGTTCATACCACACATCTTCCTATCACAGTGTAGCACATCATGCTGAAACAAACTGAAGGCCTCGTGGCCAAATCATTATGTGGCCCGCAAGAGCCTCACAAATCACATGGATGTAAAGGAATTGGATGGGTCTTGGGCCCATGTTTTCAGTGTGTAGTTTGTGAGTATTTATTTTGGCCCAAGACTTAAACTTTGTTTAGGTTTTTGGTCCCTTGTGTGACAAAATTTGGGGCCCCTATTGTCACAATATATTATGGCACATAACACTAATCATGGCTCATATTTTCATGAATTTCCCTCCCAGGCAAACCAAAATCCTTTCTTTGTCTGCTGCTTATTACCATCTCGACCATATCATATTGTAACGTGTCACATTGTATTTGACCCATTGACGTCATTTAGTCTGATGTCATACCGTAGCGTTTGAGTGTTAGTGAGTCTTAAAAATGATCTGACTCTCTGTGTAGTTGGAGCTGGATTTCAAGCAGACATGAGCGCCTTTATTCACAAACACAGCAGCAGGTTACGACTCTCCTGACCCTGTCATGAATGAAAGTCCCTCCATGTTTAAGATGCTCGACACACACAATGCTGTTAGAAAGCAGAGGTTCTTACTGTTACGCAGGGACCGGGCAGCTCCTCGTCCACTCGATCATAACACACAGATTAGTCAACAACAAGGCTCGGGCAGGTAACTGCAGAGAAGTGAAATCTCAGCGGCACACCAATACATATTAGCAGGCGGCGAGGGCGGAGACTCCAGGCTGTGGGCGGATGGAACACACTGGGACAGGTGAGGCAGAGAGAGTCGGCAGCAGCAGGTGGATCATCATTCACAAATCCTGCGGGGAAAGTCAGTCCAGTCCACCCTTTATTATAAAATGCCTGCTTCCTGAAGAAGTGTTTTTTATTTTTCTGTCAGGTCAGATTTGGGATTGGTGATTCAATAGCCTCTAATCCCAGCCTATCTGCTGTCACATCAGCAGACTGTCTGCATTCCTTGGAATTCCTCTCAAACCTGCATGGCCACTATGACACTTCTGCAGCATCATGACACTCAAAACATTGTGGTCATTGTTCCTGGTCAAGCTTTTAAAAAAAAAAAAAAAACCTGTTTAAAAATTGCTAGCGTGTGACTTCACTCAGATATGAACCCATTTTTGAAAATATTTGATGACATCAGCGGATTATTCCAGGGCGGTGATTTCAGTGTTTGTTGCATCATGTGATTGAAAACCCTGTTCAGATTGATGCTAGTGAAGAAATAGTTCTATATAAAGCTGGTTTATATTTGATGGAAGTTTTGTTCTCGGACCAAACACAGACTTTTACTTATTGAGTTTTTGTCCTGTGAGGTTTCAAGTCCAGTTTTAAAATACTTATATTTTCAAATCAAACACCATTTTGTTTAACAGCTTTTAAAATGTGTGAATTTGAAGCGACGGTATGAAGAGAGGTCTAGTGTGAGCTTGACCTTTGACCTGCCACATCTGTCATTCTGCACAATCCAAAAAAATGTTCAGCAGCAAACCGGCAGCTGAAGTGGCGTCCTCACCGTGGAGGCAGCTTTATTTGCATTTAAACTTGCACTGACTGAACAATGACTTGCAGGAACGGTGTGAAAGATAAGAACATGCCACACTACTCTAATGAAGTGACATGTCAGTGTTCCGTTGCTGCGGAGACTGAACTGCTCTTATAACAAGGTTGCGGGTTTCAGGGAAGTTGCAGCTGAAAGTTTTAAAACAGCATCACTTGAGGATCTGTTCAGATTCCTATCAGCAGCTAGTTCTTGTCAACTTCCTGTTTTGTTCAATTCATTGCTCTTATTCTTACAGAAATAGAGAAAAATTCGGCCTAGGACAGATCCAGAATGTTCAGAATTGTACTTTGTCAGCATGTCAACTGTTGTAGTGCATCATGGAATTACCTCAGAAACTTCATGAAAGTATGTCACTGACCCCCCCACAGAAGTGTGGGAACCTATGATAACTGCATGAAACCAACAACAGCTCTCTAACATCAAAACATCAACAATATTGGCTTTTTTTAAATTGCAAATGTAATTTTCGAGGTCAGTTTGAGGCCCACTTATTCTCGCTTGAGCTTCTACTGTAGGTCACAATGACCAGGTGCACACAAACAAAAAAAACTTGGATATGATCATCAGGGAGGTCCACATTCCATCTGCAGGGAATCATTGATGCAAATAAAGTGCTTTACTTCACTTCTGTTTTCATAAACACCAGTCATTTATGTGACTTTATTTTTTCCTATAGAGGCTTAGAGTCTGTATATCTGAGCCCTGGTGACTCTCTGGCTATAGTTCCCTTCGAGAAAGATGTATTTTTTGAGAAGTTGATTTTCCTCTGTTTCCTCCGGGTACTCCACATTTCCCTCCACAGACCCAAAACACGCAGGTTAATCGAGCGCGAGTGTGAAGAGGTTGTTTGCCGGGTGAATCAGTCGCCTCCATCCGTGTAATTTCCTCCTGGTAAATAAGTGAAATGATGTATTTTCTCCAGCGAGCTGCGACCTGTTGCGCCTCACGGTGATCTGACCTCGGGAGGCCAAACACCACCGCAGCAGCAAAACACCGCAGACACCGTCATTTAGAGACCCAGTCATGGTCACCGCCCGTGACTTCATGTGACTTTCACCTCAAGAGAATTCAGTGAGAATGGAATTGATTCGATAATGAGGTGATCCAACTCCTATTTTTAATCGGGGATATTCAGCAGCGATGCTGAGTTAAAGTGCTGAATCAGGGAAACAGCGGAGGTAGTTTTCCAGCAACATTTATAGGTGATGACAAACGGAGCGGTGAGCCGCACAGTCACGGCGGTAATGACTGTTTACCTGCAGCGTCGCACACTGAGCTGTGGTTTTCTGTCTTTAAAAAGAAACAATAACTCGGTAAAAACACGACGCTGCGGTGGAAGTCGCAGTGTGTGTTACACAACACGAGGGCCGCCGCAGAAAACAATTACTCTGACAACCGGGAGATGTGCGACACCAGCGCCAAGACAACAGGAGCGGATTACTGTTTTGGTCCGGGAATGAAGGCAACAACTACACGTTAAGAAGCAGGGAGGTGAGAATGACCTCACATTTAAATAATAAAGAGGTGTGTCTTCTTGATGTGTTTGTGACCCAAATTTCTAGTCGATTGTAAACTCAAAGAGTTTGTGTTGTTGTGTGTACTACACTTTTTTTTATTTGAAGAAAGTGATGCTTTACAGAAGTTGTACTTACATTTACTCAGACGTGTCTTTTTGAGACACATGTTTCAGAATCTCCATCCATGAAGTCGATTTATTTATGGTTGAGAAAATCGAATTCAACACGTTCTGACATTGAGATGTTGAGGACAAGTAAAGCGTGAAAGTGTCAGCATCTTTGTTCAGGTCCAGATCTGATCTGAAATCAGTCCGACTGCGGGACATGTGGGAGGCAACACCATCTGCTGCTGACCTCTGCAGATCTTCCAGGCAGATTCCAACCAAACTTGCTGATGAGTGGAACCAGAAGAACCTTTCAGTCTGTCAAGGTGATGGAGGAATGTCACCCTCGACAGTGCCCCTGAGGCCCTGTGTGCTTACGTATGTGTGAGCGTCCACTTTTATGTCATGTCCTTCAGTCTCGCTTTCCTTTTCGACCGGAAATAATCCAATTGAAGCTTCAGAACGATGGTCGATCCAAACAAACCTAAAACAAGCATGTTTCCTGAGACAGAAAAGCAAAGATCAGGATCATCGGTAAAGATACAAATTCCACCCAAACCAGCTGGAACCAACCATTCATTCAAATACAGCAAATGGGAGAGTGATTCCTTTATTTCCAAAGTCTTACAGTTCAAGGGCAATGATGCGCTTATAACCTCCTCATCTGACAGTTGGATGAGAGTTTCCTGCTCTTTGACATCGACTGTGGCAAAGAGAGTCACATGCATCACGTGTTTCTGAGCTTGGAACTATTTAGAAAACTCAGGATGTGCTCCCCGGTTAACTGGTTGGTGATATCGGACGTCTTCCCTGGAGCAGCAGCTGAAGGGATGAAAAAAATCTCAAGTGACAAAAAGAAATGAACCATACAAGGTTAAATGGAAGCAAAGCTATTAAGAAGTGTAAATATGGCATGAAGCCTATAAAAAAAATCATTTTACATGCATTTATTTGAATAGAAATCATAATAAAAGTATGTACAAAACATCAAAGATGAAAAGGCAATTTATTTCAAAATATATTTTGAATTTTCTTTCAACGAATTTTGAGAAAATGAAAAGAAGAAATAAAAATTACTGGCTTTAAAGGTAACAGGATTAAAAAACAGTTCGACCACCAAACAAACTCACTACTTGTCGCAAAATGTGGAGTAGCAAAAACAAACAGAGCATTAGACTGAAATGAACGACAATTCCTTTTTTTGTTAAATAAAATCATATTTATTTTACAAATTTGCACAGTTATGGAATCGTGGTGAAAACTCACACTAGTAAACACAACTATCAATGTGTGTAGCCTGACACACACAGACGCGCACACACCAAACACACACACGTCTCCACACACACGCACAAACACATGGTGCCATGCTTATGAAGCATTTCACCTCTTCTCCTTCTGGTTTGTAAATCTCCAACGCTCACATCTTTTCAAAGACAGACACGACAAGATCAACAAGTGTGGAGTCTGTACAGAGCGGTGGCTGCTGCGTGCTGCCGCTGGGACACGCGTGTCGACGGCTGAGGTGAAGTCTTTAGATTTACAGTAGGTTGGTTGATGGCAGAGAAGTGCGAGTGAGTGGTGCAGACATAGCCGCTCGGACGTAAAAACATGGCTTTAAATCACCTTTTTTCTTTTCAGTGTGGCAGTGATTTTTCTTGGTCCTTACAAGTTTGACACTAAAACACACTACCTAACACTGTATATCGTTTAGAATGGTCAGACCGTGTAAGGCAAACCACCGGCTACTAGGTAGTTTATGTCAACTGTTTGACAGTTTTCAGCATTTTGGCGTCTTAAATAGAAGGGAGGGGGAGTGTAACTTTACAAAGAATGTTTCGATTGTCTTCACGCAATTCTTCAAATGAGAAGTATGTCGACAAACATAAATAAAACAGGACGTTTAAGGGGAAGTCGCGGAACAAGTGACACGAAGCAGACGTGAGAATATGGAAGAGAGGAGGGAAGCGCCAGGAAGGCTGAGGCGTGCCGCCGACAACAAAGTGAAATCTAGTGAAAAACGTCCAGGACTCTTCTGAAATCCCCCTTCGTCTCCATGGAAACCGCACCTCAAAGTGGACTCCCACAGTGCAACTCTGCCAGTGAAAGTCTGATCTTTATAACAGCGTCCGCTCGAGGAGTCTGGTTCATAAACCCCTCCGGATGGAATGGAGGCTTGTTGGGATGTGATGATATGGACTGCGACCTGCAGCTGTGAGGGTGGAGGGAGCAGCATGTCACACCTCCACCTGGCCCTGCATCAGGTGAGCTTTAAGCTGCTGAGCAGCGTTGGCAATCTTCCTCTGATGCCCTAACAAGTTCACACCCAGATTCTGGATGTCGCTGGAGGGAAAACAGAAGCGCAGACTTCAGTGAAAGGATGGAGTTAAGCCACAAGCATATGAATGCTATGTGACGTGTAAAAATACTACTATAAAAACTACTATAAATAATAAAGAAATAAAACCCTGGCGTCTTTCTGAAGTACATTTTACACCTGGTCAAATTTACTAGGATTATAATTTGACAATTGCAAAACTATCTCCGTTTTATTGACACATTTTATTTCTTCTATTTCATTAGGACACAAGAAAAAACGGTGAAGAAAAATCATTTCAGATGGGAAATAAAATAAGCCTGAGAAGCATTGATCAATACGGTTCTATTTGTGGTGATATTTTTACAAGGAAGGATGAGTACAGCTACATTGGGCATCTTAAAATTATTCTGGGCCTTGAGTTTGACTCCAGATAGCGAGGACACTTACTCTATGGTGAGCTTGCTGACTCTATCCAACGTGTCCAGATGAGCTCTGTCAAACTGGTCCTGATACCGCTCCATCCTCAGTGCCCTCAGCCAGTCACCCACGGTCGCCACGGAGGACAGGTCCGTGGGGGTGGGGCTGAGCAGGGGCTGAGAGCAGCTGCTGCATCCACACAAACAAGAATCATCAGAAACCACGAGGGTCTCCCTCTGAGCCCAGACCTCATCTCACCGTGTTGGTTCTGACTTCAACGTAGCTGGGTGTCTGATGAGCCGGTCCAGGGAGGACAGGAGAGAGTCGAAGCCCGGCCGGTCTCCTCGGTCGCCCTGCCAGCACTGGAGCATCAGGGAGTGAAGGGCAGAGGGGCAGTTGTGGGGCGCAGGCAGGCGGTACTGGTCTGACACCGCCTTCATCACCTGAGAGAGGCAGAGGGACAGGTGGTGAGGGAAGCGCTGTTTCATCTGAAGATCGTTGCTCTTTAGGCTCCAATAAATAGGAAGCAGCTGGATCATCCATTTGTTCCTGTTCAAAGTGAAAGGCTTCTTTGATCAACCACTAAAATCCTACTCACTTCCTGGTTGCTCATGTCCCAATATGGACGCTCTCCATACGACATCACTTCCCACATCAGAATGCCAAAACTCCAGACGTCGCTGGCGGAGCTGAACTTGCGGTGCTGAAAAGCTTCGGGGGCGGTCCACCTCACAGGAATCTTGCTGCCCTGGGGAGAGAAACCAGAGAAGTCAGACACACAAAGCTGAACCAGACCGGTCCGGTGTTGTCGCACCAGTGACGCCGTGTACGTGGGGACGTTGTGGTCCAGACCCCTCATGAGTCTCGACAGGCCAAAATCCGACACTTTACACACGAGGTTGGAGTTGACCAGAACGTTCCGGGCAGCCAGATCCCGGTGGACAAAGTTCCTCTCTGCCAGATAGCGCATCCCTGCTCCCACACCTCTGAGCATCCCCACCAGCTGCAGGACGCTAAACTGTCCCTCGTTCTCCTGTGGAGGTCAAAAGGTTAAGCCTCAAGAGGAAGACGTTAGAATGACAGATTCAGCGTTCTCACCCGGAGGAACGTGTCCAGGGGTCCGTTCTCCATGAACTCGGTGATGATTCTTTCAGGAGGGGTGCGGGTGATCACGCCCTCCAGCTTCAGCACGTTGGGGTGGTCGAACTGCCCCAAGACTCCTGCCTCACTCAGGAACATCCCTCTTTCTCTGCTGGACGCCCCCCAGCGCAGAGTCTTCACCGCCACCAGCACCTCCCTGCGACCCACGGGACGATACCGTCCCCGAGAAACTTCCCCAAACTGGGCTGTGGGTGGAGGCGACAGATGAGGTCATCATGAGAGGACTTAAAAATTCACCTGAGGAGTCCTACCTGCTCCGATCACCTCCTCAATCTTCATGTGAGTGGGGTCAATCTCTCGAGCGAACTCTTTGACAGCCTCACTCGGGTCTTCGTAGGTGGATGGATCCACATAATACTTCACTCCACCTTCAACAGGGAACACACAACTATAGCTTGGAACCACTCTTAAAGGCAAGTACACTAGTACAGCAGGCTGCTGTTTCAATGAGCGCTGGCTTGGAGGAGCATCAAAAAAAGGTTTTCACACACTTAAAATTTGACACGTTCTCAAATACTATCGGGAAAAAATGTTTTTTTGTGTTTCAGAAGGTGAGTCTACATTATTCTTATTATTATTATTTTTTTGTTTATATATTTTGTTCCAAAAAAAGAGTCCCAAAACCATCTGCACTGATCTTGCTGCACATCATTGCTACTGGATTCACATGCTAAATGGTCACACAATATAGAACTAGTCAGCAGTTTTTTCCACTTAAAGCTGTTCACATTTTTTTAAATAAAACTACAAAAATACAGACAGGCAGAGCAAAACAATTGTAAAAATATCTATAAATATTTACCAATATTAGTACTAAATAAGATACAAAAAGGTATCTTATCTTTCAAGTTGCTGGGCTTTAAAATAAAAGAAACTTGAGAGCTATTGAGAATTGAGAGTTCAGGCGCTCACCTCTGTTACTGATGTACCTCTGCAGTCGGTCGCTGTACGGACTTTCTCTTCTCTTGCTGTGAAGCAAACACAGGATCAATGGAGGAAACTACTTCAACTTGAAATAAAATGGAACTAGGGAAGACCTACTATGGGCCTGCTCTTTTTTCTACCCAAATCTTCACCTCACATTTTTGTAAAGAACTGAAGATAAACCCAACAGTACAGATTACCTCTTTCAAAATATTATCAAATATTTACCGTCAACACAATAAATTTTTTAGGTCGCAAAATGGTTGCAAAACCATTGCCAAAAAAAATATTTGGGGCATAAAACGCAGATCGGCGAATATCCAAATAGGAGGCTTCATCAAGGGAGAGACAACTGTTTTAGGTATCACTCCCTGAAATTTTAAACATGCAATATTTAGGTTTTTTTACACATACATTTGTCACTGTTTTTTTCATCTATTTATTTTATTTTTGAAATAATTAATAATAATAATGAAACGTAACCAGTCGTGATTGACATCTGAGATCTTGAGGAGGGAACACATCCAAATAGGTTCAAAAAGTTTGCTAAAAATATCAAATTATCTCACTTCACCTCACTAGATTACAGTCAATTGGAATGACACCATTTGAACCCTTGAGTCCTTCTTTTATGAGGATGGGTGCACTTCCCCACCTACCTCCGATAAACCACCACCACCACAATTGCCGCCACAACAAGGAGAAACGCAGCACCGCCCATCACGGAGCCGACCAACAGAGGGAGCCGATTCTGGATCTGGTGTGAGTGTTCCTCTGTGGGAGATGACACAGAACTGAAGTGGTGATACAGTCGCATGGAACACCTTCACCACTTCCTGTTGTCCTACCTAGTGGCAGCGTGTTGAAGTAAACCGTGTTACTGTAGGGCCCGAATCCTCGTTCGTTCCTGGCTCTAATCTGGAAGGCATATATGGCTCCTGGGATGAGATTATTGACCGTCATCGTGTTGGTCTCGCTGAACACGCTCCCCGCTGTGTCCACGTCTGAACCCTGAGGGACATCAGCACCTTTTACTTTGTCCTCATGAGCACAGCCTGTCAGCGGGTCATTACTTTGTCGTAGTATCGCAGCTGGTACTCCAGGATGTCCCCGTTCGGCCTGTCAGGCTGAGGCCACGACAGCGTGATGGAATCTGGAGCACGGCTCAGCTGGTGCATCATGGGAACTGTACTTGGAACTGTGGAGTTACAGGAGGTTAAGCAGGATTTTCCTCCAGATCTCTCTCACTGGATTAAGTTTACAATTGTAGGTCAGGGGAAATCATCAGCGTCAAAATAATAATAAATGAGGTTGCCAGAATAATACAGTGGTACCTCGCTTTTCGAACGTCCCAGACTTCAAACAAAAATTTCAAGAATTGTTTGCTTCGGATTTTCAAATGAAAATCCAGAACTACAAAACCGATGCTGGAGCGCACACTCCAGGGTTTGATGTCCTGTTGTGGGCTGGAGCTGGGACAGGGATGAGGCGAGTCTGGGACAGAGCGTGACTTGGTTTATGACTTTGTCACAGCCAAACTGCACAGAAGCGCACATTCAGAGCTGGACACGCACCGGGCACCTCTTCACTTCTGGAGAGACGTCACTCACTCGGCAACCCCTCCCACATGCAGCGGCCACACACATAGACGAACAGCGCACCTGCAGCAGACACTCTACATTCACTCCTACAAAAGCCTATTTTAAGGCTTGGAACGCATTCTTTCTTTTTCCATTAATTGTAATGGGAAAAATCGATTCAGATTTCGAACAAATCGCTTCCCAAACGGCCGTCTGGAACGGATTGTGGTCGAGAACCGAGGTACTACTGTATTCTTATTCTGGTTCAAAGATAATCTAGATCATGCACCTGAACACCCAGTCCGCACCAGACTCGTGCACCTGGTTCATGACCTGGTCCTTGTTCGCTACGCGTTATTTTCCTTCTACTGTTAGCACTGTCTGCTCATTGTTGATCAGAATTATGGACTTTTGTATCACTGCCCCCGGGTAAGGGGAAAGGCAGGCCATATCACAAACCACTCCAGTATGGAGAAAATGCTCCCTTTAAAAATGGTAAAAAGTAATATATATTTATCGTGAAAAACATTAGTTCCCGCATTGTTAAATAGTATGTTGTTTAAAATGTTGATAAGGGCAATAAGGTAATGTAAAACCAGGGGAAAATCAATAAATTATCGGGAAAACACGTTATTTAATAAAAAATATATAATGTTTTCTATTTTTTTTGTTGTCATCTAAACAGACGTGATGATCTGGAGCTGTAATGCATCACTTGACCACACGAGAGCAGTGTTGCAAAATCCATCATTTGAGTTAACTCTCGAAGAAGTGCATCGTCCAGGAGCGGAACTTTCCAACATTCATTCCATCGATTTAATTCCGAGAACAAACACAACACACGAAGTTCACTCGGAGGTCTGATTAATCCCGACTTGTTGGACAGTGACATAATGCTCCCGCTCCGTCCGCACAGAGCCGCATTCAACCCCGCTCCTTTGTGTCGACCCGTCGCTCGTTTATCTCTTTCTTCGCCGGCCGCGATGATGAAGATGCGCTCCGACAGGATATTGTAACCTCGAGCCTCACGAACAAAAACAGAGGCCATCCTCGCCTCACCTGACTGGCTGGTGGTGAAGTTGATGCTGGTGTACCGAGCAGGGAAAGGGCTCAGCGCGGACACTTCATTCATGGCTTGGACCTGCCACAGAGGAGAGTTGTTACCACATCCTTCTCAGTGCACACAAACTTTGGACGCGCGCTCTTGTTTTGAGGACACCTCCTCTCTCATCTCTCTGTTACCTGTATGAGATAGGTGACGCGGGTCAGCAGGTTGTTGAGCGTGACTCGGGTCTGTTTCAGGTTGGTCTGCGAGGGGCTGAAGGTGACCCCTTCCCCGCACCAGGAGCAGGACGCAGGGTTGGTGACGGTGGCCGACGGACAGATGCGGCAGACCACGCCGTACCACACCTCGCTGCGGCCTCCCATGTCCACCGGGGGGCGCCACCTCAGCGACACGCCGCCGTCACCGCTCTCGTACTCCCAGGTGAGCGAGACAGGAGCGGACGGAGGAGCTGCCGTGCCGAAGCAACATGTCAATAGAAGTGGATCCGCTTTCGAACACATGTTTGAGTGTACGGTTCACATCTGTCGCGAGACTGTTAGACTGCTCCAAAGTCTGTGTCTTAATTTGTAAATTTCTCCTCCAGACGTTCATAATTATTCCTTCAGCCGTCAACTTATCTTAAATACTATTCTCTCAGTCCTCTGGTCTACATGCTGCATCTAGTCTAAACACTGTGTTTCCTAAGTCTTTCATTGGCTGCTCGAGGTCTTCACCCATCTCATTAAATAACTGTACAAGCGTTGTACTCAAATCTTTATTTTCACCCATGAAATGTTTTCTAACTCTGACATCTAACACATATTTGTTTGGATTATTATGAACAAAAACATATCAGGAATAGACACTTAAATGGCTCAGATAATGTCCGTCATTCCATAATACTATCAAATATTTACTGCCAACAATAAATCTTTTTGGTTGAAAGAACTTTGCAAAAACCTTCACATTTATTAACTGTCTCGTTTATTAATATTACTAAAAAATATTTGGGGCTCAGGACATATTCAAAGAGGTGGCTTCATTACTGGTAAGTATCACACGCACACGAGTTTCAACATGCAATATTTAGGTTTTTTAAACATACGGTTGTCACATTTTTATTTATACGTGATATAATCACGTATTATAATGAAGGAAACTATCACAGACAAATATATTAACATAGAATTTTGATACCTAAATGTTAAATTATGTTTTCCATGACAATTCTGACTTCTGATGAATTATTATTATTATTATTATTATTATTATTTAGTTTTTGTTTGTTTGTTTTGGGGTTATTTTTTCCAATCACTTTTTTTGGCCTTGAAATAATAATTTATAAAATAAATAAATAAATGAAAAATATTGAAGCAAAAGTGTAATTGAAGTAGCAAATTTAAATGTTATTTAATTTATTAATGTTAAACTCACATTTAAACTAAATCAAAGCTTCAGTTAATGAATGTTGCACATTGCCTCACTTTATCACAAATTTATGTTAATACTGTTGTTGTTATTTTCCTCATAATGTAAAACTTATGTCATGTTATTTAGGCAGCAAACTACATATTTCCTCGCCCCCTGCAGTTAGTCCAGTGGCAGCATGGTGCCCACCACCTTTTTAATGATCACAAGACAAGGCCACATAAGGTCTGGTGGTTCTCACATACGAGCGAGGCAGTTTGGACGCCACCCAAAACAAGCAAACATAAACAAACAAAGCTCACTTGTGCAGTCGGAAGCGTTGGCGTCGTTGGCCGCCCGGTAGAAGCTGCTGCGACATTCACACACACTTGACCCCTCTCGGCTCGTCCTGCTGTTCGCCGGGCAGACTGTGCAGGGTGCAGACCCAGACTCAGACTTGAAGTATCCCACCGGACAAGCTGCGGAGGGAGCAGACATGACAGGAGCCTTCATTCAAATGACTGAAAGGATTATCAGATTTTGGTGCGCTAATCGTCTGTAGTGTCATAAACTCAAATCATTTTAAGAAGTCCTTTGACCTTTTATACCAAAATCCACTCAGTAGCAAATAACACTGTCTGATTCTCTAACAAGATGAAACAGGCTGTTCAAAGTTTGAGACATGATTCAGGGTGAAAGGCAGGAGACACCCCGAACAGGTGCATCACAGAACACACACGCAGATAACCACCTCAGACGCCACACAGGAAGGATGTGGTCGACTCAAGCCACTCCAGGAAGACAGCACCAAAGCACCAGTCTTAATAAAGGAATCCTTTTGAGGTCTAATCTCTTGAGAATCTTCAAGATTCTTTGCTCAAACACATGATCTTGGTACAAGGCAGGTCTTCGGTTCACATCCAGGTGAATATTATTTAGTATTAAACCTGTTTTACCTCTTTATAGTGCAAAAACCAGCAGCAGTATACTTGAGTCGAGCATGAATTCCAGCTTGGTAAAGTCACTTCAAGTCAAAAGTGCAGTCAAACCACAGTCGCCTGGGACGGCTCCGTCCCACAGTCACGTCTCTGTGTCGACGGTGGAACTGCCGTTTACTGATGACTGCCAAACCACCAGTCCAGAGCCCGACTTAAACAGACTCGGTGCTCTGCTGAAAACTCCACCATTAAAGAGGATCATTCAGATTTTTTTGTTTTCTCCCCACTCCACCTTCTGGGATATAAAACCCACTGAAAACACACCCAAGGAGCAGCAGCGGCGCTACTCTGAGTCACTGACTGGTACACAGCGAGACTTGGGAAACTGTTTGCCTTTACCAGAAGGAAAAAAACATTCTGATTTCTTCTATCTATTGCCAACAAACACTGATCACCACCATGATCGGACAAGCAAGCAACCTGAAGTTTTGAGTTTCACAACTCGAACTTCAGATGGGTCGGCAAGCACCAGCAGTATTGCAGATGCAGATGTTCAGGGGCCCTTTGCAGTCTATTGCCTATAGCTTTTAGACCTGAAAACAACAATAATAATAATAAGAAGAAGAAGTTGCTACAGAGCTGACAGGACACAAAGACTCATCATTCTTATCCGGACAAACAATTTATTTTGAACATCTTTTATGTGTTATTACGCCTTTTTCAGTTACATGTTGTTATTATAATGACTTTGTTCTATGTGATATTATGTTTTCATGTCATTTGCAAATATCAGCTACAGAATAGTGTGTCTTGTTTAATGAAATACTATTTTCTCTGTTCAATAAAGTCACATTGCTGGGTCTTTTGATAGAATTAGGGACACAGTCTAAATATACTGCTGTAGTGGCCTGATCCAGTGTTCACCTTCCATCATTTCCCTGGGATCCAAGCTAGTGTCCGGCTGACATTGACCCAAATACCTGACACAAAGAAGTACTCAAACCCACTTGCAGGACAAGGGAACCAGTTATCCATCATCTCAGAGTCTGAAACCAAACACTGTTATCCTGCACTGATATGTGCAACACTGGAAATCTCTGTTTGTGCCAGTAGTTGATGTCAACAGCGAGACCGCTGAGTCAAGGGGTCAAAGTGGAAAAAAAAGAGGACATGGCGGCCTGCCGAAGCCCGGGGGCGCTCACTCTCAAAAAAGCTGCGACAATAATAAGCGGACGACCTCTAGCTTGGTCGTCTGCCATTTTCACGCCGTCGCCGGGCGTGTGAGCGCCCAGGGCGGGGCTCAGAACTAGGTCTGTGAGCTAGGTGTGGCGGGAGCCAGAGTCGCTCCGGGCGTGTAAATGGCAGCCAGGATAACATCATCACCTTTATAGCGGCCTAAAAACAAGGACTTGTCATTTCTTTTATTTCAGAGTTAAAGGACTGCACTTCGACTGTGTCTTCGGGACTGAGACACATCTTTAATATGACATGTTGCATGTCTGTGTGCGGACGATGCACGAGCTCCTGCGTGTGGAGACTAGGTAAAGAAGAGAATCCAAAAGGTAAAAGGATTTCTGTGTTCTCACTCGTCTGCTGGAGCTGACTCTGCTTTTATACAGGTGTAAAGAGGCAGAGCCTCGGAGCGAGAGGAGAGGAGGATGTAAAGGAACGCCAGAGGGAGGATAAACTGAAGGGGTGAACATGGAGACGGGCGACACCTGACATTTGTAGGATGAACAGACAGCTTATGTATTTTAGCAGCTGGGGAAGGATGAGAGACACACGAGCCGAGAGGAAGAGACATCTGGAGAGTGGCAAGTGAAGGAAATTCAGTTTTCTTTCATCTTTAATGTAGAGACGGCACATTACTGGATGTGTTTTCCAAAGATGTGTCACAAAACAAAGCTCCTCTCTCCATCTTCTGTGAGTGGCGCAAGTTGTTATGGTTAATTTTGAGCTTTTGATATACATTCTGAATCTTTAATGTTTTTCTGGCCATCTTCTTGAAGCAAAAAGAAAATCCTTTACGAGAACTGTTGTGGCTGTGTTTACTGTTTACCACACCTTTATCACTTCCTGTACTGATTTAATTTAAGTTGTCTTCTTTTGTTATTATTGTTATTATTTATTAGTTGTTATTATTATATTAAATATGGAATATGAATCTCCTTTTCACTGACATTATGTGACACAACATCTGAGAGCAACCAGCTCAGTAATATGTAGCAGAAGAAACCTTTTCCTTTTTTTCTCTTTTTTAAACCAGTGTAATATTCTCGGTTGACCTGCCAATTTTGAGGCTGCAAAATACACAGCAGCAGATGGGGGGTTAACAAGGAGAGGAGGGGGTTAGTTTCGCCGACGACGCAGATGGCGGGAACGACTAAAAAGTAGAAGAGGAAAAGAGAAGAGAATGCAATTAGGTGAGCGATACTTTTCTATGTAGATCACTGACCCATTTTTTCTCTTCCTGTCTGTATGCACTCGTTCCCTCTTTTGGCTCGCAGCATAATCTCTCTCTCTCCATCGTTTCTACTCTCGCTCGGAAACGCACACACACACAACTGCAGACAAACACACACTGTAACATAGTTTAAGGACAAATAAACACACTAATGTACAAGGACACAAATACAAGGACGATTACTCGACAACACAAGAAATAAGTACACACAAAACTGGCAATAAAACAACATATAAATACACAACCGGCATCACAAAAGTGGATACATTCACAAAATATTAGCAGACAGCTACCATGCAGAAATAATCCTCTTGTAACGCAAACATGCATATAAACAAGCTTGCTCATACGCACACTGCCCGACGGGATCTACAGCAATGACACAAACATTTCCATTCAGAGAGATGCCACTAAGACAGACAGACAGCAGCAGGAAGGAGAGACCGGCTGTATCTCAGCCGGCCACTGTAGGAGGTTGGCTCGGGGTCTCCAGTAATGTTGAGAACTTCACTACCATCCTGCTGTTCCCTGTCACCTCTGCTGGCAGGAGCAGGCGCCACAGGACTGAACCAGACTTCCTGATGCTCAGTTTCTATGCTACTGCTCCACCACAGACAGTCAACACACAGCCAGAAGGATCTGACTCACATAGGGAGAAACAGTCTCTTCTGGCCTTTTTGCTTACTGCTACATCCACTTTCAGCTCACTGGTCTTCTATAGAGGGAGCATCACGTCTCCAGTCATCAGAGAACTTTCCCACTATATAGTAGATGAAGCCTCCAGCATAGCAGGTGAGGAGAAATGTTGCTAAGACCATTTCCAGTGGCAACCTGCCGCAAACCATCAGTCAAACTGCCAATTCATAATCCTTACGAACAGTGGTCTCTCAGTGAGAGCATTGTTGGTTGGACAGTGTTAAAAGTACCTCTAAATGCTAACAGATGGGACAGGGATGAGCTCCCCAGGGGACAGAGATGGGCCAGCGGCATATTCTCTATGAAGCGCTACCGGATGGAGCTGCGCACCTCCAAGGGATGTGGTGCCTTCAGCAGAGGAACCTGGCATGGTGCTTTCCACAGTAGTGGATCCCTGCCTGGATTCTGGCTAAGGCTGAAGATCCTGTATGATGTAGAGTCCCAGTACAAGACTGGAGGAGTCTCGGCTGGTGCCCGCTTCCTCTTCTCAGTAGCCAAATACTTTATGTTTGCATTCAACCCAGCATCATCAAGTGCATGCATACAACCACTCACACATGAACCTACAAGCAATTCAAACTCCTGTCCAGCCTCCCAAAACCAGAGTCTTGTTGCAACGTGCCTCTATGTCAAGCTAAAACACACACATACTTATCGATAAGCACACATATGATCAATAGAGCTCCAATGAGTCACTTGAGTAAAAAAACAAACCAAAGTAGTTTACCATTTGTCTACTTTAACTGAACACATTTAATCACATTCCTGACATATTTCGTTCCACTCTTACGTGATGGTACCACACACGTGCAGCAAACCGGAGAAGCAATCTCACATTCCATGTGATTCAAAAGGTTTGAGCTATTGAGATGATTCCAGCCCATTGAAATGTGACAGAATAGTGAAGGAGTCACATGGTCAAGGCCTTGATCCAGTCTCGCATACGTCCCTCAACGCCACGAACTGTCTCTTCAGATTCTGTTCTCTATTGCCATTCGACTCATGCCACTCTAGAGATTCTCCCTCAAGGTTGGAGCTGCTGACCACATAATGATGGATCAGAACCATTCTCTGCTTTTGCTCAGGTCCAAATACAAGGTGCAAGGTAGCACAAAACTCCATCCACACGGGCTGCAGTCGAAGCCCCAGTGGCCTAATGGATAAGGCACTGGCCTCCTAAGCCAGGGATTGTGGGTTCGAGTCCCATCTGGGGTGGATAGCAGAGTGGCGCAGCGGAAGCGTGCTGGGCCCATAACCCAGAGGTCGATGGATCGAAACCATCCTCTGCTATGCTTACGTTTTCCTACATTCTGAGAGTCTAACAGAGATCATGGGTGTCTCGCAGCAAATCTAAACAGTGACACAAATAGTAAACAACACTAAGCTGTTTTTAGAGACAAGAGAGACGCCTGTCTTTCAAGAACATTTCAAAAAGAAGATAAAACATAAAAAAATGACCAACGTATGAAGTCACAAAAGCTCCTAAAATAATGTCACACAGTTGTTTACATATCCTTAACTGCCAAAAATGTCCTTGCAGAATAGTGAAGGAGTCACATGGTGAAGGTCTTGATCCAGTCTCGCTAGACGCCACTAACTGTCTCCGCTGCCATTGGACTCATGCCACTGTAGAGGTTCTCCCTCAAGGTTGGAACTGCTGACCTTGTGCCCCGAATGCTCAGATCCAAACAATACATGGTACAAGGTAGCACAAAACTCCATCCACACAGGACGCAGTCAATGCCCCAGTGGCCTAATGGATAAGGCACTGGCCTCCTAAGCCAGGGATTGTGGGTTCGAGTCCCGTCTGGGGTGGATAGCAGAGTGGCGCAGCGGAAGCGTGCTGGGCCCATAACCCAGAGGTCGATGGATCGAAACCATCCTCTGCTATGCTTACGTTTTCCTACATTCTGAGAGTCTAACAGAGATCATGGCTGTCTCGCAGCGAATCTAAACACTGACACAAATAGTGAACAACACTAAGCTGTTTTGAGAGACAAAAGAGACGCCTGTCTTTCAAGAACATTTCAAAAAGAAGATAAAACATAAAAAAATGACCAGCGTATGAAGTCACAAAAGCTCCTAAAATAATGTCACACAGTTGTTTACATATCCTTAACTGCCAAAAATGTCCTTGCAGAATAGTGAAGGAGTCACATGGTGAAGGTCTTGATCCAGTCTCGCTAGACGCCACTAACTGTCTCCGCTGCCATTGGACTCATGCCACTGTAGAGGTTCTCCCTCAAGGTTGGAACTGCTGACCTTGTGCCCCGAATGCTCAGATCCAAACAATACATGGTACAAGGTAGCACAAAACTCCATCCACACAGGATGCAGTCAATGCCCCAGTGGCCTAATGGATAAGGCACTGGCCTCCTAAGCCAGGGATTGTGGGTTCGAGTCCCATCTGGGGTGGATAGCAGAGTGGCGCAGCGGAAGCGTGCTGGGCCCATAACCCAGAGGTCGATGGATCGAAACCATCCTCTGCTACGTCTATGTTTTCCTACATTCTGACAGTGAGCACGGTTTCATGTCGGAAAACTGAATTGTTATGTTAGTCTGCCTGAGGTGAGACTTTTAAAATGCATGTACTGCAAACAGTGTTGTCCAACAATGGAAGGAAACAAACAGCTGCTCTGACGTGACGACAGTCTGATAACATTATATACAACTGAGAACCTTAAGCATGCTGACCATGATCACAGCTCCATGGCAGCGTTGCACCATCGCTCCCATGCACTGATTCTGGACCTCCAACG